>NC_080069.1:56335781-56966742 GCF_949987535.1 Balaenoptera acutorostrata | reverse complement strand
AGGGATAGGTGATATTTATCTTTTTTAAATTAAATCATAATTGTTTTCACTAAAGTTTATCATTTATTAGATAATAGCCATGGTTAGTTATGGTTTTACATTTTAAAATTCCATTTATAAAATATACATGTAAAACATTCTTGTTTTCTGCTGGTCTCAGCCAGTGTGATTTCAAATTCAAATTCAGAGGCTTTCCTAATTCTCCAACAACACTTTCTCTTCAGTGGCTTCATTAAATAATCACAGTAATAGCTACTGTGTACTGTCTGTCTTCCTTGTGCCAGTATTTGACCAACAAAAGCTCATAAAATTCTCACTATGACCTTGAGAGCTGAGTATTATCATTGCCTCTGTTCTAAACACAAGGAAACGTAGGCCCATAGAGACCCACCATATTGCATCCAACTCCCATCTGAGGAGGAAGTCCAAAACATTCAGCCATGCTGCCTGAAGCTAAAGAAATTCAGGTGTAAATGCTGTTTTCTCTATTTTGGTCTCCATGTTTAATTCTGGATACTGTGTAGCCTAAGTATACTGTTTTAGAAAAAAACTCACAAACAACCCCACAAAAAAATTTTGAACAAAATCATCAAAACTTTTTGCTCCTAGTTTCTAAAATAACATTTTATCATAGCTTTTGGTATCAGAATGGAAAATGACAGTGATACTTTTAACTAACCCTGTGACTATACTCAGTTCTACTTAAATTACAAGGAAACAAAAATGATGTTGCAATGTGGAGGGAATCCATGGACAAATAAACATCTTTGAAAAAATATATTTCAGGGTGGTTACTTTCCCAACTAGTATCCATCAGATCTATTTCAAGCTGGTTTCTTTCCCATTTCACTTCTATCAGAACATATATTTCAAGGTGATGACTTTTCTCAGATCTCTACCTTCTGAGGGCCAAATAATCATATAACCTTTCAGATGCTATGGGAGTGTCCATCTGTAATGACAGAACATTTGCTTTGTTTCCTAAGACCTGGAGCACATAGCTGCTCTAGTTTTCTGTCTGAGGCTGTTCTCCTAACCTGTGCTTGTCCCTTCCCTCTTTTTCTTCTCCAGGACTGCCCACCAGAAGCAGGTGATTTCCGAGCGCAGCAGTGCTCAGCTCATAATGATGTCAAGCACCATGGCCAGTATTATGAATGGCTTCCTGTGTCTAACGACCCCGACAACCCGTGTTCCCTCAAGTGCCAGGCCAAAGGAACAGCCCTAGTTGTTGAACTTGCACCTAAAGTCTTAGATGGGACTCGCTGCTACACAGAATCTTTGGATATGTGCATCAGTGGTTTGTGCCAAGTAAGTGCTGGCTTCTTCTCATTCTATTTTTCCAGAGGGTTTTGTGTCAGTAGCTTCTATGTAGTCCTGCTATCTGAATCAGTGTTACTTTTTCTAGACTTTACAAATGATGACCCATTTGAAAATTGAGGTTCAGCTTCAGTTAAAACTACAAGAGCTGTATTATGTGTTAAGGAAAAGTGGACTAGAGTTTCTTCTTTCCTTTGAGTCTCACTTCAATATAGAAGAACCAAAATTCTTCAATATTGTGTATCACTTTTGTACTAGACTCTGAAATTACCTCTACCTTGGTTGTCCCTGAAATAATATGGGGGTGTCTGTGTGTGTGTATCTGTATTCAGAGGCATCAACTTTCATTTACTTAGAGCTTCAGAATCGCTCAGGTGAGATTGGCTCTAAAATCTCCACGTACACTGTACAAGAACTTGTTGCTTCTCTATCATGACTACAGTTATGCTGAAAATTTAGACAAATTGTAGGAAAAGGCATGGCAGTGTCAACTAGGTCGAATTCAGCCAGGTAAATCTTTAACAGGGAGAGCAAAGAGATTTGATTTCTGGTATCAGTTTTTCAATGTCTACTTTAGGTAGGGAGTTAGTAAGGTGAGGGAGAGTTAATACGTTTGCCATCTTGATTTCAGTCTATGCTTTGGATTAGGATGACCAGCCTAGTTTTTGGAGCAAGCAGTTGCTACAGTTTCCTGTGTGCTATACTTGACCATTATACTTTTAAATTTCACGTAGTAGACAATTTGAGAATCTTTGCCTCTCCCAAGAAGACATTGGTTGAAATTTTTCTCTCTTCAGAATTTCTGATATCACAACTAGCCATATAAGAATAAACTTAAAATGTGTTTCAGTAATTTGTTGTTTCAAATTCATGTGTTTATTTAAAAGCTAAATCTGTTTTCAGATGTAAAAGGAATAGCTGTAGTGTGAATGACTACAAGAGGTATGAGACGTCCTACAAGGTTCTGTGTAGATGAGAGAGAGACAGACATACTAAACCTTCATGAGGTCTAGAATCATGAGACAAATAAACTGTGACAAGTCCAAGCACTTCTTAGATAGGTGGATGGAGTGATGTTTACATATCTGTAACTATTTTACTATTTTAAAGCTAGGAAAGGCCTAAGAGGTGATCTAATCAACATCCTAAAAAGCAGTATATTTGAATCGTTTGTGATACTTGGTATTTGCTTCCTTCTCTAGAACTCTCAGTGGTGTTGAGATGTAATTATGGAATCTACAAAAGCTTTGGGAATGACAGAGAATTGTAAAGCAAATATATACAGAAAGGGACTATGTTGTAGGGAATGGCAAATAAACATAATAATAATTTCTTATGTATGTGTAGTGTTTGAACAAAGAAAGACAGATTTCCATTTTGTAAATGAGAAAAAACCAGGGACCAGAAAAGTTGTGTGATTTTCTGAAAGTTATATGGTTGGTCATGGAAGAAATGGGATTAAATTTCACGTTCCCTGATATCTAGTCCAAAGTCGTGGGTACTATATTATACTGATGAATGAACCAAAATAAACAAGATTGGCCAGCAAATTAGGTTTCATTTGTTTCTGCTGCATGGGAATTCAATGTGGCCTCTTTTTTTCCTAGACTAACCCTGCCAGCTGGCTTCATGTACCTTGGCAACTGAAGCAAGAATAATCATGCCTCCTCAACTTAGATTCTTATAAGTGTGACCTGTTAGATTTGGGGACAAATGTAAATTAGAGAATATCTGAAAAGAATGGTGACGTACCTAGAAATTGTAATTAGTTGTTATTCTTTTCTTCATTTATTTGTCTTGTTAGAGGCAATAGTAAGGTAAAGGGATGGAAGAGTTCCGATTGCATTTAGATTCTAACAAGTAGTTTGGCCAGAGAGCAGGATACCCCCCAGGTACTCAGTAAGGAGAGAGAGAGGTATTTTGGGAGAAAATCATGGTGTCTTGAAATGGCAGACAAGACCATGATCAGCAGTGGGTGGCCAAGAAAGAGTTTTAGTGGAGAATAGACATAACCCTAGCTCTGCTTTAGAAAGATGAATATAGCTTCAGTTACAGGATGCTTGAAGTGGAGCTTGGACCACTTACAGGACCCTGGAGGCAAAGAGACCAGCTGAAAAGGAGGCTCTAAGAGCGGCCAAGGTGAGGAGAAGCATGAACCTTGGGCCAGGCCAGTGACAGCAGGAACAGAAAGGAAACGATGTCTAAAACCAAGAAGGAGTTTTCATTTTGACTATAATCAGAGCAGGGGAATAGTTGTTTAAAAAAAAAAAATCAAATTAATCATGCTCAGGAATCAAAAACTACCACTTAATATGAATTTAAGTGATATCATTTTTAGATCCTTGCTACCATTACCGTAATGGCCTTTTTTTTTATGATTAAAAACTACTTGACTTTTATAAAAAGGAGGGAAGGAGCAGAAAGACAGCAATGTGAGAGAAAGACAGCAAGGTGAGAGAGGAATATGATAGAAGTTTTCCCAAATGGATAACAATCCTAAAGATTTACTTGGCTTTGCCAATAACAAGTTTGACATTATCAAAACAATTAAAAATTTTTTCTTATCCACAAAAAAATGATAGAGGAATAACGATGGAATACTTAAATGCAGTATATACTTTTTCAGAAGGACAAGAGTGAGGTTAGTCAACAAAAGAAAAGCAGTCACTGCTACCTTGAAAGAGTGGACATACATAAATTCCATCCTACTTAGAAAAAAGTTCCTTTATTTAGGTTGCATCTGTATATCGGTGATTAGCATTTGTGGTCTTTGGTAAGAAACATTAAGAAGTCATATGTTCATAATCTTAAAAACACTGTCAAAAATCTTAACGCTAACTTAAATGTACAGTTTTTATAAAGAGCTTCTCCTGGCTTCCTGAAAAAAGTCATCTCCTCTGCCCCATTTTCTCTTCTCTTCCTTTTCTACCCCATTTTGGGGGAATTCTCAGCTCTTTCACTGGCTTCATTGTTGTCTTATTATCACTTTTTGTTGGTAAGCTGCTTCAAATATTTTTGATGCTAGACAGATATAAATTATAAACTGTAGAGAAGCAAATGTCTAGCTTTGGACATAGTCTTACCTTGATAGAAAATGGCAGCGTAACTAAGAGATTTGTCATTTTTAAGTACCAATTATTTCAGTTATGCCTGTTTAATACTCAACTAAAATCCACTTCCTCAAAACCATCTGAGGCTTTAATTCTCAAATAAAATTATGGAGACTTTGACTTTTAGAGTCAAAAGATACCTTAGCAATTTACAAATATAACTATTTCACAGAGGAGGGAACTGGGACCTGCAGACAGTTCCAAAAGTCGTAAATGAGGGGGTTATCTGTATTTGTAGTGAATTTGCTTCAGGAAAGTTCTAGAATCATTGCTACTTATAAGAGATACCTTATTCAGTAATATTAGGCATCGTATTAGGCAGTATATTCACTGTAATAGTAGTACTAATAATAATAATAAAATATCCTCCATTTTTTAGTAACTACCATATCTAGGCACTTTACGTATATTTTTAAAAATATTTACAACTCTGCATATTAGGTGGCATTATCTTCATTTCACAGATGAAGGACTGAGGCTCAGGTATGTTATAGGACTCGCTCAGAAATACCCAGCTCTGACTCCAAAGCCCCTATTCTTCCTGGTGAGGCTAGCCGGACAGAGGCAGTGTGATGTTGAGTACTGGTCCCCAAACTTGACTGCCCTCCAGAATCCCTTGGAGAGCTCTTAGAAGATACAACTCTTAGACCCATCCTCCAGAAATTCAGGTTTATCCATTTGATGTTTTTAAAACACTCTCCCTATGACCCTAGTGTTTGGCCAGGTTTATGAACCACTTGCTGATTAGAAAGCAGATAGCATTTAAAGTCACAAGATACAGATTACAATCTGGATTTTCTTTACTGATCTGTGTAATCTTGATTAAGTTGCTTACCCTTCCTAAATTCTATTTTTACTCTGCAAAATAAGATTATCTCGCAGACTGCAGAGCACCAAGTGAGATAATTCATGTGTAATGCTTAATAAACTGTCAAGTGCTGTGGAAAAGTAGAGTACCCTGAACATTTTGAATCGCAAAATATATTAATGTAGTGGTTCCCTGTGTGGAACTTCATAACCCTGTAACAATTCAAAAAAGTTTATAGAATGAGATAAAGTAACCTACTTCTTATTCTGCTAAGAACATTCAAAAGGAAAAGGAGACCTTCTCTCATGGACTTTCACCATCATTTCATAAATGAAGTTTTAATAACAAGAAAGCAATAAGAACCTGATTTCAGAATGAAGGAATGTAGGACAAACCTTTAAATTGAATAGCGTTTGCCTTATGAGAAAGTTACGACCCTGTACTTATTTTTCATTCTTTCTCCAGAGCACAGAAATTGTTACTAAGAGTGAAAGCACTACCTTTGCGATCATCTAGTCCAGCCCTCAGAAATATTGCTGTGCTAGGTTATGCGATTTTCCCAGGATCTTCCAGCTAGTTAATGGCAGACTAGAGGTCAGAGAATGTCACTGTTTACCAGCATTTTTTAACTATGCCCCCTGTGTTGTTTCTTCAGCCTCTGCCACAGGCCAAAACCTCGTCCAGCTTGAATTCTGTCATTTACACGTGGAGACAATAGGTTTAGTGAATGTCTTTTCAAACCACATCCTCCCCTTGACATCCCCGCTAGAATCTGAGCGTTGTCCCCGAGGGGTAGCTGTGTTGATGTATCTCCCCACCTTACATCTCAGACTGAGAAACACTGGGCTTTTTATTTGCTCATGATCATTCTAGACTCGATGAAGTTGGGGATAAAGCAGAGCCGGGAAGGCGATTTGTCATCCATGAAGAGTTAAGAGCGAATGCTCTGGAGTCATCATGCCTGGGTTTGAATCTAAGCTCCACCACTCATTAATGTATGACTCTGAGCAAGTTCTTGAGGCTCAGTTTCTTGAGGGTAATATCTGGAACTACCTGATAGGATTGCCGTGAGGGTTAAGTGATCAACTGCATTGAAGTGCTTACTATGAGCTTGATCAGTACTAGCTTGTGGTAGGAGTAGTACTCAGATTATTTCTTTGACTTTTCCCTCTTTATAGCCTTTTTGAGTGCATGGTTTAAAGTGGTTATACGTGCTAAAGGGGATCCTGACTTCCCAGCGAATGAACAGACCTTCTGTTAATTTCCTGTTGCACCGTTCTTTGCTAATAGCTCCATGCTGCACCATTATCAACTCCTGATCCAGGGCAGTGAATTGCATCCTGTACAGAGTTAATGAGCCATTGCAAATAGGATCAGCTCTATTAGTGCCGCTGTTATTCATTTATTTTCATTATCCAAATTACCCCATTTATATTTGTTATAAAGCACAAAGCCTGTTTCTGTTTTAAATATAAAAAAAGAGTAGCATAAATTTACAGATAGAACATGTGCTGCTGTTAAAAATAATTTTGAGGTTATTTTGAAGTCAAATACAGAAAAGTGTATTTTATTTCATAATTAATGAAATTCATCAGTTGTTACCTAATATACATACATCAAAAGACAAAGTGCAATTATAAGCCAGCTCTTTTTTAATGAATCTGCATATTTATAGTACTGCACAGTGCTGTGTCAGAAAACAAGGCGTTTCGTAAAGGAAAAGGTGAATTCCTTTCCAGTAATGCCTTATATAATGTTGCTGTAAAATGAATAATACAATAAAGAAGTAACCAATAAATTGGATCATGGAGTTTTGAGGTTTATACTGTGGTGACACTAAAATGAACCACAGCTCTAACAAAGAAGTTCTTTACGTTTTTAATAATTCCTATGGTGAGTAGTTTGAAACGAATTGAATGGAATGCTTATTTCTCCATCTCTGTCTGTGACCTAAGTCACTACTATCAAATGTCTACCAGGTATTCTAAAGGTAGTGATGTCAGAAACACGGACTTGGCTGTTTTGCCTTCTGTGTTTTGTAATCTAATTCCACATGGAAGCATGGCGTTGCTTCAGAGATTTAATGCATCATCTTTCTTTTTCTCCCCTTTGCGTGACACAGTAAAGATGAAATGAACTGCTTTACTGCCTACTAGTTGAATTTTAACAAATTACTTAGATTGTGAACATTGTTTATCTGTTCTCCCGATAATCTGGTGGGTACTGAGCTTACAGAGTTAAATATCATCCCTCAGGAATGGTACCTTTGTAGTGCTATTGTGAAAAATTCAGTTTGTTTGTTTAATAAATATTTACTTAAGAATTAGCAGTGTGCTAGATCCTGGAAATACATGAATGGACAGGAAAAAAACACAGTCCCTGCCCTCCCTGAACTGACACTCTAAGGGGAGATGAGTCAAGTGTAAAGCAAAGTATACTATTACCCCTATACTGTATTCACCTAACTGTGAACAGGAGTTTACAGTGGAAACAGGAGTTTCCTTTCTAAAATACAGATCTGACTTCATTTCTTATCTGCTTGAATCATTTCAATTGCATTCTATCACCATCAGGATAAAGAAAGCCCAGATTTCTTTACGTGGTAGCTTTCGTTACTGGGTGGCTTGAAACAAGAGAAATTTATTCTCCCACAATTCTAGAGGCTAAAAGTCCAAAATCAGTGTATCATCAGAGTGACGCTTCCTCTGAGGCTCTGAGTATAATCTCTCTTTTGCCTCTTCATAACTTCTAGTGGTGGCTGTCAGCCTAGGCCTACATCTTCGCGTGGCCTCCTCCCCTCTGGGTTTGTGTATGTCTCTGTCTTTACATGGCATTTTTCTCCCAACGTCTCTCTTTTCTCTTCTTATAAGGACACCAGTGATATTGGCTTCTGGCTAGTTCTAATTGAGTACGACCTCATCTTTCTTTTTTTTAATTTATTTATTTTTGGCTGCATTGGGTCTTCATTGCTACACACAGGCTTTCTTTAGTTGCGTCGAGCAGGAGCTACTCTTCGTCGTGGTGTGTGGGCTTCTCATTGCGGTGGCTTCTCTTGTTGCAGAGCGCAGGCTCTGGGAGCACGGGCTTCAGTAGTTGTGGCATGTGGGCTCGGTAGTTGTGGCTTACGGGCTCTAGAGCACAGGCTCAGTAGTTGTGGTGCATGGGCTTAGTTGCTCCGTGGCATGTGGGATCTTCCCGGACCAGGGCTCGAATCTGCCTGCCAATGCTCGTGTCCCCTGCATTGGCAGGCAGATTCTTAACCACTGTGCCACCAGGGAAACCCGAGTATGACCTCATCTTAACTTGATTATATCTGCAAAGATCTATTTCCAAATAAGATCACACTCACAGGCACTGGGGGTTATAACTTCAACATATCTCTTTTGGGGGACACACTGCAACCCACAATAGCACACATCCCAGTTTATTTGTACATAGTACAAACATATTCATATATGCATATACATACATACATACATACATACATGTATATATATACATATAATTTTGAATAGTTTGTAGGAGCCAGAGTGGGAGAAATTTAGACTGTCATAAGTAGAAGGAATATTTGACCAAACATGGAATCAAGAAATGCTCAGAGGAAGAGATAGCTGGAAAGACCTAACTAGCACCTAGAATTGAAGAAGGAGAGTGAAGAAATAAAGGGCTAGAGAGGTTGTCAGGATCTCTGTCATGAGGAGCTAGATAAGCTATATTAAGAAGCTTGGGGTTTGTAATATTGAGAGACAAAGAGTGCCAGTGAAGTAATTCAAACAGATGCAAGATAGAGTGAAACATGTATGTTAGGAAGAGTGCTCTATCTGCATTGAGGGCAATGGATTAGAAGGGACCCAAAATTGGTAGTGGGAATAAAAGGGGGGATTTCAAGGCAAATCAGGAGATAGAGTCCCTGGACTTGGTGACTGGTGAAATAAAATAGGAGAGAAAAATTGAGAGTTGAAGACAATGCTCTGGCTTCTAGTTTGAGCAAAGCATGTTGCTGCTGTTCACTGGGATGTAGAACGTAAGAGAAGGGCCAGGCATTGGTTTGGGGCAGTACGAGGGATGAGGAGATGCTGTATGTATAGCACACTGTCTGCCATGTGATTGTCACTCAGTGAATTCACATCCTTTCTTCCTCCCTCTTACGTCTTCTTAAGTGAGTGGTGTGATTCCATCAAGTTGGTATGGTCACTATCCTGTTTATGTATGATTAAAAATTCATCAGGTTAACCTTTTCTGTGATCACACGCTAGTTAGTTAACAAGTCAACTTAAGCGTTTGTCACTTTTGGGAAAAACTGAAGTCAAATGACTGTAGTTCCTGAAGATATCCTCTCTATTTGAATAGCTAAGAGATAGAGAAAGTGACACTCCGTAGGGATTCATTCATCTCAAACTATCTCCTTCCTGCCACCCCAGTTGGGTCCTTTATTCCTGTATCATCTCTACTCATGGAAAGGATTTCTTTGCCATATGAGAGTTTTTTTTCATCTTGATATTCAATTTGTGGGGCAGAAACCCTTCTTTTTTAAAATTTTATAATAACTATTTTTTGTGCTCTTTGGTTGTTTTTTAAATAAGCACTTTTACAGATTTATTGTTTAACATACATCACACACACAAACACACAGATACATAAACGCTTCTTTCTATAGCTTTCACAGAAAAACTTTTTGAAAGTTATATCTATTTAATTTTTCCTTTGAAATTCAGTGTGCACTGGGAAAGACAAAATCATGGATTTTGTTTTCCCAAAGAGATCAGTGAAGTAGATGAAAGCAGTGTGAATCTAATTTAGAAAAAAACTTTCAAATGTTGTTATTTTTCGTGCTGTTTAGTTTGCAGAGTGCATCACTCATATCACCATGTGCTTCTTGTACCAATTTTGGGGAATATCTTTATTATTTCCATCTTATAAATGAGGAGATTTAGGCTCATAGAAGGTCATACAACTAGAAAAAGGCAAAGCTACAAGTCAAATCCTATTAGTTCTATTATATGTCACCTTTCCTCTGAGAAGATATTTCAATAATGAAGCAGAGTATCAGTAAGCACACATCTTTGTTAATAGGGGTATGAGTATGTGTAGCTGAGTCAGGGAACTCTGGCCTCGGAATTCTGTGTTCTATTAAATGAAATTTCCACCAAGATCTGGCAGCTTTCTTGATTCATCCTATGATGCTTTGTCTCATGAATGAGTCTTTGGGACCCTTGTTTGTAGAAATAATGAATATGCTAAATTTTACCAAATCATCTTTAATATTGTTTCAGCACTGTTAGTAACTACAAAGTTTGGATTTCCCCAAATTACCCTCACTTCTTTTACTAACTTCAAGTTCAGGGCTCCTCAAGACTACTCTCAGGTTTGATAATTCACTAGGGACACACAGAACTCACTGAAAGCTGAGTTGTACTGTTGTACTCAGTTACAGTTTATTACAGCCAAAGGATACTGATTAAAATCAGCCAAGGAAAGAGGTACATACAGCAGGGTCCAGAAGAGTTCAAGTGCAGACCTTCCAATTGTCCTCTCCTGGAAGAGTGGTGTGGACGGCACCTACTTCTCCCAGCAATAGTGTGTGACAATATGTGTGGACTACTGCCAACCAGGAAAACTCAGCCAAGCCTTGGTATCCACAGTTTTTATTGAGGCTCCATCACATAGACTTGGTTGAGCACCCACGTGGCTGACCTTCGTCTCTAGCCCCTCCAGAGGCTGAGCTGATACCATGAGGCCCAAAGCCCTCATCATAAATCACATTGTTAGCCTGGACTCTCGGGCATGGCCCAAGGCCCCAGACAAGCAAAGATACTCTTACTGGTCAGTGACAAGAGTTTAGAAATTGCCTCCCAGGAGCCAAGGGCAAAGGCCAGACCTCTCCTTGAGCAAAGTATATCCCTTACCACACAGTACCTTTTTGAAGCTATTTATTCATTCATTTAATATTTAATGCTTACTATTGGGCATTAGGCTATCCCCTGGGGTATGTAGCAGTGAATAGGACTTAAGCCCTCCCCTCAAGGAGTCCATAGCCTCAGTTTTAGTAGCTAAAGAAAAAATAGCGCCCAATTTTTCCCTCATTTACTGTCTCTAACTTTGGAGAATCACCTTATTACCTATGAGAAGATTCCATGAGAATTACCACAACATTCACACCAACTAGCCGTTCTTTTTGTGTGGGTATGACTCTTGACTCTTGTTGCAGAATGGTGCAGCTGCTTTGGAAGACAGCCTGGCATTCCTCAAAATGTTAAACATAGAGTTACCGTGTGACCCAGCAATTCCACTCCTAGGTATATACCTAAGAGAAATGAAAGCATACGTCCCCCCAAAAAACCATACTCAGATGTTTATAGCAGCAGTATTCGTAATAGCCAAAAAGCAGAAACAACCCAAATGTGGATCAACTAATGAATGGATAAATGAAATGTGGTTTAATCATACTATGGAATATTATTCCACAATAAAAACGAATGAAATACTGATACATGCTGTAACATAAATGAACCTGCAAAACATTATGCTAAGTGAGATAAGCCAGTCATGAAAGGTTACATATTCTATAATTCCGTTTATATGAAATGTCCAGGATAGACAAATCTGTAGAAACAAAAAGTGAATTAGTGGTCGCCTAGAGCTGGGGCTTGGAGTAGAATGGGGTGGGAGGGTGACTGCTGATGGACAAGAGGTTTCTTTTGGGAGTGATAAAAACATGCTAAACAGATTTTGGTGATGTTTTCACAATTCTGTGAACATATTAAAACCATTGAATTCTACACTTTCAACGGGTGAATTTTAGGGTATGTAAATTATATCTCAAAAAAAAAGGTGTTTTTAAAATGTAGTATAAAGATTCAAAAGTCTGTACACTAAATCTAAAGGTTGTGTTACCTGTGAGTGACCTGATCTCACACTTTGACACAGTCAATATGACTAACCCATTAGTCTAAGTGGGTGTCCCCTTCATTTATTATGGTTGCAAGAAGTCATTTAGATCCAGAAGTATTTCTACACATTGAAACTGATTTGGAAACCAACACATCGTTAACATGTTAAAATGAATGGATAGTGATATCAGGCCGGAAGTTGGACATCTTTCAACTTTGGGCGGTGCGCGGAATAAGTTTGGATTTGAGAAGATCTTTAGTAAATTCTCAATAAAGCATTATGCATTTAGCTACACTATAGATTAACTCTGGTACTTCATTCATTGAGTGACTTCAGAGAAGACAGTTTTGAAACTGAAAAGGGAATTTGACATCTTGCAGTTGAATCATTCCATTTCACGTTTGAGATCCAGATAAGTTCAGTTTTTGAAATAGTACCGCCGTGTGGTCTGGAGTTAGGCTCTCTGGGGATATGAAAGTACATGTCATCATCGCTGTCTTCAAGAAGCTCCCAGTCTGTGGGTGACGTGGCTTAAACCCAAATAACGATAATCAGCAGCAGCATGAGATGGGAGGAAGAGCTTCAGTTTGGGACTGGGGCAGATCCAAGTTTGAAGTCTGACTTCCAGATTTCCTTTCTGTGTGATCATGGGCTAATTCAGTAGGTTAATTAAGCCTCATTTCTCATCAAAAATAGAGGTAATGACACCTAATATTAGTAATAATAATGAGCTAATTTTTATTGAGCACTGGCACTCTGTCAGACACCGTGCTGTGTTAACATTTAACACGTTATCCCCTTTAATCCTCACGTGAACCGACACGTGGTTATGTTTTAACCATTTTTATAGTGGAGGGAAATGATGCTTAGAGAGATTAAGTACTGTTAATTCATTCATTCAGTAAATATTTATCCAGCATTTACTAATGCTAGGCATTATGCTAAACACTAGGGATGCAGCTGGACGTCCAGGATGCAATGGGATCAGGTAGGAGGAGCGTTTAGAAGGAGCACGGTAATTCAGTTCTGGGCAGGTAGGAAGGTTTAGTGTCTCAGGTCACCCTCCTCCCTAACATTCACAGTCCTTCAGTGAAACTCCACAGAGGAACTGATATTCCTTCCTATCTCTTGCACCCGTTTTTCATCTTGTTTCCTTTGTCTTATATTTATTTTCCTAATCAACTAGCCCATTAGATTGAGACCTCCTTACTGGCAGAGACTGTATTCTACTTACTCATCTTTAGTTTCTTTATATTGAGTTACTCAACTTAAGACTCTTGCATGGAATGATCAACGAATCAATAAATCTCTCTGTTGACCATTTTTGTCTTTTGATAACCACGTCATCTCTAAATAATGTAAATTATTCATCCAAAATACCTTTTTTATCTTTTAATTTATTCGGGCCTTGTTCTCATTTCCTTCAGGCTGTGAAACAAAGTCCATTTATGTGTTGCACCTTTTTTTGTTTTATGATACTAGGCTAGAAGTAATTTAGAATCTGAGGCCTCCTGCAATCTCCTCTTTATTTACCATGGCTTAGGAGATGGCTCAGATCTACCCAGAACTTTCTCCATCAAGATAACTGTTGGTTTGCTTAGTATATCAACCAGATTCTCTGGATGAACTCTCACTGCTGAAGCCATTAGATCCTTCCTGGGATTAAACTCACAAAATGCTAAGTTTCCAAAGACCGTAAATATCAATCAGGATTCCAGTGTGTTGTAGTTTCTTTCCCAACTGTATATTAGAAAATGGCTCTGGAGATTGTTTGCTTCTGCAGGATATTCCATGGGTACATTAGATGATCTTTAGACATAATTTTAATTACTCCAGCTCTCTCCGTAATTAATATGGTTATCAATTTTGGGGCCATAAAATGCTGATCTTCCCAAAAACTTGAAATGCAAGGTTTAAGTATATCAGAAATTGGAAAGATTTGAAACTTTGCCTTAAGTTTAAAAGAAATGTTTTAAATTTCTTTAAAAGTAGAATTGAGGAAGCCTTTTTGAAATTGGGTATCTTAAGACACTTCATATAATTATTTTTAATGTTAAAAATTAAATCCAAATATGAAAGGCAATTAGTAATTATCCTTTGGCTGATTGGCATATCTGAAGCCAGTATCAAGTTAGGTAAAGGGGTAACTTTTTTTTTATGTTGTAGCTACTTTAATTGTCAAAAGCCTTAATAAAAACAATTTAAAGCATCAGGTACCTTCCAGATTTTGAGTCATGAACATAGCTTTACCCAAATTTTATCACACTCATGGTTGCCAGAGACTCTCTTGGAACATTCCTAGGAAGGGCCACTTGCCAGCGTCAGGAAAATCCACCCAAGCACCTAAAGTTAGTGTAATAAACCCCACCTGTCCTTTCTATTGCCTCTTCGGTTGGACTGCCCCTGAGGAATTCAAAGCCAGAAGGAACATAGTGTTATTGCTGTGGGCTAACTACCTGTGATCCAAGAGAACACTTAAGAATCTGTGAAATCTAGAGAGAAAGGCAAGAAATTATCTGTGTGGTTAATAGCACACAGAGGCCAATACAAATTCAGAGGCCTCAGGAGATATGTTGAATCTCTTTGCAAAGCTAATCATGAAACAATGGCTTTGAAAAGGACCTTGGAGATCACCAACTGAGTCTCCTCATTGTAATTCTGAAGACACAGAACATCGGAGCACGGTAGCATGTGACTTACCCAAGGTCTCCCAACTAGCAAGTAACACAGCCAAGAAGACTCAAACCTATTCCGGCTCCAAATCCAGTGCTCTTTAATTTGTATTACGTGAAAATGCTTTTCATATGTGTTTTTCAAGAACCTTTAGAGTTTAAAGTATTTTCTTTTGATTTGGATTATTTATTCATTTTGTTAGTCTTTTTCACCATTACTAAGTGCATTTCACTCCCTCGGCTAAATTTCCCTCCTGTATGGCCAAATTGTCACAGGACATTCCATTCACTTAAAAATAGTTGTGCTATAAAAGAAAATACAAGTGGAAAACTTTGCCAACAATGAACATTCTAAAAAACTTAATGCACACCGCGTTCATTCCTGCGGAAATGCCAGCTGCAACCCCACGGCACCTGCAAGCTGTAGCAACCACTCAATGGCCAGGAGCTAGTGGCTGTCTAGTTCCATGAGCACTTCAGTTTACAGCTGCACTTGCGTACCAGTTTAGATTCTTTGCCAGCCGAATTATGGGTGATTTTAAAAAAAACAAACAGATATTTCAGAGGAAGGGGAGTGGGGTAGGGAAGCTTGGGAAAAAGTGGCCAGAGTCACATTAAAATGAAAGAACGTAGCCAGTGTTTTGTTTCCCCAAGTTCTCAACTCTTCTTGACCACTGTCCTCCCTCTGTCCTCTGGGATTCTCCTGGTGGGGGAAGAATTCCTCCCATTGGATGACTCTCAGCTTCTACGGCAGAAACCTCAGTATCACTGTTGATCGGCAGGAAGATGGTTAATTTCTTGATTCATCCATCCAGGCAACAGTCTTTTATTGAGCAACACAGTATAATGTCTGTGCAGCCATTTCCACTCTTGATTTTACGTGACCTGAGCTAGAGATAAAAGGTTTTTTTCTTTTTCTTTTTCTTCTTTTGAATAGGAATAGCAAGGATACCCTTTGCTTGGGTAAAGGATATCATTTGGTTAGTTAGGGCAAAGACACACTCAGTGGTGAAGCAGGTGCAGCTCTCCTGGCACCTGACTTTCCCATCCCCAAGGTGGGCCCTGGGACAGGCATACATGGCAAGTGCTGAGGGGATGAAGGCTTAGAAGGGGCAAGGTCCCACCAGGCCAGCGGAGCTGAGTCTCTTCATCCACGTGGTTTTTTTTTCAGTCCAGAGAAATATTTTTACGCTTGTTTGAAACGCGCTGTCTTAGGCAGTGTATATGTAGAATGGTTTCATCAAGGCTATGTCGGTCCAGCCTATTTCCAAGTATTCTCCAAGTTTCTCCTTATAATTTGGCGTATAGTTTTTTTCATTTTCTCCCCAGATGGTTTTCATGGCTCTAAAGCAGATGTTGGAAACGAGTAACCAAATATATCCTACTGACAACTTTTGTTTGGTACACATAGTGTGGTTTTGTGGAAATTGGAATTGGTTGCCAGGATTTAAATACACTACTTCCAATAAAAATCCCAATTCACAACATAGCCTTTAAAAAAATCGCATGTGCTACATTTGGTCTGCGCTCCAGCATGGCAACTGTTTGACAGAGCTGAATAGTTGCTGAGACCTCCAGCAACTGAGGTTGTAGTGAGGGTACCCACCTAGCCTGGACTCTGTAGCTGTTTGCATTCCTGACCCTTCCCCAAAGTATACGTAGGCTAGATATTTCTCAAAGGAAGGAGAAAGAGTCAAAATCATCATCACAATTATGATAAGAATAATAAAATAATCCACCTCATATATTGAGCACTAATCATGCCAGACGCTATGCCAAGCACTTGGCATACCATTTAAACTTCACAGGAATACTTTCTATAGCCCAAAAGTTTAATTTGCTGGTCCAAGGTCATACAGCTTGTGAGTTGCTTAGCTGGGATTTGAACTTAGTCTGTTGGACTCTAAAGCCTGTGCTTTTCATTTTATCATACTCCCTCTCAGAATCACTCCTCCCTCCCACATAACCCTTGCTGAATCTCAGGCTTATAAGAATCTACAACTGGATTCCAAGAATTGGGTATTCTATCGGCCACTGGTTTTCTAGTTTCTTTCAGGAAGAAGAAAAAGGAAAACTTGGTGAGGTTTCTTCTGCTCACATCTTCTCCTGCAGCTAAGGGGCAGCTCTAGGTGTTAATGCACCCAACCATTCTCCTGGGTAAAAGGAACTCTTGTGATAATGTGTTCTAAGTCAATCTGAAGCCACGTGAAAGGCTTTTTAAAAAACATTTGAATATCAGGTAAGGAGCAACTACTCAAATTTTTAAAAATCTTAAGATGTGTAAATACAAAATCGTAACCTGTGCAGGTAGTTCTTTTTACAGGAAAAAAAATTAAACGTCTTGGAATGAAATAGCTTACTTATGTTACTTTCCTTTCCCTTCATTCCAGGCTTGTACTATCTTTAAAGCCTACTGTTCTTCAAATCCAGAATATTAGAGATTTTCTATTGCTTTCCTTTGTCATTATTCTCCTTCACTTTGGTTTTTTTCCTCTAGATTTCTCAAAACCTTAAAATAATTCTTCTGGTTTCACCTTCTCCCTTTAAAAACACTGAAAATATATACATCTTAACAATTAGCCCCAGGGTGGGAAAAGAAATGCCCCTCCTGGCAAAATACATATGCTCGATGTTAAGATTCTTTTGGTTACCAAGCAATAGAAATGTTCTGTGTTCAACCTACGTTCAAAAAGGAGGATTATTGAAAGGGTAGGAATCAGTGACAGGAACATCGACTGTTTGTTAGGAAAAACACTTATTGGTGACTAGAAGCGTAGAGCAAGCTGGAGGGCCAGGCTTTGGGAAGCACAGGAGCCCTGGCAGGTTTGAGTCCTCAGCCACACATGTGTGTATATCTGGCAAAAGATAACTTAGCTCCATCCATATCCTGTCTCTCTCTGTCTCCAGTGAGTTTTCAAATTCCCAGGGAGGACCATCTGGCCTAGTCTAGGTGTCTCTACTATGGCACTGATTAGCCATGACCAGGGGATGGAGCAACTAACACAGCCATGGCCACTGGGAACGTCTTAGGGATGCTCTACATGACTGTGATTATTGTCATTTTTAATTTTCTTATATGTTTATATCTAAATCAGGGCTTCCATCTACAAGAAAAGAAGATTTGAGTGTGCGTAGCTTTTGTGAAATATGGTAAAAGACAGAAGGCTCTTAGAATTTTTAACAGTCCAGCATTTTAGTTGTTTAGAGATTCAGTTTGAGAAGTAGCCCAGATCTTTTTCTGTAATGGGAAATAACTTTTTAATAAGGCAATGGTTTTGCAAGTCGCGTTAACATTCTATCGCCTTTAGGATTATTAGTCATTGTAACAGGGCACTGCAGTGTGGCCTCATGCATAAGGAATGTCTTCCTGCTTAAGAAATGGATATGATTTTGCTACTGCCTGTGGGAGAATAGTTACACCTTGAATCATCCTTCTCTTCCCTGGACGGTGAGGTGCATCTTCCATCCATTGGTGGTTGAGTCTAATGGGCTGGAAATGCTCACAAGTTAACACTGATAGACCAGCTGTGGAGACCCCTGTCTTGGTTCACACTAAACTCTTTTTCTGCTAGGACAAGATGAACTTTCTGCTGCAAACATGAGCCTTCTCTCTTCTTCAGCCAAAAGTTCACCAGGGTTCAAACAGTGTCTTAATGGATTCCAGCAAGATTTTCATGGGGCTGTAAGAAAGAAGTTTCTGGTTTGCAGCCAAAAGGAATGTGTCTAGCACAGTACCAGCCCTGGAATCAGGACCCACCTAGATTCAAACCCCAGACCAGCCTTCGAAGTCTGCTTCCGATTTGGAAAGGGGGGTGGGGGACTTGGCAGCCTGCCTTTATTGTTCCAAAGTATGGCTGCCATTCTTTAATTCACAGCTCACATCTCACCTCTTCCATCAGCCCTTCCTGGACTAATGAGAAATCAGCCCCATCTGTACCCCAAATCTAGTACAGAAGACCCTTTTATTTCTCCCATTCAAACACATAGAGACAGACAATTCTCAGTTGTCCATACTGATAAAGGAGTATGCTCCCGTAGATGATCTGTTACTAGATGTGGTCTGTCAAGACTTTTCTTCCTCATGGAGAGGTGTGTGGCACATGGAGATAAGTAGGTTAGACGCTGAGAAGCAGCAGAACTAGAAAGCTGACTAAGGGCACAACCAACGTGTTTGTGATGGTGGATTCTCTCTGAAGTTTTGATACTTATTCTGAATAATCCTATTTCTCTTCCTTAGATCAGCAGGCAACTTTTGAGAGGGCAAATTACATCATTTGAATAATGAATAATCATTTTTAATGTAAAACGAGAGTTCCACATTTGAGTTTTAAAGAACAGTAGAGAATAATTTTAAAAACACATATTAGCATCCACTTCCTTCTTCATTTCTTCAACTTCCATAGTTGTATTTGCTGTTGTAATTAATAGGAATAAGAACTGCTCCTATTAGTGAACTCTGAGAGCTATACCTTCTTACAGTGAATCTTCACAACAGCTTTCGGAGGTGTGATTTGATTGGTACCATTTTACAGAAGAAGAAACCAAGGCATTAGAGATGGCAGTAACATGGACAAGGTCAATAAGTAACAGAGCTTGTGTTCAAATTCAGATCCATTGGGCTCCAAAGCAGTTATACTACCCCATCCCATCCCAGACTATACCACACTATACTATGCGACACTTCACAATGTAGTGTGGTAAGGTCCATATAAAACTTGCTCAGTGGTAGAACAGGGGATGCAAACACATGGGACTTTGTCCATGTACAGATAGAAGGAGGCCATAGGAAGAGCTGAAGTTAAAGTCATTAACAACAAAAAAAAATCATAGCATATGTTTATTTGTATGTATGTATGTCTTTACCCCATTGCATCTACGTGCTCCTTGTGTTAATTAGTTATGTCTGTTGCTTTCCTACCTCCTATTCTTTTTTTGTTGTGGCAAAATAAACATAACATAAAATTTAGCGTTTTAACTATTTTTAGTTATACAGTTCACTGACATTAAGTACATATACATTATTGTGTAACCATCACCATCATCCAGCTCTAGAACCTTTTCATCTTCCCAAGCTGAAACTCCATACCCATTAAACAATAACTCCTCCTCTCAGCTCCTGATAACTACCTTTCTACTTTCTGTCTCTCTGAATTTGACTGTTTTGGGTACCCCATATAATTGGAATCATACAACAATTGTCATTTTGTGTCTTCTTCATTTCACTTAGCATAATGTTTTCAAGGTTGATCCTTGTTGTATGATGTGTCAGAATTTCATTCCTTTTTTTTTTTTTTTAAATATCTTTATGGACTATGATTGCTTTACGATGGTATGTTAGTTCCTGATTTATAACAAAGTGAATCAGGTATACACATACATATATCCCCATATCTCCTCCCTCTTGCATCTCCCTCCCACCCTCCCTATCCCACCCATCTAGGTGGTCACAAAGCACTGAGCTGATCTCCCTGTGCTATGTGGCTGCTTCCCACTAGCTATCTATTTTACATTTGGTAGTGTATATATTTCCATGCCACTCTCTCACTTCGTCCCAGCTTCCCATTTCCTATCCCCGTGTCCTCAAGTCCATTCCCTATGTCTGTCTTTATTCCTGTCCTGCCCCTAGGTTCTTCAGAACCTTTTTTTTTTTTTAGATTCCATATATATGTGTTAGCATACCATATTTGTTTTACTCTTTCTGACTTACTTCACTCTGTATGACAGACTCTAGGTCCATCCGCCTCACTACAAATAACTCAATTTCATTTCTTTTTATGGCTGAGTAATATTCCATTGTATATATGTGCCACATCTTCTTTATCCATTCATCTGTTGATGAACACTTAGGTTGCGTCCATGTCCTGGCTGTTGTAAATAGAGCTGCAATGAACATTGTGGTACATGACTCTTTTTAAATTATGGTTTTCTCAGGGTATATGCCCAGTAGAGGGATTGCTGGGTCGTATGGTAGTTCTATTTTTAGTTTTTTGAGGAACCTCCATACTGTTCTCCATAGTGGCTGTATCAATTCACATTCCCACCAACAGTGAAAGAGGGTTCCCTTTTCTCCACACCCTCTCCAGCATTTATCGTTTGTAGATTTTTTGATGACGGCCATTCTGACTGGTGTGAGATGATACCTCATTGTAGTTTTGATTTGCATTTTTCTAATGATTAGTGATGTTGAGCATCCTTTCATGTGTTTGTTGGCAATCTCTATATCTTCTTTGGAGAAATGTCTATTTAGGTCTTCTGCCCATTTTTGGATTGGGTGGTTTGTTTTTTTGATATTGAGCTTCTTGAGCTGCTTGTATGTTTTGAAGATTAATCCTTTGTCAGTTGCTTCCTTTGCAAATATTTTCTCCCATTCTGAGGGTTCTCTTCTTGTCCTGTTTTTGGTTTCCTTTGCTGTGCAAAAGCTTTAAAGTTTGATTAGGTCCCATTTGTTAATTTTTGTTTTTATTTCCATTTCTCTAGGGGGTGGGTCAAAAGGATCTTGCTGTGATTTATGTCACAGAGTGCTCTGCCTATATTTTCCTCTAAGAGTTTTATAGTGTCTGGCCTTACATTTAGTTCTTTAATCCATTTTGAATATATTTTTGTTTATGGTGTCAGGGAGTGTTCTAATTTCATTCTTTTACATGTAGCTGTCCAGTTTTTCTAGCACCACTTATTGAGGAGGCTGTCTTTTCTCCATTGTATATTCTTGCCTCCTTTATCAAAAATAAGGTAACCACAGGTGCATGGGTTTATCTCTGGGCTTCCTATTCTGTTCCATTGATCTATATTTCTGTTTTTGTACCAGTACCATACTGTCTTGATTACTGTAGCTTTGTAGTATAGTCTGTAGTCAGGAGCCTGATTCCTCCAGCTCCATTTTTCTCTCTCAAGATTGCTTTGCTTATTTGGGGTCTTTTGTGTTTCCATACAAATTGTGAAATGTTTGCTCTAGTTCTGTGAAAAATGCCATTGGTAGTTTGATAGGGATTGCATTGAATCTGTAGATTGCTTTGGGTAGTAGAGTCATTTTCACAATGTTGATTCTTCCAATCCAAGAACATGGTATATCTCTCCATCTGTTTGTATCATCTTTAATTTCTTTCATCAGTGTCTTATAGTTTTCTGCATACAGGTCTTTTATTTCCTTAGGTAGGTTTATTCCTAGGTATTTTATTCTTTTTATTGTGATGGTAAATGGGAGTGTTTCCTTAATTTCTCTTTCAAATTTTTCATTATTATTGCATAGGAATGCAAGAGATTTTTGTGCATTAATTTTGTATCCTGCTACTCTACCAAATTCATTGATTAGCTCTAGCAGTTTTCTGGTAGCATCTTAAGGATTCTCTACGTATAGTATCATGACATCTGCAAACAGTGACAACTTTACTTCTTATTTTCTGATTTGGATTCCTTTTATTTCTTTTTCTTCTCTGATTGCTGTGGCTAAAACTTCCAAAACCATGTTGAATAATAGTGGTGAGAGTGGGCACCCTTGTCTTGTTCCTGATCTTAGTGGAAATGGTTTCAGTTTTTCCACTGAGAACGATGTTGGCTGTGGGTTTGTCATATATGGCCTTTATTATGTTCAGGTAAGTTCCCTCTATGCCTACTTTCTGCAGGGCTTTTATCATAAATGGGTGTTGAATTTTGTTGAAAGCTTTTTCTGCATCTACTGAGATGATCATATGGTTTTTATTCTTCAGTTTGTTAATATGGTGTATCACATTGATTGATTTGCATATATTAAAGAATCCTTGCATTCCTGGGATAAACCCCACTTGATCATGGTGTATGATCCTTTTAATGTGCTGTTGGATTCTGTTTGCTAGTATTTTGTTGAGGATTTTTGCATCTATGTTCATCAGTGATATTGGGCTATAGTTTTCTTTTTTTGTGACATCTTTGTCTGGTTTTGGTATCAAGGTGATGTTGGTCTCGTAGAATGAGTTTGGGAGTGTTCCTCCCTCTGCTATATTTTGGAAGAGTTTGAGAAGGATAGGTGTTAGCTCTTCTCTAAATGTTTGATAGAATTCGCCTGTGAAGCCCTCTGGTCGTGGGCTTTTGTTTGTTGGAAGATTTTTAATCACAGTCTCTATTTCAGTGCTTGTGATTGGTCTGTTTATATTTTCTGTTTCTTCCTCGTTCAGTCTTGGAAGGTTGTGCTTTTCTAAGAATTTGTCCATTTCTTCCAGGTTGTCCATTTTATTGGCATAGAGTTGCTTGTAGTAATCTCTCATGATCCTTTGTATTTCTGCAGTGTCAGTTGTTACTTTTCCTTTTTCATTTCTAATTCTATTGATTTGAGTCTTCTCCCTTTTTTCTTGTTGAGTCTGACTAATAGTTTATCGATTTTGTTTATCTTCTCAAAGAACCAGCTTTTAGTTTTATTGATCTTTGCTTTGTTTCCTTCCTTTCTTTATCATTTATTTCTGATCTGCTCTTTATGATTTGTTTCCTTCTGCTAACTTTGGGGTTTTTTTTGTTCTTCTTTCTCTAATTGCTTTAGGTGCAAGGTTAGGTTGTTTTTTTGAGATGTTTCTTGTTTCTTGAGGTAGGATTGTATTGCTATAAACTTCCCTCTTAGAACTGCTTTTGTTGCATCCCATAGGTTTTGGGTCGTTGTGTTTTCATTGTCATTTGTTTCTAGGTATGTTTTGATTTCCCCTTTGATTTCTTCAGTGATCTCTTGGTTATTTAGTAGCGTATTGTTTAGCCTCCATGTGTTTTTATTTTTTACAGACTTTTTCCTGTAATTGACATCTGGTCTCATAGTGTTGTTGTTGGAAAAGATACTTGATATGATTTCAATTTTCTTAAATTTACCAAGGCTTGATTTGTGACCCAAGATATGATCTGTCCTGGAGAATGGTCTGTGAGCCCTTGAGAAGTGTATTCTCTTGTTTTTGGATGGAATGTCCTATAAATATCAATTAAGTCCATCTTGTTTAATGTATCATTTAAAGCTTGTGCTTCCTTATTTATTTTCATTTTGGATGATCTGTCCATTGGTGAATGTGGGGTGTTAAAGTCTCCTACTATGATTGTGTTACTGTCGATTTCCCCTTTTATGGCTGTTAGCTTTTGCCTTATGTATTGAGGTGCTCCTATGTTGGGTGCATAAATATTTACAATTGTTATATCTTCTTGGATTGACCCCTTGATCATTATGTAGTGTCCTTCTTTGTCACTTGTAATTGTCTTTATTTTAAAGTCATTTTGTCTGCTATGAGAATTGCTGCTCCAGCTTTCTTTTGCTTTCCATTTTCATGGAATATCTTTTTCCATCCCCTCACTTTCAGTCTGGATGTGTCACTAGGTCTGAAGTGGGTCTCTTGTCAACAGCATATATATAGGTCTTGTTTTTGTATCCATTCAGCCAGTCTGTGTCTTTTGGTTGGAGCATTTAATCCATTTACATTTAAGGTAGTTATCGATATGTATGTTCCTATTACCATTTTCTTAATTGTTTTGGGTTTGTTTTTATAGGTCATTTCCTTCTGTTGTGTTTCCTGCCTAAAGAAGTTCCTTTAGCATTTGTTGTAAAGCTGGTTTGGTGGTGCTGAATTCTCTTAGCTTTTGCTTGTCTGTAAAGCTTTTAATTTCTCCGTCAAATGTGAATGAGATCCTTGCCGGGTAATCTTGGTTGTAGGTTTTTCCCTTTCATCACTTTAAATATGTCCTGCCACTCCCTTCTGGCTTGCTGAGTTTCTGCTGAAAGATCAGCTGTTAACCTTATGGAGATTCCCTTGTATGTTATTTGTTGTTTTTCCCTTGGTGCTTTTAATATTTCTTCTTTGTATTTAATTTTTGATAGTTTGATTAGTATGTGTGTTGGCGTGTTTCTCCTTGGATTTATCCTGTATGGGACTCTCTGCACTTCCTGGACTTGACTGACTATTTCCTTTCCCATATTAAGGAAGTTTTCATCTATAATCTCTTCATATATTTTCTCAGTCCCTTTCTTTTTCTCTTCCTCTTCTGAGACTCGTATAATTCTAATGTTGGTGCATTTAATGTTGTCCCAGAGGTCTCTGACACTGTCCTCAATTCTTTTCATTCTTTTTTCTTTATTCTGCTCTGCAGTAGTTATTTCCACTATTTTCTCTTCCAGCTCACTTATCCGTTCATCTGCCTTAGTTATTCTGCTATTGATTCCTTGTAACGAATTTTAAATTTCATTAATTGTGTTGTTCATCATTGTTTGCTCTTTAGTTCTTCTAGGTCTTGTTAAACGTTTCTTGTATTTTCCCCATTCTATTTCCAAGATTTTGGATCATCTTTACTATCATTACTCTGAATTCTTTTTCAGGTAGGCTGCCTCTTTCCTCTTCATTTGTTTGGTCTGGTGGGTTTTTACCTTGCTCCTTCACCTGCTGCATGTTTCTCTGTCTTCTCATTTTGCTTAACTTACTATCTTTGGGGTCTCCTTTTTGCAGGCTGCGTGTTCGTATTTCCCATTGTTTTTGGTGTCTGCCCCCAGTGGCTAAGGTTGGTTCAGTGGGTTGTGTAGGCTTCCTGGTGGAGGGGACTGGTGCCTATGTTCTGGTGGATGAGGCTGGATCTTGTCTTTCTTGTGGGCAGGACCACGTCCGGTGGTGTGTTTCAGGGTGTCTGTGACCTTATTATGATTTTAGGCAGCCTCTCTGCTAATGGGTGGAGCTGTGTTCCTGTCTTGCTAGTTGTTTGGTATAGGGTGTCCAGCACTGTAGCTTGCTGGTCGTTGAGTGGAGCTGTGTCTCAGTGTTGAGATGGAGATCTCTGAGAGAGCTTTTTCCATTTGATATTATGTGGATTCAAGAGGTCTCTGGTAGACCAATGTCCTAAACTCGGCTATCCAACCTCAGAGTCACAGGCCCGACCCTGTCAGCCACACGGCCAGGTATGTGGGGAGTTTCTTGCCTTTTGGGAAATCTGAGGTCTTCTGCCCACGTTCAGTAGGTGTTCTCTAGGAGTTTTTCCACATGTAGATGTATTTGTGGGGAGGGAGGTGTTCTCCACGTCTTACTTCTCTGCCATCTTGAAGGTCTTCTCCTGTAGATGGATTTTTTTATGACGGTCATTTTGACCTATGTGAGGTTATACCTTGTCGTTTTGATTTGCATTTCTCTAGTAATTAGTGATGTTGAGCATCTTTTCATGTGCCTGTTGGCCATCTACATTTCTTCTTTGGAGAAATGTCCATTTAGATCTTCTGCCCATTTTTTGATTGGGTTGTTGTTTTCTTGTTATTGAGTTATATGAGCTGTTTGTATATTTTGGAAATTAAGCCCTTGTCGGTCACATCGTTTGCAGGTATTTTCTTCCAGTCTGTAAGTTGCCTTTCCATTTTGTTTATGGTTTCCTTTGCTGTGCAAAAGCTTGTAAGTTTGGTTAGGTCCCATTTGTTTATTTTTGCTTTTATTTCTATTGCTTCGGGAGACTGACCTAAGAAAACACTGGTACAATTTATGTCAGAGAATGTTCTCTTCTAGGAGTTTTATGGTGTCCTTTCTTATATTTAAGTCTTTAATCCATTTTGAGTTTATTTTTGTATATGGTATGAGGGAGTGTTCTAACTTTATTGATTTACATGTAGCTGTCCAGCTTTCCCAATACCACTTGACAGAGAGTTTGTCTTTTCTCCATTGTATATTCTTGCCTCCTTTGTTGAGGATTAATTAACTATAGGTGTGTGGGTTTTTTTCTGGACTCTCTATTCTGTTCCATCGATCCATATGTCTGTTTCTGTGCCAATACCACCCTGCTGTTTTGATTACTGTAGCTTTGTAGTATTGTCTGAAGTCTAGGAGAGTTATGCCTCCAGCTTTATTCTTTTTCCTCAGGATTGCTTTGGCAATTCTGAGTGTTTTATGGTTTTGCATAAATTTTAGGATTATTTGTTCTAGTTCTGTGAAAAATGCCATGGGTAATTTGATAGGCATCACACTGTATCTGTAGACTGCTTTGGGTAGTATGGATATTTTAACAATATTAACCCTTCTAATCCAAGAATTGGCATATATTTTCATTTCTTTAAATCATCTGTAATTTCCTATACCAGTGTTTTATCGTTCTCAGCATATAAGTCTTTCACTTCCTTGGTCAGGTTTATTCCTAAGTATTTTATTATTTTTGATGCAATTTTAAAAGGGATTGTTTTTTTACTTTCCCTTTCTGATATTTCATTATTAGTGTAAAGAAATGCAACAGATTTCTGAATGTTAATCTTGTATCCTGCTACCTTGTTGAATTCATTTATCAGTTCTAGTATTGTTTGTGTGGAGTATTTAGGGTTTTCTATATATAGTATCATGTCATCTGCATACGATGACAGTTTTACCTCTTCCCTTCTAATTTGGATACCTTTTATTTCTGTTTCTTGTCTGATTGCTGTGGCTAGGACTTCCAGTACTATATTGAATAGAAGTGGTGAGAGTGAGTATACTTGTCTTGTTCCAGATTTTAGCAGGAAGGCTTTCAGATATTCACTGTTGAGTATTATGTTGGCTATGGGTTTGTCATAAATAGTTTCTATTATGTTGAGATATGTTCCCTCTATACCCACCTTGGTGAGAGTTTTTATCATGAATGGATGTTGGATTTTATCAAATGCTTTTTCTGCATCTACTGAGATGATCCTGTGTTTCTTGTCTTTTTTGTTGTTGTTGATGTGGTGTATCACATTGATTGATTTGTGTATGTTGAACCATCCTTGTGACCCTGGGATGAATCCAACTTGATCATGATGTATGATCCTTTTTATGTGTTGTTGGATTCAGTTTGTTAATATTTTGTTGAGGATTTTTGCATCTATATTCATCAAAGATCTTGGCCTGTAGTTTTCTTTTTTGGTAATGTCTTTGTCTGGTTTTGGTATCAGGGTGATGGTGGCTTCGTAGAATGACTTGGGAGTGTTCCTTCCTCTTCAGTCTTGTGGAAGAGTTTGAGAAGGATTGGATAAGTTCTTCTTTGTATGTTTGGTGGAATTCCCAAGTGAAGCCATCCAGTCCTGGACTTTTGTTGGCAGGGAGTTTTTTTATTACAGATTCTGTTTCACTTCTAGTGATCGGTCTGTTCAAATTATCTATTTCTTCTTGAAAAAAAATGTTAAGAGTTTATTTGAGCATTTATTGATTAAGAATCAAGTAGCTTCAAACCATACGTGGTTTGGAGTGCTCCACCAATAGGAGCCAAGGGAAAGACTATGGAAAAAGTGCAGGAGCAAAGAAAGGAAATTATTTGATTGGCTAAAGTTTAAAGCCTAGTTGGCTATGATTGTTTGTCCTTAGCATTTTGATTTTGTAAGGTTGAGGCATTTACTTTCTTAGAGTTTGGTTTGCCTACATAGTCTGTCACAGAAGTAGAGCCACCTCAGCCTAATGGCCTCTTTGTTTAATTAATTTAGCAGCATATACCACATTTTGTTTATCTGTTCATCTGTTGATGGATACTTGGGTTGTTTCCACCTTTTGCCTGTTGTGAATAATGCTGCTGTGAACATGGGCCTGAAAATATTGGTTCAAGTCCTTGCTTTCACTTCTTTTACGTATATACCCAGAACTGGAATTGCTGGATCATATGGTAATTATATGTTTAGTTTTTGAATAATCGCCATACTGCTTTCCACCACACTACACCATTTTTCATTCTCACCAGCTCTGCCTCCTACTCTTACATCTATACTTCTAGCTTATAAAGCCCTCTAAAGCAGAGCTGTGACTTTTTCAAACTTTTATCCTTTAACAGCTCCTACAATACTGTTCCTATAAAAAGTGTTGAGTACAAGACTTGCTCATTGTGATGGAGATCAGGATGCTGAACCGTGTTCAGCTTCTCTAGGCAATTTACAAATGTTGGGGCATGGAATTCCTCTAGCCCTTATTCTTCCCTACGTTTTTCCCTTCTGCTGCTCCCAAGCTCAAAGAAGAACCATGAAAATAGTGAGATGCTGTCTTGAAAGAAGGAAATAAAAGTATAGCTGTGCTTCTTTGCATACCAATGAGGTGTTGCAGTGTAGCAGCCTGCTATGGATGGGGGTGTTGATTTATGATAGTGAGTACCTGTTTGGCAGACTGAATCCACATCTGCAATTTAAATGACTGCTTACAAAATGGAGCCTTTTCTTCTTAACATCTAATTAGACCCAAAGGTTAGCCTTGTCGTTGAGAAATTAATTATGTCTAAAACAAAGTTCTAATCCCATTGCAGAAGAAATGATCACTTGTGGAACAATCAGATAAGCACGTGGTCCAGGAATATAAGCATCACAGAAGCATCACAGTATATATATATATATATATATATATATTTTTTTTTTTTTTTTTTTTTCTTTTTTGGCCCTGCTGCACTGCATGCGGGATCCTACTTACCTGGCCAGGGCTCGAACCTGTGCCCCCTGCAGTGGAAGCACGGAGTCCTAACCACTGGACCACCAGGGAAGTCCCATGACAGTGTATACATTTTAAAGCAATGCATGATTGTATTCAGCAGTGAATTCTGCCCTTACTTTAGAAAATTTGAACAGAAATGGGGGAGACCACTTTGAGTTCAGGTCGGGAGACAGAATTGCACCTTCAGGGATATATGTGGGATGTGAGTTCCTCATGTAACTCTTCCCATCGTCCATATTTTGTACTTGCATCACCTCTGCTATTGTAATCTTGAACATTGTTGGAGCTAAAGCTGCCAATTTCCCTGCTTTGGGGAACTATGTGAGGTTCCCAAATAAAAAGTAATGTGAAAATACTCTGTTCCCATGTTTTCCAAAAGTTTTTATTTGACCTTTGACAGAGAAGGTCAGAGGTGAGTGGAAGATGCTTCCATATTGGAACGTATTCTTGCCTCATGCCTTGGCCCTTGACCCAGGCTGACTGGGGAAGCAGAGGCAGGTACTATTTGTGTGAGCCGAGGGTTCAAATCAGTTGCTATAGAATCAACAGTGTGTCATTCTGGGTGTCCTCCTCCTTCCTGACACTGTGTGGTGCAAATCAAAAGTTCACGTGGAGGTCATCCTCACTGGCCATTGGCAGGGATCGTGAGGGCTCTGCCGAATTAAGCTGCCCAGATGTAAGCCGCTTTTGGGCTGAGTTCAGTGCATTTCCACTCTGTCGCTTCTCACCCCTCCCTTCTTCCTTCTCCTTAGTCTTGCCAGCTGCTACTGGAGATGTTTTTCCCACTGTTTAAGGTAATAACTTACTTAGTGCTGAAGCCAAGCTACAGGCAAGCCTTAAAAATAAATTTGCAGAAGGCTGATTTTCATACTATTGGAGAAAACCTCAGAATCTTTTTGAAAGTTTTTGTCTCCCAAGAAACTGCTTTTCAAGAGCTTCTTTCTCCCTCGAGTGCCCTTTGCTGGGTGCTAAGAAACAAACTTAGTGAGCATTATTGATATACGAGATATATGGTGGGTATATTATTGATGTACAGAGTGGTACAAACATTCCCTTAGAACAGAATATTCTCATGAGTAGCTGCTGCATACAATGTAGTGCTACTCTACTGTTTTGAATATACACACTGTTGACTTAAAAGTCCTCTGGTATATTAAGCGACGTAGAGTAGTAGGAACGATGTGTTAGAAAGAGGCTGAAACTAACACAATATTGTAAATCAACTATACTTCAATAAAAAATTTTTTTTTAATTTTTTAATAAAATAAAAAGAAAGAGATTGAAATCCAAATTCTGCCATTTTCCAGGTAGGTGGCATAGGAAGTTGCTTTGGTTTTGTCATCTGTGTGGTCACAGAGTTTGTTTACAGGCTTCATAAACCCTGCAAAACACCTGACAGTGCCTGGCCCATAGTTGGTGCTTCATAAAAATCAAGATCCCTTTTCCCATCATGATTTATTTATTGTTGTGTCTTCTTGACATCAGATTTGATAAGTAGGAATTATCCATTCCCACAGTCTGCAATTACCTCATCTCTCACTCTTCAGGATAATGGTGGCTGATGGTATTTATTTTCTACCTTCCTGCCAACTCAGATACAACTGCCACTCACTAGCCACAGAAAAGGAGGCCTTGTGGGCTTCAGCCAGGAAGACCACACACCTCACTGACACAATCACTGTCATCTCAGAAAAACCCATGTGTCCTTGCTCTTGACACATTCATTAGAGAGAATTCAAAACTCAAGGTTGGAAATCATCTGAGAACTCAGTGCCCAGGTGTTCTGGGGAGCACTGTATTCATAAAAATCCTCATGTTGATACTAACAAATATTTTCATCTACTCTTTGTTATATATCCCAGTAAGTGATTCCTTGTAACACACCTGCACCTACAGAAAATAGTTCGACTTTAAATAGTGGAATTTTAATGTAGAAAAATAACATGAAGACTAGGTCAAAACCATGCAAAAAATCCATTTGAAATAACACTTGAAAACCTTAAAATCAGTGGTTAAATCATGTTCTTCTAACAAATGTGGTGTTTGATAGACCCAGACTTGCAGAATTTGGGGATATTTCTGTTTGGATTCACATAGATGTATTGATAAAGACATATTGCGTATTTTTAAAATATAAACCAATTATCTCAAATAACATGCCTTATACACAGTACATGGAGAGGAATTATTACTTGGTTTAGTATAGCCATTATGATTGTTGCATGAACCACAAATTTTCTTCTCTTCTTTGCCCATGGTCCACCAGGAAGCAGTAAGGTGAGGGCACTGAGGCAGGTCCTTTGGGTACCTTTAGGACAGTTAGAAGATAGCATATATATAAGCTTTCTGTGTTAACTTTTTTAGGTAGTTTTTTAAAACTACCGAAAAAAAACTGATTATAACTATTATACAAACCTGAATTTTAAAATATTTCTAGATTTCAATGTGAATTTAATTTTATTCTTGAATTAGACATCTGCTGAGTGTTGAATACTGTCAGATTTGAAATTTGTAGGTTTCAGCTAGTTTTTTAAACTAGGCCTGCAATTTTAGGAAAGAAGCAGAATTCATTTTTATGTATGTGAGTGGGTAGCTAGTGGAATTTTCTTAATCTTTCTGAATGGGAAAAAAGTATGCAGTCATTTTTTTTTTTATCTTGGGGCCTTTAAGTGAATTTGTTTTTGTGTAAAATGAAAGAAGCAGCAGTTCATTTTGCCATTGTCAATATTGCAGTGATTCAGCAAAATGTTACTGCTTATCCTAAACCCACAAGTCTAGAGCTTGAAAGCATGGCCAGAATTGATCATTGTCAGCCTTCTTCCAGCCCGATCCAGCAGCTAACCTTCCTTCTGGCTCAGGAAATTTTTTGACCTATTAAAAATCAGTCAGTCCACTTTTCTTGTAGGACGTTGTGACTGCTGTTTGATTGGTTTATTGCTAATTCTGATTAATAAGCAATTCAAATTCCCAGTTTCAGGAAGACTACTTTTCCTTTTTTAAAAAAAAATTAACTGGTTTGTTTTTGGCTTGCACTTTCAGATTCCAGGTTTCCTCCTCTTTAAAACAAATAGATTTTGAATATTCCCTATGCCAAGAAGGGTTTGCTGAGTACTCACTTTCTTTCATTAAATTCAGCTGTAATAGCAACACATCCATGTGCGTGCAGGCTCCCATGGAGAAAACGGGACTGAGCTATTGCTCCAGCCCCTGAAAATATATCTTTCCCTAAGACTTCAGATTTTAGAAGAATGACTTCAGGAAATCTCTATTTTGTATTGACATTTACATTTAATGATTGTTACTCGCTCATACACAGTTGAAAGTGGCCCTGAATTAACTCCAGATTAGTGGTCTAGAATAGAGATCTAAGGAAGGATACTTTAAGAATTCTAAGCATTCCCCTCTCATTTGAGTGCGCTGCAGAGGAGATGATTTGCTACCCCACGGCAGTTCCCGAGAGGTTTTTTTCATTACTAATAGAATCCTTAAAACTCCCAGAGATCATTTCCCTGGCTTGCTGCTACTTCATTGGCTACTTCACCAGGGTGGAGGAAAGTTAAAAAGGGAAAAAAAAACATTCTCCAATGAAGCTCCATCTGTTCTGCCTGATAAAGGAGAGTCTATTTCCGTACAGGATAAGGGTTGTGACCTTACTTCAAATGTGCTGTTGTCAAATCCAGAGGCACTGCAGTGGATCTGAGCTTTTGCAAACTTGACCCTGTGCCTAGAGCTGTGAGACAAGACTATGGGTGCTCAAGTCACTAAATCGCCCTTTACAGCTTTAGACACATTTTCACATATAGCAGCAAATACCTCCTATTTGCATAATGACCATGTATCCCCCCAAAGTGACTAGGACACATGGTCTGATAATCACGAGGACTATAAAACAGACTTGGAAATAGAATTTTTTCAGAAATTCCAGGATATATGGTCAGAGTGGTTATGTGCTTGGCCTCTTTTTTTATAAGGTATCACTTCAAATTGTTACAACAATATAAAGTAGATCTGATTATTCTCAGGAGAGAACTGAATCACACACCTAAAACATGTGATGTTTACAAGCAGTTGGTAATAAATCATCACATCCAGGTTGAGTCATTTGTCCCCCGCCCCCCAAGTTCATGCTGCCTTTTTCATGGTTTAGGCCTGTACAACATGTAGATTCTTGGTTTAAGTAATGATGTTCCAGGGTAAGAAACGGCCAGGGAAGTGAAAGCGTGGATAAAAGGCTAAGATGCGACAGTATGGTCTGGTTGGCCTTAAGTGTAATGTTCCAGAGGGAAAAAATTACTTTGTCCAACTGGAAGGCTCCTGGTAGAACTGACTATTGCAACGGCTCTATTTGTTCTGAAAGAATTAAAAAGTTATGCACATTTTTTTCAATAAAAGACGTTTACTATTCCACCCAAATGTTTTGGGCTATGACTTACTCATCTGAGAATAATCTTAGATTAATAACCTTTAGTTTCTCGAGCTGATCTGAAACTTTTCTGCCTTATGTAGGCATTAGAGCCACATGGGACAGAAGTGTGGAGTTATTTTACAGGTGATATTTTTGCATAAACTCTGTTTTGCTCAATTTTCTGAGGCTTTACCTGAGACAGAAATGGCAGTAGAGAGCCCAGGAAAAGGAAATAAATATATCATTTGAGAATATCTTTGACTGACTTTGAAGAAGACTAATAGCACTGTCCAAAAGCTTCGAATTAGTATCAAGTAATATGTTTGGGGAAGTAACCAGGAATTGACTTGAGAGCCAAGGAGTGATACAAGCCCTCCTGACTGGGGATCTGAGACACTTGAGAAATTATAATGGAGGAGAATTATTTGGGGAGACAGATACACCCCTCCTTACTGTTCCTTTTTCTATACCTCCAGCCTTGACACACACATATAGCCAGCATACTACTGCTTTTGGAATATTGACTGCAGGTAACATATCCAGACATATCAATGAGAGCTTTATTGTATGCAGAATTTTGCTGAGTTATGGCCCTAGGTGGAATTTTGAACTCTGTAGAGGTAAATTTTCATTAAAGTTTCCAGAGCTATGTGTGTGAGTTTTAGTCATCAGAGCAGAATGGCTACTTTGTGGTGACTTCCTGAACAGGAACATTCCAGTAAGATCCACATTGGTACCAGGGCAGAAGACCAGCTGCTATCCTTTCTTCTCAACAAAGCGTTCTTGTGTTGAGACAAAAACTCTGCACTGTGTGCCCAGCAGCAGAAGGAAGGCTGAGCAGTGATGTCAAAGTATACCATGATGTCACCACAGTTCACAAAGAATTACAGTTAATGCCATGTGAAGTGAGGCCAAATTCAACACTTTCCCTCTTGGGTACTTCACAGTCTTCTAGACAGAAGCAAGGTCAGGGGTCAGGCCTTTGTATAATTTTGTTTCGCATTCTCCAGACACCCTAATTTTGGAAGCTGGGGAGAGAGAAGACAGCCTGCTAAAGAAAAGTCCTCTGACCATATGCTGAGAATGAATTCCAGTGTCTGTATGCACAAAGGTCTATACTAGGTTAATTCTTGGGATTTCTGCTGAAGACTACTAGACAGACACATTTAACTAAAAACAATATGCCACTGTAGAGCACAAGGAAATAAACTTAATATTTTGTAATAACCTATAAGGGAAAAGAATCTGAAAAAGAATATATATATATATATATATATATATATATATATATAAACTGAATCGCTTTGCTGTACACCTGAAACTAACACAACATTGTAAATCAATTATACTTCAATTAAAAAATAAAACCAACATGCCAAAAAAAATCCAAATGCTTTTAGCCATAAATTTACAGAAGAATTCGGCCCAGACCTCAAAATAAATAAGAAAGGAGAAATGTAAAATCAGTCCGGTAGCACCTGGAAGATTGAATAAATGTTAGAAATAGGAGTTAGTCATTCTCTTTCCCTTTTAGGGTGTTTATCCAGTCATTAGATGGATTAGATTCTTCATCACAAGAAAGGCAATCCAGCAAAAACTCTTTAAAATGTTTGCCATCTAATCAATTCACTGCCCTTCCTATCAGCTGCCTCATACCCCCAACATCGACATCCCCCTTTCTCCTATTTACTTTCTAATATAAAGAGATAAGTACCACAGAACTGCTCTAGAGGGTAAGCAAGCTCTTAAGGAGGACAGGAAAATATCTCTACCTCAGACAATGAAGAAGGTAGAACTGACTCCCTCTAAAAGAACACCTGGCCAAATCTCATTCCAATGAAAACAGGTCCTCCTTTAGCCTTTAACCGCAGAGGAGGTTGACGCCCTGACACTTTGATGGGGGTGGGGGCGGGCGGGTTGTAGGTCAAGTAGGACAGTGGTTCTGGTCCAGCCAGACAACCAGCCAAAGGGCTAGAGCTCACACAGAGTAATGGCAAGAGTCAGGCCAGGGGCTGTGCAAGCTCCCATCCCTCAGGAAGAGCCAAGAGTCAGACACTCAGGAGATCGAGTACAAAGTGAGCTTCCGGGCCCAGAGTTGGTGTTAGAGAGAGGGCGTGAAGCCCTGAGCACCGTGCCTACTGGAAAAGAGGTCAGAGGAAGACACTCAAAAATAATAAGCATTCTCAGCTCAAAGCCATTCTGGAGTAGTGGATGAAGACTAGAGACACAGCAGGCAGAGTGACAAGTGGAAGTAAACTCTCGGATTACAGTGCTACAAAATGATACATCTGTAGCGATCTTTTTCTTTTTGACAGAGAGCACTTTTTGGTCTTTGGAACTAGCGGCAGAGAATATAAGTGATGGAAGCCGTTATTATGTTCTAGGATAAGACAAGGAGGAAAATTCTTTGAAACCCACAATTGATGCCTGTCCCCTGTGGCCTTACCTATGTACTGAATTCATTCATTCATTCATTCAATAAACTTTTATTAGTTGCTTATTATATCATTAGACACTGTGACCTTGTGGTGTCATGTTCTAGTAGGAGATAGAAAATAAGCAATAAACTTATTATAAATAAATAAATTATATTGTATTACAAAATAAGTGCCACAGAATAAGTAGAAAAAATGGGACAGGGTAAGAGAACCTGGGTCTGGAAAGGGACACAGGTTTAAATAGTCTGGTCAGGGTAGACTTTATTGAGAAGGTGAGGGTTTCCAGTAAAGACTTAAAGATGGCAAGACAACTGCTCTAGAGGTGTCTAAGGAAGAATGTTCCAGTCAGAGGCAACAACCAGTGCTGTCCTAAGAGAGAAAGTGCTTGGAATGTTTGAAGAACAGCGAGGGGAGAGAGAAAGAGAGAGATGAGGTCAGAGAGGTAACTCAGTTAGGTGATACAGGACCTTTTTTTTTTTAATTGAAGTATAGCTGATGTACAATGTTGTGTTAATTTATGCTGTACAGCAAAGTGATTCAGGTATGCATATATATATATATATATATTCTTTTTCATATTCTTTTCCATTGTGGTTTATCACAGGATATTGAATACAGTTCCCTGTGCTATACAGTAGGACCTTGTTGTTTATCCATCCTATATATACCAGTTTGCATCAGCTAATCCCAAACTCCCAATCCTTCCCTCCCCTACCCACCCTCCCCCTTGGCAACCACAAGTCTGTTTTCTATGTCTGTGAGTCTGTTTCTGTTTCGTAGATAGGTTCATTTGTGTCCTATTTTATATTCCACATATAAGTGATATCATATGGTATTTGTCTTTTTCTGACTTACTTTGCTTAGTATGATAATCTCTAGGTCCATCCATGCAAATGGCATTATTGCATTCTTTTTTATGGCTGAGTAATATTCTGTTGTATATATGTACCACATCTTCTTTATCCATTCATCTGTCGATGGGCATTTAGGTTGCTTCCATGTCCTGGCTATTGTAAATAGTGCTGCTATGAACAGTGGGGTGCATGTATCTTTTTGAATTAGGGTTTTGTCTAGGTATATGCTCAGGAGTGGGACTGCTGGATTTTATGGTAACTCTATTTTCAGTTTTTTGAGGAACCTCCATACTGTTTTCCATAATGGCTGCACCAATTTACATTCTCACCAACCATGTAAGAGAATTCCCTTTTCTCCACACCCTCTCCAGCATTAATTGTTTGTAGACTTTTTAATGATGGCCTTTCTGACTGGTGTGAGGTGGTACCTCACTGCAGTTTTAATTTGCATTTCTCTAATAATTAGTGATGATGAGCATCTTTTCATGTACCTGTTGGCCATCTGTATGTTGATACAGGACCTTGTGGGCCATTGTAAGGACTCTCATGAGTCTAGGAGGAAACTGAGAAGTCCTACCAGTGATTGATAAACCCCAGAGGAGAGTGCCACATACGAGGAGTTTCCCTTTGGAAAATCTTTGCCTGGAGGAGTTAATGCCTTCACATAAACTTTTTCCAGATTGTGGTGTATTAGAGTGTAGGAGAGCTACACCTCATCTGTTTAGCCTAATAACCTGTGTGTATTTACCAGTATTTCCCTGTGGCATGTGGGTGTGGCTATTGAACAAAAGCAACTAATTTTTTTAATCAAATCAGTTGCTCCCTCAAAAAGGAAATCCTGCCCTTTAAGATATACTTTCAAAGCTACTGAATGCAAAAGATCGTACTTTTTGCCTGGTGCTTAGTCTTAGTACTTAGTAGGTTAAGGTAGGCCCATATGAAAACTTATAGCGGTAGGCCCATATGCAAAAAAAAAAATAAAGGACCCCTTTGTGTTAAAAAGTTGGGAACCGTTGGTGTAGTCCATTGTTTGTTGTTCAAATGCCCTTGTTACCTTTTGGCAACAAGGTATGGCTGAAAGAAACATGTTCATTCTCCTTCTTCCTGTCTCTCCACTGCCCTTCTAACCCCTAAGAGGAACACACATCATAGAATAGAGGGATCACTCATTGATTCAACTCCGGCAACACCAATTCCTAGTAATGTGATCTTGGGCAAATTGTTGAATCTTTGAGTCCACTTTTATTTTTGTAAAATAAACGTAAAGTGAGTTAATTTTCAGGGCTACTAGAAGAATTAAGTGATGTTAACTAGACTTGGGGAGATCATTTTGCAATATACACAAATAACAAATCATTATGTTACCCGAAATGAATATAATGTTACTGTCAATTATATCTCAATTTTTAAAAAAAGAATTAAGTGAGACTATATATATTATACCTAAATCTAGCAAGCATAGAGTTTCCTTTCCCTTCTCTAGGCTTTCCCTTCTGTCTCTCTCCTCCTCTGTACCCCTATGACCTTTAGTCTTAGTGATCTTACTCCCTTTCTGTTCTCTCCTGTTCTGAGGAAATGATCTGATTAAAGCCATTCACCCTAGATTGGGACCATGCCTATTATTTATGTGTACTCCCCGTAGCACCATAACAGCCAGCATAATGCCTTATGCTCAGTGGATTTGGTTTGATTTAAGCGTAATCCACAGCTTCATGTGTTACTCCTCCCAAGGGCATTTGGACAACAAACAAAGGACCACACCAACGGTTCCCAACTTTTTAACACAAAGGAGCCCTTTATTTTATTTTATTTTTTCATATGGGCCTCGTGTTTTGTAAGTTTCCATCAACTCAAAACACTGCATGTATTAAGCAATAATTTGTTTTCTCCTTTTATGCCTTAAAGACCTGAGTGCAGTTTTAAAATAAGTACAAGAAAGATCAGGATTTAGTTTATTTGTATAATGAGTTGGTTGAGGTTTGGAGGACCTTATGTGGTTTTATGGCAGGTAAACATATTTTCATTAGGCTTTTGGAAATATTAAACATAGCACATGGGCCACTATTAGCATCTTTATGAATGACCGGGGATCCTGTTTTCTCGTATCGGAGAGATGTGGAGCACAAAGATAGATGAGAAGTGGTTCCTTCCCATTTACTTCCTAAATATGCTTCCAAGTCACATTACATTTGAAGCCATCTATTCACCCCTGCACGTAAGTCTGGCTCTGGAGGTGGTGATCTTGATAAGATTATTCAACCTTCTTATCACCATTGCCGTATTAAATATTGACTCGTATGTCTTTCCATGGTTCATAGGCATCCTACTATAACTTACAGTCAAGAATCCCAAGTTGGAATTTTGGTTTTGTTAGTTACCAGCCATGTGACCTTGGGGAAGTTGTTTATCTTCCCTGAACCTCGTGTTATAATCTGTACTTGAAATCATTCATAGCTTCAGAAAACATTCATCTTAAGAGAAATATCTGTGGAGAATTGTCTAAAAGATAGCCAGTTCATTTCTCTGACTCTGGAGTAGTAAATTAGTTTAGTCTCCCTGCAAGACAGCCATAGTCTAATGAATTTGGCTTCTAGATCACAATATTATAGAGGTTCTATGGCCACATAAAATCTCAGTGGCAAATAGTGCTACAGTTGGGTGGCAATGTCCACTGTGGGTCCTGGCGGAAAGATAGCTGCGCATGTGCCACATTTGTGTCAACCCAGCTCTAAATGCTGGAAAGTCTATCCTTAGATTAAGTCAGACCATCACAGTGCTCTGTACCTGGATGATTTGTTTTGGTTTCTTAAGGTTTGGTTTTACTAAATGTTCCCTGACCATTAGGATTCATCAGTGGTTATTGAAAAGCCAGTTCTGTGAAACTTCTTGTATTTATTTGCTCAGATGTTCTTAGGACATTGTTACATGGCACTGTCTTTCAGAAAACTCACAGAAGATACATATCTAGGATTTCAGTGCTTTGAGTAATTATGATTCTCCTGAACCAGTTTGTCATTAATTCATTACATAAATATTTATTGAGTGTCCACTGTAAGGAACACATTATCCTATACATCTTCTAAAAGATCAAGTAGATGCTGTGACCCTTGTCACTGCTCATGTTTTCCTCTTTTCTAGGAAGCTCACGTCCAGATCTGTGACCCCTATCTAGAAAATGTATAGGACTTAACAATGTGCATTTATGTAGTTCTCGTTTCTGGCTGTAACTCACCTTTTTGACCCTTATTTTTCTCTTTGCCCCGTTTTCTCTTTTGTTTTTTAAAAGTTTTATTGTGTTTTATCATGTGTATATGCTATAAATCATTTTATAAAAAGGTAAAGCATAAACAAATCAATGTCTAAATCTTTAAAGATAAGGTTGGAGATCTACTATTTTCTCTATTAACATAGATAGTAAATGAGTTATAATGTGTGTAAGAGCACTCTCTTCCCCCATAAAGTTCTATCTGAATTAAATAATTATAAATAAGAGCAGCTGTGATCAGATTTGCAGAGTTTCATTTTCCATATTTGTCTTGCCCAGTGCTGAAAATAAAGGGATTTAAAAATTTCTTACCTCATGGTGTTGGATCAAGAAAAGCTTGACATCACTGGCTCAGTATTTGATGCTAGAAGTTGAGGTCCTTACGGGAAACCATTTGAAACGTGGCCAGTGTGAACCCATCTAAGCATGTCATTCTGAGGCATGGTATCTGCCTGTGGACTGTGTTTATTTACATTCTCCAAATTATCCATGCAGTGATCTTTCTTTCTCCTGTGGCTCCTGGTGAAGACATTTTATTATACATATTTCAGTGTCTAGAGAATTTCAGTCTTGTGTTCTGCCTGTTCACTTGCTATCAGCTATGTGAGGTGAAGAAAGAAACCCCTATCAGCACATACTGTAGGCCTGATGCCTAAAATCTGCATGACATGCTCAAAGTCTGTGAGCCAACTTGGACTGGATGTTATAGTTCCAGTTTTTTGTTTAGGAAGGGTTTCCCCTGCCCCCTTTTAAGTAAATCCTGAAAAACAATGAAGAAAAATCAACAGTGTTAAGTGTGTGTGCTCCCCTCAAGAGACAAAGAACTGCCTGTCTGTATGCATGTATACGTATGTGTATACAAAAAGCATACATTCAAGACACAAAAGCAAAAGTTGATGATGATGTCTAAACAACAAAAACATCTTGGAGCGTCTCACTTTTTATATCACCTGGGACAAAAATTTTGTCTTTTTTTTTTAAAAAAAAACCCAAAACTGTGCAATCATTTTGGATGGGGAAGAAGTTAGACCACCGAGCTGACACCTAGTAGCAGAATACTAATAAGCTGCATTAGGCCAAAATACTGTTAGTTTTCCACCCTTTACAAAAAATTCCATGCAGTTGACAAGGTTATGAGTGGTCATTATCTTGCTTTAATGTTTTGTCCAGAATGGGGTGGTTCTGGGAACTCAGTGACCTGAACATTGCCTTCCATAACATTTCATTAATAATGAGCATAGGTGCACATGGGTGTCTTAAAAATACTAGCCCAAGGGGCTTCCCTTGTGGTGCAGTGGTTGAGAATCTGCCTGCCAATGCAGGGGACACGGGTTCGAGCCCTGGCCTGGGAAGATCCCACATGGTGCGGAGCAACTAGGCCCATGAGCCACAATTGCTGAGCCTGCGCGTCTGGAGCCTGTGCTCTGCAACAAGAGAGACCACGATAGTGAGAGGCCCGCGCACCGCGATGAAGAGTGGCCCCCACTTGCCGCAACTAGAGAAACCCCTCACACAGAAACGAAGACCCAACACGGCCATAAATAAATAAATAAATAAAATTAAAAAAAAAAAATACTAGCCCTTTATAGTAATTCTTGTTCATGTACCAGGACAGAAGTTTAGGTTTGGCTTCTAGTTGTCATTTATAGTACATCTGTTTCTCTGTGTACACAGATACATGCAGACACACATGCACACATATATGCGCATTTTTGTACACATGTATGTCATCAGTGATGGCAGTCTAAGGTTGCCTATCTGTAACCTACACTGGAATTATTAGTAAACCATTACGTTTGGTGCTATGTGTTTCAGTGATTCACCAACATTCATTGTACATCACAAATGCCAAACGTAGTGCTAACCAGCAAAATAGAAAGAGTAATAAAACAGGGACTTTCAAATAGCCCATGATCTGCTGTGGAGACAGACATGTTAATAGATTAAACTCAGTATAAATTATACAGCTGTTTGAATTGAGTATATATAAAAGAAACCCCAAAATAATATTGGCGTAAGCACATAAAGGAGTTACTCTCTCACCAAAAAAAAAAAAAAACCCAAAAAAGAGTCAAGATGTAACCAGTCCAAGTGGGGTTCCAGAACCAGGCTCTTTCTCTCTCTCTGCTCTGCCATCCTTCCATTCTCAAGACTGTCTCATTTTTTAAGAAAGCCACTGGAGCCAACAGAAGGCAGGCAGGCAAAAGGGACCCTCCCCAACTAAGTCAGCTTCTTGTAAGCAGCCTTCCCAGGAGTCCCACATAACTCTCCCACTTTTATTTCACTAATTACAACTTGGTGACATAGCCAATGAGAAATGTATTCTTTTAACTGGATATATTGCCACCCTAAATAAAATTGGAGTTCTGTTACTGAGAAAAATAGGATAGATGGGTATTAGGTGGCAATTAGTACTCTCTGCTACATGGAATTATGAACAAAAGGCTGAGAAAGTATTGACCATTAAAGTACATAATTCTGGAATCTGAAAAAGGCTTTTTTGAGGAGGAGACACTTAATTGGGGATTTGAAGGATGAATAGGAGTTTGCCAAATAAAGAATTGGGAAAGAGCACTCCAGGCAGAAATAATATCACGTGCAAAGGCACAGAGGAGTCTGGCATTGCACCTGCCAACTAAGCCATTTCTGTATTTCTATTTATTTTTTTCTCTATTGTTAATGATAGCTCTTTAAGTGATAGTTTAACTGATTTTTAATTAATAGTTTTTCAAGTTCAACAGGTTGAGACATGTCAACAATGATTTTCCTGATATAACTGCAAATAATTTTCCACTTGGACCAAAATAAGAACATTTTATCTATAATTGAGTTAAAATATTTTGGCATTTTAAAAGGGAATTGATACAGAAAGAAAAGAAAACTATTGTGTCAGGAAGATATTTGTCTTTTCAATTCTGAAGTTAAACAAAGCTCAGTTAGAACTGACTTGGTTCATATCCTAGGGTCCATAAATCCACACTGGGAACACTAAGTTGGTGGTCTGGCCAAGTTAGCCTTAAAGTATGTCACCTTCTATTTAGCTATTCCTAATATGACTGTTACTTTGGATCTATGAAGCTGGATTATTCTTTTCTTAAAATGGCTTTGGAACCAAAAGAAATCTTTAGGATTAGAGAGAGATTTTCATGATTATCTCCTTTCTGGCTCCTTTAGAGATATCAGAGTCCATTAAAATTTTCCCAGAGAAAGTTAAATCCTTTGAAAAACCTGAAATTTCTTTAATTTAAGGAGTAAACCTACTCAGGTTTGAGATACCTGAGAGTATGAGTTCCCATGCCCACTGCCCTTCCACACAGCTGAGTATCTCATAAGATTAAGATCATCTCTCTTCAACCCCAAACAAGAACAGTAGAGTCAATGATTCTTTGAATACTGCCTAAGTTAAGATTGCCATATTTTCTCGAAGAATTCAACCCTACTAAGGCAATCAGTTGCTTTAGTCTTCTGATATCTTTTTATTGAGATAGAATTGACATAATATTGTATTAGTTTTAGGTGTACAAAATAATGATTTTATATTTGTATATATTGTAAAATGATCACCACAATAAGTCAAGTTAATATCCATCACCACACATAGTTACAGATCTTTTTTTCTTGTGATGAGAAATTTTAAGATTGACTTTCTTAACAACTTTCAAATGTACAATTCAGTATTATTAATTATAGTCACCATGCTGTACATTACATCACCATGATTTACTTATTTTGTACCTGGAAGTTTGTACCTTTTGACCACTTTCACCCATTTCACCCACCCTCAACCTCCACCTCTGGCAACCACCAATCTGTTCTCTGTATCTATGAGTTGTTTGTTTGTTTTTGGATACCACATATACATGAGGTTGTATGATATTTGTCTTTGACTTATTTCACTTAGCATAATGCCCTCAAGGTCCATCCATATTGTTGCAAATAGCAGGATTTTCTTCTTTTTCAGAAAGGTAGATAGATAGATAGGTAGGTAGATAGATAGGTAGGTAGGTAGGTAGGTAGGTAGGTAGGTAAGTAGGTAGCTAGAGATTATCCATTCATCTGTCAACTGACACTTAGATTGTTTCTATGTTTTGGCTACTGTAAATAATGCTGTGATGAAAATAGGGGTGCAGATATCCTTTCAAGATAGTGATTTTGTTTCTTTTGGACAAATACTCAGAAATGAAATTGCTGGTTCATATGATAGTTCTATTTTTAATTTTTTGAGGAACCTCCATGCTGTTTTCCATAGGGGCTGCACCAATTTACATTCCCACTAACAGTGTAGGAGGGTTCCCTTTTCACCACAACCTCACGAACACTTGTTATTTGTTGTGTTTTTGATAATAGTCATTCTGACAGGTGTGAGGTGATATCTCATTGTGCTTTTGATATGCATTTCCCTGATAATTAATGTTGTTGAGCATCTTTTTATGTGTCTGCTGGCCTCTGGATGTCTTCTTTGGAAAAATGTCTATTCAGGTCCTCTGCCCACTTTTTAATTGGGTTGTTTGGTTTATTTTCTCTTGAGTTGTATGAGTTCTTTATATCAATATATTTTGAATATTAATCCCTTATCAAATATATGATTTACAAGTATTTTCTCCCATTCGGTTGGTTGTCTTTTCATTTTGTTTCTTTGTCTCCTTTGCTGTACGTACAGATTTTAGTTAGATGTAACCCACCCCCCTTGTTTATTTTTGCTTTTGGTGGCAAATCCAGTCTGATTTTTTTTTTTTTTTTTTTGCCAGCTTTGGTTTTTGCATACTTTCTAATTAGCTAGTATCTAGGCATGACTAAAAGATGCAGTAAGCCTCACAGCAACACCTCCCTTTCATCTAGTTAAATATGACTCCTCATTCAGAATTCAGCTCGAAAGACTCTTCTTCAGGAAAATCTTCTCTGGCCCTTCTAAACAGATCTACCCATACTTTAAGCTCTCAGAGTACCCCATATCTGTGTTTTATAGCTTTCATCTAATTATCATTCTGCATGTGTGTGATGATTTGAGTAATATCTGCCTCCACCACTAGACTCTAAGTCCCATGAGGGTGGACCCATATGTACTAGAACTCACTGTTGGATTGCTCCTAGCAGAGTGCCTGGCTCATAACAGGACTTCAATCACTGTTGGATTCAATCACTGCATTTCACACTGTGCTTGGAATATAAGAATGAATGCAGAGTTGCTCAGCTCATGTGTGGGTTCATCTACAGATAAGAATTTTGAAAATAATTTCACTGCAGTTATAGAGAAGGACATCAAAGAAGCCAGCACATGCTGGGCTCTGCATGGACAAAGCTGACGTGAATTCTGAAGTGGCCTCACTGTAACTTCTGAACATATTGAGACCGATTGCAGCTTGACCACAGTGAACGCCCAGAGGTGGAACCAACCCCCCTTCACTCTCCACTTAAGATTTGGGCACTATGTTTTCCTGACATCTTTACATTTTAAAACAAGTACAGCTGCTGAAAGAGTTGTTGTTTTGTTATGTATTTTTAAAGATGCCTGTGTGCTTTTAGGGGAAAGGTACATGTTACCACATTTTAAAAATATAGCACATACATAACACAATAGTAAACAGTTGTATTTTTCATACTTTTGCCTAAACATGTGTTTGCAATTATTAGTTGAAGGTGCACAAAATGAAAATCAAGCCACAAAGAGAGTTCATGTTAACAACCTTTTGAAAGACAGGATGGATTGTGGGGACATTGTGAAGATAAGCCCCTTCAAATGTCACTACACTTCTCATTTTATTTTGTCAAAGACAGTAGTTGAAGTAGTTTGAGAGTAGAATAAGTCTTTTGATATTAGGTTTCACTAGAACTATAGAGGTACAACCTGATTTAGTTTGGATTTGCATTTTTTTTTAACTTGAACCTTGGAAAGAAAAGATTAGGGATACAGATGAGTTTGCCCACATAATTGATGAAGGCTTGTGATTTTGTTAAGCCCGATTTGGATGAAGCACAAATGTTTTGTTAGATGTATTTAGAACTCAGCTACTTATTAGCTAAGTGACCTTGGCAAGTTTCATGACCTCCATGATTGTCTTGAGAATGAATGAGATGTGTGTCTTGTGCCTGGTACAGGGCAGGGCCAGTCAATAGCAGGCACTCACTGTTGGCTATCTCTGCTGGCCTCTGTGTCAATCCTCTCTTCCACCACACACACGCACGCTAACCTTGTTTTTGTCTGTTGGCTGATTCTGTGTTTCTGTTTCTCTTTTCTTAGTTGAAGTGCTAGCTAGAAAAGGGAGTATTTTTAATTATCATTTAGCAAATATATTTTTTTTGGCTGTGCTTCATGGCACGTGGGATCTTATTTCCCGGACCAGGGATGCAACCCATGCCCCCTGCAGGGGAAGCATGGAGTCTTGACCATTGGACCACCAGGGCAGCCCCAGCAAATATTTGATGAAGTCCTACAATTTTCCAAGCACTGTTCTAGTTGCTTGGAATACATCAATGAATCCAAAATACAAAACCCCACCCTTATGCATCTTACATTCTAAGCAACATATAGAACATAGAGATTATTCATAAAATTTTTCCTGCTGCAGTTATCTCACAGTTCTATTTTTTGTGGTTTGGGTGAAGCATAATTATTGACATTGGGAATTTTTTTTTTTTAGGTTTTTTTTTTTTTTTTAGTTTTTATTTATTTATTTATTTTTATTTTTGGTTGCGTTGAGTCTTCGTTTCTGTGTGAGGGCTTTCTCTAGTTGCGGCAAGTGGGGGCCACTCTTCATCGCGGTGCGCGAGCCTCTCGCTATCACGGCCTCTCTTGTTGCGGAGCACAGGCTCCAGATGCGCAGGCTCAGTAATTGTGGCTCACGGGCCTAGTTTCTCCGCGGCATGTGGGATCTACCCAAACCAGGGCTTGAACCCGTGTCCCCTGCATTGGCAGGCAGATTCTCAACCACTGCGCCACCAGGGAAGCCCGGGAATTATTTTTGAATTAAGGTTCCATTATGTTAATAGTTCAGGATCTTCCTCTCTCCCTCACCTTCTCCTCCTCCCTCCCTCCCTCCTTCCCCCCTCCCTCCCATCTTTCTTTCTCTTTGTATATTTCAGTATATTTGAACTATGAAAATGTCTTTATCCACGCTACATTTTTTCCTTCTTAGCCTGATTCAAATTCCAGCTGAATTCAGTCCCCTTCATGGGAAGCATGTCTTAGCCTTCTCAAGGATGATAGGAGGATGATTTGGCGGTGATGGGGCTCACCATGGATCCCTCCATATCAGTAGGCGCCTGGTTGAATTGCACATCTCTCTTTCTTGTTAGATTGTTGGCTGCGATCACCAGCTGGGAAGCACAATCAAGGAAGATAACTGTGGCGTCTGCAACGGAGATGGGTCCACCTGCAGGCTGGTCCGAGGGCAATATAAATCCCAGCTCTCTGCAACCAAACGTAAGACACTCCAGAGATGGGGCAATTTCTGGGCCTTCTGATACTCCCTGGCTTAGCTCCCTGCAACTAGGGAATAACACCTCCATCAGAATGAAGACAAATCTGAAAATACTGTGGGAGGAGATTCAGGTTCCTGTTTTGTGGATTAGTTTGGGTGAGACAAGTCAGGTCACCCACTGCAACCCCAAGCAAGAAACCTTTGCTTTTGAGGCACATTAGGAGGGAACTAGACTTGGATCTAGATACACTCTATGTGCAAGCGTGAGCTTTGCTGCCCAGTGTGAGGACAAACTGCATCCCGACCCCTAACTGAGACATAGTCTGGTGGAATAGCAGAGAGAGAGGGCAGATCAGAACTAATGCTCTCCTGCCACCGTGAAATCACAGGGTCTTCATTTACAAAGTGACCTTTGATCAGTGCTGATCACAGGTTTCTCCAGAATTAATATTGGGCAGTGATTATGTGAAGCCATTTATTGACTGTTGTGCCCTAATCTCTCTATAGCAGCTGAATAAATGTGTGCCTGCTATACATGTACATGCCGGGAACTTTACATGATCATCTCATTTAATCCTTATAACAACCTTATAGCAAGGTACTGTTTATCCCCATGTTATGAATGAGATAACTGAGGCTTAGACAGATTATGTGACTTGCTCAGAGTTATACAACTATGAAGTATCAGAGCCAAGATGTCAGCCCAGAGTCTGATTCCAGAGCTTAAGCACTCATTTGTTCCTCTGGACTGTCCCAAACCCCGCTGACTGTTTCCATGGCGGGACATTTGTAAAGCAGTTACATGGATCAAGGCGAGGTACTTCAAGTATCTACCCAGCTGGGTCCTGCTAGGGTAGATGGTACATGTTTTCAGGATACCTGACCCAACAACAGAGTCACCCAGGAAGCCAGATCATTTTACCATACACGCTTCTCTGTGACAATCACTGTTCTAGGCGCTGCAGCAGATGCAGATAGAAATAAAACAACCCTTGTAGTCAAGGCCGTGCATTTTTTAGAATAATTTGACCTTGTTTGGCATAATGTCTCAATTTTGCCTTTATCCAGAATGCTCCAATAGGTCCTTAATGAGGACCTCTTTGAACATGTCTCCCCTGGCTTGGGAAATGAGAATGAATGTCTTTACTGACTGTGGTTTTGTCCTCTTTACTTGTTGACTAGCTGGAGGAAAACACTTGACATATGGGGGGTTTATGGCTTTAAATGGACTTGTAGGTGAAGAAGAAAAGGCACTGTTTGCTGGAGAACTATTCCGAGAAGTCAGGAAAAGGCAGCTCGCCAAAAGGATGAGGGTCTGGGGAAGAAGAGGAGGCAGGAAGAAAGACTAGGAACTTTTAAACACGTGAAACATCGGAGCTGCCAGCGTAGGGAACTCTCCCCATTCTACCACGCCTGCAGGCAGTAAAAAATGTGATTCTGAAGAAAAGGAAAAAAAAAAGACCCTAGCAGAGAGAATGATGAAGGGTGAGGTAAGTTAGACATTGATGTAGTACATTCAGGTGAGATTTTTTTTCCCTGTGGTTTTGCATTGGTAGCTTCCCCTATTAGATGACAAATTAAACAATTTCGAAGATGAAAACTAGAGAAGGATAGAGATATAATTCTTCTGTAAATCTCTGAAGTCATGGCTGGATATTTGGGGGGAAAAAAGTTACATTTAAAAGGTCACTATGTGATTTTTTTAAAGCATAGAATCTATTAAAGCCCTATAATATTTATTAAAAAAAATAAAAACGAAAGGTCACTTTTATAGAGCTCTTTAAGGAATACTGAAGAGTCGAGGTCATTCTAATCATTTGTGTCACATAATTGAGTCAGTGTTCATTATCTAGGAATCTAGGGACTTCTGTTAGGCACAAAAAGAGACGACTGGCATTCGTGCAGTGACTGCTGTATGGCAGCTCGTTGGGGCGTGTTTTCATGGTGAGATTCCTTCCTTTATTCCCTCTCGCGTCCCCTGCCTTGCTGTCCTCAGAAAAGCCCAATCACTCTGCTCAGATAGATATTCCTCTTACCCTCCTGTTTAAAGGGTGATCTGGGTCCTTTGGGGCCTGAATCACTGGAACAAAGGCGGAGAAGCTCTGAAAGAAGGAACTAAACCAGACTGAGAGCCGTAAGTCATCTCTAGGTCTGCAAATAGATACCTCAATGAAAAGTGCTCTATTCAAACCAACAGTGGGTAGATTACATAACACACAACCCGATGCTGATCCATAATGACACAAGGCGATTGATTCATTTACCTTAGCACCGACGATGCGTCATGACAAAATGATTTATATCAGTAAAGCCCAGCGTATGCATGCATCTCACCACAATCTATAGCAGATGCTGAACAGGATGCCTCACTTATGTTTTCTCCACCCCCAGAAGAACCTTCCACCCTGTATTTACAGACTGGGAGGTGACCCACAGGCAGGAAAGTTTAGGCTGCTCTGCGGGGCCCAGTGTCTGAGCCAGGTGAGCAGCTTTCCACCCGTGCAGGCCTGGAGGAGTTCTGCCAGGTCTCTCCCCTGCTCTCCGCCAAAAAGTACTAGAAGCCAGCCACACGCTCTTTTCAAACTCCTTCTATTGATACTCCCCACATTGAACTCATTTTCTTCTGAACTTACATTCAAGTTTTTCCCTTATGTTATCAAGCCTCGAAGGAACAAAGAAAAAATAGGAGAGTGGAGAAAGACCATGGTGGAAAGTGCCAGAAGGAAAAGGAGAAGTAGGAGAAACTTAGCAAATGGCTGCCATTTGCTGGTGAATAAAAAAGAAGCCATCTTTGTATTAAAAGACATTATTATTGCCTAATAGAAATGCAGAAAACAGAACTAGAGCTGGACCTAGGCACTCTTGCCCCCCTTTTGAAGTAAAAGACTGTCCACTGATAGCATTCAGCCTTTCCATTTCTCCTGGTCACTTTTTTCTACTTCCCCAACCCGATGAAAAAAAAGAATCAAATTTAGGTTGCATTGACTTACTTTTGATTTTTAAAATTAAAGGCTCATTTTCTCACAGATGTTATTGGCTTGTACCATATTATGTATTCTCCAAATATACTCAGAATATACGTAGACCCAGAGTCAGCCTATATCGTATCAGTCTGATGTCTCCAGCTTTGCAAACTTCTCAAATGTAGCTGCATGTTTTGAAAATGCCTGGGTATCCAAAAGCTCTCTCTCTCTCCCTTGAGTGTCAAGGGCTAGATAAACTAATTTATGTCAAGATAAAGTGAAGCTCCTAATACCTAGCTTTCCTTCTCAGACTGTGCTTATGCTGATTTATAGTGGCTATGGGTAAACGTATTCCAGGTTTATCATTCTGGCTCAAAGATTCTGAGGTAAAGGCTGTTTATAATAAAACACATAACATATGAATGTTTTTAAAGAAAGCACAAAGCTCTAAAGAAATTTCCACCTTGCACCTGACCTCAGGCTATATTCACAAGCCACTCATTCATTTGTTCAACAACAAATATTTCTTGGGTACCTGCTATGTGCTGAGGAACTGTTTTAGGTGCTGGAAACACAGGAAAGAGCAAAACAGACAAAAATCCATTTTTCTTATGGGACTTTCATACTGGTGTTAGGGACAGACAAAAGGACGAAACAAATAAATAAAATATATATGTGTCATGGGGTGGTAGGAATCATGGGAAAAAGGAAAGGGGAGGAAAAGAACCAGAGATAGAGATGGGCTGCCAGCCAAAGGTGTTGGAGGGGATTGCAATTTTAAATAGGTTAGGAAGAAAAGACTCACTGATAAGATGGCATTTGAGCAAGGATCTGAGGGAGATACAGGTAGGGTACCATGCACAAGATAGCGGAAAGAAAATTCCAGGCAGAGAGATAAGCAAGTGCAAAGGTCCTGAGGTAGATGCATTCTTGATATTTTTCCTAAAGTGACTAAAGTAAAGTGAGTTTAAAGAAGACAAGAAGAAATGATGAAGGTCAGAAGACTGTGAGGTGGGGTGAAGAATGGTACAGATACTGTACGATTTTGTAAGGATTTTGGCTTTTAGTCTGAATGAGGTGAGAAGTCACAGCAGAGGAATGACTTCATTTGATTCATTTTTTAAGAGTATCACTCTATATGCTCTGTTGAGAATAGACTATCGTGAGTCTAACTGTGGAAATAAGAAAAGCAGTCAAGAAGCCAGGCCAAGAATGAGGAAGATTTGGACCATGGTAGTGTATCCCATTCTGGGTATACTGCATTTCTTTGAGTCCAAGACATCATTGATTGAAAGGTGTGACATTATTTTATGCACCAATAAGAAAAAAAGCCTCCACTGAAATTAAGAAATTATGACACAATGCCTTCTAACCACTCAGGGATTTTACTTGGTAGTTATAATAAGATCTATTCGATTTTTTATTTTTTTAACATTGTTATTAGAGTATAATTGCTTTACAATGGTGTGTTAGTTTCTGCTTTATAACAAAGTGAATCAGCTATATGTATACATATATCCCCATATCTCTTCCCTCTTGCATCTCCCTCCCATCCTCCCTATCCCACCCCTCTAGGTAGACACAAGGCACCGAGCTGATCTCCCAATGCTATGGGACTGCTTCCCACTAGCTATCTATTTTACATTTGGTAGTGTATATATGTCCATGCCACTCTCTCACTTCGTCCCAGCTTACCCTTCCCCCTCCCCCTGTCCTCAAGTCCATTCTCTGCATCTGCGTCTTTATTCCTGTCCTGTCCCTAGGTTCTTCAGAACCTTTTTTTTTTAGGTTCCATATATATGTGTTAGCATACGGTATTTGTTTTTCTCTTTCTGACTGACTTCACTCTGTATGACAGACTCTAGGTCCATCCACCTCACTACAAATAACTCAATTTTCTTTCTTTTTATGGCTGAGTAATATTCCATTGTATATATGTGCCACATCTTCTTTATCCATTCATCTGTCGATGGACACTTAGGTTGCTTCCATGTCCTGCCTATTGTAAATAGAGCTGCAATGAACATTGTGGTGCATGACTCTTTTTTAATTATGACTTTCTCAGGGTATATGCCCAGTAAGTGGTGCTGGGAAAACTGGACAGCTACATGTAAAAGAATGAAATTAGAACACTCCCTAACACCATACACAAAAATAAACTCAAAATGGATTAAAGACCTAAATGTAAGGCCAGCCACTATAAAACTCTTAGAGGAAAACACAGGCAGAACACTCTATGACATAAATTACAGCAAGATCCTTTCTGACCCACCTCCTAGAGAAATGGAAATAAAAACAAAAACAAACATATGGGACCTAGTGAAACTTAAAAGCTTTTGCACAGCAAAGGAAACCATCAACAAGATAAAAAGACAACCCTCAGAATGGGAGAAAATATTTGCAAACGAAGCAACTGACAAAGGGTTAGCCTCCAAAATATACAAGCAGCTCATGCAGCTCAATATCAAAAAAACAAACAACCCAGTCCAAAAATGGGCAGAAGACCTAAATAGACATTTCTCCAAAGAAGATATACAGATTGCCAATAAACACATGAAAGGATGCTCAACATCACTAATCATTAGAGAAATGCAAATCGAAACTGCAGTGAGGTATCACCTCACACCAGTCAGAATGGCCATCATCAAAAAATCTACACACAATAAATGCTAGAGAGGGTGTGGAGAAAAGGGAACCCTCTTGCACTGTTGGTGGGAATGTAAATTGATACAGCCACTATGGAGAACAGCATGGAGGTTCCTTAAAAAACTAAAAACAGAACTACCATATGACCCAGCAATCCCACTACTGGGCATACACCCTGAGAAAACCATAATTCAAAAAGCATCATGTACCACAATGTTCATTGCAGCTCTGTTTACAATAGCCAGGACATGGAAGCAACCTAAGTGTCCATCAACAGATGAATGGATAAAGAAGATGTGGCACATATATACAATGGAACATTACTCAGCCATAAAAAGAAATGAAACTGAGTTACTTGTAGTGAGGCGGATGGACCTAGAGTCTGTCATACAGAGTGAAGTCAGAAAGAGAAAAACAAATACCGTATGCTAACACATATATATGGAATCTAAAAAAAAAAAAAAAAGTTTCTGAAGAACCTAGGGGCAGGACAGGAATAAAGACGCAGATGCAGAGAATGGACTTGAGGACACAGGGCGGGGGAAGGGTAAGCTGGGATGAAGTGAGAGAGTGGCATGGACATATATACACTACCAAATGTAAAATAGCTAGCTAGTGGGAAGCAGCCGCATAGCACAGGGAGATCAGCTCGGTGCTTTGCGACCACCTAGAGGGGTGGGGTAGGGAGGATGGGAGGGAGATGCAAGAGGGAGGGGATATGGGGATATATGTATATGTACAGCTGATTCACTTTGTTATACAGCAGAAACTAACACACCATTGTAAAGCAATTATACTCCAATAAAGATATTAAAAAATATTAAATTAAGATATACAGTGAAAAAAAAAAAGAACTACCAAAAGATCTATTTTAGATTTAGATTTTTTTTTCATATGTTACTCTTATGCATAGAGATAAGGAAAATAAAAGAAATGAATTAGTAACTTGATAAATGAAATTGAAATAAAAACTTTTCTTGAACTTCAACTTCTCTTTAATCATTTTTGGACTCAGTCTCCACACGTTATTGGGCTACTTGTGATACAGCATATTTAAAAGAGTCCACAAAAGAAATAAAATCCATTGGAACTGAGCTCTTTTTAAACAGCTTTATTGAGGTATAAACGGGCTATTTAAAGTATAAAGTTTGGTGAGTTTTCACATATACATACACCTGTGAAACCATAACCATGATCAAGATCATGAATACTCATCATCCCAAAAGTTTTCTCGTGCCCTTGTAATCCTTCCCTCCTGCTCCCTCCTGCCCCTCTCCTCTGTCAACCACTGATCTTCTTTCTGTCACTATAGATTAGGTTTCATTTTCTGGAATTTTATATAAATGGTATCCGTGGGGTCTGCATCCATGGATTCAACCAACTGTAAACATAATACTTTGGTTGGTTGAATCCATAGACCCTGCAGATACAAAGGACCAACTATGGGACTTGAGCATCCATGGATTTTGGTATCCACAGCAGGTCCTAGAACCAATCCACCTGTGCATACTGAGGGAAAACTCTATAGTCTTCTATCTGGCTTTTTTCATTCAGGATAGCTATTATGTGATTTGACATTTATTAACATTGTAACACACATCAGTAGTTCATATTATTTTGGAATATATATACTGCTATGTAGTAATTCCATTGTATGGACGTACCACAGTTTGTTTATTCATTCACCTATTGATGGATATTTGGGTTGTTTCCACTTTGGGGTTCTTATAGACAAAGCTACTGTGAACATTTATGCAGATGTCTTTGTAGGGATATACACTTCCCTTTCTCTTGGGTAAATTTCTGGAAGTAGAGTGGCTAGATCATATGGTAGGTGTATGTTTAAGAAACTGCCAGGCTTGGGACTTCCCTGGCGGTCCAGTGGTTGAGACTTCGCCTTCCAATGCAGGGGGTGTGAGTTCGATCCCTGGTTAGGGAGCTAAGATCCTACATACCTCACAGCCAAAAAACCAAAACATAAAACAGAAGCAGTACTGTAACAAATTCAGCAAAGACTTCAAAAATAAAATGGTCCACATAAAAATAAAAATTAAAAAAATCTTAAAAAAGAAACTGCCAGGCTGTTTTCCTGAGTATTTTACTATTTTGCATTTCCACCAGCAATATATGAAAGTTTCACTTGCTCTGCATTCTTCCCAGCACTTGATATTGTTAGTGTTTTTTATTTTAGCCATTTTTAATTGGTGAATAATGGCATCTCATCATTGTTTTCATTTTCATTTTCCTAATGGCTAATGATTTTGAACATCTTCTCAGGTTGTATTAGTTTCCAGTTGCTGCTGTAATAGATTAACACAAACTTAGTAGCTTAAGGCAGCACAATTGTTTTACAGTTCTGGAGAGTCAGAAGTCTAAAATGGGTCCTGCTGAACTAAAATCAAGGTGTTAGCAAGACTGTGTTTCTTCTGGAGGCTCTAGGGGAGAGTCCATTTTCTTTGATTTTGATTTTCCAGCTTCTGGAGGCTATCTGCCTGCCTTGGCATCCTCAAAGCCAGCAACATAGCATCTTCAGGTCTTTCTATGACTGTAAGTGCCTCTTCTGCCTCCCTCTTCCAGTTTAAAGAAGGCTTGTGATTACATTGGGCCTACCCAGATAATCTAGGATACTCTTATTTATTTTGAGGTGAGCTGATTAGCAAGCTTAATTTCATCAGCAACCTTAATTCCCCCCTTCCATGTAACATAACATGTTCATAGGTTCTGGTGATTAGGTAGGATATGGACATCTTTGTCAGGAGGAGGGGCTGGGAATTATTCTGCTGGTCACATATGTGCTTATTTCCTCTTTGATATAGTGTTAATTTAAGTCATTTGCCAATTTTTAAAACAGGTTGTTTTGAATTTTGAGGGTTTACATGTTCTGAGCACTAGTCGTTTCTTAGATATGTGACTTGAAAATATTTTCTCTCAGTAGGTACCTTCTTTTTTCAAAATTGCTAACATTATCTTTCACAAAGCAAAAGCTTTTAATTTTGATGGAGACCAATTTATCATTTTTTCTTTCCATGGATTGCACCTTTAATGTCATGTCTAAGAACTCCTTGCCTAATCCCAGGTCACAAAGTTTTCTCCTGTGTCTTCTCCTAAAAGTGTTATAGTTTTATATTTTACCTTTAGATCTATTACCCATTTTCAGTTAAATTTTTTTTTTCTTTTTTTTGGCTGCATCGGGTCTTCACTGCTGTGCGCAGGCTTTCTCTAGTTGCAAAGAACGGGGGCTGCTCTTCATTGTGGTGCACGAGCTTCTCATTACGGTGGCTTCTCTTGTTGCGGAGCACAGGCTCTAGGCGCGTGGGCTTCAGTAGTTGCAGCACGCGGGCTCAGTAGTTGCAGTGCACGGGCTCTAGAGCACAGGCTCAGTAGTTGTGGTGCACAGGCTTAGTTGCTCTACGGCATGTGGGATCTTCCCAGACCAGGGCTCGAACCCGTGTCCCCTACATTGACAGGCAGACTCTCAACCACTGCGCCACCAGGGAAGCCCCAATAGTTATTATAATTTTGTTAATTCTACAGGTTAATCTGGAGGGAATTTACATCTTTAATATGTTAAGATATTAACCTATGAGCACTTCATGTCTATCCATTTATTTAGGTCTTCTTTGTTTTCTTCATCAGCCTTTATTAGTTTTCAGCATATATTTTAGTTAGATTTATACCTCTTTCATTATTTTGCAGCTGTTACAAATGGCATCGTATTTTGTATTTCAGTTTCCAGTTATGTATTGCTAGTTTATTCTTGGCCATCTATTTTGCAAACTTGCTAAACTCACTTATTAGTTCTGAGAGTTTTTTAATTTTCTACATAAACAATCATTGTTTACAAATAAGTATGGTTTTACTTTCTCCTTTTCAATTTGTAAACTACTTATTTATTTATAACTTTACTGTACTGGCAAGGATATATAATACGATGTTGAGCAGAAGTGGCAAGAGTAGATATTCTTACCTTATTGCCAATCTCAAGAGGGAAAGCATTTAGTTTCTTAGCATTAAGTATGATGTTAGCTGTAGATTTTTTGTAGATGTTCTTTATCACCTTGAGGAAGTTCTCTTCTATTCCTAATTTGCTGAGCATTATTATCATGAATTAATGTTGAATTTTGTCAAATGCTTTTTCTGCCTCAATTGATATGATCATGTGAAAGTTCCTTAGACTTTTATTGTAATGGATAACATTAAATGATTTTCAAATGAAGAACCAACCTTGCATTCCTGGGATATAAACTCTGCTGGGTCATAGTGTATTATTCTTTATATAGATTAAAGGATTTGATTTGCCAGTAATTTTTTTTGGCTTTTTTACATCTGTGTTCATAAGAGAGAGTTGTCTATAGTGTCCTTGTTTTATACAGTCTTTGTCTGGTTTTGGTATCAGCATGATGCTAACCTCATACCATGAGTTGGGAAGTGTGATCCCTTCTCTTCTGTTTAGTGGAAGAGGTTATAGGATTGGTGGTATTTCTTCTTTAAATGCTTAGCAGTATTCACCAGTGAAATTCTCTGGGCTTGGAGATTGTTTTTTCTACTTAACCTTTTCAACATATGAAATAGAATTACAGTAACTATTTTAATGTCTCTTCTATGTTTTAATTGATTGATTTTTCTTTTCAGGTATGAGGTGTGTTTTGGGGAATTTCTTTGCATGCTGGGTAGTTTTTGACCTGATTTCAGACATTGCAAATTCTACCTTCTTGGAGACTAGATATTTTTTTATTCCTATAAATATTCCTGACTTTTGTTCTAGAAGCAGTTAAATTACTTGGAATCAGTTTGATCCTTTGGGGTCTTAAAATTTGGTAGACAGGACTAAGCCATGTTTGGATTAGTGGTAAATGTGCCCTGCTGCTGAGACAAGACCCTTCTAAGTACTCAGTGTCCCATGAATTATTAAGTTTTCCAGCCTAGCTGCTGGATAAAATACTGTTCTCAGTCCTATATGTGTGGGTTCTATTTTGTGCGGCCCTCTTTGTGTGGTTCTTTTCCTGGCCTCAGATTGGTTTTTCACATACATGTACTGATTAGTATGTTGATGCTGCTAGACACCTAAAGGGAATACTCTTAAACCTCCAGAGTTGTCTCTGTGTCCTTCTGTCCTCTCTGGACACAGAGAGATAACCTGTCCTTCAAACTCTAGCCACTTTGATCTCTGGACCTTTACCTTTGTCTCCTCACCTCAGGCAATCTGCTGGGCTCTATCCAAGTTCCCACTTCCATGGATGGCCAAGGAGGTCTTTCAAGGCAAAAGACAGGCAATATTAGGGTTCATCTCATGTTTCCTGAATCTCAGGAATCACTTTCCTTCTTTGCTTTATATACAGCATCTTAAAAGCCCACCTTTCATATAATTTTTTCTGACTTTTTGATTGTTTCGGGTAGGAGATTAAGCCTAGGCCCTGTCGCTTCATCTTGACAGGAAGCAGAAGTCTTGATATTGGGTTCTTGATTCAGGTTTGCAATTATGTAGATATAGCCTGCTTTGGGCTCCCACTTTGGGAACGTTGTTAAGCGCTTCTTTTATTTTTTTATTGAAGTATAGTTGATTTACAACGTTGTGCCAATCTCTGCTGTAGAGCAAAGTGACTCCGTTATACACATATATATAAAAAAACAATGTTACACACCTTTGATTCCTCCTCTCCCTACAACCGCCACAACCATTGGATTTCAAGAGATTAAATACTGTGTTGAACTATTGTCTTGGCATCTTCTTCCAAGCTGCTGACACCCATTGTGCAAGTTTGATGTATTGCCTGTTTGGAGGTTGGCACCTCTGCAGGCAAAGAAAACGATGACAGGATCACTACCTCTGAGAGAGAGAATATAACTATTTATTGTGAGGCACATTCTGATTTTATATATGTAAAAACATGAAAGGTTGTTGCTCTCAAAGTCGATTAAATATAGTATGTTGACTCTAGGGACAGTAGGACTTTCTAAGTGATTAGAGGTAAAGGTGAAGTCAAGGGTGATTCCAAGGTTTTTGGCCTAGGGAACTGTAAGGATGAAGTTCCTCAACTGTAGAGGAGGCTGCACCTTGTTTGGCCTGTCCAGTATGCATCCTCCAGTGTGCAAGGCTGATAAACAATGCGGTGGGGGGATTTGAAGGATTCAAATTCTTAGTTTCACATTGGTTTATTGGATATATTTTAAGAGTAATAAAGTTGTCATGAAGAGAAAAAATATACCATTCTAACCTCCTCAAGATTGGCAGACTACATTTTTATTGAACTGTAGTTGATTTACAATGTTGTGTTACTTTCTGGTGTACAGCAAAGTGATTCAGAGATAGATAGATATATATATACGCATACACATACACACACACATATATTCTTAGTTATATATATACACATATATATATTTTTCAGATTATATATATAATATATATATATACGTATTCTTTTTCATATTCTTTTCCATTATGGCTTATTACAGGATATTTAATGTAGTTCCCTGTGCTACACAGTAGGACCTTGTTATTTATCGATTTTATACATAGTAGTTTGTATCAGCTAATCCCAGACTCCTGATATATCCCTCCCCCACACCCCCTTTCCCCTTTGTAACCATAAGTTTGTTTTCTACGTCTGTGAGTCCGTTTCTGTTTTGTAAATGAGTTCATTTGTATCATATTTTAGATTCCACATATAAGGGATATCATATGGTATTTGTCTTTCTGTCTGACTGACTTCACTTAGTGTAATAGCCTCTCGGACCATCCATGTTGCTGCAAATGGCATTATTTCCTTTTTATATGGCTGAGTAGTATTCCACTGTGTGTGTGTTTGTGTGTGCATTCCACATCTTCTTTATCCATTCATCTGTCAATGGACATTTAAGTTGCTTCCACGGGCAAACTATTTTTATATGTACCCAACTGTATTAACAATGGCTCTTTCAGGACTTCCCTGCTGTCGCAGTGGTTTATAATCCGATTGCCAATGCAGGGCACATGGGTTCAAGCCCTGATCCGGGAAGATCCCACATGCTGCGGAGCAACGAAGCCCATGCACCACAACTACTGAACCTGCACTCTAAAGCCCAGGAGCCACAACTATTGAAGCCCACGCACCTAGAGCCTGTGCTCTGCAACAAGACAAGGCACCACAATGAGAAGACCACGCACCGCAACGAAGACCCAATGCAGCCAAAAATGAATAAATAAATTTATTATTTTTTTTAAAGGCACTTTCATTTAAAAAATACTAATAAGATTAAGTATCAGCCTCATACGCTTAGAGAGAAGAGTCCTTAAAAACATGAACTTACCAACAGATCTAAAAATAAGACAAACTCAGATACCAGAACGGAAAATCCTGTCTTTTCAAATATTATTATTGTCATTTTTCTCTGATACAGCAAAACATCACACTAATAAATCCACATATGACAAAATTAAAAACAAATCTAAACAGAAGCAAGAAGAACTACAATCCTGCAGCCTGTGGAACAGAAACCACATTCACAGAAACACAGACAAGATGAAAAGGCAGAGGGCTATGTACCCGATGAAGGAACAAGATAAAACCCCAGAAAAATAACTAAATGAAGTGGAGATAGGCAACTTTCCAGAAAAAGAACTCAGAATAATGAGAGTGAAGATGATCCAGGACCTCGGATAAAGAATGGAGGCAAAGATCGAGAAGATGCAAGAAATGTTTAACAAAGACGTAGAAGAATTAAAGAACAAACAAACAGAGATGAACAATGCAATAACTGAAATGAAAAATACACTAGAAGGAATCAATAGCAGAGTAACTGAGGCAGAAGAACGCATAAGTGACCTGAAAGACAGAATGGTGGAATTCACTGCTGTGGAACAGAATAACGAAAAAAGAATGAAAAGAAATGAAGACAGCCTAAGAGACCTCTGGGACAACATTAAACGCAACAACATTTGCATTATAGGGGTCCCAGAAGGAGAAGAGAGAGAGAAAGGACCAGAGAAAATATTTGAAGAGATTATACTCAAAAACTTCCCTAACGTGGGAAAGGAAATAGAGCCACCCAAGTCCAGGAAGCGCACAGAGTCCCATACAGGATAAACCCAAGGAGAAACACGCCGAGACACATAGTAATCAAATTGGCAAAAATTAAAGACAAAGAAAAATTATTAAAAGCAGCAAGGGAAAAATGACAAATAACATACAAGGGAACTCCCATAAGGTTAACAGCTGATTTCTCAGCAGAAACTCTACAAGCCAGAAGGGAGTGGCATGATATACTTAAAGTGAAGAAAGGGAAGAACCTACAACCAAGATTACTCTACCCGGCAAGGATCTCATTCAGATTCGATGGAGAAATCAAAAGCTTTACAGACGGGCTTCCCTGGTGGCGCAGTGGTTGAGAGTCTGCCTGCTAATGCAGGGGACACGGGTTCGAGCCCTGGTCTGGGAGGATCCCACATGCCGCGGAGCAGCTGGGCCCGTGGGCCACAATTGCTGAGCCTGCGCGTCTGGAGCCTGTGCCCCGCAACGGGAGGGGCCGCGATAGTGAAAGGCCCGCGCACCGCGATGAAGAGCGGTCCCCGCACCGCGATGAGGAGTGGCCCCCGCTTGCCGCAACTGGAGAAAGCCCTCGCACGAACCGAGGACCCAACACAGCCAAAGATAAATAAATAAATAAATAAATAAAAAAAATGTTTAAAAAAAAAAAAAAAAAAGCTTTACAGACAAGCAAAAGCTACGAGAATTCAGCACCACCAAACCAGCTCTACAACAAATGCTAAAGGAACTTCTCTAAGTGGGAAACACAAGAGAAGAAAAGGACCTACAAAAACAAACCCAAAACAATTAAGAAAATGGTCATAGGAACACACATATCGATAATTACCCTAAACGTGAATGTATTAAATGCTCCAACCAAAAGACACAGGCTTGATGAATGGATACAAAAACAAGACGCATATATATGCTGTCTACAAGAGACCCACTTCAGACCTAGGGACACATCCAGCATGAAAGTGAGGGGATGGAAAAAGATATTCCATGCAAATGAAAATCAAAAGAAAGCTGGAGTAGCAATACTCATATCAGATAAAATAGACATTAAAATAAAGAATGTTACAAGAGACAAGGAAGGACACTACATAATGATCAGGGGATCAATCCAAGAAGAGGATATAAAAATTATGAACATATATGCACCCAACATAGGAGCACCTCAATACATAAGGCAACTGCTAACAGCTATAAAAGAGGAAATCGACAGTAACGCAATAATAGTGGGGGACTTCAACACCTCACTTACACCAATGGACAGATCATCCAAAATGAAAACGAATAAGGAAACAGAAGCTTTAAATGACACAATAGACCAGATAGATTTAATTCTATTTAGAGGACATTCCATCCAAAAACAGCAGATTACACTTTCTTCTCAAGTGTGCACAGAACATTCTCCAGGATACATAACATCTTGGGTCACAAATCAAGCCTCAGTAAATTTAAGAAAATTGAAATCATATCAAGCATCTTTCTGACCACAACACTATGAGATAAGAAATGAATTACAATGAAAAAACCGTAAAAAACACAAACAGATGGAGGCTAAACAATACATTACTAAATAACCAAGAGATCACTGAAGAAATCAAAGAGAAAATCAGAAAATACCTAGAGACAAATGACAATGGAAACACGACGATCCAAAACCTAAGGGATGCAGCAAAAGCAGTTCTAAGAGGGAAGTTTATAGCTATACAAGCCTACATCAAGAAACAAGAAAAATCTCAAACAATCTAACCTTACACCTAAAGGAACTAGAGAAAGAAGAACAAACAAAACCCAAAGTTAGCAGAAGGAAAGAAATCATAAAGATCAGAGCAGAAATAAATGAAATAGAAACAAAGAAAAGAATAGCAAAGATCAATAAAACTAAAAGCTGGCTCTTTGAGAAGATAAACAAAATTAATAAACCATTAGCCAGACTCATCAAGAGAAAGAGGGAGAGGACTCAAATCAATAAAATTAGAAATGAAAAAGGAGAAGTTACAACAGACACCGCAGAAATACAAAGCATCCTAAGAGACTACTACAAGCAACTCTATGCCAATCAAATGGACAACCTGGAAGAAATGGACAAATTCTTAGAAAGGTATAACCTTCTAAGACTAAACCAGGAAGAAATAGAAAATATGAACAGACCAATCACAAGCAATGAAATTGAAACTGTGATTAAAAATCTTCCAACAAACAAAAGTCCAGGACCAGATGGCTTCACAGGTGAATTCTATCAAACATTTAGAGAAGAGCTAACACCCATCCTTCTCAAACTCTTCCAAAAAATGGCAGAGGAAGGAACACTCCCAAACTCATTCTATGAGGCCACCATCACCCTGATACCAAAACCAGACAAAGATACTACAAAAAAAGAAAATTACAGACTAATATCACTGATGAATATAGATGCAAAAATCCTCAACAAAATACTAGCAAACAGAATCCAACAACACATTAAAAAGATCATACACCATGACCAAGTGAGATTTATCCCAGGGATGCAAGGATTCTTCAATATATGCAAATCAATCAATGTGATACACCATATTAACAAACTGAAGAATAAAAACCATATGATCATCTCAATAGATGCAGAAAAAGCTTTTGACAAAATTCAACACCCATTTATGATAAAAACTCTCCAGAAAGTGGGCCTAGAGGGAACCTACCTCAACATAATAAAGGCCATATGTGACAAACCCACAGCAAACATCATTCTCAATGGTGAAAAACTGAAAACATTTCCTCTAAGATCAGGAACGAGACAAGGATGTCCACTCTCACCACTATTATTCAACATAGTTTTGGAAGTCCTAGACGTGGCAATCAGAGAAGAAAATGAAATAAAAGGAATACAAATTGGAAAAGAAGAATTAAAACTGTCACTCTTTCCAGATGACATGATACTATACATAGAGAATCCTAAAGATGCTACCAGAAAACTACTAGAGTTAATCAATGAATTTGGTAAAGTTTCAGGATACAAAATTAATGCACAGAAACCTCTTGTATTCCTCTACACTAATGATGAAAAATCTGATAGAGAAATTAAGGAAACACTCCCATTTACCACTGCAACAAAAAGAATAAAATACCTAGGAATACACCTACCTAGGGAGACAAAAGACCTGTATGCAGAAAACTATAAGACACTGATGAAAGAAATTAAAGATGATACCAACAGATGGAGAGATATACCATGTTCTTGGATTGGAAGAATCAATATTGTGAAAATGACTATACTACCCAAAGCTATCTACAGATTCAATGAAATCCCTATCAAATTACCAATGGCATTTTTTACAGAACTAGAACAAAAAATTTTAAATTTGTATGGAGACACAAAAGATCCCGAATAGCCAAAGCAGTCTTGAGGGAAAAAAATGGAGCTGGAAGAATCAGACTCCCTGACTTCAGACTATACTATAAAGCTACAGTAATCAAAAAAATATTTTACTGGCACAAAAACAGAAACATAGATCAATGGAACAAGACAGAAAGCCCAGAGATAAACCCACTCACCTATGGTCAACTAATCTATGACAAAGGAGGCAAGGATATACAATGGAGAAAAGACAGTCTCTTCAACAAGTGGTGCTGGGAAAACTAGACAGCTACATGTAAAAGAAAGAAATTAGAACACTCCCAAACACCATACACAAAAATAAACTCAAAATGGATTCGAGACCTAAATATAAGACCGGACACTGTAAAACTCTTAGACGAACACATAGGAAGAACACTCTTTGACATAAATCACAGCAAGATCTTTTTTGATCCACCTCCTAGAGTAATGAAAATAAAAACAAAAATAAACAAATGGGACCTAATGAAACTTAAGAGCTTTTGCACAGCAAAGGAAACCATAAACAAGACGAAAAGACAACCCTCAGAGTGGGAGAAAATATTTGCAAACGAATCAACGGACAAGGGATTAATCTCCAAAATATATAAACAGCTCATGCAGCTCAATATTAAAGAAAACAAACAACCCAATCCAAAAATGGGCAGAAGACCTGAATAGACATTTCTCCAAAGAAGACATACAGATGGCCAAGAAGCACATGAAAAGATGCTCAACATCACTAATTATTAGAGAAATGAAAATCAAAACTACAATGAGCTATCACCTCACACCAGTTAGAATGGGCATCATCAGAAAATCTACAAACAACAAATGCTGGAGAGGGTGTGGAGAAAAGGGAACCCTCTTGCACTTTTGGTGGGAATGTAAATTTGATACAGCCACTATGGAGAACAGTATGGAGGTTCTTTAAAAATCTAAAACTAGAATTACCATATGACCCAGCAATCCCACTACTAGGCATATACCCAGAGAAAACCATAATTCAAAAAGGCACATGCACCCCAATGTTCATTGCAGCACTATTTACAATAGCCAGGTCATGGAAACAACCTAAATGCCCATTGACAGACGAATGGATAAAGAAGATGTGGTACATATGTACAATGGAATATTACTCAGCCATAACAAGGAATGAAATTGAGTCATTTGTTGTGACGTGGATGGATCTAGAGACTGTAATACAGAGTGAAGTAAGTCAGAAAGAGAAAAACAAATATCGTATATTAACGCGTTTATGTGGAGCCTAGAAAAATGGTACAGATGAACTGGTTTGCAGGGCAGAAATTGAGACAGAGATGTAGAGAACAAATGTATGGACACCATGGGGAGAAAGCGGTGGGGGGGAGGTGGTGGTGGTGTGATGAATTGGGTGTTTGGGATTGACATGTATACACTGATGTATATAAAATTGATGACTAATAAGAACCTGCTGTATTAAAATATATATATATATATATTATTCAAGTCAAAAAAAATCCATAAAAGAAAAAAATTAATAATCTGGACTATATAAAAAATTGAAAAAAAATAAAATCAAAGAGCATCCCATCCCCTTGTCAGAAAAAAAAAGCAAATCTAAAATGTTTATAGAAAATTGTGGATTATATATACCTCTGTAAATTTTTTGAGGAAATATTTTAGGTACAATCCTTGAGGACAGTGTTCTTGAGAAAGAGCTTTTGTATCCCATATATGTGAAATGACCGAATTTATGATTCCCATGGAAAGCTTGTCCATTTAACTGAGAAAGAGGTTATCTAATTTCTGAAGCAGGTCTTTCAGAATTGTTGATTAATCACCTTTAAATATATTCTGATGACTGGCATCATGGTTCTGTCAACAAAGCCAGAATAGATTAGAGCAGATTCATTTGAACATAGTGCAGTGTGCCTTTACGGGAAGGTTACCCAAGGAATGCACAACGCGGTGAGAGAGAATGTAGCCACCTGCCTTGCCAGCCATACCAACTAAATTAATCATTGAGAAGGCAGGTGATGAAACCAGCCTTCTCACACATTCTCCAATGTCTTTTTTTTAACCATTTTTTAAATTGAAGTATAGTTAATTTACAATGTTGTGTTAGTTTCAGGCACACAGCAAAGTGATTCAGTTACACATATACACATATTCTTCTTCAGATTCTTTTCCATTATAGGTTATTACAAGATATTGAGTATAGCCCCCTGTGCTATACAGTAGGTCCTTTTTTTAATTTTATATATAGTAATGTATATATGTTAATCCCAAACTCCTAATTTATCTATTCCCCACCTCCGACCCCCGCTACCCACTTTGGTAACCATAAGTTTGTTTTCTATGTCTGTGAGTCTATTTCTGTTTTGTAAATAAGTTCATTTGTATCATTTTTTTTAGATTCCACATATAAGTGATATCACATGATATTTGTCTGACTTCGCTTAATATGATAATCTCTAGTTTCATCCATATTGCTGCAAATGGCATTATTTCATTCGTGTTTATGGCTGTGTAATATTCCATTGTATATTGGAATCGTCTTTATCCATTCCTCTGTCGATGGGCATTTGTTTCCATGTCTTGGCTATTGTAAATAGTGCTGCAATGAACATTAGGGTGCATGTATCTTTTTGAATTATGGTTTTCTCCATATATATGCCCAGGAGTGGGATTGCTGGATCATATGGTAGCTCTATTTTTAGTTTTTTAAGGAACCTTCATACTGTTCTCCGTAGTGACTGCACTGATTTACATTCCCACCAGCAGTGTAGGAGAGTTCCCTTTTATCCATACCCTCTTCTCTAATGTCTTAAACACCTCTCTGTGCACAATACTGTATTAAATGGCAAGTAGAAGAATCTTCCAACCCATCTCTAATCATTGAGAATTTATCATCAAATGAGACAATTATTAATAAATCTACGGCTCAAAGACTGGCTTTTTATCAGCATGCAGCAAATAAAAATAATTTTTTTTTCCTATCTTGCTGTTTGGCAAATGAAGAACACCATATCTTAAAGTATATTCTGAGACGTATCAGCTGGTGTGAAAAGATGATACGTAAGAAAATGTTTCCCTGGGTAAACACATTGGGAACACAGTTAAATAGAGTGAAATGGATTTCTTTGGTTCAGGGATCTTAAGATATTAATTAATGTGCTTTGGAATTTCCATGATTGGGGTATAGTATGTGGTATTTCCCTGCGTATTTTATCTTAGGTCCCTTTTTCAGGAACCATCTTGCAGGGCTGATGCTTTGTCTTCTTTGTCACTGATTATGTGGTACCTAGTATGAAGCCTGACACTAGGAGACACTCAAAAAGTATCTGTGGCATAAAGTAATGAATTTGCTGATTGCCTGATGACCTGCCAGTTGTCTATTAGCCCTTTATAGAAGCACAGAAGAAGAGGCTGTGACTCTTCCTACGTCTGGTGCTGTGTACTGCTGACTGTTCATGTCGGCACCAGACTAAGTTCTCTGTATTTCTCTTTGACTTGGCAAGTGCAGAGAGGCATCTGGAGACATTCCATTCTTGCCTGGCCCGCTCTCTCCATCCTACCCTCTTCCCTCAACAACCTTGTAGGTTCCTCCCCATCTTCCTCGGGGAGTATACAAAGGCGGCGACTGTGTCAGCCGAAAGCTTGCGTTAATGCCCCCGGCTTGTGGAATGTGAGTCACTTCTCAGCAGAACAAGAGCGAGGCTGCCTGAGCCATGTGGGGGTCAGAAGCCCGCTGCTGAGCACTGCAGAGCCACACAGAAAGCTTTCCTTCTACTTGCACTTTACTTGACCTGTGGCTCAACAAAGACTTTCTATTTCTAGAAATCCCATTGTCTTAACTGCTTTGAATTTCTTTTGTAAACTTAAAAACCCATGTCTTTATACAAGGCATTTAAAGCTCTGTGAGCCCGGTCTGAACATTTGTTGTTCCTTTTCTATATTCCCCTTACGTAGTATTTTGTTCTTCTATGCCACAAACTCTTAGCTATCCGAAATTCAACCTTTTCTTTAACAATGCCTGAATTAAAAACAGCTAAAATGTTGTAGTGTGTGTAGCATATTCAACATTGTAGACAACTTGATAAATGTAACCTTTTAGGGAAGGAATTGAGAGCATATGATTCTTCTTTCTCATTCAGCTGGCTATGTGCTAGGGGTCTTGGAGCGTTTAAAAACATCAAAGTAAACGGTATTTCAGTTCCTATCCTTAAAGAGACTTGGAATAGAGAAATAAAATGATGTGTACAAAATACTGTGTTCCACGCTGTACATCTATAAATGGTATACATATCTATAGCCATACGTATATCTGTTCACAAAAATATTATAAAGTAGGTGTTGCTTTCCCTGTTTTACAAACAGAGAAACTAAGGATCAGAGAAGTTAAGGAACTTCTGAAATTCATTTATTGAAATTAAGTTCTCCTAAAGACAGGATGATAATGTTAAGATTCAGAGAAATTGGCTAGCTTTGGGGATTCCTTTATTTAAATGAAATTCTTCCAGTGATAGGATGATAATGTATAATATTAGAAAGACATATGTGAAACAGAATTTCACAGAGCTTCTGAATATGCTGGTGAGTTTTAAAATAACTGCCTTTCCCTTGTCTTCTGGAATACCCCCCTGTTCTTTGACCTTGGGTTACTCATTATACTTCTCAGAGACTTGATTTCTTCATCATAAAATCGGGATGGTAGCATCCTCTTTGCCCATGTTACAAGTTTGGGGTGAAGGAATAAATAGTATATTTTAGGAGAAGTGAAACTCTTCAGTGCCATGTAAATATAAGGTATTATTGTCACAAATAGAGTTCTAAATAAAAATGTCTGTGATGTGATTGGGATGTGTGTAATACACCTCTAATTTTTTAACAGATGTAGAATTGGGGAGTGCTTCCACTGAATTGTGGCTACGTTTTCAAGTAGGATGAAAATTAACTAATTTTTAAAATAATCTCTAAATCAGCAATTTTTTAAAATTTTCGAAATAAAGAGGGAGTGTCAGGGGAATGTTAATAACCATTTATGGGACATTCACTATGTATAGTATTAGATGTAGATAGTGTAAAGCAGGGGCCTGCAACCCCTGGGCCGCGGACTGGTACCAGCTCAAGGCCTGTTAGGAACTGGGCCGCACAGCAAGAGGTGAGCTGCAGGTGAACGAGCGAAGCTTCATCTGCCTCTCCCCATCGCTCGCATTACCGCTTGAACCTTCCTCCCTTCCCAATGCCCGGCCATGGAAAAATTGTCTTCCATGAAACCGGTCCTTGGTGCCCAAAAGGTTCAGGTCCACTGGTATAAAGTATATTAAAGAACTGGAATGCATGATTTCTGCCCTAGAAAGTTTAAAAAATACAAATATATTCTCTTCTATTCTTTTTTTTTTTAACATCTTTATTGGAGAATAATTGCTTTAAAATGTTGTGTTAGTTTCTGCTGTATAACAAAGTGAATCAGCTATACGTATACATATATCCCCATATCCCCTCCCTCTTGTGTCTCCCTCCCATTCTCCCTATCCCACCCCTCTAGGTGGTCACAAAGCACCGAGCTGATCTCCCTGTGCTATGCGGCTGCTTCCCACTAGCTATCTATTTTACGTTTGGTAATGTATATATGTCCATGCCACTCTCTCACTTCATCCCAGCTTACCCTTCCCCCTCCCCGGGTCCTCAAGTCCATTCTCTACGTCTGTGTCTTTATTCCTGTCCTGCCCCTAGGTTCTTCAGAACCTTTTTTTTTTTTTAGATTCCATATATATGTGTTAGCATACCATATTTGTTTTTCTCTTTCTGACTTACTTCACTCTGTATGACAGACTCTAGGTCCATCCGCCTCACTATAAATAACTCAATTTTGTTACTTTTTATGGCTGAGTAACATTCCATTGTATATATGTGACACATCTTCTTTATCCATTCATCTGTCGATGGACAGTTAGGTTGCTTCCATGTCCTGGCTATTGTAAATAGAGCTGCAGTGAACATTGTGGTACATGACTCCTTTTAAATTATGGTTTTCTCAGGGTATATGCCCAGTAGTGGGATTGCTGGGTCATATGGTAGTTCTATTTTTAGTTTTTTAAGGAACCACCATACTGTTTTCCATAGTGGCTGTATCATTTACATTCCCACCAACAGTGCAAAAGGGTTCCCTTTTCTCCACGTCCTCTCCAGCATTTATTGTGTGTAGATGTTTTGATGATGGCCATTCTGACTGGTGTGAAGTGATACCTCACTGTAGTTTTGATTTGCATTTCTCTAATGATTAGTGATGTTGAGCATCCTTTCATGTGTTTGTTGGCAATCTGTATATCTTCTTTGGAGAAATGTCTATTTAGGTCTTCTGCCCATTTTTGGACTGGGTTGTTTGTTTTTTTGATATTGAGCTGCATGAGCTGCTTGTATATTTTGGAGATTAATTCTTTGTCAGTTGCTTCATTTGCAAATATTTTCTTCCATTCTGAGGGTTGTCTTTTCGTCTTGTTGATGGTTCCCTTTGCTGTGCAAAAGATTTTAACGTTCATTAGGTCCCATTTGTTTACTTTTATTTCCATTTCTCTAGGAGGTGGGTCAAAAAGGATCTTGCTGTGATTCATGTCATAGAGTGTTCTGCCTGTGTTTTCCTCTAAGGGTTTTATAGTGTCTGGCCTTACGTTTAGTTCTTTAATCCATTTTGAGTTTATTTTTGTGTATGGTGTTAGGGAGTGTTCTAATCTCATTCTTTTACATCTAGCTGTCCAGTTTTCACACCACCACAATTGAAGAGCTGTCTTTTCTCCATTGTGTATTCTTCCTCCTTTATTAAAGATAAGGTGACCATATGTGGGTGGGTTTATCTCTGGGCTTTCTATCCTGTTCCATTGATCTATATTTGTGTTCTTGTTCCAGTACCATACTGTCTTGATTACTGTAGCTCTGTAGTATAGTCTGAAGTCCGGGAGCCTGATTCTTCCAGTTCTGTTTTTCTTTCTCAAGATTGCTTTGGCTCTTCAGGGTCTTTTGTGTTTCCATACAGATTGTGAAATTTTTTGTTCTAGTTCTGTGAAAAATGCCATTGGTAATTTGATAGGGATTGCATTGAATCTGTAGATTGCTTTGGGTAGTATAGTCATTTCCACAATGTTGATTCTTCCAATCCAAGGACATGGTATATCTCTCCATCTGTTTGTATCATCTTTAATTTCTTTCATCAGTGTCTTATAATTTTCTGCATACAGGTCTTTTGTCTCCTTAGGTAGGTTTATTCCTGGGTATTTTATTCTTTTTGTTGCAATGGTAAATGGGAGTGTTTAATTTCTCTTTCATATTTTTCATCATCAGTGTATAGGAATGCAAGAGATTCCTGTGCATTAATGTTGTATCCTGCTATTCTACCAAATTCATTGATTAGCTCTAGTAGTTTTCTGGTAGCATCTTTAGGATTCTCTCTGTATAGTGTCATGTCAACTGCAAACAGTGACATGTTTACTTCTTTTTTTCTGATTTGGATTCCTTTTATTTCTTTTTCTTCTCTGATTGCCATGTCTAAAACTTCCAAAACTGTGTTGAATAATAGTGGTGAGAGGAGTCAACCTTGTCTTGTTCCTGATCTTAGAGGAAATGGTTTCAGTTTTTCACCATTGAGAACAATGTTGGCTGTGGGTTTGTCATATATGGCCTTTATTATGTTGAGGTAAGTTCCCTCTATGCCTGATTTCTGGAGGGTTTTTATCATAAGTGGGTGTTGAATTTTGTCAAGAGCTTTTTCTGCATCTATTGAGATGATCATATGGTTTTTATCCTTCAGTTTGTTGATATGGTGTATCACATTGATTGATTTGCATATGTTGAAGAATCCTTGCATTCCTGGGATAAACCCCACTTGATCATGGTGTATGATCCTTTTAATGTGCTGTTGGATTCTGTTTGCTAGTATTTTGTTGAGAATTTTTGCATCTATGTTTATCAGTGATATTGGCCTGTAGTTTTCTTTTTTTGTGACATCTTTGTCTGGTTTTGGTATCAGGGTAATGGTGGCCTCGTAAAATGACTTTGAGAGTGTTCCTCCCTCTGCTATATTGTGGAAGAGTTTGAGAAGGATAGGTGTTAGCTCTTCTCTAAATGTTTGATAGAATTCACCTGTGAAGCCATCTGGTCCTGGGCTTTTGTTTGTTGGAAGATTTTTAATCATAGTTTCAATTTTAGTGCTTGTGATTGGTCTGTTTATATTTCCTATTTCTTCCTGGTTCAGTCTCAGAAGGTTGTGCTTTTCTAAGAATTTGTCCATTTTTTCCAGGTTTTCCATTTTATTGGCATAGAGTTGCTTGTAGTAATCTCTCATGATCCTTTGTATTTCTGCAGTGTCAGTTGTTACTTCTCCTTTTCTATTTCTAATTCTATAGATTTGAATCTTCTCTCTTTTTTTCTTGATGTGTCTGGCTAATGGTTTATCAATTTTGTTTATCTTCTCAAAGAACCAGCTTTTAGTTTTATTGATCTTTGCTATCATTTCCTTCATTTCTTTTTCATTTACTTCTGATCTGGTTTTTATGATTTCTTTCCTTCTGCTGACTTGGGGTTTTTTTTGTTCTTCTTCCTCTAATTGCTTTAGGTGTAAGGTTAGGTTGTTTATTTCAGATGATTCTTGTTTCTTGAGGTAGCATTGTATTGCCATAAACTTCCCTCTTAGAACTGCTTTTGCTGCCTCCCATAGGTTTTTCGTCATCGTGTTTTCATTGTCATTTGTTTCTAGGTATTTTTTGATTTCCACTTTGATTTCTTCAGTGATCTCTTGGTTATTTAGTAGCATATTGTTTAGCCTCCATGTGTTGTATTTTTTACAGATTTTTTTCCTGTAATTGATATCTAGTCTCATGGCATTGTGGTCAGAAAAGATACTTGATATGATTTCAATTTTCTTAAATTTACCGAGGCTTGATTTGTGACCCAAGATATGATCTATCCTGGAGGATGTTCCATGAGCACTTGAGAAGATAGTGTATTGTGCTATTTTTGGATGGACTGTCCTATAAACATCAATTAAGTCCATCTTGTTTAATGTGTCATTTAAAACTTGTGTTTCCTTATTTATTTTCATTGGTGATCTGTCCATTGGTGAAAGTGGGGTGTTAAAGTACCCTACTATGATCGTGTTACCGTCGATTTCCCCTTTTATGGCTGTTAGCATTTGCCTTATGCATTGAGGTGCTCCTATGTTGGGTGCATAAATATTTACAATTGTTATATCTTCTTCTTGGATTGATCCCTTGATCATTATGTTGTGCCCTTCTTTGTCTCTCGTAATACTCTTTATTTTAAAGTCTGTTTTGTTTGATATAGGAATTGCTGCTCCAGCTTTCTTTCGCTTTCCATTTGCATGGAATATCTTTTTCCATCCCCTCACTTTCAGTCTGCATGTGTCCCTGGGTCTGCAGTGGGTCTCTTGTAGACAGCATATATACAGGTCTTGTTTTTATATCTATTCAGCCAGTCTGTGTCTTTTGGTTGGAGCATTTAATCCATTTACATTTAAGGTAATTATCGATATGTTCCTATTACCATTTTCCTAATTGTTTGGGTTTGTTATTGTAGGTCTTTTCCCACTCTTGTGTTTCCTGCCTAAAGAAGTTCGTTTAGCATTTGTTGTAAAGCTGGTTTGGTGGTGCTGAATTCTCTTAGCTTTTGCTTGTCTGTAAAGGTTTTAATTTCTCCGTCAAATCTGAATGAGATCCTTGCTGGGTAGAGTAATCTCGGTTGTTTTTCCCTTTCATCACTTTAAATACGTCCTGCCACTCCCTTCTGGCTTGCAGAGTTTCTGCTGAAAGATCAGCTGTTAAGCTGAATCCCCTTAAGATTCCCTTGTATGTTATTTGTTGCTTTTCCCTTGCTGCTTTTAATATTTTTTCTTTGTATTTAATTTTTGATAGTTTGATTAATATGTGTCTTGGCGTGTTTCTCCTTGGCTTTATCCTGTATGGGACTCTCTGTGCTTCCTGGACTTGATTGGCTATTTCCTTTCCCATGTTAGGGAAGTTTTCAACTATAATCTCTTCAAATATTTTCTCAGATGCTTTCTTTTTCACTTCTTCTTCTAGGACCCCTATAATTCGAATGTTGGTACATTTAATGTTGTCCCAGAGGTCTCTGAGACTACCCTCAAGTCTTTTCATTGTTTTTTCTTTATTCTGCTCTGTGGTTGTTATTTCCACTCTTTATCTTCCAGGTCACTTATTCGTTCTTCTGCCTTAGTTATTCTGCTCTTGATTCCTTCTAGAGAATTTTTAATTTCGTTTATTGTGTTGTTCATCATTGTTTGTTTGCTCTTTAGCTCTTCTAGGTCCTTGTTAAATATTTCTTGTATTTTCTCCATTCTGTTTCCAAGATTTTGAATCATCTTTACTATCATTGCTCTGAATTCTCTTTCAGGTAGACTGCCTATTTCCTTTTCAGTTGTTTGGTCTGGTGGGTTTTTACTTTGCTCCTTCATCTGCTGCGTATTTCTCTGTCTTCTTATTTTGCTTAAGTTACTGTGTTTGGGGTCTCCTTTTTGCAGGCTGCAGGTTCGTAATTCCTATTGTTTTGGGTGTCTGCCCCCAGTGGGTAAGGTTGGTTCAGTGGGTTGTGTAGGCTTCCTGGTGGAGGGGACTGGTGCCTGTGTTCTGGTGAATGAGGCTGGATCTTGTCTTTCTGGTATGCAGGACCGTGTCCAGTGGTGTGTTTTGGGGTGTCTGTGAAGTTTTTATGATTTTAGGCAGCCTCTCTGCTAATGGGTGTGGTTGTGTTCCTGTCTTGCTAGTTGTTTGGCATGGGGTGTCCAGCACTGGAGGTTGCTGGTCATTGAGTGGAGCTGGGTCTTAGCATTGAGACAGAGATCTCTGGGAGAGCTCTCGCTGATTGATATTACATGGGGCCAGGAGGTCACTGGTGGTCCAATGTCCTGAACTCGGCTCTCCCACCTCAGAGGCTCAGAGCTGACACCTGGTTGGAGCACCAAGACCCTTTTGGGAAGTCTGAGGTCTTCTGCTCACATTCAGTAGGTGTTCTGTAGGAGTTGTTCCACATGTAGATGTATTTTTGATGTATTTGTGGGGAGGAAGGTGATCTCTACATCTTACTCCTCCACCATATTGAAAGTCCTCCTCAAGATATTTTAGACATGCCCATCTTTTGGGTCCACCAACATAGGTGAAGGTAAAGGTGGAGTCTGAGTATCTGAAATCGGGCAGGGCACGGTCTTGGCAGGGCCAGAGGTTGTCTTCTATTCTTAACTGTCCTACTCATCCAAGACAGTTACTTTGCTAGAGAGAAATCCAGATTTTGTTATAATAAAGTCCTTCTTTGAGCATTAAAAGTTATTTTCTTTTTGTAATTCTACACAATTGCTCCAGTCTAGAGAAATCTGAGGATTTAAGACCAGGTTTTAAAATCAGAAATGAACACTTCCAAATTCATTTTTAATGTATCAAAATTCATGTATTTTTTCAAAGGCTGGATCCCCCATGAGTTAGCCAGGGACCAGCTTTTTCAGCATATTTTATTTTGAAGAAAGTGGAAATTTTGATTCCCACATATTGGTGTTCACATTGTAAACACTTTTTTCAAAGATTATCGTTTGGGGGTATATGTAAATCAGTGCATTTATATAGGAGACAATCAGTAATTTTGTATAAAATTATGTGCTTTAAGACTCTGCTTTGTTTCTCTCTAGTGGACGACACAGTGGTTGCTATTCCCTATGGAAGCAGACATATTCGCCTTGTCTTAAAAGGACCTGACCACTTGTGTAAGTAAACTCAGTTGTTGTCCTTTGGGTATTGGCAATTTTAGTAATTATTATTTATTTTTTGTTCCCAGAAAAGATTAAGATTTAGAAATACAAATCTTAATCCTCTATCATAATATGGTATTTTGAATGCTTCTGTTTATCTTTTGGTTGTCTAGGAGACAGCAGAAACGTCTGTGGTAATTACCTCCAGCCAGTCATCCTGAAAGATACAAAATTGATGTTTCCAATAGGGTGTTCATGAGTTAAGCACATGTTTATGATTTTGTGAATATTATTTTTCATTCTCTCTCTTCTTCCTCTCCAGTCATTCTCAATCTTTTCCTTGCCTCACATCTTTCTTTTTTCTTCTTCTTTTCAACCTTCCCTCCCTCTCCTTCATTCTTTCTCTTTTAATTCCTACTCTCAGGCTCCATTACTTTATCAATTCAGGGGAACACAGAAACTCCAAACAGCCTTAACCCTGTGGCATTTGAAGAGAACCATGTGGTCTAGTTAAGCATCCCATGTAGTAAAGATAATGCAAGACCCTAACGTCTTGAAGATAGCTTTTGGAATTCAAGATTGAAGGGTAATCATAACCCCGAAGATCAAATGGTAGCATGGTCCCACCAGAGTTTGTGCAAGAATTGATCTTCAGTCATGGCAAGCCAGCAGTCCACAGCCACATCTTTTTTTTTATTACCATGTAGTGCTGTTTAGATGTCGACCTGTAAATTACAAGTAGAAAATTATAGACTATAAACCAGGGAAGGGGTAGGAGAGGATATGTTAGCTTTTTCTGCAAAATTCACTTTCACTGAAAGACTTCACTTCAGTTGGTCCCTTGAGCATTTCTGATCTCCTCCGCTATGATTTTTCCTAGGTTCCTCCAAAGCCATCTATCATCTTCTGCTCTCTCTTCCCTCCCACACACATGCCTAAGAAGCCAACTTAGGTAGCAAGCATTATCTTTTGGCAATTGGATTATAAATGAAATCATTCCAAAAAGACAAACTGGAGGGAGACAAATTGGAGCCTGTGAAAGTTCAGATAGCCTACAGAAGCCTTTCTAAAAATAAAAATAAGTACATTTCATGGGGAAGGTGGGCTTTGAGAGTTCATGTGACATAAAGGAATAAGTAAAGTACAGTTCAGGCAAAGTCAAAAGATGCTGAGAAGTCACCTTATATGGATCCAAGTGCTTTTCTAACCCTGAACATCCCCCAAAAATATATTGTTCATGTGTCAAAGGATGATATATGTGTGTACACTGTTACCATTCAAATGATTTGTTTTTCCCCTTAAGAATTGGACAGAATTAACTGCTGGTGTAACAACCTCAGTCAGAAACAGTATTTTTCTGCGCCATGAGAGCCTAAAATAAAACATCCAGACTAATGCATCACCAAGTGCGCAACTTACTCCTCATTGCAAAAGAAAGAACCCAAGGGAAGAGGTATAAGAGGAAAATTGATTTTTATAAATGAATTAGTCTAGCCTCCCAGACTTAGTTTATGATTATTATGAATTAGTAAAGAGGATTCATTTTTATAAATGAATTAGTCTAGCCTCCCGGACTTCCTAATTATGTGATCACTGAGAAGCTGAAGAATTGGCCTTGTTTGGTTTAATTGCTCTAAGGATTTGATAGGTAAAGTGTCAGATGATAGTCATAAATGATTAAAAGCAAAACGGAATCTGCTTTTTCCTTCAGAAGGCATACTGTTGGTAACATATGTATAGCCAAGGAAGTTTCTATTTTTTTTTTAATTTTGTTTTTGTATTTGGAATATAACTCAGCAAAATGAATGTGTAAATAATTGATGCCTTGTTTCTCTGGCAGCCCTTTTACACTTCACTCCCAGAAGCTGGCCCAGTATGGGACCAACCTCAGCAAGAGTTAAGGAGGGCCAAACCAGAAGAGTAGACCATCTGTCCAGGTCCATCTCATCTTTAATCAGAAGTACCTGGGAGGTACTTCTGGGAGGCCTGGTGATAAAACTGAATCAGATGCTCAGGCTTAGACCTCCAAGAGTTTTCCAAAACTAAGTTAATTTATGTCCTGGAGATACTTCCACAGATGAGTGCAAATACATGGAAGGCAGCTCGAGGAGTGAAGGCTAGAGGAAGGAGATACAGAGATGCTGCTGCTTCCCTCTGATTACAACCACTGTGGTTGTCCCACTCCAGCGTTCTCTCGATGCCTTTTATTCTGTGAGGTCCTCTCAGCCCTGGGACAGGGGAGGAAAGCCAGACCTACTCCCAGAGAAGAGCTACATGACTTCATCTGAGGGGCATGGGCATTTAATTGGACACCAGCATTTTCTACCTGTTGGTATTCCTTCTAGTAGAGAACTTGAAGTAGACAACATCTAGAATAATTTAGTGGAAATACATTAGGTACCATAGTGCCTCCAGAGACCTTAAAATTGTCCTTAACCCCAAAACCTCAATCTGTAAAACACATAAGAGGGGAGTCATTCTGATTGAATGTGGGTAGGAGACCCAGATCCCTACCCAGGCACCCCATCTTTCTGCTAAAGAACCCCTGCCAAAACCAAGAGTCCTTGTGCAAGTTTTACAAACCATTGTTAGACTTAGTCTATCCATCTTTCATCACGCAGGAGGCAATTATTCTAAAATACCCAATCACATGAGAACTTAACCTACTTTGAAATATATATATCATAATTACCCTCATCCTCAGCATGCTCTGATTTCCTAAAACAAAAGATTCTTCCTAGGCTTTGTCATTGGGCAAATTCAGATAGGAATGCTCCAGGAATCAAGTTCCTCTCTCTGTCTTGAGTTCTTGTGAAATATCATATATGTATATAAGACTGAGTGAAATAATAAACAGGATTTTAAAAAGAAAAAGAAGTAAAGAGGATAGTTAGTTCCCTGTCCTTAAGTCACTATAGTTTCTTTATTTTGAGCAATAGCACAATTCAATAAGTAACCAGAAAGTATAAATAAATACAAGGTAATACATGAATATCAAGTCTCACGATGAGTGCTGAAGGAACTCAGAGAGGCACCCTGGGCCTCATAGAGCAAAAGGGAAACTTCAGGGTATTCTAGACGGAGGGCCATAAAGCCTGAAATCAATAAGATATGTATGGGAGATGGTTTACTCAAAAGAATAGGATTGTGGTAAAGTAAGGTCCCCAAAGGAAGTCATCCAGGGAATCAAAGATTTCTTGACAGGGAGCCCTGAATGCTTGGCTAATGAGTTTTAAAATAACTTCATTTGCTGCATAAATTCCTCTGTGATCCAGAGGTGCCCATATATTTTGTTTCTATCACATTTCAATTATGTCAGCCATATAAAGAATACTACTTCTCCCTGACATAGTTCTTTTGCATGAGATGTGCTTGCCTGTGGTCTGTGCTAGCCCTGGGAACATCTTTCTCTCCTCTTCATGTGTTTGATTATGTAGATCTGGAAACCAAAACCCTCCAGGGGGCTAAAGGTGAAAACAGTCTCAGCTCTACAGGCATCTTTCTTGTGGACAATTCTAGTGTGGACTTCCAAAAGTTTCCAGACAAAGAGATGCTGAGAATGGCTGGACCGCTTACAGCAGATTTCATTGTCAAGGTAAGCCCATTTAGGTACCTTGTTTTCGAGCTACCTCCGAACTGGTGTTACTTATAATCCCCTGAAGAGAGAGAGACTTTAGGTTTTGACATAGATTTGGAAAGCTTGTTATCCAGGAAATGTTTAATTCAAGGGTGTTGAGCTACATCCTAGACTTTATAAGAACATGCAAAAATTTTAAGGTTCTAGGGGAAAAAAAAAAAAAAATATATATATATATATATATATATATATATATATATATATGTTCGTGTGTGTATAAGTTAATAAAAAGACCCCACTCAAAAAGCCATCATATCATTAGCTGAGGGATATAAACTGTTTTTAAAACAACTTAGGATACAGTCGTTGACTCACATAAGGTATCTGCTGTCAAAGAGAAAGACTAATTAATGATCCATAGGCTTGATCATGCGTCCAGTTGCAAGGTTTTTTTCCCTCTTGTACTGGCAGCAATACCAAGTTGTTTCCTTCTGTCAGAGCTTCCCTACTCTTCAAGGTAATATAAAACACATTGCTGGAAGCAACATACATGTTCTGTAGGAAAAATGTACACACTAGAAGACTGTTTGGGAATCCCAGTAAAAATAAAGCGTATTTTTGCCTTCAGTAGGTCAGAAGGACCTGAAGGATTTCAGCTGTAAAGCTGTAGAACTTGTAATGTGTCCAGGACTCCATAAATTTCTCATCATGGGATCTGGAGCCAGAGGACATTTGATTTAAGCTAAGGCTTGATGACCCCATGGCAGCTGGAAGTCAGGATGCATGTTGGAAATGTGATAGGCAGTGAGGCTGCATGGAAGAAGGGTTCCAGAGTCCGTCCTCTGTCTCCATCTTCATGGTAGCCCCTTTAATCCAGTCCAGATGCCAGTTACATGACCGTGAACAAGAAGCCACAAACCATCAGAGATAGCTCCCAATAGAAGTGGTGTGGTAGGTAGTTAAATAATTTCAGTTGAACAAACACATACAGTAAAAGAATGAGAGATGCCTTCATTTCTTGAAGCCCTTAGAATAAACCACTTATACTAATTTCCCTAGTAACTTTGCAAGAGTTAATACACATACTGAAAATATAGAATTGAATTCAAGTAATATCGTCCACATTTGAACAGTTCACAGAATTGTCAAATGCATTTCATATGTCCAGCTGCCTTCTGCACATCACCCACATGTACAGTGAGCTCAATGTGTCCAAAATTGGACTTGTCTAGCCCCAGAAACCTACTTTACCTTCTTTAATTCTTATCTTGTGGAACAATACACTATTTACCCAGCCAAGTCAGAAACCTCTGATTCACACCAATTCCCTTCTCCTATACGCCCCTAGTTAGACATTAAACTTTGTCAGCTCTACCTCCATACCATCTCTGAAGACTGTTCTTTCTTCTCCATCCTTGCCACCACTGTCTTAGTTTAGGTCTTTGTATTTCTCACTTGAACTAATGCGATGGGCTCTGAATTAGCTTCCCAGCCTCTGACCCATTGTCCATGTTACCTTCAGAGTGAGTTTTCCAAAAACCAGAGTGAGTTTCCCCTATTCATAATCCTGCATTGCCCCTTACCTCCATTCATTGCTTTGGGATTAAAATGCAAATCCATAACCCAGCATCTGTTACTCTCAGTAATCTGGATTCTGTCTACCTTTCCAACCTCAGCTTTCACTTTTCCTCTCCTGTTTCAATCAACTGAATGACTGGCAAGTCCCCCAACATCTTGCACTCTCATAATTCATTACCTTTGCGTAATGCTGTGTCCTCTCTCTGTGATGCTCTTATCTTTTCTTCCCCCATTTTCTTCACTTACTCATACTTGTACTTCAGGACTTTCTCCTTCCAGAAGCATTCTGTGACTTGACCGCAAATTCCAGTTTCCATCACATCTCCCCTGTTCGTGTTCCTCAAAGGAAGGGGCAGAATCATATCTGTCTTCATATCTCCGTAAAAAACCCAACAAGTGCTGGATGAATAAGGGACTTTTACCACATGGCAGTTGCTGAAGTGGGACAAATATGACATCTTTATCCTTCCTGAAAGGACACTGAATCTGAGGGAAGTTGAGTGGTGTGCCCTAGCTCACACCAATGACAAGCCAGGACCAAAGATCATGTCTCTACTTCTGGCTCAAAACTCTTTTTAGTATTCTATGTTGCTTCTAAGCGGGTATTTTTTCTTCAATGTATAAATATACATATTAAAGGAAAAATGAACTTTGAGGAACTTTTTGATGCTTTCCTAGATTCCTAGCACCTGTAAGTATCTTCTTTCAGAAAGAGGCTGAGCTATCATTTTACTGTCTTTTGCATTATATCATCTTTGGTGACCTAGCTTCAGGTTGCAAATGAGAGGAGATAAGGTTTCATTAGAAAATATCAGGATCAAATAAATATAAAGTTATTCTAAAATAGATTATATAATTTTTAAATATTTTTACTCAAACTTGAAAATGAGCCAGATAATGTAAGGAGATATAGGGAAAAAGAAGAAAATTACCTTTTTTGCCAGTGATTTATAATAAAGCAACATTTTCTCCCTTAATTTTCCCCAGGAAATAGCTGAAAATGAAAGATTACCATTTGCTTATTTGCCATCTTTCATGATTTAGGTGCTTAGAAATTATATACACACAGTTTGTAATTCAGTCTTCAGTGTCATTCAAAGTATAATCTCTTTTGCATTATACATTAATTTAAGTAACAACTTCCTTTCTAAATGAAATACATAGGGATCAGAATGGTCATTTGTCAACATCTCCTTGGAAGTTTATTGCCAAAGTACCATTTTTGTTTATTTAAAAGGAAAAGACTCTTTTGCACATAAGGAAGATTTTCTCACAGTGAGAATTCTTATATATTACGATTGGTTCCAAAATTATTTTTGGAATCTCTTTTTCTGGCCACCTTTAAAAATGGACTAAACACTCATCTTACCTCCTAGGGGAGTATGTCTTCCAAAAATGTGTACTTCATACACTGGCTATACATTTTTGGCAATGCTAGTGTAGAGGGATAAAAAGGATAAGCACTCTAGAATTTTGTATATTCTCCTGCTTACTGGGGGTGTGACCTTAAGTATGTTGTTTTACCTCCTTGAGCCTATCTACTCATTTGAAAAATGGTAATAAAATCTCCCCCCATAGAGCCTTTGTAAGGAATTGAATGAGATAGTGTGTATAAAAGCAAACAGAACCAAGTGACTTCCTTTCCATCTTTTTCAAATGCTTTAACTTCCAGTCAGACTTATCACGATACCCTGTCTACACAATGGCAGAAAACTGCTTCTCTGAAGACAGTCAGAGGCTGATTGATTTACAAGTGGTACACCCAGGAACAGTTTGGCAGGTATAGCTATAAGACAAATAGAGGTGGGCATAGGCTGGCTGTGACACCTATAATCACATTAATTGTTAGGGGTGATTGGCTATTGGCTAGATGATTGTCTGCCTTAGCATACCCTTCTTCCCTTACCAAGCCATGTGCATCTTTTCTGAAGCTACAGACTCAGTGAAAGATAAGGACCTTCCCAGATTAGAAGAGGGTTTTTTTTGGTCATAGTCTGGTCTTTATTAGAACATTGAACTTAGCTCTACTTGTGAAAGCAGCTAAGGTGTATTTATACATACTCAGTTTGTGCCCATTTTTAAAATTTAAGAGAGCCATATTAGCTGGAGAGAAAAGTGGTTGATGAGTACCTAAGCCACCAAAGTAGCAGAAATACACAGCCTAATAGTAAACCATCAGCGTATTCAGAGCTAAGAACACTGATTCACAATTCATGCACTGACAATCAGAGAACAGTTATTTCCTACAGAGGATAATTTTCTAAATGCATTACACTTCCATAGTTGGGGAATATGGTTAGGAAGATTGGCATTATCCCAATTTTTGCCTAAGTACTCTAGGGAATAGAAAGCTGGTGGTTTCTATTCGCAAAGTTAGGGCATTAGGCAGAGATGATGCCTTCATATTTCTTTCTGGACAGCCTTGAGCATTACCCTGTACATAATTCAGCACCCCCCCAAAATTGTTTTTAGTAAAGGGGACACAATAGGAGGGGCCCCTGGACAGAAATCACACATGCAAAGTTATGAGAGTTCACTTCTTCTAGTAAGTTTATAGAACCTCCATGTTTATTCTTCTTTCAGGAGATGCTTTCATGCGTGGGGCAGATTGATTTCGAAATATGGTATCTGCCCTCTCCTAGCTCATAATGCCATTTGACAGGTAAAACACTGAATAGGAAATTTTGAAATAGTGGTACATATCATTAAGTACCAAATTAAAATGGATAGTAAAAGCTATAGATACTTGCTACAAGCTAATGTGATGAAGACACACTTTGTGAGACTTGGGCATCCTGTGAAGCTCAGGTAGGATTAAAATCATCGATTCTTTTCTCTGGTGGAGGCTGAGCTTTGGCAAATATTTAATTCCCAGTTGATTTCACCCTGCCATCCAGCCTGTCTCTAGATGGACCCCATACTGGTTAACCTATGTTCATACAAAGGGAAAATCATTGTTGTAAGCCAGACATTCTAGAGCAGAAAAATCTAAATTAACTATAGGAAAAAAAGAATTATGTAATAAATAGTGATTTCGTTCCCCCAATAAATATGCTCCTTTATACTAATCGATTCCAAGAGTTTAGAACTGAGCTGAGTACAATACCCTGCATTTCTTGTTGGGCTTCGCACATTGTTCTACCGGTGCAACAGCTAGGTTTAAGATACAGCGTCAGAACCAACTCCTTACATTTCTGTGACGCTGAGAGAGGCAGACCCATGCCCAGTCCTAGCCCCACTGGCTCCACTCTGCTCACTTCTTTTCTGCCCTCCTTCTGCATTGCAGCACTGAGACAGTCCTTCTGTTACCAAGTCTAAGCTCACTCTGTTCGCCACACAACAGGCCAGTGAATCGGGAGACGAGGTGCTGAGGCAAGGAATACAACTTTATTCGGAAAGCCGGCAGACGGAGAAGATGGCAGACTAGTGTCTCAAAAGAACCATCTAGTCGGGGCTCTGGATGCCAGTTTCTTTTATAGAACAGAGAGGGGGAGGAGGTGGGGAAGTAAAGTAAAAAGACCATTAAGTCTTGCAAACATCTCCTGGAATGGCCAGCCTCGGGGAGGGGATGTGTTAATTCCTTCTTTCTTGCAGCCATCCACAGGTGGGCAGGGGCAGGATGTTTCCCTGAACAAAGACACTTTGGTTTAACATTCAGGCAGAGGGGCAGGTTTCCCTGAGGCAGGCCATTACAGTACAGGCAGTATTCTTTTAGTGAGCAAAAGCAACGGGAAGCAAAGGTTAAAGTAAAAGAAACAGATCCAACATGTAGTCACATTTTGTTCTTCCCTGTAACACATCCAGTAGACTCTAGTTTGCCCGGCCTAGCATCTTCGTCCTGACACATTGCTTCCACCTCTTTGTTCCTTAGCCAACATTACACTCATTATTTCCAAAGAAGCATCCCTGATCTACTGCCGTACGCAAGGGCTTTGGGCAGTAAATCCATAACCAACATCTCTCATGCAACCCTGAGCCAAGGGCCTAGGGGCTGAACTGCTGTATCTCCCAATATTGAGGTCTGGCATTTTAGGAGGACTAGAAAACTCTATAGGAAGTGTAAAAGTAAAGTTGGGTGCTAACAATTTTTTTTCATTATTTTTACTGAATAACCTCTAATCTTAGCATTTCCAACTGTTAAAACAGTGGAAAATTTGTCTATGTTTTATTCCAATAATAACTAGCATTTTTACAAGCCCTTTCCGCTACACTATCCTGCCTAAAGAGATAACCTTCAAAGGAGAGTGAAAAGTACTTTTGGGTGAGGGCTGCATTGTAACAATACTGCCTCTTTTCATGAAATTTATCAACATAATCAATTTTGTCAACAAGAAATGATTAGTAACATCTTCAAGAAAACTGCAAGATGTATATAAAAAGATAACACTTCCAAGAATTTGTCACAAATAATAGTTTGCAATTCCAAAAGTGCTTGAAAGGACTGTGGTCAGTAAATAATTCATTTGTTTTCTTCATTCATGCATTCATTTATTCAGTTGTTTGGACACCTACTATGTGCTTAACATTGTAGATGATGCTGAAGAAAGAGCAATAAGCAAGATAAGTGATACTTGCCTTCCTGGAGTTTACAGAATAAGGAAGAGAAAGGCAAGAGAATAACAAATGTATCAACATTAAGTATTTGTAACCACCTAAATGCTAATAAGAAAGATCTGATTATTGTTGCATATTCTTCAAAGCCCACAAAAGCATTTTAAAATATTTTTACAGTTTTTTGAGGATTTGCTATCACCATCTGCCACCAGAGCAGCCCCAAATGAAAATATAGTAGACTGAGGCATTTAATAAACAGATTCCCCTCTTTTCCGTTTTATTCCCTCCCTAGCAGGCATCCTGATGTATTTCCACCATTTCCAAGCCTTCCCAAGTCATGACATCCCTGGCTGCCCTAAGAGCAGGTGACCAAGTTGAATACCATTGTGGGTCCAGGGGTCCCAGCTCAGCGCCTCACAGTGGCAGGTCTGCCCACAGCTCCCTTTTGTCCGCCTCTCCTCATGCCAGAGCAGCAACTTAACTGCCGGCAAGGCGGGTGAGAGAACCCTGCCTGCCAGCTACCCCCTGACAGTCCTTCTGGGGCGAAAGTTTCTACAACATTCTAAAGAGAAAGGAACCTAGGTGGGGAACATCCCAAGGCTCACAAGTTACCCTTTTCCCCCACTGAGAAGGAAAAGTATGGCATCTCATAGTGCTTCATCTGCAAGAGCCTATGTGTGCTTGATGTCTTTTGTGAGTTTGAAATCTCTCCTTGATTCCTTCGATTTTACGTGGACTTAACACTTAACCAGTTATCCAAGCACACATTTGTACGCCCTGCAGCTCTACCGTGACAGCATGATCAACTGTTATGGAAAGTGACCAGTTTTGTCTCCTCCTTTACTTTCAATGTGAGAAGTCATTATATTGAGTTAGAAACACTGAACCATTATAATTATAGGAAGAAAAACTTGGTTCGGAACGTTCTTTTTCCTTATTAACTTGAAGAGGTCAAAATTACATATGCCAGATGGTTTAGTTCCCTAAAACAAAATTCTAATGTGTCAGACTGAAGCTTTCAATGTACATTTGAGAACCAAAACCTGATGTTTGAGGATTTAGGGTTTATGAAGCTCCAGACCTAATGATAAAAAGAGTCCCAGCAGCCCAGAATTCATAAAACCAGGAAAAAGGAACACGGTGGTTCATCTCTGTAAGCAACAATTGAGGCCATCAAAGTTAGGCGTCCAGCTAGCCGCTTCTTTTTTTTTTTTTTTTTTAAATATTTTGTCCACTCTAAAATGTAAATGTAAAATTAAGAAGATACTGAGGAGATTTACAAGGATACCACTAAAGATAAATGTCTGTATCTTCACAACACTGATAGGATTGCTTGGTACCATAGAATGGCAGCTTTAGAGACAGGCAGACCTGCATTCAAATCCCTGCTCTGCTGTTTCCTTGCTGTGTTGCCTTGAGCTAGTCACTTAACCTCTATGAGCCTCATTTTTTTCATTGGAATGTAAATGTGGAAGATAATGCAGAGTAGTTTTAAGATTCAATTTAGTATAAATAAAATGTTCCCTGCACACGGTAGGAATGTAGTAAGTACTGTTTGTTGTGGTAGTTGTAGCTGTTCTTATTAAAAGAAGGCAACTATTGAGAAAGGAGAAGCAGGAGTGCTTTCAGGGCGGAAGGAACCAAGCAAGATTATGAGATGAGAGATTTGGATACACCGTAATTGGTTTCATCTGTTTGAAATAAGATGTCCGTGTTCTTTCCAATCTCTTTTCAAATCTAGGCATAGAGTCTCTGCATTTGTGGTCATTGTGCATCATTTCATTGAACTCATTGAGAACAATATTCTTTCTAAGCTGCTTGTATTCTTTCCTTCAACATGGTATTTACTAACGCTCCCTCTTGACGCTAAAACTCCTTGACATTCATGCCTTTCTCTTTGGGCGTGTGGTGCTTTTATTGGTAATTCCGAGGGAGCTGAAAAAAGGACCTGCTCCATTTTTTGCCTCTTTAAGCAGACCAAAAGATAAGCCCGGACACTGTAGATATTCTAGAACAAGGTTTCTCCAAGTATTTGGATGTTATATCCTCCTCATTTTGATTCCCGCCTCCCCCACCAACGCACACACTTTCTTAGGACTAGTTTAATTTCTAGCATCCCGAAAGGGACCTCTGCAAAATAATCTGTCTCTCCAGATCTAAACAAATTTTCTGGTCTTTTTATTTTTTATGGAGCTTGTGTTCAAATGAGAGTCCTCTTCTAATAGCTTTCCAGCATGATAATCACACATCCCAAAAGAGCTATCGGCTTTTGTGAGCTTAAAAAAAAAAAAAAAAAAAGCCTTCCAAAGAATGTGATTAATACTACCTCCCTAAGCAAGCAATTAGATATCCTGTATCTGACACATAGGACTGAAAAATATTAATCTGTAGGCCATGCTCCCCTTTTGTGAAAGACACTGTATTGCTTCAGCTGCTGTTGCTTTAAAGTAGGGAATTGTATCACTGTTTATTCTAATTAGGAAAGATCTGGATGCTCTGTGGGTCAGAATCCTAGCATAATATGAGATATTCTATAGCTTTTCTCTCTTCTTTCTCCTTTGCAGCGCTTCCAGATTTTCTGAGGAACATTTCATATTCTTATCCAAATGCCAAAAACTGAGCTAGGGTTTAGCACCTGTTCCTTGTTTCCTTCGGTGTTCCTATTTCCCTCTGCACCCTAGGTATTTAATCCAGTTTTTAAACTCAGTAGCAAAAAAAAAAGGCTATCTTTTAAAAAAAATCTGAAGGGCTTCCCTGGTGGCGCAGTGGTTGGGAATCTGCCTGCCAATGCAGGGGACACGGGTTCGAGCCCTGGTTTGGGAAGATCCCACATGCAGCGGAGCAACTGGGCCCGTGAGCCACAACCACTGAGCCTGCGCGTCTGGAGCCTGTGCTCCGCAACAAGAGAGGCCGCGACAGTGAGAGGCCCGCGCCCCGCGATGAAGAGTGGCCCCCACTTGCCACAACTAGAGAAAGCCCTCGCACAGAAACGAAGACCCAACACAGCCATAAATAAAATAAAATAAATTCTTCTTAAAAAAAAAAGAGCTAGGCTCATTTCATCTAAAAAAAAAAAAAAATCTGAAGCCCAAATCCATCAATTTCGTCTAGATAAAGGGCAGTTGGAACAGTGCTAAGGCTTGAAAACATTAACAAAGACTTAGGCCACGTGACTCTGCTGACTGTTGCTTCTCTAATTGCTGTGATGGAGTTGGAGTTGTCCGTGGAACTTCCTTTAGTATAATAAATAGCCCGAGCCTTGCCCTTGCCCAACTGTCTAAATGTTGTATGAGGTCATTCTGTCTTTGTAAAAGCAAGGCATTGTTCCTCTTGGATACTTTTCCTTCTCTTTCAGTTTGAGTTTGTTTCCTCAATCTTGTACTTCTAAACTATTAAAGAATTATTGCCTCACATTCCTCCCTTTTAAAAAACAAAGGAGTTATAATTTCCATAAACACATGTTATATTTGAAGTAAATGCTTTTATAATGCAAGTTGGTGTTTTTCAAAGTTTGACTTTTGGACTGCCTACATTTGAATTGCGTGGGTCTCTGGGCTGGAACCCACGAATTTGCATTTTAGCGAGCTTCCCATTGGTAACTTTGCACATTAAGATATATGAATCACTAAATTGCCAGGAAACTCCAAGTATGTCCCTGAGTGGGAAGAGCTCCTTAATTCTTTAACTCTTTATTTCTCTTAACCAATGACAGTACCTTTAATTTTTTTGCAGCATATTGCATTTATAATTTTCTTAGAACAAGTTGTCTATTTCTGAACCTACATTGAAAAATCCATTTAATTTTACCCATCATACCAGAGAGGTTGGAAATAAAAGAGGGTAAAGGAATGGAATAAGTGGCTTGGGATACAGTCCTGCTAGAATCACAAGTTGAGACGTTGCCATTCCTTGTTCTGTGGCAACAGAACTGAGAAGGTGATGATAGTGATGGTTTATGCCAGGACCATTTGCTGGTTAGATGGTAAGATGGGTGATACTGCCATTGCCCCTTCTCTCCCAGTGCTGTCCTGGACACAGCCTGAGGCCATCATTACTACCACACGTCCTTGTCCAAGCTGCAAGGAGCCCAGAGGGCACCCCTCTATCACATTAGTTCCTCTGCTTTGCCGTTGTCTCCTGCAGATCCGCAACTTGGGGCCCGCAGACAGTACAGTCCAGTTCATCTTCTATCAGCCTATCATCCACCGATGGAGGGAGACGGATTTCTTTCCTTGCTCAGCAACCTGTGGAGGAGGTAATGGTGCTCACTTAGTCTAGGAGCTCTTGGCATCTCTGAGGGAAGACTCAGCTGTGATAAAAATAGAGTCATTTCAACATATGGAAGTGCTGGGTGCATCAGATTCTTTCTTCTCAGTGAGGCCAAATCCTGAAGCCTTCCTGTAAAGCAGATACCTCAGTGTAGATGCCCCATGAACGTTTTCTGTCTGTAGAGCCCCATCAGAGGAAATGGTCTTTCCTCCTTTCCTTGATTCATGGAAGTCCAGGACAAGCTGTGTCATACCCAGGCAACAGCTTGGTCTAGAGGTGATTCTGTTCATTTGAGAACAAACTACTCTGGTTGAATGAACTTATCTATTAAGGAATGAAGTGAAGAGTGTTTATCAGGCCTTCTATGTAGCATGATGTATCCAAGAAGAATCAGAGATTAATTAAAGAGAATAGTTTATTACCAGAAAAAAAAAAATCACTGCACCATAGGCTTAGGCTCAGTTATTTGTCAGCTCTACCCTGTCATCCATACAGTAAAAAGAATGCCACTTGACTTATTTATACATTAAAACACATCTCTCCTGAAAAGTCACCAGATGAATTCCCATCTCTGCTCCATCATGTCTGTAACATGAACAGCATTTTGTGTTACTGGAAAAGGTCCCCCGCACCTTTAATAATTACTACAATGGCTACAGAATAATTTCCATGAATTATTTTATAAGAATTTATTTAACCATATCCCTGTAGAAGATCATTCAGTTCATTTAAACTTCTCTATTATAATGTAATGAATAACTTAATACCTAAGTATTTTTCTCCTTTCAAATTATTTTCTTGGACTAAATTCACAAGAGTGAGTTTCAGAATTTTTGTGGCTATTGGCATATATTACCAAAATTCTTTCCAGAAGGGTAATAAACAGTCTATGAATATTTTAGTTTCGTTGCTAACTGAGCCAGTATTTGTGGACTATCACTTTTTTTCAAGTTTTGGTAATTTAATGGGTATAAATTCTATGTATATTCCTTTAAAAATGAGCACATGAAATAAATTGTAGCTCCAGCTTCACGGAAACCTGTTAATTGGCTCACTTTAAGTAGCTAATCCACATAGGTATCACTATATTATTTTGATAAGAGAAACCACATAGGTATCACTATATTATTTTGATAAGAGAAACCACATAGGTATCACTATATTATTTTGGTAAGAGAAAAGAAGGATATTACCTCAAAGTGGAGACAAATGATTATCCATTAATTTTCATAAAACAATAAGAATATATGATATAATTCATCTTCATCTGTGTCTGCATAATGTGAACAAACCATTGAAAAGGAGGTTCTATAGAGCATTGTTCAATTTTACCTTAAAAGCACTTAGTCAAAAATAAGTGCTTTCACTCGGTTGTTACATAACGATTAATTCAACATTTTAAGCATTTCAATAAAATAGTGTTTCCAGTTGCTCTGTCTGTGCTGAATGGAAAATTACTTTGCTTAAAAATAAAGTGCCAATTACTTTGATATTTATGGGAATATGTTGTTTTGATACACCTATTAATGACTAACACAGGAAGCAGTTTCGAAAAAAGAAATCTAAGGAAATATTTTTTTTGTCTTTTATTTTTAAATAAAAAACATGTTGTGTGAGAAGTAGCAATTCAATAATAGGCCTGCTGCGTCAGTTTCACATAGAGCTGCTGCTGGCATATAATTTCAGTAACGTTGATAATGGCTTGCTATATAATAAGGCAATTAATGTTAGATTCATATACAAACCAACCTCTTTGGGCTTTATTTTCCTCACATCTAAGTGAAGAATTAGAACCATCAGTAGTTCTCAAATGTGCTGAGCTATCAAACGCTTTCTTCAAAGGAAATCTTACTAGGGAGCCAGATAAAGGAACACTGTTCAGAGTGAAGACCTGAAAGATGTAGAAACCAGCCTTCCGCACGTTTCATGGACCACAGTTTGAAAATTGCTGAAGAAATGATCTTTAAATTCCTTTATATGTTTCTGGTTCCACATTCAACTAGCTGAGCATTTCACTAAGTGTAAAGAATTGCTACTCCAAATACCCTGTGAAACTTTAGAAAACGCAATTATCTGACCATTTTGGTCCTTTATTTCATTTGTGTTCTAAGTTTTCATTTCACACACACTGGAAGAGCTTCCCAGCCACATTTTTAGCTGACAAATTACAATTTTTAAAAATCATAATCTCACATTTAGTGTTTACTTACTGCTTGTGCCCACATTTTACTACCCGATAAATTCTGTCCTTGAGTAGAAATTATTTTCTGGAAATTTATAAAATAATTAGCTTGTCATCAAGTTATCTGCTTTAAGTATAATGTAATTGAAAAACAAAAGCATATTTACTTATGTAAAATATCCTTTTGCTTTTTGATTTTCTTATAAGACAAAATTAAATGGAACATGTGTTTTTAGCCATTACTTTCCATGCTTTTCATCTTTACAGTAAAATTGTTAAAAGGTCTTTTTTTAGGTCTTAGTGAACAATAAATTTTTGTGGGTGGTCTGAGAACACAGCTTCAAGTCAGGAAATCTGATTTAGAAGCCTCCTTCTGACTTCCTAAAATCTTTTGCAGGACTTTTAACGACTCTAAATCTGACTTTCTAACACTTATTTAGCAATAACAATATTCAACCACTGCCCATGGGGAATATATTTTGGAGTTGATTAGGGTTAGAATGATACAAACGGCCTAATTTTTTAAAAATACTCTATATACATTTATTTTTCACCCCAAGAATCTAAGTCCTCGTCACCATCCCACCAGAAATCCATAGGACAAGAAAAAGGTAGGTAGGAACGGTAAAACATACTATGAGTAGAATTAAGTATTACTCAGCAACACTATTTTTAAATAAATAAAGAGGATTCTCTAAAGAGTGGAAATTTGTGCATGGAAATCAAGAAATATTGGCTAGAGAATTAAAGAGAAATGGTAAAGGACTTTGAAACAAAAACTGAACAGTAGGAGGTATTTTTTTGGTTGTGCAGGGAAACTTGAGATTTATGATGGCTACTGTTGAGGTCTTAGTCATCCATTTACTCAGCTTAACCCATTCAGGTTGAATTTAGGCAAAGAAGAAAAAAAAAGTTTCCAGGCAGCTAGCAGTACCCAATCCTATATCATGTCCCATGGTCACCCGCTGACCAAGAGGAGTGGTGTTGGGGGTTATTTTTTTTAATTTGAGAGTTTATTCTCCCTGAGGCCCCAGGTACAAGGGAGGCAATTTTGCATCCTTGCATGAGATGGTTAATAAATAAACACTGATGACCTTTTTTAGATACAGAATTCTGTGTTAGACTTTTAGATTATACAAAAGAAATGAATAATAATAGTACTTACGACAGTCTTATAATCTAGCTATGCTCTTATGTAGTTCAAACCCAATGGTATAATTTAATTATTAAAATTCGAGTGGAAAAACACAGTTTTTGAGGCCTGCAAAAATTAGCAAGCCTTCCATTTATCCGTCTTTGGTCCTGGAAATGACTGGAGCATTGGGGAAGAATTTTCATTAATATGAGATGGCCAAAAAAGCCTAAGGGAATATATTACATTGATGTGTGCATTGAAATTTGCCTGAATGGTTTGATACTGCAGGTTACCAGCTGACATCAGCTGAGTGTTACGATCTTCGGAGTAACCGAGTGGTTGCTGACCAATACTGTCACTATTACCCCGAGAACATCAAACCCAAGCCCAAGCTTCAGGAGTGCAACTTGGATCCTTGTCCAGCCAGGTCAGTCACATTTACCAGTTTGTTTACCATAAACATAAATCAAGTTCAAATAAGCTTCTTAAAAACTGTTTCATTAAAACTAAATAAGTGCTGCTGTCCAGTGTCCATTCCTAGTCATGTGTTATTAGAACCCATGCCCCTTACTCTTGCTACTGTAAGATGTCATCTCAGGGTCTATAGGTTTTCCATTGGTAAAGCTGCAGGTAAAGCACTCTGCAGAGTCATTTTCTCTTCTGATTTTGTTTCACTCTGGTTACTTGTTTCTGACCTTAACAAACGTGACGGTACAATGTTCTCAGGATTCTTTGCGTTTTCACTCTGTCACCTGATCAGTGAGATGATCAGAGCCGAACATATTTCAGGGTCACAGCTGACCCATTTTAGCCTATGGTGGGCCACACCAATTAACCAGAATCAAAACCAGCCTTGGAACAGTTCTTCCACATTCAAATAAACTCAGCCTTTGTTGAAGAGAAAGCAGGACTTATTTCTAATAGTCAGATTCTTTTTTAAAGGTCTTTTTAATTAGGAGCCTTAAAGAGACACTTGACACTTTCACATATGTTTGCTTTGGGGAAACCATAATTGACCCTCAATTATTTGCAGGATCAAGAATCAGGCTGATGAATGAACTATCTCAGATGATGAGTAGTCATAGAAGTGCAGGTCAAGAATCTTTTCATGGGTGTAATGTTTGCCTTTTTAGTTGCAACACTACCTGGTAATTTTATTAACTTGGCTTATTCATCCTCAACACGTGAGAGAGGATATATGAAAACTCTTATCCTACAAAACTCATCATGAAGACCAAAAGATAGAGAGTCCTTTCCAAGACCCTTGGATTTCTGAGAAACATCTCAATGGTATTTTTTAAATCATAGTTTATTAACTATATATTCATAAAACAAAACTTTGAATAGGCAAAATACTACATGAGCCATGTGGCTGAAAATCACTCTATCTTTGAATTGTAGGCAATGCAATTTTAGTTTTTGTTTTCTGCTGTTACCTTTTTAAAGTGTATTTTCTTGTACTCTTTCTGCCTCACATTCAGGAATTCTAAATTCTACAGGTGATGTGAAATTGCTATTATTAATTTACTCATAGACACCACATTACCTAGCTGATAAAAGTGAACTCAGAATAACAGGTTTTCATTAAAGAAACAGAAGAGTAGATATTTTATAAATATATAATTCAGGTGAAGTTTAATTTTGCTTCATATTACACCAGAAAACTATGTATTAAAGATTGGATACGGTATAAAACTAAATGAGGTGTTAAAATTTTGCTTGGACCTCTTTATTTTGGAAATATTAAGGGTATGAGGTATTTTTAGCCAAGGTAATTCTAACTCATGCAATTCAACCCTAGTTTAAAATTATTGTACTTATTATACATCTTTATCCATATCTGTACCAGGAAGACCAGTGCATAAAAAGCATAATTATCCCAATTCAAACGGGTTGACTCAGCCATAGAGCAACTTTGAAGGTCTTATACACAGTTCCGTGAAAATTTATGTGTGTATTTCTAGGAGAAATGACGAATTCACTTCCCACAACTGCCTAAAGCTTTTCCCCCACTCAGAAAAAACTTCAGTGAAGAGATGGCCATGAAAAACAGTTGTGGAGTGAAAGCATTTTGTTAACAATTTTAAGGAATACGTTTCTAATCAGTAAATAATTTACTCATTTTTTTTCTGGCTTCTGATTTTCACCTATCTTTTCTGTTGGAGTAATATTTTTGGCCTATTTCTTATTATTCAAAAGCAAAAGGCCATCCTACATGAAAGAAGTTTGTGAAATTTATCCTTTTTCTATGTCTATGTTATTTTAAATCATCTAACACAGCACATGTATAAATGTTGGAACAGGTGGCTCTTAAAAAAGAGAGAGAGAAAAGGAGACAAAAAATAAGTTAGAAGCAAATGTCAGGAAGCTGCTTTTTTATTACAGAGGTAATTAAAGAAAGCTGTAAAACTTAAGACTTAGCAGTAGAAGAGGTTTAAGAGGAAACTGCTTTAGGAAATGTAGATATGCTAGTCTGAGGTTAAGATACTTCAGGATTGCTGTGAAATTCACTGAACTCATTTGCATATCCAGGATCAAAGCAACCTTCCTGAATTCCAAGAGAAAATAAGAAGTGATAGTCTGAGAAAAGGAGATGAAGAGACTCGATAAAATAGGTCTGCCCTCTCATCAGACACAGCAGAATCAAACCCCCAAGGAACTGTTTTCTAACTACAGATTTAACTGTCTAATAGTAAAATCAAGAGTGACATGGTGACATTAAACAACACCTTTGCGTCCAAACCTAGAAGCCCCTAAAAGGGAAAACACAAGAGGTATTGTTTAGAACAAAGTCACATATTTTGGAATTTCCAAAGAAATTTATTTTGTGTAGCCATTGAGATAGTTCTTCACTTTTCCTGTATTAGACTTTGATTTTTGGCCGATTATTTGAAAGCAAAATCCCATTTAGATAGCCACGTTCATTCCCTGTCGAGATTGGGAAGTACCATGGACAGCAAAAAAGGCACTAAATAAGTCTGTATCCCTGGGTTTATTATTTTACCCTTCTGGGCCTTAGTTTTCTCACCCACTAGTGGAAGTGAGAGGGTTATTTGTTGTATTAAATTAGTGGTTTTCCAACTGTGCCTATAGACGTTGTTGTTCCATGGAGTTGCTTCATTAAATTTCATTTTATATATTTGGAAGTATCTTTAAACAGTAACTCACAAAAAGTATACTCAAACATAAACAAATGTTAACTTGTTCAAGCTAAGCTAAAATTAAAAATTGTTGTCAACTACAGTAAAAATATTTCACTACCAAAGGAAATACTTTTTGCCCTCATTGTTAAGTTCCGTGATTATGTCTGTTTAATTAAAAAATAAATATCTGAAGATTGTAAGGTGAGCTGTAAAAATTGTCACCATTAGCAACTACTTCTCTAAGAATCTTCTCATTACTACACACCTAAAACCAAAACAAATCAGAAATAAACTGGATGTGATAACCGTTAGCCATAATCCTTGATACCCAATTTTTCTGTTTGCCAAAATAGCCTCACTGTTCTCATTAATTTGCTTTATAATAAGTGGAGATGGTATACATTTGAACTAATGAATGACATCACTTACTCACTTCACTCACCAACAGCATCCATAGGTTTCCATGGTTGTGGCTGGATTCATCTAGTGGTTCTTGGGACTAAAGAGATTGTTGCCATCTAGCCTATTCTTTCCAAAATAATTTTCATGTTTTCATGGCTTTTTTCTGATTCTTCATGCTAACTCAGAAATGTTGGTAAGTTAAAAGACTATAATGAAAATGATAAAATTCTCTAAAAATCTCCAGTGCCCACAGATAATCACTATTAATGCTTTTGCTATATCTCTTTCCAGTTTTGTCTATAGCTCATACATAGGTAAAATCATTCTGTAGATAATAGACACGTGGAATTCAATGACCTAGCATTCTTGGTTTCCAGTCTTCTAAAGCAAGCCTGAATATCTATGACATGTAGTAACTTGACATTTCCTGAGATAGGAATTTGAGTTCCTTTCACTACAAGACCAACAAGTGAGCTTACCCAGTGGCCAGCTGTTCCATCCCAAGGAAGCTGTATTGCTCTCTACGGATGTCATTTATGCAGTTACTTTTATGACATGACAAAATACTTTGTTCCCAGGCCAAAAGCGGTCTCAAAAAAGAAGCTAAAACAATGCTTATAATGGGACAGAAGAGAAAGTGAAGTTTAAAATTTAATAACTTTTAGCTAAAATTGAGCATATTTCTCACGGGTGACTCAGAGCTATGTTATCACTAGTCCCATCACACACCCTATACAGAGTATAGTATATGTTCTGGTGGTGGTCCCAACTTGGGCACACCCAGAAGTGCGGAGGCATGGCCCTTCTGGATATCAGAGATCTGGACATGTTTAACGTGTTTTCTGCTTCATTGATTTAACACTGTGGTAGCTAAGACACTTGGAATCTTATCAAATGTAAAATCCTCCTTGTGCCTGCCATGCTATAATCATAGCTTCTGTTTTACACGAGGGGAAATTATTTTTTTTAACGCAGTACCTGGTGATTTGTGCAATGGTTTGTGTCATCATTGCTTCTTGGTTGAAGGGTAAAGTCTATCATGTGGCCAGAAAGCCTCCAAATGTATACCTGTGGTTCAGCAACAACTAAAAAGGCATAGTTTTAGTTCAGCTAATAAGCACTTTATGTTTTCCGAGTGTCTTTCAATGTAAAAAAGGCTACATTTGGCCTTACGTAACTCAGTCTAGGAGACTGGTAAGACTGTTAAGCCTGTCTGGGGGGAATTGTGCAAGACATTGTTTGTGAGAAGATCAGAGAACTACCTTTTCAGGTTATTTTTGGTTTGTTTTTTGGGTATTTTTTGGCACAGACCTCTGCTTTTCTCTCCAAGGCAGTAATGAAGGGGGCTTAAATTGGCAAGGGTTGGAGAAGGGAAAAAAGCTCTCACTCATCACACTATCATGGTCACAGTCATTAGCAAACAAATCTGTTTTTTGCTGAAACTACATCCAGATTCCCCCTTCCCTCGAGGAATTCAGAGCAACAGTCCCAAGCAAATGCCCAAACTTGTATGCCCCAAGTGGCGGTTCTTTTGAGTTCAAGTGGACTTATTTTGTCCAGCTCCATTTAATTTGACAGCAAATTGCAAAAGTCATCCCTGGCCATGGGACCGAAGTGTGAACAAAATCTCAGAACTGAATCCTAATGCAACTTAAATCCTAATGCAAGAGAAATAATCTGCATCGTGAGCGACAGTATGTACAGTGGGACTATAAAACCCAGTCACAGTAACTTGGTGAGCAACTAGTCCAGTGGTGATACAGTGATTATCACTATACCATGGTGATTAGGAGGGGAGCTTTGGAACAACATAGCCTGGCTTGGGATCCTGGCTCTGTCACTTACTGGTTTGGGTAGCCTTCGGCAAATTACTTGTTCTCACTAAGCCTCAGTTTTTTCATCCTCTGAAGTAAGGATAATAGCTACTTACTTCATAGAGCTGTCATGAGGAATAAAGGGTGTAATACATTTAAAGAGCTTAGCAGAGTGCCTGACACACTCAATAAGTATGAGTGGCTGCAGCTATTATGACTAAGATCACCGTTATGATAATGTTGATGTTACTTCAGAGAAACTCCTAAACTCTCCAGAAATCAGCTTTCTCCTCCATGAAAGGACTTGGAACTCTAAAATTGCATGTGGGTCTTCTAGAGAGGTAGCTCTCTATCTGCTGTTTTAACAATAGGAAACATAAATTCCTAGGAAATTGCTTCATGAAAGCAAATCACATTTATCAGATTTTTAAAAAATCATGATCATGAAAAATTAAGATAATTAGCAACTCCTAAAATCCCCACTTAACCAGCTATGAGACACTGCCATTCAATCTGCCCGGGGTTTATGCCATGTGCATCTCCAAAAAAGGAGAACTCAATGTAAGGGCTAGAAAATGGTTTTCTCAGTTGGCAGTTAAAGTATAATGAAATGTTTTCCTAGTCACGAAGCTCTTTTTGTTTTATAAAAGTAGATAAATTACTTAGAAAAGTAACAACTTCCTTCTTTTTACTCAACCTCATTTAAATATACTACTTTAAGTAGCTAATGAATAAGCGACAAAAAATACCATCGTAAAATCCCATTTGCACTTTCATGCATTTATGATGAGATAAATAAAGCAGAGTTCTGATGCTTTTTAGAATACATGGTTGTACCCTTCCCAAGTTTATAGACCTGCCACACAGCATCAGACAATCAGCTCTAACTCAGTTACGGGACAATTCTGTTCTTCCACCAAGCCAGTTCATCACTAATAATAATGATCACTTCATATGTTACATTTTAAACTTTTTAAAAGTGTAATTATACACAATCTTTTAATTAACTTATAAGTTAATAGGACAGGTATTATCATCATCCTCATTTTTTACTTCAATTTTTCAGTTTGACTTTACTAGCTAAGTAGCTTCTTTACTTAATTTCTCTAGGCCTTAGTTTTGCCATCTGTCCAATGAGTATAGTATTCCTGTCAGGCAGTAACTATAAGGAGGAAATGAGATGTTGCACGTAAAGCTCTTAGCAAGATGCCAAGCACTCAATGAAAGTCAGCTATTGTTATTGAGAACCAACCCTATAAAATGACTGGCCCAATGTTACTGCTGTCTGAAGTTTCTACAGTGCTTTCACATCCGTTATCTCAATCCAGTTTTACCTTCCCTAGGAGGTTAGCAAGACAGGGATTATCATCTGTATTTACAAATGAAAATACTGAAGCCCAAAGAAGTTATGGGATCTGCACCAAGTCCGGGCAGGCAGGAGAAAGCTGGGTCACGGACCTAGGTGCCTCCGCTTCCAGAGCAGCTCCTATGCTACGTAAACTCAGGTCACCTGCCCTGGTGTCATCATATCCTACAGGTACCCTTGTTCGGCATGATGCCTGCAGCAACCTGTGAGACCTGGTTTAAACCCACCATACACCTCCACAGCCAGCACAGAACTGCCAACCATGTCAATGCAAAGTTTGGTGCCCTGGATCTCTGAATTGATCACAAACCTGGGTTAAGCACGCCTTTTTCATGTAAACGTAAATACTGATGTTTACTCAAATCAAACAGTGACCAAATCACTTGGGACAGGACAGGAAAAACTAAACAAAGCCCAAGGAAATATTAGTCCCATTTATTTAAAAGCAGTTCAGAAATTGCATTCATTAATATCAGAAATGTTTAACCACAGAAATATAGATAAAAGGAAATTATGATATTTTGGATCAAATGATCAAAAACTCTCCAGTAGTTGGTTTTATAGCAGAAAATGAATATGTATCTTTAAAATATTTTCAAATCCTAGACAATGAAGCAGGGTTTTTTTGGTCTGATTTCTAAAAGATAAATGAATGTTGCCTAGCAGCTACTATGTTTTAAAAAAATTGTAACCTATTTACAGAATATTTCCTCATTTGCTGGATCTCCAACTTGCCTCTTTAAATGATAGGGAAACCTACAGTGTTTTGTAAAGTCATCAAGTTTTAAAATAGGAGAGATTTTGAGATGATTACCTAGTTCAGTGGTTTTCAATCTGTGGTCCACAGAACTCTGAGTTCTGCCCTTAGCAGCCACTAGGAAGGGGACAGATAAGATAGAGCTCCATGAGATGGGTTTCCAGGCACCCATTCTTACTTCATCTTAAATGTCCTGATTTCATCCAATACTTAGATTTTGCAGAAGACCAACACAGAGGTCCAAATGCAATGCACTCAAGGTCACACAGAAAGAGAGTTGGCAGAGAGGAGAACAGACCTTCCAACTCTCAACTCCTCAGGGGGTCCTTGTCCTCGTTATGCTATAATCCTTTGTGCTCTGCCACTCATGAAAAAGCAAATGCTTGAGTCTCTGCCAACTTTTTATTACTTCTCTCCTCCCCCATTCTGAACAGTTGCTTGGGAACAGATTGGTTTCTATTGGCCTGGAGTTGTTGAGAGAAGATGAATTACTCTCTTCTGTGCCAGAACTGCCCCCACCACCCACAATTTCATTCATTTTTTTATTGAGTACCAATCTTTTGCCAAGTTCTGTGCTTGGTACCATGGCAAAGGCAAAGTAAAGCCAACGAGAGTCTGGACCACAACACTGCCCGAGGGAAGTTGAATTGTACAGTTACAAAGCAGCATGATACCTGAAAAGACACATCAGACAGACAGGGAAGAGAAGACTTTTTTTTTAAACTATCATGGCTATTTCTGGGAGATGCCCAGTGGAAGAGATGTAGAGCTTAGCCAAGCAGCTTAGAAGCACAGTTGCCATTAAGCTGTCCTTTCTCTGCCCCAGGTCACCCAATCACCTCTGCTTGTCAGAGCAGCCAAACTACCCTCTAACACAGCCTGCCCCTCATACAGATGGCAGAGCTAGCAAAAGGCAAGGAATGGGACTAAAGATGTGCACCGTGAGTGACAGTTTGTTTGGAAGTTTCTTTAACCTTGTTCTTATTTGTTTGCGTGCTTTCATTCTGGATGGTAGCTTTGCTTTTGTGTCTGCACATCAATGGCATGATTTCATTGACTGATTATTTATGAATTGCCTCTGTGCAGGGCACTGTGTTAAAAGATATAGTAAAGAACCAATATGGATTTTGTCCCATATTGTGAAACTAAAGAAAATGTATACATAGTTAAAAGATAGTACACAGTTAAAAGTGATGAGGGGAGTTAGTGCTATGGGTATTTGGAAGAGGAAGAGAGAAGTGTCTGGCTACACGTTGAGAGAGAAAATAAGGACAGGCTTTAGAAGAGGTAGCACTTGATTAAGAAATTTCATTGGGTGTCATGGGCTGCATTGGGAAGTAAAGTATCTGTTGCTCTGACAGCAGTGAGCAGGCTGGATTGGAGGAGACAATGCCTGCAGGCAGAGAAATCTGTTAGGAGACTGATGCGAAAGGGCCTAAATTCATGTCACAGAGATGTATTTGGCAGACATCACTACTGGAAGACCTCCGTGTCTGTAGGGAATACAGGAAAGAGAAGAGCAACGATGCCCCCGCGGTATCCAGCCTGGGTGGGTGGGAGGACGGCAGTGCTCTGAACAGTAACAGTGATCACAGGAGAAGCAGCAGTTTGTAGGGGAAGATAATGAATTGTCTGGACCCACTGAGCTTGACATACCGAGAGTACATCCAGCCATCAGGACGTTAGAAATGAGGTTCTGCAGCCCTGGAGAAGAGGCAAGAGGTCGTGAGAGATACACTGGAAGGGACAGTTGAAGCCATGAAAGCGACTCCTTATGATTCGTTTCTATTGTAAGAAGAACCCAGAACCTTGCAAATTAGGTGCTCATGAAGTTAGTTATATGAGGACTTTTCTTGGAAAGAGAGATATGTCACGATATGTAAATTTCACACCTGAGTAGTGTGAGCCTGAAGAGGGCTTGATTTTTAAAGTCAGGGATATTGTTCTTTAATAGCTTCTGACATGATTTCAGGACAAAGACTCAGTCATCTTTAAGTGACACATGGGAGTTGAAGGGATAGCCTCATTTCATCCATTTATATCATGTTTCCAAATGTTTCTGTCTTGCTTTCTCAGACTTGAATTTTGTTTTACTTAAAAGTTCTAATTCCTGAAAACAGAGAAATATAAAAAGAAGAAAGCGAAAAAAAAAAAACAAACCACAAAACACCCATAATACAAACACCAGGAACTAACAACTGTTTTGGGTCCTTTTCTAATATATTTATGTGTAGACACACACACACACACATATGTATACACATACACACACACACATATGTATACACTTACATGCACATATATAGGCTTTACAAAAATGATTGTATAGGTGGTATATGAACACATAAGTTTTCTTAGTATTGTGGATTACATTGTGCATTCTATTTTGTATTGGATTTTTGCAGTTGACATTACATTTGAACATTTTCCATGTCATTAAAAATAGTTCAAAAGACTTCATGTTCATATGCTGCATAATAATTTATTCCATGAGTTTGTCATAACATGGAAGCATTCTCCTGTCATTGGACAGTTCAGCAAGGTGTGGACTTTGAGAGGATTATGTGCAATGTCTTTCTTCTACTTATATCACATGAGTCCAGAGTGACCCCTTCTTCATCCTCATCTTCTCCTCTTCCCACCATGACCCTTGATTTGAGAGACTTTAGATGGAATCAAGTCATTGCCCAGTGTAGGAAGTGCATGAGCAATCAGAGTAGTGAAGGCAATGGAGAATGAGTAGTTTTACCCCCAAACCAACTGTTTATTACATTTCCCTTGGCGATCGTTTTTTAAAATTATTTTTGCCTCCTTCCCCACTGCATGTATGTTCAGACACGTCTGAATGCATACATAAACATGTATGCACGCACGTACACATAAAAATGAAGACCTAAACATGGAAAGAATTTCTTAAAGTCCCTAAATGGCATCCTTTTCCATCATTCTTCAACAGATACACTTTGCCTAAGAAAAACATTAAGTGTCTTAAAAGGAAGCAATGGAGAGTTAAGTTTAGGCAGTGTTGCCTGCCCCTCTGTGACAGTGTGGTGAAAGGCCAGGGCCATGGCATGAACCCCAAGAGAGAGCAGAGCCCGTGCACATGAATATGCATTAACAGGACTGGACAGAGCACCATTGTTTTGATATCTTTCTGTTTTCACAGGTGCCATAGAGTCATTTTATGAGTCTTCACCATGACCTATGCCATAGAAAGACAAATATAGCTATAGTTTTGCTGAATCCAGGTTTAAAGCTCCTCGTTCAAACAAAAACATGATTTCTAAATCAATCCAATGCAAAGCCGGACATCTTGAGTTCTATAACTCCCTCTTTCATTCCCCTTCTTTTCTTCTAGCCTGTCTCCTTCAATATTACTGCCTCCATTTTAAAAATCATCAGCTGATAAATCAGTTGGCAGAGATCTGTAACAGTTCGTTCGAATATTGAGAATGACAAATCATAGCTATAAATTTTTTCAGGAGAGAAGACAGCGATATGCATTTCTGCATTTAGGTCTGGATGTAGGCATGAGTGAAGATACTAGGGTTAGCTAAAATATAACTGCAAAGTCAGTTGTCTGTGTTCCTTAATTAACTACCAAAGTTATTAGAAGAACTTTGGAAGGTTGGAATTCTATCAAATACAGTTCTTTTAGAAAGAAAATTTCCTTAATTACTAGGCAGAAGAATTATTGGAAGGAGATCACATGATTCTACCCAAAGACAGGATTAACCTTTCACAACCAATTTCTTGTCAAAAGAAGGCAGAAAAGAATAGGAAGTTTCTCTATCTTGGAAAACAGGGAGAAGAGTTTAATGTTAATATTCATCCCATTCTTGTGTTTGTTAGAGCTATGGGATTTTGAGCTTCCTCAAAAGGCAGCATCCATTTTCATGATCATTGTTACTGAAGAGTAATGCACGTACACACAGCATGAAAGTTTAGTGATATAAATGAATACCTTTAGTCCTACAAATAAATGAAGAAAATTTAGTCGTGTAAGACAAATAAGCAAATTACTACTCCAGTGTTTGTACGTCTTCGGAAGAGAAATCTATATTCAAAGATTTGTTTCTCGTTTTCTTTCAAATTTAATTTCTCTCATTTCTCCCTTACCTTTCAGTAATTTCTTCAAGAACTACCCTTTTTATTACTCCCTCTTTCCTCCTTATCGGGCACAATGTCCAGCCAGTGCTATTTTTTATCTTTCTGTTCCACAGTATACCTTGCTCACTCTACCCAAAAGCTTAGGTTTACTAGCCATATAAAAAGAACGTACTGTATCATCCTTTGTCAGAGGATGGGATCAAAGTGATTCTTAATGTATTTATTTAAATATAAATACAAACATTTATATTGAATACGGATATTCATCCCAGAGTATCCCGGAATACATGGGTTCCATTCATCCCAGAATAGAATACATGAGTTCCTTCAATATTCAAAAGAAGGACTTGCTATCGTTTGTCAGTGGTAAGATAAGTGTCTTCTGCTCATGACCTACCATGCCTTGCTGCAGCAAATACATGACATCCGTGAGCTGAGCTCTCTCTGTCTCCCACTCTTGCTGGAGAGTCTGTTGTATTAGCCCTTTTATCTGAGATTCACGAGTCATAAGTCTCCCACAAACAAGGGGGCTCAGCAAGAAGAAAGTCTTGCCAATTGGAGGCTTTCCTTGAAATCAGTGAGGTAGTTAGTGTACTTTATTGGAGTCCTAAAGGCCTCTGGGGACTCCCACACAGCCTATAATATCATTTCTTGTGAATCCATTAGCCATACAGCCTAAAATGTCATTTCTTATGGCTCCTTTAGTCTTTATCTCTAAATCTCACAGGTTTCCCAGAGCACCAGGTATACTAACAACAGTCAAAACAATCACAACCACCACCATAATAGCAGTTACTGCCGTATCACATTTTATAGACCACAAAAAAAAGATCTTTCATCTTTATTATCACTTTTTAACTGCCCTACCTTTATTTTGGTAGGGAATGCGCTTTTGTTGATCGTTGCCTACTATATTCACTAGTTCCCCTTCCCTTTATAAAATAACCAAGTGGCTGCTTTCCAGATTTTACTAAAATCCTCAGATCTGCCAAGGGTGCATTACCTATTTACTAATGCATGCTACATAGTGTTGTCAGTTCCCAGGTACATACTCCTATACATAGCTCTCTCGTTCATCGGAAGTGAGACCGTAACTGTAAAATTGCTTGGTGAGCATCTGGAAGTAACATTAATAATGATGATAATAATGACCTCATAGGATGTATAATTGGGGGGATTAAAGAACATTTACAAACTTATTGTGTCATAGTTAATGATGAGGTGCCCAGTCTTCTTACTACCACCCTTTCCACTGGTATTTCCTGCCTGGATCAGAGAACTAATTATAGTAAACGGTGCCCTTTCAAAGAACTTGCCCCATCCTCAAACAGATGCTAGCATAAAGATTTTGAACTGTTTTAGTGTTGTTTTTTAGAGACAATTTATTAATGTTACTTTGCATTTGTCTAAAAAAATTGTATAATGTAATCATTTAGTGTTTATTTTATTGTGTGTACCTTCTACTCAGAGGGTTGGCATTATTGTTCCTAACAGTGACGGATACAAGCAGATCATGCCTTATGACCTCTACCATCCCCTTCCTCGGTACGTAAATCAATCATCCTGATGCTAGAATTAGTAAATTAGTCTTCTGCTTCTTTTATACATATATATATATTATAGATTTTGTGTTTCTCTGTAAAAATAAGATGGTAGATAGTATGTTTTGCAATCCATCCTGAGCTCTGCTTTTGAATAACACTGGTCTGCTCAGACCGTAAGCTTGTCATTCAAAAACCATTTTAAGATACGATCGGATTACATTGCAGTGGACACAGTAATTCACTATGATTAGATACAGTGTATGGGTTTATGTTATGTCTTTCTTTCACTCCCTTTGTCCTTTTTTATGTTTCCTCTGCAATAGGACCCTAGTCATTAAAGCACTGTTGCTAACTGTTAAACAAACACTGCCTGAATTATTATCCCAATACCACAAATGTGCAATTCCAGATGTGGTATTACTCTGCATAGGGGCTTTGAATATCCTTTTTTTGTTCCAAAGAAATTATAATTAAATACAAAAAGGCAGTTTTTTCATATCCTTATTGTTCAGAACACTTGGTGGGGAGGGGAGGGTTTTTTTGTGTTTTTTTTTTTTCCCCAAAACATAAAATTCCATGCACTATGCTGCTTTTTTAAAGTACGGTATTTTTTAAAACTAGAAAAAGTCATTAAAGTGATTGAGGAACTTTTAAAAGAACTTGTTCTCTTTATTAATATATTCATAAGAAAACTGGAGAAGCTGAAAAATACTCTAGCTACTGAGCGTATCGCCTGCCACATTGGAAACAGCTCCCCAGAGAGCAGAAGTTAGATTTGGGTGTGAAGCCACCACTGTGCTAAGCAAGACCTTTGCTCTATTCTCTTTGCTCATTTGGACTTCAGGGAGTCAGCTGCTGTTTAGAACCCAAGGTTTAAATCAGATCACAAATAATTGGAAATAATCCACGGTGGTTTGCGCAATTTCAAACTAAACAAAGCCCAGAAAATAATTTTATTCTGAGCTGTAAAATAAAGCAAAGTTTGATTGAAAATCTTCAAATACTTAACGAATTGAAATACAAAAAGAGGACCTCGAGGTCTTTTAGTCCAGCTCCCCAGTGATGCTTCATTTTCCCACTCTTCCCCAATAATCACACCCATTCACCACACATATGTGAACACATGTATTTACACAAATATGCATATATGTGTATTTACTACAGATGTATTCCGACATATTTTATATATATATACACACACGCACACGTATAAACCAATATGAGTCGTCACCCAGCCTCTACTTAAATACTTCCAGTGACTGGCCCGGAACTCACTTATCACCATTCTAATGGTAGCATATAGAAAGGGTTACTTGATTAATACTATATATAATTGTTTCGGGTTTTTTTTAAGTTCTTCCACTAAGGAGTTACTTCATTCATCAGCTCCCTCCCACTTTCCTATGACTATATTGATAAAGACAATAAATGACTTTATAATGCTACTGATGTATCCTTTTGCTGGTTTGATCCAGAACCAAACTTGAAAAAAAAATGGAATGAAAATATAAAAAGATTAATTTAACTGAACCAAGATTTTATTTGATTTTAATTCCTGTATCTATAAAATAAGTATTCATAGGACGCATGTATCTGGTTGGGTGAAGGCCGTGTATTTCGAGATAAAGGCACAGTTGGGTATCAGGGGTGAGAACATCAAGTTGATGTTTTTCCTGTCATGGCACTCCTCAGTTTCTTTCATATCTATGATCTCTCTTGTTTATATTTCTCTGGTATGACTAATGCCTGTCTTAGGTTAAACTTGATTTCTTATATATTCGGATTTCCCGCAAGTGCCTGAAGCTCAATATTCTCAATGAGAGATTGAGATGAACCTGCTTGATGTTTATTTGCACCCTGTCTTCTGCACACTTTGGCCTGTCCATGCATCACAATGGGAAAAGACAACTAGCAAATAAACAGACTATATTTCTTACCCCGTGCACTTCTGTTACTAAACTAATTCTAAAGTTAGATATTCTGCCTTATTGATAAAGCCTTACTAAATGGAAGTTATTTCTATGAATATGTTTTCATTTCTTAAGAAGAATTAAGGCTCAAAAATGGTTCTCAGAGGGCAGCTACTTACTGATCACAGCAGAAGGCTTTACTTATTGAAATTATTTGAATGGGTTAAAGACCACAAGTGTAGATACAAAACACAACATTAACACAAACAAAGAATTTTTAGATTCTTTTTTCTTGCTTTCAGTCTTTGACTATAACATATATCTGAATATAAGAACATAGTCTGATGAATAATCTTTAATGTATACTTAATATATGCAACTTTTCCACATAATCCTTAATTTTGAGAATTTCTTAAACTAAATACACTCTATACTTAAAAATTAAAAGCCAAAGGAGTTAAAATATATGAAGTCATCTCTTATTCTTCCAGGGCAAGATTCTTGGATATATTTTTTTTCCAAATACTTACCTGGTCCCTGTTTTAAGATATCCTAACTGATGCCCTCTCTGAGCTTTTGTTATACTTTCTTTAAAGCACCGAGATGTTTTGCTTTGAAATTCCACATAATCCTATCATTAGGCAAGGACTCACATTATAACTTTTCACATATAGAACTACAGTTGAATGCCGGAACCATACTATAAATACTTGGAATAATATTCAAATCATTTGTCTTTCTGTGATCACTGACATTGAAAACGATACTTATTACTGTTTACAAAATTACACCATGGATCAGGTCCAAGTGTTGAGACAGAAATTAATCACTGTCTCTTTAGAAGGGTCCAGTTTAGGGATGTTAGAGTACCAGTTAGAAAATGTGCTCTTTTTATGGCATCTTAATGTTCTAAGAGATTATATGTCCGTTCAAAACATATTCCTAGTTCACTGTCAAACTGAGTCTAATGCAAATTTGTACGTATATATTCAGCCCAATTTCAGTCTGAATCAGACCTGTTATCCACCTCCAGCTCTCCAGAGATTTACATGGAGACAAATGAGAATTGGTCTTACCCTTTTGGAAGAGAAACTCTCTACAGAGCTGCTTCCTTCTCTTGAAAGGGAACAGAGAGTCTCGAAAGGGCTAAACAGAGGACCTCAGTTTCCCCATAATAACATTTTCTTATGTGTCTCCTGGGGAAATATGCATAGGAAAATATTGTATTTGGCAGCATGTTTAGGCTGTTGGCAGTGGAGATAACAGTTGTTGCCTAGACTTGAACAGTGCAGAGAAAATGTGGAGGAAAATTCTCTGTAACTGGGAAACACACATTATCCAGGCTCTTGCAAAAGAGAAGGCAGGCTCACAATACACATGAAATCCCATGTAGAGAATAATTCACGTCTCCACGGTATGCCTCTGTGGTATTTTTACATTTAACTATTCAAGTGGATCAACTTGGTGACATTTTGTTTTTCTCTCATTACAATGATATCGCTCATAATTCTAAGAGAAATCTTAAATCTTTAGCAGTCCTTATCAACAAGCAGACTATATATGCAAGAAAAAGAAGCCCAGTCCCCATGTTTTTATTGTTAAAAACTACGACATTCTTTAAACCTATGGGAAGAGAGAAGAGAATCGGGCAAAGATATCTCTCAGCCTCTGGTCCCAGATGCACCAGAGCTGTGTAGAGATCTGAAAAATCAATGAAATTCTCTTAAATGCTATTGACAATATTGTTATTTTTTCCCTTACTTTACTTTATCTATAGATTCCAATGCCATCAGCCTTTGAACCAGAGCCAAACTTCTTCATGATTCCAGGAGTTCTTTAGGGAGTGCTAACTGTCAGTACCCCCGCCCCTAGCAGCTAGGGAACAAGTAGATAACGCCTGTATTAACATTTTGGCTCCTTAATGATGATACAGTTTGAACATCAGAATTATGCTAAATCCATGTACTCCCAAAGTGGATGACTGTAGAAGCAAGGGAGAAAGAGTATTTGGTTTACCTGAATCTTTCTTGAGCTTCTCATGTAAAAGTATCCAGAAGCTAAGTAATAAAGTATTGCATCGAAAATGGAAAGTATTATCCCAGGTACAAACTATTAGTGTTAACTGATTAACCAATTTTAGCCTTGAGATAGATACTTAGACAGATAGATATTACATAGATGCAAATATATTTATAAAATACAAAATAATGTAAATATTATATATACACGTACACCCACACACAAACACACACACATGCAGACACACTCAGAATCTATACTGAAGCTGTAAGAAGAAGGACTGAACAGCCCTCTTTGGAGTAGGCTACAGACCCCACAGTTATCCTTGTAGACCGCTCTCAAAGAGTAATTTCTTACATTTGTGTAGAGCTTCGAGGCTTACTTGCAGAGCACTTTTGCCAGCATCGAATCCTCTCTGACTCATCAGATTTCAGGCCAGAGCTGGCTGTTGGTTCTCTGGAGTGTAGCCTCTCAGAACCTGATCGCCCCAATGGGCGCTGGGAAGGGGTTGGTGGGAAAGCTCACTGAGGAGGTGGGCAGTGTGCGTGTCTGCCCTGATGACTCCCCTTGCTTCTGTAGGTGGGAGGCCACCCCGTGGACCGCGTGCTCCTCCTCGTGTGGGGGGGGCATCCAGAGCCGGGCAGTTTCCTGTGTGGAGGAGGACATCCAGGGGCATGTCACCTCAGTGGAAGAGTGGAAATGCATGTACACCCCTAAGATGCCCATCGTGCAGCCCTGCAACATTTTTGACTGCCCTAAATGGCTGGCACAGGAGTGGTCTCCGGTAACTGTGCCTTCTTTCTTTGTTCGTTAGGAGAGTAAGTCCACTCTTCCCTCTCCTCATCATGACCCCACCGCCCAACCTGTGCAGCTCCCCGCTTCTCCTCTGGAGGGGTCTAGAAGCCCACCCGTTTAGCGCCCAGAGTAGGCTTGCCCCGAATCGAGCCCCGCCAAAAGTAAATGAGTAGGAAAAATATATATATTTTTTCAAACATCTTTCTTCAAGCTACTTTAAGAAACCTCTATCACTCCCCATAACATTCCCTCAAATGACAAGAGGAGGCAAATGTCTGTCAAGAATAATTGAGACCGATGACTGAGCCTGAAGCTGTGTACGCTGTTCTGATGGTCAAGCTCAGTAGACCAAAAGTTTGGTTTCATTTTTTATTTCTTCTACTTTGTCTATGTCCAAAAAGTGTCTTCAGTGGATTAAGATGAAAATTATGTATATTATTCACTGAAAAAAAGATGAAATGAAGATAGCAACATAATTAAAATGGAGGTGAAGTGGGATTAATTAAAACCAAAACGGTCTAGACATTAGGGAAGCCACTGCAGCAGCTTAAGCATAAAATGTTATTTGGGGACTCCTGGCTGCTAGTGGAAGAAGGTGTGAAATGGCACAGGAGATGGAAAGATGTGCCCTCAGCCACAGAGATGGCAAAGGGCTATTCACTTAGCCTTGTGGCTTTGTGGCAGCAGATCAGAGCTGTGACGTCTCTTTCTATCTAGACTTGCTCCCAGGCATGTAGAACCACTGGAGGTGCTGTCTACATCTGGCCATTGAATCACTTCCTTTCAACGTCTTTTTTCCACGTCACTATAATCAATTGCATCAGCCATGCAGCAATATAAATTAGCTATGATGGAAGTTAAAAACATTTTAATGTCCATATGGGAGCTGGCATTTCCCATACTTTGGACCTAACAGTCATTAGCAAAGTGACTAATAAAATTGACATACAGTCTTGGTAATCAAAATCGGGCACACTCTATAATTTCTTTTCTCCTTCTTTTTGCAACTTGGTTTGGGACTTTGCACACAGTGGGTGCTTGAGAAAGGCTGACTGACTAATCCAAAGCTAAGAAATTGCAAGTGATTTAATGTTCAGCCAGCTTCACCCTCAAATTGCCAAATAGAACAAAGATCCCATGACTAGTAAGAAGTGGTATAAACCCACCAGGAGTCCTTCTGTAAAAGGAGCCCTTTAAAAAGTCTCAGGTGGGAAATGAAGAAAAGTAAACAAGGCTTTGCCTATGAGTCTCCTCTCTTGCATTCTCCTTCCAGTGCACAGTGACGTGTGGCCAGGGCCTCAGGTACCGTGTGGTCCTCTGCATCGACCATCGGGGAATGCACACCGGAGGCTGTAGCCCCAAAACCAAGCCCCACATAAAAGAGGAATGCATCATACCCACTCCCTGCTATAAACCCAAAGGTAATTTGACAGGGGCTCTGTAACCGGTCTTGTCATTGTTGTATGTATTTAGTGCTGTTTTCAACTCCTTGGAATATAATTAAGTATCCCAAGTGTTCTTAGTAGCTATTCTTTGTAACTTAGACTCTACTAAATGGACTTAGCTCTTTCTAAAAATCTTTCAAATGGTTTTGCTTGCACATTGTTTTTAAGCACTATGTATTGCTATAATTCTCTCCTGGTTCAGAAAGTTGATAGAAGACTGTTGCTGAAAAATATCAGATATATTTGCTCGAAAGGAGATATTATAGAAATATATGTCTGATTTACTATCCATATTGCGTGCTGTTAAAAACAAGGTGGTGACAGCTTCCCTGGGGGTGCAGTGGTTAAGAATCCGCCTGCCAATGCAGGGAACACGGGTTCAAGCCCTGGTCCAGGAAGATCCCACATGCCATGGAGCAGCTAAGCCCATGCGCCACAACTACTGAGCCTGAGCTCTAGAGCCCGTGAGCCACAACTACTGAAGCCCACATGCCTAGAGTCTGTGCTCTGCAACAAGAGAAGCCAGCACAATGAGAAGCCTGTGCATGCAACAAAGAGAAGTCCCTGCTCTCTGCAACTAGAGAAAGCCCACGTGCAGCAACGTGACCCAATGCAGCCAAAAATAAATACATAAAATAAATTAATTTAAAAAAAAAAACAAACAAGGTGGTGAGACTCATCAAGAAAAAAAGGGAGAGGGCCCAAATCAATAAAATCAGAAATGAAAAAGGATAAGTTACAGCTGGCACCACAGAAATACAAAGGATCATAAGAGACCACTATGAGCAACTATACACCAATAAAGTGGACAATCTAGAAGAAATGGACAAATTCTTAGAAAGATACAATCTCCCAAGACCGAGCCAGGGAGAAGTAGAAAATACAAACAGACCGATCACAAGTACTGAAATTGAAACTGTGATTTTAAAACTCCCAACAAGCAAAAGTTCAGGACCAGATGGCTTCACAGGTGAATTCTACCAAACATTTAGAAAAGATTTAACACCTATCCTTCTAAAACTATTCCAAAATATTGCAGAGGAAGGAACACTTCTGAACTCATTCTATGAGGCCACCATCAGGCTGATACCAAAACCAGACAAAGATATCACAAAGAAAGAAAATTACAGACCAGTATCACTGATGAACATAGATGCAGAAATCCTCAACAAAATGCTAGCAAACCAAATCCAACAATACATTAAAAGAACCATATACCGTGATCAAGTGGGATTATCCCAGGGAAGCAAGGATTTTTTAGTATCTGCAGATCAATCAAATCAATCAATGTGATACACCACATTAACAAATTGAAGAATAGAAAGCATATGGTTATCTCAATAGATGGAGAAAAAGCTTTTGATAAAATTCAACATCCATTTATGATAAAAACTCGTCAGAAAGGGGGCATAGTGGGGGAATACCTCAACATAATAAAGCCTATATGTGACAGGCCCACAGCTAACATCATACTCAACGGTGAAAAGCTGAAAGCATTTCCTCAAAGATCAGGAACAAGACCAGGATGCCCACTCTCGCCAGCTTTATTCAACATAGTTTTGGAAGTCCTAGTCATGGCAGTCAGAGAAGAAAGGGAAATAAAAGGAATCCAAATGGAAAAAGAAGAAGTAAAACTGTCACTGTTTGCAGATGACATGATGCATTACATAGAAAATCCTAAAGACACTACCAGAAGACTACTAGAGCTCATCAATGAATTCGGTAAATTCACTAGATACAAAATTGACATACAGAAATCTGTTGCATTTATATACACTAATAACAAAATATCAGAAAGAGAAATTAAGGAAACAATTCCATTTACCATCGCTTCAAAAAGAATAAAATACCTAGGAATAAACCTACCTAAGGAGGCAAAAGACCTGTACTTCAAAAACTATGAGATGCTGATAAAAGAAATCGAAAACAACACAAACAGATGGAAAGATATACCATGTTCCTTAACTAGAAGAATAAATATTCTTAAAATGGCCATACTGCCAAAGGCAATCCACAGATTCAGTGCAATCCCTATCAAATTACCAATTGCATTTTTCACAGAACTAGAACAGAAAATTCTAAAATTTATATGGGAACACAAAAGACCCTGAACAGCCAAAACAATCTTGAGAAAGAAGAACAGAGCTGGAGGAATCAGGCTCCCTGACTTCAGACTATACTACAAAGCTACAGTCATCAAAAGAGTATGGTACTAGCACAAAAATAGACATATAGATCAGTGGAACAGGATAGAAAGCCCAGAAATAAACCCACACAGTTATGGCCAATTAATCTATGACAAGGGAGGCAAGAGTATACAATGGAGAAAAAAACAGTCTCTTCAATAAAGTGGTGCTGGGAAAAGTGGACAGCTACATATGAAAGAATGAAATTAGAACATTCTCTAACACCAAATACAAAAATAAACTCAAAATGAAGTAACGACCTAAATGTAAAACCAGATACTATAAAACTCCTAAAGGAAAACATAAGCAGAACACTCTTTGACATAAATAGTAGCAATATTTTTTTGGATCTGTCTCCTAGAGTAATAGAAATAAAAACGAAAATGAACAAATGGGACCTAATCAAACTTAAAAGCTTTCGCACAGCAAAGGACACCATTAACAAAATAAAAAGACAACCTATGGACTGGGAGAAAATATCTGCAAACAATACTACCTACAAGGGATTAATTTCCAAAATGTACAAACAGCTCATACAGCTTAATATCAAAAAGAGCAAACAACCCAATCAAAAAATGGGCAGAAGACTTAAATAGACATTTCCCCAAAGAAGACATACACAGGTGGCCAACAGGCACATGAAAATATGCTCATCATCGCTAATTATTAGAGAAATGCAAATCAAAACTACAATGATATATCACCTTACACCAGTCAGAATGGCCATCATTAAAAAGTCTACAAATAATAAATGCTGGAGAGGGTGTGGAGAAAAGGGAACCCTCTTGCACTGTTGGTGGAAATGTAAATTGATACAGCCACTATGGAGAACAGTATGGAGGTTCCTTAAAAAACTAAAAATAGAACTACCATATGACCCAGCAATCCCACTACTGGGCATATACCCTGAGAAAACCATAATTCAAAAAGAGTCATGTACCACAATGTTCAGTGCAGCTCTATTTACAATAGCCAGGACATGGAAGCAACCTAAGTGTCCATCGACAAATGAGTTGATAGAGAAGATGTGACACACACATACAATGGAATATTATTCAGCCATAAAAAAAATGAAATTGAGTTATTTGTAGTGAGGTGGATGGACCTAGAGACTGTCATACAGAGTGAAGTAAGTCAGAAAGAGAAAAATAAATGCCGTATGCTAACACATATATATGGAATCTAAAAAAAAAAAAAAAAAAGGTTCTGAAGAACCTAGGGGCAGGACAGGAATAAAGACGCAGACGTAGAGAATGGACTTGAGGACACAGGGAAGGGGAAGGGAAAGCTGGGACGAAGTGAGAGAGTGACATGGACTTATATATACTACCAAATGTAAAATAGATAGCTAGTGGGTAGCAGCTGCATAGCACAGGGAGATCAGCTTGGTGCTTTGTGACCACCAGAGGGGTGGGATAGGGAGGGTGGGAAGGAGATGCAAGAGGGAGGAGATATGGGGATATATGTATATGTATAGATGATTCACTTTGTTATACAGCGGAAACCAGCACACCATTGTAAAGCAATTATACTCCAATAAAGGTGTTAAAAATATATATATATAGGAAGAAGTAGCCACTGATACAGCTGACAGAGTTCGGTTCAAAAAGACAGTAAAGTATTAAAAGCCTGCTATTAGTACCAAGCTGAATTCTTCATTATTGAAAGACAGGGATGGGTCGAGCTATCATAGACGGCTTCATTGACCGAGTCATTTATCTAGGGGAGTTGGGCTAGTTGTAAAATGATGTATGTATTTTTGGAACCATCTTCCTGGATTCAAAATGTTAGCGAATCCTTTTGGCTTTGGCAGTTTTACATCAGTATTTGTCACTGGCTTTGTTTTCTGACCATAAACAATTGTTGTGCATAGAGGATAAGTGATGCCTCTAACTTAAAATAGTCCATTCTTTATTCTTTCGTCCTTTACCCAGCCACTTCAGAGAAAGAAAAGCAGTTTGTGGTTAACTATCAAGAATAAAATCTGGGGACTTCGCTGGTGGTCCAGTGGTTGAGACTTTGCCTTCCAGTGCGGGGGGTGTGGGTCCGATCCCTGGTCAGGGAGCTAAGATCCCACATGCCTCGGGGCCAAAACCCAAAACATAAAACAGAAGCAATATTGTAACAAATTCAATAAAGAGTTTAAAAATGGTCCATAAAAAAAAAAAAAGAATAAAATCTGGATTTTCACAACTAAGTAGTAAGTCTGGCTCTCTAAACATCATTAAAATACCATATAATCCTATGGTGTATGCATATATAGACATATTTCTTTCATCTTTACAATTATTTGTTATAAAATGGTGATAGAGCTTCACTGGCTCATACTGTAAAGGCAAATATGCCTATAAATGACCCTAATAAATATGTCAGAATGGGAATCTTGGCAGTTACTTCTGTAGGAGCAGTTATTACCTCCCTCTTTCTTTTTCTCCTCCACATTTTTTTGCTAGGAAGTAGTTAGGAGGCTTGTTCTGAATTGTTTGGCCAAAGCTAAATAAATAGTTGAAGCAAGTCAAATTACGAGTTGTGGACCCTAAGTTGATCATATTCCAGTTGTCATAGAGCCTTGGGTTGGTATTGAATGAGTCAGATGCCTAAAGCAACATTTTGTGAATTTCAGAGTGTCAATTTTGTTTGTTTTTCACAGTATGGAACAGATCACACTTAGCCAAAAGGCAAAAGAAAAACAAGTTAGAATTTATGAAAGTATCACAATATAATCCATTGTACTTTGTGTTTGTTTTAAAAGGTAAATAGTGCTCTATCTTTTCAACAGGAAATGGAATCAAAGATACTTCGATGACTCTTTATACACATACTGAGCTCTAGAGTTATGATTTTCATAATAAAAAGACTTCCCTTTGCTAATCAACATAATAAAGGGGACTTATACGCAGAGACTAGTGTTATTAAACATTTTAAAATCTGATTTTCATTTTCTTCATATAACTATCATCAAAGGCAGAAATTTACCTAAAAACATAGTTGCAGTTATTGACATCATAACTTTTAGGTAGTACAACATCAAGAACTGCGGAGGAGAAAATGAAATTTCCCTGAAATCCTAAATTGGTTCTAACCTCTTCTCTTTTGTGTGCATGCACTTAATTCTCAGAAAAACTTCCGGTAGAGGCCAAGCTACCATGGTACAAACAAGCTCAAGAACTTGAAGAAGGAGCTGCTGTGTCAGAAGAGCCCTCGTAAGTTTTCAACCATGAGTTGTTCTGCTTTTGAAGCTGACTGGTTTAAAGAAAGCAGTGTCTTGCTGATTGTGGCTTTCATGGGTTCTGAGCTAAGTGTACTTCTCTTACCAAGGGTGGAATGAGGCTTTGGGGCTGTCAAGTTGGAGATTTATCAGTTTCAAAGTGTTTCTCAAAATATGATTGCTCTCTAAATCTTTTCAGTTATGAACTAAGAAAATGAAAGTGTAGTGCCTACCCTCTTCTCCAAAATCTGGCCTCCTGTTTTCTTTTGCCAAGAGGCCAAAGGTGAGAAGGTCCAGGCTGCATCTGATGATGTAGCGTAGATTTGATGTGAAAGCCTAGGCAGCTTTTTATACTCGTTATCTCCCAGCTTTGCAGTATAGCCACTCACAAAAATGAAAGGGTAAGTGAAATATATCTGAGGTCAAAGGAAGCTTATTAGCTTTTCTTTTCCTTTTCTTGCTGGGATTGGTATCAGATGGATACCAGGTCTTTGCCCCACTTGATCAAGGTCCCGCACTGGCTCAGTTTGATCAAGGCCATGAAATCTGTAAGACCACTAGGCACAGATTTTCCAGATACTTCAGAAGAGAAAACAAGGAAGAGAGACAAACCTAGGTTGATTGATTAATTGACCAATAACTGTATATCGATTCTACTACAATACACTGATAGGCTTCTCTGCTGCATCATTTTTAAAAATACAGGAAAGCACTTTATTGATGAATTTCATCTATGACCAAAGCAGTTTCTCTGACTGATGATTTTCTAGATTAATTTATTTAATCCAAGTACTAGGCTCAGTGCTATGCATTGGTACCTAAGACATGTTATGTTACCCACCCTCCAAGAGCTCACAGTGTAGCATTCAGGATACAAAATGGTTTCCAAATTCAACCTGTAGTTTAAATTTTACTAAATATAATATATACATTAAGATTATAATTTATATATTCAAAAGCAATTTAGAACCTCTTCTGAGTCATCCTGTTTGAATCTAAATCTGATATGGTTTGCCAGAACACAGATTGCGTTCTGAATCACACCCTAAACATCAAGAGATTGAAAAAGAAATCCAAAATACAGATTGGTAAAATGAACAAAGTTCATTTGTAAAAAAATGGTACTTGGTTTCACAGAAAAATGGTTTATATATAAGGTAACACATTTCTTACTTAAAAGGATAAGAAGCAAAACATAGATTATTTCTGAATCATAAAGTTGCTGCAGCATTTTGTGTGCAACTTCTTTGAGAAAAGGCTTTAAGAAAAAGCAACTAGCCCCTGCAGAACTTTGGAGGAAAGGCAGTGGTTAAAGATACAGTGCAACTTTTATGTGACTATATAAAGGCTTAAAACTTTGTTTCTCTCCTGCCAGTACCTGGCTTGACAGACCTTCTTGCTGCTGGAGAGGAAGGAAGCAGTTCATTTTAGAGGGGTATTTCTTGAATCCGCTAAGGGGTCCTATTTAAGACACGGAAAGATGCCATGTAATTGGAGCTTGTTACTCCTTACACGTATTCCTAGATTAAATACATTTAAAGCCAGATAGGTATTATTTTACCTAAATAAACTCTGCTCTCCTGTACATTATATTTTGTCATTTGGTCTAAAGCGTAATTCTGGGAGTAATATTGCATTATGACCGATGTTAAATAATATAACAAAGTTTAAATTAGATCAAGACACCTTATACTAATAATTAAAAGTCTTTCTCTTTATTAGATACCCCTCAAATGAAAGCTGTAAGTAGAGTTTAATGCTTCTGCAGAAGCATTACATAGACCACATTCAACTGTATTTTGTAATGAGTGTTTTCCACTAAAATTCTGATTAAGATGCATTATGCGTAACTTTAATCTTAACAAAATCCCCAAAGTAGTTAAACACATAGTTTTAACCATTGAAACTATAGCCATATATTAGATTATTAAATTTTACTCTTGGTGTAATGGAATTGCCATCTTGGCATGATTAATCTGAATTGAAGTAGATTGTAATTGGAGTGCTAGTGCCGGGTAAAGGAAATGTACACTGTTATGCTCAGAACAATAATTACTTTTATACAAAAATGAAATAAATGACAGCTGTAGAATAATGTAATGAAAGGTATGTGGTTTCCACATTTTAATACACTTTACATATTTACCGCAGTGGACCCTAGGAAAGGTCCTACGTGTCACATTATTTTTTTTAATTGATTTTGAATTTTAAAAACATAATTTTGCAGGGTCTTAATCCTTTCTTTTTTATAAACCACACAGACTAGTTTCTGAATGTATGGAACAACCTATAATTACTCTCCATAGTATAATGAAAAAATGATATACTGTCAGCAAGTCTTTCCTTCCCCCCACCAAAGAGACTCACATTGCTTAAATTAAATAGTAATGTTTAGAAGCTGTGGTTGTCACTTCTGAACTAATACAGAGAAGCAAGAACAGTGGTCCAGGACTATTATCTCTTGCTTTGGCTCCAGTTAACATGGAGAGTTCTGTAATAAAACAGCAAATATCATTTACTTCCCCTTATGTAGAATAAAAATATTATCACCAGCCTGTCTCATTAAATACTATGGGAAAATCAGTAGCTTAAAGTCTTTAGTATATGAAGATACCATTATTGAATGTCAGATGCTTTTGGTAACCCCAAAATGAAAAAAAAAATTTTGGTTATCACTAGCCAAAAATATGTTTGAAAGCAACCACTCTAAGACATGTTTAGAAGAAAACTATAGTAAAAGACTGAAAACTGAACTGCTAAGAAATAACTAAAACTTTATGGAACAGAAGTATGTTACATATTCCGCTAAACTAAATGCCATGCAGAAGATACAAATAACAGTTATTAGTCTCATAGAATAGCTGAAATAAGTATCAATACTGGGTCACATGATAGTAATGAACTTACTATTGATGAGATTCATCTTATGAAGCTGCAGCTTCATTTATAAATGCTTTTAGACATTGTTTTTTCCTCAGACCTGGTTTACTTACAGTGTATTTGATTCATATGGTACAGAGGTAGGAATATTGTGATGAGTATATTTTCTTGATCTGCAGAAAATTATTTCTTAACCCACTTGTGGGAGTCCTGCGCTCTAAACTGACTTTTCACTGGTGGCCATAATTTGCCTTTAATCCACACACATGTTTTTATCAGATTTTCCTGACGACCTACATCAAGAATCTTTAAGCAGCTTTGTCTCTCTTAATTGGGCAGAACAACGTGAGCAAGATCCAGCCCCAAACTGAGACTAAGGGATGGGGGGCTTTAGCTAGTGAAGCTGATAAAGCACAGACAACCTTATAAATTCACGCAATAAAGTGAACTTGCTTCCAAGGATGTCAGCTGAGAAATCCATAGAAATCCCTGCTACACAATTAACATGGAAAGAATTATGGTTTGAGATAGACTTGTACAAAAAAATAAGATTCTGGGAGAGTTGCATTTTTCTGAGGGTAATAGCAGTGCCATTCTACCACTGGAAAGGGGTAAACGGGAGAGGGACTGACAGAATTCTCTTCTGCTGTTATTCAACCTATGTGTTTTTTAATTTGCCTCCAGCTGATGAGAGTAATGTTAGATTTAGGACACATCATTGAAATGCCAGCTGGTTGCTTCCACTAACAAATATATGGAAATAGCTTTCTAGGTATTTTTTGAACCCTCAAAATTTTACTTTGGTTTGGTGAGAGATCAGAACTGCATTGTGGTCGTACAATTATACTCATTGATCAGATAGATGCTAAAGAAATCACTGACTTGATTTCGCATCTCCTGCTTTTATACCTTCCTTTCAGTCTTTGTTGGGATGTATGCATAAACAGCATGACCACTTCAAGCCAAGTACACAGCATGGCCACTTTGACAGCTTAATTTCTTGAGCAAAAATGAAACTATGGTGACTTCTAGGACCTGTCAAGACAGCTGTCTACTGCTACTGTGGTTAATCAGCTGGCCTTCTTAAAAAACCTAATCTGACTTGGAATAGGAAGAAAGGTTTTCATTTTCTTAACTCCTTCAAGCCACTAACAAGCCACCCAGTGCCCTAGAAGGTGATGGCATGGGGGCTCTCGATGCCCTGCCTTTCTCTTTCTAGACTTTCTGCTCTCTGAATCAAGTCATCCCAGGGAGAGGAAGGTCGGACTAATTGGGCATCTAGGGAAGTCAGGTCCACCCCAGAGTGATTTCAGTTGCCAGGAGTTCTGCTTGGATGGCTCAGAACAAGTGACGGGAGACAGATGATTCCCTTGGGTACCACTTGACCAGCACCCCTATTTTAACTAGCCATCCCTCCATCAAACCCCAGCATACACCAGGTGGAGACCCCTAACGGTGCTGTCCTTTCAAAGGTGGGATTGGGTGGTCCTCTGTGCCTTGATCTTACACTTAAAAAATGTTGACTTATTAGATTTTTCGTGAACAGTCTTACTGCATGGTTAGGAAAACATTTTGGGGCTGCAACACAATACCCAAGCCTTAAGTGTATTGCCACAAATAACCTTGGTGTGAGCCATATTAAAAAGGAAGACGAGGGAAAGCAAGTGGGCAGAAGGCAGAGGTAATATCTGGATGCCAGATGGCATCAGCTTAGTGATGGGGCTGATTCAATAAGAGGCAAAGGGAAATTCCTGTCATGCATCTGTGTGAACAGAACCCACAAGGAATTAAGATACAGACAGAAAAGCCAATAAGAGTCTCCATGGTGATCCTATAGTCATTAAATGGTTTGTTTACCTTGGTGAAAATAGTATTTAAATATATAATATTTATATAATATTTAAGCTATATGTTTATATTAGTCCATATTTATATCCAGTAAGTTGTCTGAGAATGTGGATGGCTTAACTCAGTGGTTAAGAATGTGAATTCATACTTTTTAAAAGTGGTTAGGACTTTTAATTGTGTGACACGTGATTTTATATTTTCCCCCAAAGGATATTTAGGGACTCAAACCTTGGTAATGGATCCAGATAGTTTTGCTGTTCATATCCTCAATACAAGGTACCTCAAGTACATTCTCTTTGTGAATCTCAGGCCACAGAACATAAAAAGAAACATCTTCTATATAAAGAGAAACAGATATATCTCTTAAGAATTAAGAGTCACCTAAGATCAAGAAATGTAAACACTATTTGCAGATCATTAAACCCTCAGAAAGGATGTTCAAGCAGAACATGGCATTAGAGTTATGGGATAAAAAAGCACAAAAGCATTTAATTTTGATTTGGCACATGGCGGAGTGAAAGCCTCATACTGGCCAGACTGAATGAGTCCTTATCTCCATAACGATCATGACCTCTCTCTTTTCCAACTCCTTCCTTTCTGGTCTCCCTGTCTACCCAAATCGTTCTTATCCCTTATATCCTCTGCAGAATGCTTAATATAAATTCTTTGGCTGATTATGTATTTTAAATAACACTGGACCTGCTAATTGTTCACACCTCCTGATGAAAGAAGCTGAATTCACTCTTTAAGTCACCTGCTCTGGGCCAGACTTTGTGTCAAGTGCAGGTACTGTACAAAAGAAACCCAATAGCCCCTGCCCTCAAGGAACCTTGAGTGCATGCTTACCACAGGCATGATAAGATTGTGAGCAAAGTATTGGCCAGTCATCCACAGATTGAACAAACGAGCCAGCCATTTTGAAGAAATGCCATTTGGTGTTTGGGTACACACAGCACGATTGTGTTATTGATTTCACAAGGAGTGTAGGAGAATTATTTATTGAATTCCCAAACTCTCTCTACTACCCAATGTTCCTCTGAGCTACAATATCAGGATAGTTAAGGTAGTACATGGTAAAAATGCACAAATATGAGAAATGAGTGAAAGAAGAATGCAGTAGACACTGAAGGGGCTTGGGGGGGATATAAATGTAAACTGGGGGTTCGCAGATTATGATAGAATTTCTGTGTATCTGACTTTGACTCCAAAACTAGCACTTGAGGAAAGATCATTGTATCTTTTTATATAGCAAATGATCAGATATTTTGTATCAGTAGATGTACCTCACTAATCCTTGGTAGGTGTTGAAAATATGCTACTGAAACCACAGATAATTTCCTAAAATATGAAATTTTTTTCAGGTACATCAAGCTGCCAACTGTGTGAGTTGGTGAGGGGGGTGAGTCTGTATATTTGTGTGCTCAAACAAGAATACAGCCCCACTGGAATCAAAGTAAAAAGCACTTTAACTATTGATCAAAGCTACATGCATGGTAGCAGCATGCACAGTGGTGAAAAGTGTGGGCTCCAGGGACGGGCCTCCTGGGTGTGAATCATGGATCCCCCAACAGTAACAGGGAACCCTGACAAATCATTTAACCCCAGAGACCTTAATTTCCTCATTTGAGAAACGAACATAATGGTATCTATATCACAAGGCTATTTAGAGGATTAAGTTATGTGTAAAGTACCTGGTATGCAGAAAACTCTGTTTAGGTGTTAACTGTGGTTATGATTGGACCTTTTCCAGCATCATTCATCTTCTTAGAGAATATTTAAGAAAGTAAAATTGTATAGTAATTACTCATTTACAAATGGAGAAATTGAGGCAGGTCTTATCTCTGCCTCATACATGTTGTATCATGTGACATGTGAGAGAACCACAAGTAACCACAAATAACCCCAAATTCAACTAGTGGTTCCCCAGCTAGCACCACCTTCCTGCGTCTCCTCTATACTTCTGAGGCTCTTTGAAGACTCACTTGTAAGCGGCACACTTTGAATTTAGCCAAGAATTTATCCTAAGGGACGAGGGTTAGTTACCTTTATTTGAACCAAAAGAAATCTATAGCAAATGGCAAAAATTAATAAGGAAAGTTTAGAAAATGCTCGGATGGAAAAGCATCCTCTCTCAACTCTGAGTTACGTCCAGTTGATACCCCAAGTTTGCTCCCAGCATGCACTGAGACAGAAAAACCAATAACAAATTCAAGAGAGCAGACAGAGCCATTTTTATGTAGTCATTAGAAAAGCCTTTCTTGCAAACCAAGAAGTTCTAAATTTGTTAGCCCCTCCTACTGTCTCCACTTAATGCTCAATCTGGAGCTACTTTCAGAACTAAATCTGAACTACTGCTCAGCTGAGCCCTAGAGAGTGGCAAAGACAAATTAATGGGATCCTTGTGTGCCAAAATACAGTATGGACCCTGTCACCACCAATATATGTTAAGTCCATTAAGGTCATTTTTAATGAACTGAACTTTTCTTTGGAAAGCTTTGCCAAACTTGTTGAATTAAGGGAAAGAAACCTTTACAAAATTGCAAGATAAACTAATTCCACTCCATGTGAAGAAGAAATGGTTCATGACAAGTATTCTGAGTTTACAATATTTTAGATTTTTATCCAAGTCAGAGAAAATAATATGCCTTAAAATCTACCTTCTTTTATTGAGCTAAGAACTCCAAATGCACTAATAGCATTGTAAGCTATAATGGCATTTTAGTTCCTGGGGTATGGCTTTTTAAATCATCAGACTAGCCTTAAGGAAAACCAAAATTTTAAATCACGTTCTGTTCACATAGGTCAGAAAAGCAACGGAGAGAAAGATGGTCTGAAACGAGTGTCGTAGCCTCATTTTTCATTGGTGGAGAGTGCTTTGGCTCCATTTGTATCTGCTCAGACAGTTAAGGGTCTATCTTCTCTTTTTCCCAAATCTCTGTGTGTAATGAGTTTTAAAGAGTGGGCTCCTCTAAACTAGGAACAATTCCATAATGCTCCAGAGTCTTCACTGTTGGGTGGCTGGTTGTATAATAAGGCAGTGTTAGACCAGAGTCATGTATAAATTACTGAAGACATCCTCTGTCTCAAAGCTGCCCCAAATCCTTTTATTCTATAAAGCAGCATTTTTATTGAGATTTAACATAAGTATGATAGACACAGAACTTAAACTTGTCTCAAGCTACATGATAACCCAAACCCCATCAAGATGAATCAAGGCCAGCACATACTGCCCAAAGGCAGCTATAAGAAATATAAATAAATAAGCCCGTGATAGCTACTAAATCTGGGCACAATCACTTTTTGAAAGACCCTAAGAAACTTCTAGAACAGGAAAATGGTTTCAGATTTTCCATGCCAATGCCTGGAACTTAAAAGTATGATTTAATTTCTTTGAAGTTTTAGGCTATTGCCTCTTTATCTAGCTTGGTTTCAACCTCTGGAGCCAAGAATAAGCCCAATATCAAATCACTCATAACATCAACCCTTACCCTCCTATTTACCCATTCACTTATTCATTTGGAAAGAAAATATATTTTTGAGCACCTATTATGTGAAGTTCTACCTTCATGGAGGTTTGGTCTAATAAATGAGATAGTTATTCCATAAAGATTCACACTTGATTATCAAAAACTGATCACTGTTATAAGAAAATGAAGAGGTTCTGTGAGAGAGTCTGACAGGGGCCCCCAGAAGGTCTGGGAGTCCAGGAAGTCTTCTTTGAGAAGGGACTTGTCAGCTGAGACCTGTAGGATGAGCAGAAGTTATTCTAAGCTGAGAGAAGGGAGGAGGGTTATCCAGGGAGTGATCCACACATGCCAGAACCTTGAGTCAGGAAAGAATTACACACATTTAAGCAAGTGAAGGAAGACTAGTGTGTCTGGAAGCTAGTGACTGGGCTGGGGGTGGGGAGAATTGTAGGCGATGAAGGTGGATAATGGCATAATATAAACCTGGGTAAGGAGTTTGGCTTTGTTTCTGGGTATAGCAGGAACAATGAAAAGGTTTACATTTTAAGAGCCCCCCTGGCTACAGCATGAAGAAAGAATTATTAAGAGCTAACAGAGGAAGAAACCAGACCACTGGCTATTGTGGTAGTCCAGGAGAGAGCAGATGTTATCATCAATGATCTGGCTTACATGGCAGCCTTAGAGCCAGGACAATGAGGTGGTAAAGAGCATGGATTCTATAGTAAATGGCCATGATTTGAATCTTGAGTCTGCCATTTATTTAGCAGTATGACCTTGGGAATATCTGTGTCTCAATTTTATCATCTAGAAATTGGGATGAAAATATAACTGTTAAAATATAATTTATTTTTGTTAGATATATAATTTGTCAAAATATAATTTTCAGAAAGGTAAAAATCGTGATTTATAAATATAAAATGAGCACGTCAAACTTTTTATTTAACTCATGAATTATGACAGAACCAATAAGATGTTAAGACTAGTTCTAATGTGAATTGGATTTAGAAAAGTTTATATTTTCTATCAGACAGAGTTATTTGCATTGACATGAACAGAAAAATAAGTTCCATCACTATGAACAAGAAACATCTACATCATCACTAGCTCTCTACAAGGAAAGTTTCATCTCTATGGAGTTGCAAAATAGACTAGCCAAAGACAAAGACTCACACTTCCATAGAATTTGACAGCCCCTGAAAGTCTGCTAGTAATCTTGTTTGTCCATTTCACAATGTTTCTGACAGTACCCATCTCCTAACAGTGTTATAATGAGCTAATATATAGAAATGCTTAAAACATATCAGTGAAAGTTAGCTATTATTGTTATGGTTGTTGCTGTTATTATATCAAGGTGGTAGTAGTTGAAATGGAGAGAGGTAAATGAATTTCAGATATATTTTTGAGGGAGAATTAATAGAATTTGGGAATCGTTTCAAAGTGAGGAATTAGGGAAAATGAGGGGTCAAGAATAACTCCTAATTTTTCATGTGAGCAATTAGCTACCCAGTTGAATCATTTGCTGTGATGGAGAAGGTTGGAAGAGGAATCGGATGCTAAGAAAGGGAATCAAGAATTCCATTTTGGACACTTTAAGTTGGAGATACCTTTGAAATATCCAAGTGAACATGTCAATCAGGAGAGATGTCAATGTGTACTGGTTAAGAGCATGAAACCTTACTAGGTGTGTGGCTTATATCTCAGTTTCCTCATCTGTATATTAAATGGAGATAATAATAATTCTTTTCTCATCAGGTTATTGTCAGGATTTAACAACATTTATTTATAAAGCACTTAGAAGTGAGTCTGGCACATAAGAAGCACTGCATAATTTTTTGATAAATAGATTGTGTTAAATTAATGTTTATTCCTTTCAAAGAGTAAAATGGCTTGCTATCCCAAATCTTACTTTAAAAAAAAGTTTCGATATGAAGCTCAGACAAAAGGTCTAGACTGGAGAGTAAATACTTAGAAGTTGCCTGTACTTTGGTTGTATTTGAAAACAAGAATCATTGGTGAGCACATCAGAAGACCGCACCAAACTGAGCCTTCAGGCACTGCAGTATTTAGAGTTTGAGGAGAGAAGGATCTAGAAAAGGAGCCCGAGAAGGAAGTGACCAGAAAAGAAAAACCTGGAAAGTTTGGTGTCATGTAAGTCAAGGAGAAAGTAATTCAAGAAAAAAGGCACAATCAGGTGTGCTGGATGCTACCGGAAACAAGATAACTGAGCACTGGATTTGTCGGGAAGAGAAGACAATGTGGGACCAATACTCTTAAACATTTATTATCAACTGTCTTTTTCCTGGCTTTTCTCTTATTGTTAAAGAAGAACAACATCCTGATGGTCAAGAGCGTCCCTCCTTTAGTAAGATTCCTTCTAATATCTTTTTTTTTATTTATTTATTTTTTGGCTGCATTGGTTCTTAGTTGTGGCACGTGGGATCTTTCGTTGCAGCACGCGGGCTCTTCGTTATGGTGCATGGGCTCCAGAGCACATGGGCTCTGTAGTTGCAGCACATGGGCTCTCTAGTTGTGGTGCACAGGCTCAGTGGTTGCGGCACGCGGGCTTAGTTGGATTCTTAACCACTGGACCACCCGGGAAGTCCCATCCTTCTAATATCTTGTCTGGAACCATATTAGAGGAAGCTGGGTCAGACCTACAAGATGAGTTTAACAGAGTACTCATACATACGAGGTCCTAGGCTTTGAAAGAGCCCAGTCATCTCTGGCTCGTTGGAACTTGGAGAGAACTCTGATCTCCTGCAGCATTTTCTTCTAGTCCAGAGTCTCTTTGAAAGGAAAATGTGCTCTTTAATGCAGTCAGCCTTTCTTCCCCCACTTCCAGCACTGAGCATTTCTGCAAGAAAGCCATTGAGGCATTCTTGCCGAGGCCAGCTGCCTCTCAAAGAACCCAAAAGGGCATCACTATCATCAGAAAAAGAAGTCAACTACTTGGAAAATGCCACTAAATATTGCTGTCCCAGGACTGCCTTAGAATGTTATGGAATTGGGTCCTTCCTTCACATCACTGGTTAGCAGCACTATACGGGGCAGTCACTGAATTTTTTTTTTTTTTCAAATAATTGTATTGGTGACTGCATCAAAATTGTCATTTGTTTTGTCATCTTAATTTCTAGAACCATTCTATTCTTGGTTATACTACTAGGCACCTTATGGTGCTGAAGACCCTCACAACTCAGGCATGATACTTAAGGATGTGAGGAACCTATGAAAAAAAGTGGTGCTATTAGATGTTTTGTAGAGTGATGTCCTGGACACCTTTGCAAAATTTTGCTTGGAGACTTCAATATGCATTTCATAACCAGCATGAATTATTTGCAATTCCAGAGAGTTGTAAGCTAACAGCTGCAGTTGAGAAATATTTTCATAATTCCACATTCAGATCAAGTATCCTTGACTAAAGAGCTTTCACAATAAGTTAGATTCCCATTTATTTGGAATGATTTAGGTGTGGTTCTAAGTGAATGTAGAGGCATATTTTGGATAAGTATTCTCTCAAAACTTTAATGCTTTAGCTATATATATATATATATTTTAAAAGCTATAGAATTTATTTTATTTCACAAGTTTTTCATGCACTTTCTTCATTTTTTTTAATAGTTCTATGAAATTTTATCACGGACATAGATTCATATAACAACCACCACAATCAGGATACAAAACTGTTCCATCATCCCCCCTAAACTGTCACCTACTCTCCCTTTATAACCACTTTCCCCACAAACCAAGCCCCTAGTTGCTACAATGACAAAAGAATTCATAAATAAGTTTGATTTAAAAACACAATGTCAATGAATTAGGTGTATATATTCATTAATGAAATTGTCTAGCTTTGTGTTGAAAAGCCAGTGATTACTTCTCGTACAAACATGAAATGCAAAGCTAGCTATATTTTTAAATAATCATTTTAAGTTTGTCTTAGTATGATGGATTTTTTTTTTTTTTTTTTTTTAGTATGATGGATTTTATAGGTAAATCACTTTAAAACTCCTAGAGTGATTCAGTTAGAGTTGCCTGCCCTTTGTAACATTCCAAAGGTTTTTTGTTTGTTTACTAGTTTGGAGGATTTTTTTTTTAAAACATCTTTCCTTTTAATTTCATTGAGAGACATTGAATAAATAACTGAGTAGATGAAAGAATGTGTTTCCCTTTACCTCTCCTAGTTCCTTTCCCACCCAGCAGCAATTATTTTTTTCTCATAGATCCAAATGCCTCTTCGATATAAATGCCCAAATGCCCAAATTCCCAGCTAGGTTTAAGTAACTGCACCTTTTCCTAAAGATTTTACTGTCTCAAAGATTGTCCAGAATCAGGAGAAGAACCAACTCTTCAAAACTAAAGAAAAAGAATAGAGAAAGATTGAACTAAAAATAAGATGAGGTAATATGAAATACCATTTTTACCAATGACATATGATGATTTTTTGTCCCCAAATGACATATTTTTGTAAAAGACTTAATGGTTAATTTGGTATAGAATTACTTATACAGTATTTTATTTTTCCAATATACTCTTCTCCAGATCCCTCTGTGGCCACTGGTTAGGTGAGAAAATTTTAGAAAGGGAATAATCATGATTCTCATGTGAATATAAAATAAACATCTGTCAAAGATTGTATTTACCTCATTGATTAATGAAGAAACCAGGAATATGTTACAGCCAACTCAACGGAAATTTAAAAGAACCAAACATATTCAGGCAAATAAGAATAGTGAAATGAATTTACAAGTAGATGCAAAATGGGTCTATCCACGGGACAACCAATTGCATTCCACGAGACACAATTAATCTTCATTTCTATGGGAAAGAATCTCATGATCAATTTCCTGCAATTTAAAAGTTGTAAAATAACTCACAATGAAAGATTTTAAAATTTTATAATAACTAAGAACAGTGCACTGAACAGAATATTCAGTAATCTTTGGGGTCTCTTTTAAGTTTTTATAATTTTTTTCTACACTATTCAGTTCATTCCCTCCTCTCCCCTCACCCTAAAATCACCAAAAGAAAGAGGAAAAAGAAATCCACAACCCCTATCAACTTATAACTCAAATGTTATAAGATTGAAAACTAAATGAAAATTAAGTATTTCTAATGTGATTTTCTGCACGTTTCAATTTGCATTTTGAAACCAGAGAATGGGGTGAGGCTCGTAACAGCATCAAAATAACACAACTATAGAGCTACTATATTGTGCTACACTTATTTTGAGTAATCCCAATGATATTTTTTTTTAACAAGCACTCATATGAAAGGAGGAGAGAGGAAAGGAAGAGGAGAAAAGAAAAAAAAATATCAGGCCATGTCTGTATAAAACTAGAGCTAAGTCTGGCTAATATCTGCAGGAATGTGAGACTAACCAAGAGTGAATTGTTTCATCATATTAATAAAGTAATAGTTTTTATTATTTCAGTCCATGCTTCTGACTCCGTAATAGCCACTAATAAACTAAACCACTTTGGGATTTTACAAGTGAATTTGATTATCACTCTTTTCTATTTCGTAATAGGGACTGTGGTAACACCTCTAATTAAAGGATAAGTATTTTGGTAGTGAAATGAACAATGAATCTTGCAAACAGAAGACCAGACAGAAACATAAATTACTTATTTGCCAGGGATCTGTTCGTTTGTTTGCTTTATCCTGGAGATGGGAAAACTAAATGCAGAAATCATATCAATCATTTCTGAAGCTCAAGCCCACCTTTGAAAGAACTCACTTATCCAAGCCATTCTTCATTCATCTGGCAATAGTGCTGCTAACCAAAATAATTTTTAAATTACCCAAATTAAACTTCAATAATACATTGTACATCAAAACGATTAATATACTGATTTTTAAAAGACACGTTGACTCCATTTTAAAGGTCCCACTTTAAAGGTTCTAACTCAGCAAGAACTACTCAAGATGCGTCTTCTAAACATTGCAGTTAAACCTCCTAGCTCATATGACTGCCCTCTCACTGACCTTGCTCCCTCCCACTTGTGGCCAGAAAGCTCAAGATAGTAAATACAGAGTTGGGAGATCTAGGGATGTGGGGGAAGGTTTGACATGAAAAACAGTTATTATTCATTTGGCCGTTTGCACTATTAGATATTTTTCTTTTGAAATACAATCTCCTGCCTTCAGTGAGAGAGAATAGTATATCATCCAGTGTATGCACTAGAGATATTAGGATGACTGCCAAAAGACAGCACCACTTAAAGACCAAATTGTTCTTAATTGGTGTGAACTTGATGAAGACCTAAGGATAGTGGGTTGGGAGATAAGCCAGTAAGGCTATTTGACACTTGATAAGGTTCTCGCTTGGGAGACATAAAGTAGATTAACCCTAAGTATCCCGGCAGTCAAAAATACACACACACACCCTCACACACATATTTCTTTACTTTTTTCATTTAGATGCTACTTTAAAGTAAACAAGTCTCAATCATTGCAACGAGTTCATGGGGCTTCGGTAGCACCCCTTTTCTACTTTGTGTGCTTTTGGTGTATCTTCCCGGTCCTGGAGAGAGAACAAATGCAGAGTGATTCATGTTATAGGCAAGGAGAGCTGAGGGTTTCATTTGTGCAGCCTCTATATTCTAGATTTCATCTGGGACTCACTTTTTATCTAAGAGATAATCCATAAAGAAATCAATTTAGCTACTTGTCATAAGTTTATATATATAGGGAAAAGATGGAAACAGAGGTTATTGCAACAACAAAGACTCACAAACATGGCCCACAAAGACTAAAATCTTCCCTATCTGGCCCTGTACCGAAAAAGCTATTTGAGATCTTGTCATCTTCTTCATTTGAAAACAAAATTCAGGACCACATTATTAAACAAGCATTATTCATCCCTATTGTCAAAGCTGGCAGACTTATCATTTGCTTCTGGGTTTCTCTTACATATAAAATAGTTTGGTTTTTTTTTTTTTTTTTTTTTAATAATGAAGCTGCTTTTCTTTCTTTTCTTTTCTTTTTTTTTTTTTAATTTAGGGAAGGCTCTTTTATTTATTTATTTATTTTTATATTTATTTTTGGCTGTGTTGGGTCTTTGTTTCTGTGCGAGGGCTTCCTCTAGTTGCGGCAAGCGGGGGCCACTCTTCATCGCGGTGCGCGGGCCTCTCACTGTCGCGGCCTCTCTTGTTGCGGAGCACAGGCTCCAGACGCGCAGGCTCAGCAGTTGTGGCTCACGGGCCTAGTTGCTCCGCGGCATGTGGGATCCTCCCAGACCAGGGCTCGAACCCGTGTCCCCTGCATTAGCAGGCAGATTCTCAACCACTGCGCCACCAGGGAAGCCCTGGTATGTATTTTCTTTTCTGTCCACACCTGGGTTGTAAAATTCAGTGCTTGTGTATTTGTTATGATCCTTGTTCCAGGACTCAGGCAGATAGATGTGAATGTGTCATAAGAGGGTTAAACTTATTTCGATTGCAGATTTTGGTTTTATATTCCTAAAAGACTGCTACAGGTAGCGTTATTTAAGGAGGGAAAGACATTTTAATCTTTTAGGATACTGTTTTCCCCACCACGTTCTCTAGGTGCCAGGAGATGGTCAGGAATTCAAAAATGAAAGAGGGAGGTGACTCTGTGATGAGAATGTCTTGGGAATAATTCTGGGTGATGCTTCCTCCCTCATGCACCTTCCTGACAAGGTTGTATGTGACCTTCGTTCACCCCTAGGGGATGGCTCTTCAAAGGAAACAAGCATCAGGCCTTTCTTAAAGGGACTCCCTCCATGCCTCAGACAACATGGGTCTGGGTCTCCGGGCCAGTCCCCCTGCTCTGCACACAGCCCAGGCTCAGGCCCAGGCCACATCTTTGTTGGGCTTCTTCCAGTTTGAAAACTTGGATAGGTTTCCTGTTAGAATTTCAGTTTCCCTACACTACATAGGAACTATTTTCACTTGCTGGGATTTAATGCTATAACCTTCTTATCATTTCTTTCCTTTTCTGCCAAAGTCAAGGTTAAAGAGCCAGGTTTGCATGCCTCCTCAGCATGACTCCCTGTTCAAAAGCAGTAGGATCATGGAAAAGTAAAATTTTTTTTTAATTCCAAAGTCCTTTCTCCAGATTATTATACTAACTTTGTGAAAATGTTAGTGGTTCCCTCTGGGCTTTTTTTTCTAGGCACTTCTCAAGGTCATTGCAGATATGGCCATTGTTGATTAGTGGGAGGAAAAAAGCCTGTTTTGGAATTTGGATATTGTCCTACATTCTAGAGAAACTCAGAGAAAAACCAAGTTCTCCCTAATGTGGCTTTTCTCGGTGGGGAGGCGCTGGAGGCTGTTGAACAAACTCGTGTGAATGCAGAGCCCCTCATTTACTGTGACATGCCTGTGGATTTAAATTTGTAGCAGGGCTTTTCTCTAGGATATAAAAAGAATTGCAGTCCAGACTAATTCAAAGAATGTGTGAGGAACAAGGCTCTGCTCCATTCTTGGAAACTTACAAAAAAAAAAAAAAAAAAAAAACCTCTTTCTCTTTCTGTATATAAATAAATCTTGGGAAGCACATTGAGCAGAAAAGCAAAGAAAGTTACAGAATCTGAAATCCAGACTAAAAACAAAACAAAAAAATACTTCCTTAAATATCTCTAAGGGCTGATTTTGTTAGAGTTTTTAGTATTAGTATTAGTCTGCTGGAAGAATAGCCAGCATCTGCAGGAGACACAAGTGCTGGGATTTAGACCGATAGAGAAGAAACCAATTCCCTGCTCCAAAGAGCTACCACTGTGGGTGCAAAGCAGGGAGAAAGCAGGTGGTCTGTGGCTGGAATGTCTTCCAGCTGGGGGTTCATATGATACTCACGAAGAAACCAATCCAGAAACAGTGGCAAATGAGCTCATGAACTACACCGAAGCGCCCAGCACAGGACAAGAGTGGCTGAGCCCTGAGCACATCCTGGGACAGCACTGGGCCACGGTGGCAGGTGGGATGCGGACCCTCCCGGTACCCACGGTCTCCTGCTTGGGGCTTCTCATCCTGTCCTCTTGTCTGCTTGTGGACTGCAGGTTCATCCCAGAGGCCTGGTCGGCCTGCACGGTCACCTGTGGTGTGGGGACCCAGGTGCGAATAGTCCGGTGCCAGGTGCTCCTGTCTTTCTCTCAGTCCGTGGCCGACCTGCCCGTTGACGAATGTGAAGGGCCCAAGCCGGCATCGCAGCGCCCCTGCTACACAGGACCGTGCAACGGGGAGGTTCCTGAGTTTAACCCGGAAGAGACAGATGGCCTCTTCGGTGGCCTGCAGGATTTTGACCAGCTCTACGACTGGGAGTATGAGGGCTTCACCAAGTGCTCCGAGTCATGTGGAGGAGGTAAGAAGGGGGAATCTGGCTCAGATCTTTGCCACCGTCTTGTCCTTTTTCTGTTAACTTCTCTCTCTGCGTGCAACTGTGTCACGTGATTGCCTCTAGTCCAAGCATGATAAGTAGGGGGAGGAAGCCATTCTAAATGTAAAGCGGACTGAATGAAACACAGATGTATTCCTCTTTGGGCTTGAGCAGCTTTTAGACTGTCAGCTATGAGTAGCCATCACAAGTAATGCTTTTACTTCTAGTTGTCATTCTGACGTTTTGCACTATATCTTAGCGTATCTGACTGAGGAACAAAGTTGACACTGACCTGGCAATGCTCTCAACATTTACTTTTATTTATCTATGCCCTTGCCTCTGTGCATGTGGTATGAACCAAAACCCAAGATGACAAGCAGTCTGCTGTTCCCAAGGACAGGGTACAGCCCATCTGATTTACTCAGCTGATTCCCAAAGTAATATCTGTTGACAAAGGGAAAGGGTGTATAAGGGCAATTAACACTGTGGTTACCCAGAACTGGAAAGGAGTTTAAAGATTAAACCCTGACCCCACTGCCATTTTATAGATGAGAAAACTGAGATAACAGAGAAGCTGAGTGACTTTTTCAAGATCACACAGCTAGTGAGTGACATTTGGGACTAGGCCTGCTGTTTATTTCTCTGTTGAGGGTCTTTCCATCATACCTCACTTCTTTAAGCATTTAGAGAGTTCCTGAAGCTTTCTCACTGAATGAATATTATTTAAATAATGTTCAATGTTTCCATGTGTATTGACCTGGTTCTCTTAGGTCAAGTTCATGGTGATAACGGATTCAGTGATTTTTCTATTTCAGGTGTTAGTAATGGAACTGTAGTGGGAGAAGAAGGCATTTTAAATCAACAATTAATTTTTTAACATTACGATCTTTCGTACCACTGTAGAAAATACATTAGATGCATGTCACCACTGTCTCCCATGACTACTCCCAAGAGAGATTTTGATAGGTGAGGAAACGCTAGCTGATTTCCCATCAAATCCCTGTCACTGGCTTTCAGTAACCCCTGTTGTCACATTAAGGGTCTGCATTCCCAGCAAAGTTTCTTACTTAATTGGTATAAAAATATCTATATTAAAATTATTTCCCCAAACTGCTTTCTAAACCATGACATTTTGGAAACTCTTCTATAAAAGCATCTTTTCTCATTACTGGGAATGTCAGAATACATGTTGTTCTGACATGTTGTTCTGCCCAAATTGTTCATGCGTAGTTGAAAAGGAATGGATAGTGGAACAAGTACGAGCAGAGAAATCAATTTTCTCCATTAGGTCGCTTCGTAAGCATTTAATAGTCTTGACCTTGAGGTTCTCGTTTTTTTCTAAGTCTTCCAATTTCAAACCGTGGAGTTCTTAAGTGTTTTCATGGAGAGCCTATTATTTTAAAACCTAAGATTTTCCATCTGATTCTGGAAGACAGTTTCTTGGAACTCCGCTATAATCCATGTTCCTGTGGTGCCCTCCACTCACAGTGAGGACATCTTTTCTTCCATGCTTAATGAGGGAGAGGTGTTAAATAAGCTTTGGTGATCTCTGAGCCCCAGCAGGAGCTCAGAGGCCAGGTGGAAAGGACACAGCAGTGGCTTACAGTTGCTTCTTTCCAACATAGTGAACGACTCAAGAGTCCAGATGGTGTGTGTTTATCCCCAATTTCCACAATCACCTGAATTGAACAATCATGATCTTTAGTCTAAAATGAATGTGCTTTGAAACAAATTATTTATGATCTCTCAGTTATGATTCTCAGTTATAAGTCAAGCCTGGAACTTTATGAGCAGATGGGAAAAATGTTGCTGTAATGGAATATATAAATGACCAGATACTTTTATCTTTAAGATTCTAACCATTTCTGCTGGTCAACCAGGGGTATAAAATTCAAAGCGTAGAGAGTATGCGGAATGTTTTTCATTTAAAAGGTTTTCAGAAGCTATTGATCTGGAAATAAGATTTGTATATTTCATACACAAATGATGTCGGCTTGTAGGAACTGAGCATCTTTGTATAACATAAAGTGTACATCATTTATATCCAGTTAGGTCTTTAACTGTCAACAACTGTGCACACTTACCTACAGTTGTGTCACTGTGCCAAGGTAATATATCTATGCCTAAAATGTTAAAAGTTGAAAATTCCAAAGTGGTGAAACTATGCTCGGGTCACATGGTCCATATGATGCCCAGACACACTAACAAATTATTTTGGTATATGGGATATGTATATTTTGAAGTCATCGTTTGGCAGTAACATTTTATGGTACTACCAACTTTGATCTTTCACTAAAATATAACCCACAAGGTTGAAGATATTTTTAATCATTCCTGCTGAAGCCAATCAAAAATCTGCAGGATTAACACATAGATTTTAAGTCAATTTTGGGTTATAAGACCAGTCGAGCTAATTTTATTGTTTTTGCAACCTCAAGAGATGAAATCGGATAGACACAAAAGTAACCTTTCACCTAGCAGAGGTAGCAACCAGAAGGAACTAGTTAGTAATTTAGGCTGTAGTTGGTGGCTGCGTTTCCCCAAGCTGTCATCAAATATCATGTAACAATTATGCTATTCTGGGAGATATAAACACTGAAAATCCCATTTTCTGGAAGATTGAAAGTGAGCCTAACCTGTTCAGATCTGTGTCCTGTTGTCTCACTAACATCTCCTGATTATATTTTAATTTTCCATATGTGAACGGATAGGTGTGGTCAAGGAGAGCGGATTTGAACCTGAACAGCTTTATTGACCTCCTAGATGGTAAAATTGACGTTAAAATCTAGCTGAAGGAAAACTTGAAATTGATTTCAGCAAGTATAAAAGATGAAATCCTGTGTATCTTGCTCCCTTTTCCTTATGAGTCCTCTCCTTTTGCTTCTGTCAAGAAAGGAAAACTCAGAATCGGAAAGGACCCTACATACACGTGTGTTCTGTGTTGGTTTAAAACATCCTTCTCGGTGCAAAAATTAGCCCATTTGGAAAGTAGCACAGACCTGATGAGCTAACTTCTCTCATCCGGGCCCGACTGCCCTGAGCCAAGTATACTGTGAACTGACAGGTGAAGTCTTCACACGTCTTCCCTCTCCAACTTCCCACACCCCCATGCCAGGGCTGCTCCCTCATGCCACGTTGCTTCCTCCAGGCCCCCATTCCTTCCCACCGCCCCTTGGCCCAAGTTGCACGCTCTGCTTTGGAATGCCCTGCGCTTTAGGCATCTCATTCGTTAATGCCACAAAAGCTTCTTGTGTGTTGACCACAGGTCTGGTCCCAGATCCTCCTTCATTACGACGGAGCTCTGCCCTTAGCCTCCCGCACCCCAGGCCCCATCTAGGAATGCTATGACAACAGACTCTGAATGCAGTGTTGCGGAGGCCGAGGGCATCCTTCTAGAAGACGTTAGATTAGAAGGTAGTAACTCTAGGATGCTTCTTAATCTCAGCGTTTCACCAACCCGAAGGTGACTTTTATCCTGAGCTAGGATTATTTGCTGGGCTCATGTAAATGTGTTCAGTGTGTCTCAGAAGATTACTGATGTCATTTTAGAAACTTTAACCCTTGCAATCCCATCCCATGCAGTCCTGAAAGGACCTCAGTTCCCTAAACAAGGATTTCACAAAGTGGAAACAGGTCACATTACTCATACACCCCCAATACATGCCCTGCCCCAAGCAAGCCTTTTCAAGTAAGGCAGGTGACAAAAGCCCTGTGGTCACTTCCTGCCTCAGGGATTGCCAACTCAAGTTCATAAGCTTTTCAATAGCTGACTAAAGCCAAAATATATTTTATTTTAGAGTAACATTTAGAATCTCTGGAATACTACCAGGTAGGCAAATGAACTGAAACCTTAATTTCAAACAGAATCACAGCTCTAGATTCTGTACGGAACAGTTCGCCTCATCTAGTGCCTTGTCATCATGACCTTAATAATGCCAGACTGTTCCGGTGGGAAGTATCAATGAAGATATCAACAATTTCTTGTGAAGTGTTTTGCTATATCATCATACCATGAATTCCAGGTGGCTCACTCCAGCTGCAACCAGGAGGACACCCTGGAGTCAGCATTCCAGAATGTGATGGAATATCTTGAATGTCTAGCATAAATCTCAAATGCTCCATCCTGAACTGGCTGTGATATATTTAAATTAAATTTTTGAAGCTCGTAAAAGGCTTAGAAAAAAGAAAACTGACAGGGAAAATATTGTGACTGATTTTTTTTTTTATGTTTGATTTGTCAGACTTACTAGGAAAAAAGAAAGGCGATTCTGATTCAGGCTTTAAAATGTCACTTTTTAAATGGTGGCTTGCTGAGTGACCTCTCTAAGTCAGTGTAACATCACCTCGGAAAGCATCAGCCTGTTGATTGGGGTGATAACTTCTTGGGGAAACACAGGGTAGATAGGAGGAGGGGAGTGACAGGGCTGAGAAGTGATAGGTCTGTCATACTATGTTAGGTACTATCTGATGAAGCAATGCAGAAAATTTTTAAAAGAAAATGTATGTGTATTTATATATAAAACTATCATATGGATGGCCACATACTCTGCTATAACTGCATACAAATATTTAACAACACATAGGTATCTTTAGATGTACATATCTTTATATATATAGCTATGAATGACTGAAAGCAAATTATCAGGAATGTCCTGTCTCTCTTCTTCTTTAAACTGAATTCTGCTGAAATGATTCCAGACAAAATGTCTAGTTTATTCCTGAAGATCTCCAGCAGATATAACATCCTCTTAGTATTTTTGAATGTTAATGTTGTCAGTCATTAAAGCTCCAGTGCTAAGGCACAGCCACTACAGTTTCACCATTTATCAACTGTATGACCTTAGCAAGTCTTTTCACCCTTCTAAGCCTCAGTTTCCTTATCTGTAAAATGGGGATAAAAGCAGTGCTTGCCTCATGGAGTTGTTGAGAGGATTGAATGGGGCATGTCAAGATCCTAGCCTCAATACTTGGCTAATAATGTTCACTCAGAGGATTTTTGCTACTGCTATTATGACTGGGAAGCAGGATGAAATGTCTGGATATTACATTAAATGAAATTTAATTTAATGATATTAAATTCATTGGACCAAATTAAAGATCCATTCATGATAAAAACTCTCAACAAAGTGAGTATAGAGGGAATGTACCTCAACGTAATAAAGGCCATATATGACAAGCCCACAGCTAACATCATACAAAATGGTGAAAACTGAAAGCTTTTCCTCTAAGATCAAAAACAAGACAAGGATGTCCATTATATCTGGACACATGGTAACATGTGTCCCTGTCCCATGAAAGTCTCCATGAGAGCTCCTACACCCCACCTTGGAAGAGCCGCCAAGTAACCGTTATGCCAGTCACTCCTCAAACTCCTGTTTTACTAGGTCTGTAGTTAGGGGTGTGTGGGTGGCAATGGGAACATTGTCTTCCATGGATGTCACTCGTCATTAGGCATCTTGTTCTCTTTCTTTGTTCCAACCTCCCAAGCTGCTCTAGGTCACTAAAGAAATGAACCCGAATCAAAAGGAAACCAGCAAAGCCCTAGATGCAAGGCCCCAGAAGCACAGCAATTTACAGAATGCTGGATATTCAAACACGGCTCTTGGCCTGCCTTCCAAATACAGTCATCTCCTGTTGATTAGAATACAATGTGTGAAGGTCTTGGGGTCATTATTTTGGTCATCCTGCTCCCCTTCTGCTTTAAATTATCCTGTTTCAGCATTGGCGGCTGCGTAGCTGGGTGGCATCTTTCTAAGCGTTTCAGCGGTACTGGGAGCAGCCTCTGCACTTTGGCGGAGTTGCCCTCCTCAAGGGGCACAAATTTCTGAGTGCTTTCTCCAGATGGGGCGATGCCTGACGAGATGGGCAGCCCTGGACTTTCAACTGCCTGCCACGCAGCGAGTCCCCCCAGCCACAGAGACCTCCTGCCAGCTGCCCTGTCTACACTTGCTCGCCGCCCACACACCCACTCTGGCCTTGACAGTGTGATCTGTACACAGGTGTCCAGGAGGCGGTGGTGAGCTGCCTGAACAAACAGACACGGGAGCCCGCGGATGAGAACCTGTGTGTGACCAGCCGGCGGCCGCCCCGGCTCCTGAAATCCTGCAGTTTGGATCCCTGCCCGGCAAGGTAAGGGGCGCACTGGCCGCCCTGCTGCCCAGGAGCATGTTCAGAACGGGGTACGTCTGTCCGTGGGCAAGACCAGAACGCTTATTGTTACCCAGTGTTTTGAAAACCAATTAGCATCAGTTCAAACTTTTAGTCAAATCCACTTGAATTTAATTGAAACCAGGGCTTTGGAATTCCAGCCCAGTGGTCATGCTCAGGGTCCAGAAGCTCATGCTCCATGCACTGAAGCAGAGCCCCGTGGTGTGGCTGGTATGTGCATGGGCCCCACTGCTGCTTTCTCCTGGAGGGAATGTGAACTGACCACAGGCTTTATGGTCTCTGCCACCTTTCAGCCTGTGCCCCGAGCCCTTCCACCCTGGTAACAGATTGGCTTGTGGATTGCAGGAACTGAAGGATCTGGGTGGTATAATTGACCCACCATGAAATCTGTATGCACACAGCATGCAGATTCATTATAGCATGATCGGGGGTGTGTGTGTGTCATTCCACATGCATAAAATCAATTAGAGCATTTCATTGTTCAGCCCTGCCTGGGTCTCATTATTATCCAACCTTGAGTCTTAGCTCATCAATCCAATTACTGCTTCAGCCTACGCAATGTTATGGGGTCTTGAGAGACTTGCCTTCAGATACGTGTTTGGAGCAAGTCTCTGTAGAAGCTACACCATCTCATCTATGATTCTGGTTTCAAAGGGGAGACATTTAAAGAACCAAAGCCAGACTTTCAAGTCTGCTGATGGGCTGAAGAATGTTCCCGGATCATGTCCTACATATGGAGGGGTTTGCTGTTTCTGAAGGGTATTTCTTCTGTTTCTGCAAGGTATCATGTAAGAAGCAATGTGTTGCCTACAGGAATTAACGATAGTTTTCTGGTCAAGCTAATGCTGCTTGTCTTACTTCTCAGCCAACTAGATGCCTTTCTTGAGAACTTAGAGGATACAGACTGCAGGCCTCCTCGCATCATCTCAGGGCACCATCCCCCAGTGACACTCTCCTGCTCACCACCAGAGTTATTATTCTGTATATTGATCTGAAGGGTGGGCCTGCCTTCCCTCTTCAAATGCAGAAGTGAAGAGGGCCACTAGTGCCATATTCTCCAAGGCAACCAGAAAATCAATCAGCCACTGCTTGGAGCAACACCCCACCCATGGGAGTAGCAGCCGGTAAAATAGAGTCAAGGGCTGGGCCAAGAAAAACCTAGATCCAGTGCATAGAATCCTGAGAAACCTCTTTTTCTATCCCTGTGCACGTCTCTATCCTGACCTCACTGTTTATCAGTGAGTCTAAGACCTAGCTGCATGGGCAAGGGATCCAAACCCCTCCATTTGACGGCAGTCTCCTTAATAGGAAGAAACAGAAGGCATACAGCAGGGACAGCCTGCAGGGGCCTTGGCTAGCAGGTCAGGAAGCCTGGCCTCTCATCCTAGCTTGGCCACCCACTAGCTGTGTGGCATTGGGCAAGACGTCTGCCCCTTCTGTTTCCATATCTGCAAAATAAATTAGCTACACGAGATAATCTGAGGTCACCACGTCCTGCTCCAATAATCCCATAACTCTTCTTGGCTCTGTAGGCAGGAGCATTAGACTGCTGTTACTGCTGCTTTGTGCTGATGGTTGATATCATTTCTGTTCTGCTTATTTACCGTCACTTTAAAAACAAGCATGACGGTCTTTCTAACCACATTCCAGTGGTGTAATGACATCCAAATGCTGTGATGAGCTGAGGCATGGCCGAGGAGTCAGAACCTGGGACAAACTGCACATCTTTTGGGACTTACAACCCCTAAACCCCTCCCTTCCTGGGGCAGCAGAAGGAATAGGACACTAGACGTTACTTCCCACCCTCCAAGTACTGATTACGGTTAAATTAGATAAGCTTAATTTACAACCTTTTGATTGTCTCCCGGACAAGGACTCTTGTTGGACTTAACGTTATTGCATTTGCTCCAGGTCAACTCACTGCTTTAATGTCCACCAGCGAACCGTCAGACTGACAGGCTGGATGTCTTACTGGGCGCAGGCATGGTTTTCTTGGGCCAACTATACATAGCTGAGTGTTTGTAGCATGATGCTAATTGAAACAACAAAGGGGGCCAAAGTGGCCTGATATGACTCACTCTCTTTGCCTCCCATCCAAGAGCCAAAACAGAGTTTCATCTTAAAAATGAGAAGTGTATAGAGGTGCATCTCCTGTGGAATATTTCAGTCTGACATCACGGGAAAATCCCTCCTTCGGAATGTTGATGTCAGATGTGTATGAAAGAGAAAATGTATTTAGTAGGGGCATGGCAGTGCATCGTTTTCCCAAGCACCTTCTATTCATTTGGGACTAATTTAAATCTTTAATTCACAATTCTTATCGTGCGTGGATCAGTGTGTTACCTGCACATTTACAGCACTCCCTGTATTCCCTGATGGGCTGCCAGTTTCTGTATACTGTCTTTTAGTTTCCTGGCTTGTGCTGATGTCCATATGTTCAAAAAAAAAAAAAAAAACCATAGCATTTTCTGTGGGATATACAGAAGTGATGATCTGAGTCTTGGTCACTGGGCTTATGTCTCTAAGAGGTGGCACTGGTTAAGAGAAGTAGCTTTTCCAGGAAGTTATTTGTCTTACTGAACACCAAAGGAAGCTGCTTTTCTTCTTGTGTGTGATCAGAGTTATCAGATCACACAGAGAATACCAAAGACGCTAGAGGGAACGTCCTATCTGGGCAATCTTTCTGAGATGAAACTCACCTTCTGATTTCCTCTGTGTGATTGACAGAGCTGGTATCAGAAGCACATGTCCAACTTTCACCAGGTTCAGGCAGATATATTCTCATGCCTGGCTATTCACAGCAGGAAGGCCGTGTTCTCAAACAGGAGGTATTTTGATTGTACCAAATTGTGTGTGCACATGGACTGCTTGCATTTTTTAGGACACGTAAAAAAATAATAGTTGTCTATTGGAGAGGACTAGATTTTTTTAATGCAGATTTAATTTTTTATTGAAGTATAGTCAATTTACAATGTTATGTTAGTTTCAAGTGTATAGCAAAATGATTCAGTTTTATATATATATATAATATATACACACACACACACACACACACACACACACACACACATACATATACGTATTCTTTTCCAGAGTCTTTTCCATTATAGGTTATTACAAGATTTGAGTATAGTTTCCTGTGCTATACAGTAGGTCCTTGTTGTTTATCTATTTTATATATAGTAGTGTGTATCTCTATTTTCTATATAGTAGTGTGTATATATTAATCCCAGACTTCCAATTTATCCCCGCCCCCCCATTCCTCCTTTGGTATCCATAAGTTTGTCTTCTATGTCTGTGAGTCTATTTCTGTTTTGTAAATAAGTTTGTTTGTATCGTTTTTTTAGATTCCACACGTAGGTGATATCATATGATATTTGTTTTTGGCTGACTTACTTCATTTAGTATGATAGTCTCTAGGTCCATCCATGTTGCTGCAAATAGCATCATTTCATTCTTTTATATGGCAAGTAACATTCCATTGTATATATGTACCACATCTTCTTTATCCATTCATCTGTCAGTGGACATTTAGGTTGCTTCCATGTCTTGGCTATCATAAATAGTCCTGCTATGAACATTGGGGTGTATCTATCTTTTCGAATTAGAGTTTTCTCCAGATGCATGCCCAGGAGTGGGATTGTTGGGTCATATGGTAACTCTATTTTTAGTTTTTTAAGGAACCTCCAGACTGTTCTCCATAGTGGCTGCACCAATTTACATTCCCACCAACAGTGTAGGAGGGTTCCCTTTTCTCCACACCCTCTCCAATATTTATTATTTGTAGACTTTATAATGGTGGCCATTCTGACTGGTGTGAGGTGGTACCTCACCGTAGTTTTGGTTTGCATTTTATAATGTGTGATATTGACCATCTTTTCATGTGCCTGTTGGCCATCTGTATGGAAGAGGACTAGATTTTAAAGCCCTTGCTCTCAGCTTTATGTCTTAATCCTCCGCTCTATCCACCTAGCACCTAGCATAATGTCTGACACGAAGTAGGTGCTTATTAAGTGCTTATTGAATAAATGAGTATAAGAACTAGGGTTAAATTTTGTCCATAGCAATGCTTAGACCCTAATAAGTGCGCTCTCTCCCCTCCATCCTTCTTATCCTGTCTCTCCCACCCAAACAGATGGTGCTGAAAATGTTATTATTAGAGTCTCTTCTTTAAGGCTTTAGGTATCAATTTAAAACATAAATAGCCTTAAGGTAAATAACCCTTTATGTTAGCAGCCGTGTATGACAAAGTATCCTCAGAGTAAGAATGTGAAGACAAGCTTTTATCAGAGGGGAGAGTGGACACCCAGGGAGGGGTTTGATTGTCGGGAGCATTGGAAGGTAGTACAGCGAGGCCAGGTATTAACCCCTTAACAACCTGGCCTACAATTGGCCAGAAGAAATTAGGACCATTTTTGCTTATGAGCTGACAATTGTGAGAATTTTGCATCCAAGTTGATAGCAAAGAAGGTATCAGTACAAGGAAGAAAAATTATTTTAGGTGCCTTTACCACCCTCTGAGTAATCTGCGTCTAGAAGCCCCCCAACCCTGCCCACCTTCACTGGTGGGTTAGATCCATGTAACGGAAGAAATAGCCAAAAAGGAGCTAAGATCAGTCATTAGGAAAGTGGTCAGCCTCCTGTTCCTAATCTAAAAACTAAGTATTAGAGTTCTACAAGTGATACATGAATATTCTCATTCTTTGACACTCAAGCACAGCAGAAGTCGTGAAGAAAGAAAGGCACATTCTCCCCTTTCACCACCACGCTCTACAGCTCCACGCCCTTGTTCTCCCCACAGAAAATCACGGTTAATGGTTCGGTACTTTTCCAGACCTTTTTCCATGCATTTGTTTGCATACATGAACATATACAGATGTATAAGATTTTCTTCCCTTTGTAAATGAGATCGTATTATGTATATTGTTTGGCAACTTGATTTTTCCCTTAATAACATGCACTAAACATCTTCCCCATCCCTGAGACCACCAAAATAAAAACCCGCAGGTAGATTAAGACCTGTGTTCAAATCCTGCTCCGTCACATTTAGCTATGTGACCTTCAAGAGTTCATACACCTTTTCGGATCCTCAGATTCTTCATCTCTAAAATAGGATCATAGTAGACACTTAGAAAAATTAATTCTCTTCTCCTTCCCCTTTCATTTTTGGTGAGAAATATTTTTAGTTTGTATTCAGGACTTAAATTTGATTCAATTTTCTCTTTTATTCAACTACGTCTTAATAATTAAGCTTTACTGACCATCTCCCTGGTTTATAATAGCTATGACATGAGCAGCCAAGGAAAGCCAGAAAGCACTCCCTTAAAAGAAAAAAAAAAAAAAAAAGGAGTCTGAATGTTATTAATTATAAACATTTGATAGCTCGGCCAGCGTGTGTTGAAAAGATTTGGTAAACGTACGTGGAGGAGGGGAAAGAAGTACGCAATGAAAGCCAGATGGCTGAAAATGAAGGAAATTCCAGGCAATTTCTGCAGCTTTGTTCTAACATACTTTTTAAACTAAACTTTTATTTCTCTGCAACAGAGAACAGCTGAGTGGTGCAGAATAGATAAACAGTGAAGGGGGGGGGGGAAAGAAGCCCATAATTCCAGGAATAGTACTTGGTTTCTGCCCCCCACCCCAATCGCATTCCCTTTTCTCTGACCTAGGGTGGTTCCTAGGACCAGCAAGAACTATAAAAGAAGTTTGAGGATTCCTATCTGAAACGAGAAAGTTAAGGAAAAACATCTTAAAGATCACAGAGTCTCCTCTTTAAAAGCAAACTGCAGAATGCCTATTTTATTGTACACTAACAAAATCCATGCAGACTAGCAGCAAATGATTTCCAATTCGTAATTTTCTTTTATATTAGCCTAAAATGGCCACAGCACAAGGTGCTGCCCTTTTACACAACCATGTTTTAATTTACTTGATGGAGCTTTCAAAGCTTTACAGGAACCGACCCCTTTGACAACTTGTTTTAAGGGTTACTGTTTCAACATGCTCTCTAAATATTGGTTTATCTTTTGCTGGGTTCCCAAAGTTTCCATATGCTGCCTTTTGGCTCTGTCCGTGCTAACTTTTAAGTGCTCAAAGCAAAAGCACACCAAAGCTCACTGACGTCCACAGAAATTGAGCCCAGATTTGGAGGCCATGTTCAGACGTCCTTAGAAATCTAATACTACTACTATTGTCATCCTCTTTGGTAAATCCAGATGCATAATTATACTGTCTCTCTCTTTTCTTCCACTGATGGACAAGTTACAACAGAAGAACCTGCCAAGACCTGTTCCTTAACAACTGGGCCTGATTGGCTCAGTGGCAGCCTCTGCTATTTCTCTACCCAGGAATGTGCTGGCCTAGTGATCAGAATTGTCCCCAGCAACATTTTGACATCAACAAGGGTAAACATCACGTGTATGCTTGCCTTGGGGCTTAAATCTTCATTTCTCCTAATGAGAGCCCTCTCCATGGTTACACATCACCTGTTATATCAACCACAGACCTCTGTGAAATGAGCTTTGCTGGTATTAGAAGTTACACGCATAGGTGTAGCTGTTGCATGAATCTGGGGTAAAAATCAAGGGATTGGATCTACCTTCTCATCATGTCACCTGATGAGGGAAGCTTTCCTTGTTTCTTAACATCGATGTGGTTGGACAGCCTTTTAGACCGCATACTTCTGCCTGGACTGTGGCAAAGTCGTTATACAAACCATTGACTGAAATTAACCTTCTGCACAACAAAAAATACGGCAGAAAGTGTTTTACATCTCAATTCAGTAAAACATAAAAATGCACTGGGCATCTTCATGCACAGCAGTCTGCTTGTATTTGGTCCTCAGAAATGACTAGAAGACAAAACCTGTTCTAACGGAGTTACCAGTTATTGGAAGAAGATTTTAAGACAGTAACTTCTTTGAGTGAGGCAAGCACAAAGTTCTGTGGGAGCGTGAGGCTGAGGGGAAGGCTTCCTGGCGGAGGTGATGCCTGTGCTGAGTCATAACGCATAAGCAGGAGTTACCCAGGTGAAGAAGGGAGAGAAGAGATGTTACAGGCAGAAAGAAAAACATGGGCACAAAGGAAAGGACAAGAAATGGAAGCTAGTGTTAGGGGGTGGGTAGGGGCCAGCTCCAGGATAGCCCAGTACGCTAAGTTAAGTTGTTTGGACTTTACGTCCTATAGGCAATGGAGGGCCATTAAAGGGAGTTAAACAGGGGAGTGGAACAGTCAGATTTGCTTGGAGAAAGATGACTCTGGCTGCTCATCCAACAGAGCTAAAGTAGTAACAGTGGCTAGCTTTTATTGTCTTACAGGCATCTGCTCTTTTTCTCATGCAATGTCGCAAATAAGTAGTGTGCTCTGTGTATTCTACACCATTCTATTTTCATTGAAATTAATAAAGACCTCTTGTCCTAGGTATGTTAGCATTTTGTATGCCTCCACATTCAACCCAGTATGATGCGGACTCAGCCCATCCACCCGGCAGGAGGATAGAGCTCCAAGGAAGGGTATCACAAAGGAAGGAATGAGAGGTGCAGCTCCGTGATCCCTGAGGCCCTTCAAGTTCTGACATTTTGTGGTTCCTTGAAGGTTATGATAATTATCCACAGAACTGAAGCTTTTCAAGAAAGAAAGAAAAGGTGAATTATATTAGGAAAATACCTTGAGTCAAATTGAAGTCCCCAAGACAAAGCACCTCTATAAGTCACAAAACAGTAACTGGCTTTAACTATAAATTAAGAAGCCGTGAGAAGTCTACAGGGGACAAGACTTATATTTCCATAAGAAAAATGTAGGTGAGAGCATTCAGGCAGCAAGGATGGTGAAACACTGGAATGATGAACATTTTTAGAATACCTTAATGTTGTTTGTCCGTATGTAAAAGGATACAAAATGTTCTTCATCCCTGGATTTAGAATTTTACAGTGCTCCTTACTATAATGCCTTATAACTAGAACTTCTCTTCATTCAACCTCCATTGAACAAATATTTATTGAACGACTACTTTGTGCCGGGCATTGTGCTAGGGATACAGGGGTCAACAAACCCACCTTGTTCCCTGAAACAGGTAAAGCCAGAGTTTGGGGAATGGTCCTGGAGAAGCCATTACATTTTTTTAATCTTGGGTCCTACCCTCCTAAGTCTAGTTATTAAACTAAACAACCTCCTGCATTCTTCACTGCTCTAAGAGCTGACATATCTGTACCAGTCATCAATCCCATTGCTCATAAGCACCATGGGGATGGAAATATCACCACCAGATAGCTTTCTGCTATGGGTATGGTGATGAAACATTGGAGTTTTACAGTTCACAAACCTTCTAGCTTACAAATCAATCAGCAGAAGTAGAGTGGAGACTCCCAAAGTAAATCTTGTCTACTATATATATATATATATTTTTTTGCCTTTCCCTATAATCCAGTGTTTCTAATGTACTGAAGTAACGATTTAAAGGCAAGCAATGATTCAGCCAAAGCTTTGAAATGAGAATTATTGCTGCCTAAGTGTACCCGATACCTTCTTTGGAAATTTTGAAAGAAGGCCTCGCGCAATTTGAGATGAAGAGCTGTTCTATGACCTCAGAGTTAGAAATCTCCTCTGTTGCTGTGTTTCTTAAACTTGGAAAACAAAGAAGTAGGGAAAAGACTGGAGAAAGAGATAGAGACAAAGAGATGTTTAGGCAACATAAAAATGAGGGAGTGAAAAAGAGAATGCTCTGATTTGTGCCCAGTAACCTGGGGGAATACCGTTCAGAAACGGTTCATCGTTCTGGAAATATTATTCCCATCATGGTACCAGTCCAAGGTCAGGAAGGTCTTGGGTTATCTGCCATACTTACAGAAAGATCTGTTACAAAGCAGAGTCCAGCTAACTACTACGTTTCCTGTGGTGAATCAGTGTTCTTCCTTTATTCTAGTCTTTACCATTTCTTTTTTTCTTCATCATTGTGCCTAATTATCTCTACCAGGACTGCAAGGAATTTTGTTTGGTGTTTGTGTTAGTGACATAAAAAGGCCTAGAGTGATTGTCACTGGATTAACACAGCTTCCAGACCCACCAGATGCCCACTGCTTTTTCATGGGGCTCCTAGGGTTGTTTTTTGTGTGTGTGAAGTTTGAAAGTATTCTGTTTTTAAAATTTTTATTGGAGCATAGTTGATTTACAACGTTGTGTTAGTTTCAGGTGTACAGCAGAGTGAATCAGTTATACATATACACATATCCACACTTTTTTTAGATTCTTTTCCCATATAGGCCATTATAGCGTATTGAGTGGGGCTTCTAGTTTTACTGGTGGAGTGACTATCCAAGGGACCTAGACAGACACGAACACAGGCGATTGGCTCTACGTTAGAACCGTGGAAGGTGGTACATTCTCTGTCACGTACGGCTGTCGACTCTGGTTCCCAAGTGGATAGACACAACCGCCTTTTCTGGCTGGCCACTATTCGTGTCATTCAAAGAGCCACAAAGGACCCTCCACCCAGGTTGCATAGAACTTGACACTTATTCCACTATTAGCAATGGTGGTAAACACCAAACCCACAGTTTGCTTTGATGGTGTGCGTGCCTCTGGTAGTTCATTATCATCTTAGCATGATTTTTTTTTTTATCAGACACCATATTTTTCCTAATAGGAATGTTGGCAATACTTGGGGTGACTTCAGGATAAGAACCAAAGGAGACTTGGCATTGTCAGAGCTAAATATTCCCCACTGGGAATCGGGAGAAGGCCTGGAATTAGGGAGAAATTGTGGGTTTTCAGGTCAGATAGATCTTGGCTCCTTTATTTGCTTTGTGGCGTTGGGTTGGCTCCTTTAACCTCTCTAAGACTCAGTTGTCCTCAACTGTAGAACAGATATAATTGTCTGAACCAGGGGGAGGAGGGGTTGTAAGGATGGTCACATTCATAAAACACTCAGCCAGTTCCTACCTCATATAGTAGATGCTCAAAAAAATAAGGGTTTGCCATCCCTCTTAGTTCCCTATTCAGGAACACATATGATATAAAAAGACCTTCATGTTTATTTCGTAGTCATTGCAGTTTATTCCTTCATTTTCTTAACCAGCTAGTGTGGGAGCAGAGTAATGGGGAGGGCGTGGATAGAACCGAGCTTCAAGGCAGCTTTCTGTACAGACTTTGCCCCATCTCTTGGGCAGTTCTAGAACAGAAAGCAGAGCAGCTGGTGATCGTGGGTTCCATCACTCCTGCAAAAGGTACCAGTTGTTGGGATATTCCGTTTTATTTTAACACCTAATCCAATAAGGTGTGTTTTTTAAGAACAGCAATGAACTGATGAAGTGGGAGCAGAGAGGTCAGAGTCCAAATATTCCTAAAAAGTTAATATCCTGTGTGACATGATTGAAGGAAATAAGGCCCGTGGGCAAGTGAGACATGAGTCCTGGAAATGAGCAGCTGTGTCCTGATGGTTGGAAAAGCCTGTGAGAAGTCAGGGAGAAATCAGAAAGCTTACATAAATAGTGTTATTCCTACCCAGTTGTCTCCTCAAATACTTGTGGGAGAGAGAAGGAAAGAAAAGATGAAGTAAAATCCAGCCCAGGGTACAGACAAGTTAAGGGCGTCTTGCCCCTACCTCCTCGCACATCTTCATGGGCCATCTTTGAGCAAGGTAGGGTTTGCCTAATAGCTTCCATTTATTAGCAGTTTACAGTATGCCGGGCACTGTGTTCATCTCTTTCCATACATTATTTTGTTTAATCTTCCCCACAGCTTTATGAGGATTTACTATTCCTGTCGTAACTTTACAGCTGACGAAACTGGGTCTTTAGAGGGATCGTATAACTAGCCAGCGGCAGGTTCATATTTGGAACAAAGTATGTTTAATTCCAAAGTTGTTACTAAAGAGCTTATGCTTCACTCTTTGCCTCTATTAATGATGTTTACACATCCTCCATTCCTCCCTCCTTATCTCCCTCCATTTCTCCATCCCTCCCTCCATCTAATCCCTCCATCCCTTCCTCCCTCCTTCCACCCATCCCTTTATCCACCCATCCCCTTTCCTATTCTAGGCACTAAGCTCTAGGTATGGGAATTACCACAGTGAAAAGAACCAGTCCTCCTAGCCCCATAGTAGTTTATAGCCTAGTGAAGATCACAGAGGGAAATTTACAGGCTCTTCTTTCTTTATCTCCAGCAGTTAGCTTTCATCTCATACCTCAGTTGCCAAGGGTAGAACTAGACTCTTGGTAAAAGCTAATTCTTAAGGGATAGTGAAAAATTCTTTTGAACATACACGTCTCGGGGCAAAACCAAATATAGAGGAAATGAACCATGCTCAAAGAAAAATCAAATAGACCTAAAGTGGATTTCTTAAAATCCAGCACTGAGTCATTAGGTAAAGCACTCAGTTCCTAAGAAAACATTTTTATAAAGAAATACTAAGTCATCCAGAGAGATGCAGCCTGGGCTTATGAATCTGGAAGACATTGGTGGCTACCTTGGAGCTTTGCATCTTTGCTCTGCCACTGCTAACAACCACTGGCTTAGTTTATGCTTCACTGATGGCTTGTTTGTGTTGTAAATTACCAACACCATTACTCTCTTACACACACACACACACACACACACACACACTCACACTTCTCTTTCCCCAGGGTCCCCCATGCAACCCTGGGTCCCTACCGCCTTTTCCATGCCACTCTCTTCTCTGAGAACCTCTTTCCTAGTACCTCTTTCTTCTCTCCCCCAGAGACTTAATCCTAATCACCTTGCCCTCTTACTATCCAAATTCCCAGATGACCTTTCTCTACCACTTGTGCCAGGACCCCAATTCTTTCAGCTCTTTTTCTCCCTGCCCACACCCCGGCCACCAATTCATTCAGTTCAACTCAACTAACAGGAAAACAGAACTACCTAAGCTAATTCACACTAAGGTATGAGTTACTGATCCCCATGCCTTCATTCTAGCCTTAAGAGCATGGGCTTGGGAATCGTACAGATCTGGGATTTTACTCGCTCACTGGCCTTGAGCAGATGGTTTAACTTTTCAGAGCTTCAGATCCTCTGTCTTTAACTCTTAGATAATTGTGCAGATATGTACATTGAGTGCTTGACATAGCACCTAGCACACATGAAGCACTCAGTGAATAGTGATAGGTATTGGCTGTGTCGTTTGTGTGTGCTTTTTAAAATATATATCTCTGTAAGAAGTTGTGCCTGTGTTGGAGGATGCGGGTGGATTTGTATGTGCTTTAAGGAACTGGGGCTCCCAACTTTTTTCCTTAAGGAAGGAGAGAGAAGCTCTGTTACAAAGGGAAGGGGCTGTCCAGTCTAAGCCAAGAATACCTGGCCCTTGACTATATCTCATTCAATAAGCTCTAGCCCCCAGGGAGAGGGAGCATTTTCTGCTGGTTAAGGGAAAATCCAGCTCAATTCAGCACACATTTGTTAAATTCTTGCTGTGTTGCAGGCCCTGAAGAAACACACAAGTCTGGGACATAGACCCTGGGGCCAGGCACTAACAGCTAATTGGGAGGTCAGTACACAAATAGATCATGACGATGCACAATCACAATGGCCATAGCAGAGGTGTGCATGACTGTCTTCTGGGAACACTGAGATGAGTCACCTAATCCAAATCAGGGAGGGTGACCCAGAGAAGGTGATCACTGAGCTCAGTGAGTCTCTTGTTCTTATAGATGTCAAAGTATTTTTTCCTAAAATTCTAATCAAACATATTATTGATATACTACTTAGATAGTGCCCCTAAAGTCCCAATCCAGGCTTTTCAGAAGCCCTTGGGACAGCTTTGTGTCCTGCTTTCTGTCCCCTTTCAGTCTTCCAGATGAGCCTGAAAGTGCTTGACTCCCCTGTATTATAAGAGCATTTCTGGTTGCTCTCAATTAATTAACAGGAAGCTGACGTATTTATGTCCCATAATGATGTAATGCAATAACAACTCTACCAACTGTTTAAAATAGGTCAGGTTATTTACTACCAGCTTTGTTGGATCTTTGTCCCTGTGAGTGACACAAGAACTTGAGACTCGATCATTTATCTGTAACTTCCCTGTCCTCTCCAAGGTACCATGCTGCCCTCAGACAGTTCTGATGGCTCAAGAGATGCAAAAGAGGGACCGAGACCGTAGAGCAATGTATTTGTGTTGCATCTTCAGGCAATGGTAGAAAACTCTGAAAAACAGAAGGATCACTAATATCCTGCCATCTCCTTCAGCTGCAAACTCAGGGTCAAGAGCTCTTAGATTACACAGTTTTGCAAAGTTTTCTGAGTTCTGTGTAACTTGGCGTTATGTAAATACAAGATACTGAATTAATACTCTCTCTTTATTTCATCTTTTAAGCCACCTCTTCATCTCTTGCCCTGTGAGATACTCCAGGGGGTTGGTTTTCAGGGCGCCACTATCTAATCAGTCCTCCAGATACTTGCTTATTGTGCAGATGTCACTGCAAGATTGGCTTAGTGCACAGAAACAGCAACATCACAGAGAAATCTCAGTTTGGGAACTGACACACAAGCTGTTTTGAGGTTTAAGGAGTAAACAAAAAGGAGATGTATGCCCTGGCCTTGGCAAAACCCCACATGCCAGACACGGGTTCCTCCTTTATTCAAATCAGGCGTATGTGGGAGGACTCTGTAGATTGCTGAATACATCCGGGATGCTCTTTGAGAAATTGAATTAAAGTTCTCAATAATAGAAAATGAAGCTTATGCATCACTGACGCATTTACTGGGAAATTTCCCGGAATTAACCAAACCTCTGTGGGTGGTCTATCGCCCATCCCACCCCCACCTCCACTCCCACCCAAGGACCACACTTTAACTGCCTCAACTCCTTCTGCAGACGAGCACGCTGGCAAAAATCAAAGACTGCAATGCCCAGAGCTTGTACAATTTTAGCTTCATCAAGCTATGGAAAATCACAGAAGGAAACTGTTATAAGCAAGGTATTTATTGATGTAAAATCCACCACAACTAGACAGATACCATTTATCAATGCTCTTTTTGTGAGGAAAGTGATGCCAGAATTATGGTGTGGGAGAGAAGCTGATAATGGAGCCAGATCTTCCTCACAAGACGCTCCCCACTGTCAAGCTCGATTTTGTGGCTTTTCCTTTTTGGCACTCATGGTAGGCTGTTTGTTTGCAACCGGGGGCAGGCAGTAAGACAAGAGTTTGGGGACCGGGAAAGCTTCCATTTTTCTCCTACGGTACCTGCTGGGCGCTTCCACGGGCCTTCTGAAGGCCCATCCCAGGCACACCTAGAAACGCCTTCTGTGGAAATGGGCACTGTCACGCACTTCATCTTTCATTTAATGGAGGTTGACGATATAACTGACCCATGGTGGAGTGAAGTGAAACCACCTGTGGGCTGGATTGACCTCCCCTTGATCTAGAAAAGAAAAATGCCGTTTTCCAGCTCACCCCTGCATGCTTAACTTCTCCAGGAGGGTCGTTGGGCAGAACAAGGTTGGCACAGTGTAGACTACTTTTCACCACACACGGTCTTGCTGCAGCTGCATATTTAGGTCTAGAAAGTGGGCCCATGGATTGTATTCCTTTCTCTTGACACACAGAAAGGTAGTGCGTTGAAATCTTATAGGCTTGGTCATGACATCTTGCTGCATCTTTTCATCCTCAGGTGTGTAAAATTCCCTGTCCCTTGTCTCTCTGAGCATAGGCAAACTCTAAATGTCAGCTTATCCCAACATTTATGCCAGTCCCATAATTGTTTCATCGTTTGCTATTTATTGCATTTGGGAGCCCCAAATCCTCCTCTCTGGACAGACCAGTGTCTGAAATGGATGGGTTTTCTGAACATCAAATGCACCCATTTGTTCATAAAAAACTCTCTCTTCCTGAAAAGCCAGTTTAAACAATGAAGCACAAGGTGGGTTTCCAGTCCAAATTGCCGTGCCCAGGTCCATGGCAGATGATGCTGATGGACCAAGAGACTTTACTGTGAGTGCACCGTCCTCAAGAATCATTGGGAATCCTTGTTTGTTGTGGACAGTTTTGCCAACCAGTTACTGGAAGCTGGATCCTTTCGCTTCCAGGGACTGAGGCATCATGGTCACATGAAGAGCTTGGTGGCCATCAAATTCTCATCACTCCCCAGTCGGCTCTATCAGTAGTATCAGTACCAAAAGATGGCAGGGCTTCATTCTTTACACTCTAAAAAGCCAGAAAGTGGTGAGGAGTTTGGCTGACAGACTTGTCCAGAAGCCACACATTTGACAAATGAGTCTCCCTCAGTGACTGGGGTTGTAGAATCCCGGAATGTAATATGCCTTCATCTTATCTGCGAAGGAAGACAGGTCAGAGGTGACTTGCCCAAGTAGCCATGGCTAGCAGAGCTCCAACTGAAAGCCTGAAAAGTAACGCTTCCCAACTTCGAGCTCAGTGTTTATCATAAACAGGTGGGCTCCAGAAACTCGTATAGTGAGTTAGAATGTAGGATCTAGAGCCAGACTTCCTAAGTTCAAATCCTGATTCTGCAACTTACCAGTTATGTATACTTGAGCAAGTCACTTAACCCCTGTCTGTCCTTGGTTCCTTGTCCATAAGGTAAGGATGAAATAATACCTACCTCAGTGGGATTCTGTGCACATTAGTGAGTTAATGTATGTAAGGCACTTATTAGAGGGCCTGGTTATAGGCCCTGTGTAAGAGTTTTCCAGTGCTAAAACTGCACTAAGAGGTGGAATCAGGTGACAGTGTAGGGGACCCAGATGGTCGAAGGTGGCCCTAACGTACTCTTTACTAGGATAAGAAAGGATTTTCTCACCAAACTATGAAAGAAGTTTTTATTCTTTCTCTCTACCTTATGAACACTATAGAAATGAATTGAGTAGTTTATGTACAGCTAAGGAGATACCAGTTACCTCAGATAGAAATCTTTTATCCTTTCCAAAGATAGCGTATCAATCCATGAGAAAAGTATTCCTCCCCCTTTGAGAATGAAGAGTAGAGGGTATGGAGTCAAGTGGGACATGAAAGGAAAAGAGAGAAAATTCATAGACCATGAGGGTTTTTCTAGTAACTTATGAATGAATGATAGTCCAGAATTAGGAACTCAGTTGACCTCCACGTGGCATGGGATGGAAATCCTCTCCACAGTTTTTTGGAAGTCATATGGCTTCCACTGTTCTTACTCAGTATTTAGTTACCAGGTTGCCCCACTGTTTCCATTTTTTTAACTAGAAAAATATACAATGTGTTCTGAGGATCAGAGGGCAGCTAGAAAGTTCTCTGTGGCCTGGGGAATGTTGAGCTGCATGAAACCAAACTGTTACTTATTGTAAGTGTGGGATAAAGCAAGCACAAGTGAATACCAAAATAGTTGCTCTGATTCGGGTATAGCAATAGCAGTCATTTCAAGGAACCACAAATAGGCAAAAAAAAAAGAATCCCGAAGACCCATTCTTCCTATTGGCCTCGCTTGTGTAAGAGAAATAATATTATAACAACAGTGACAACAATAATAATGATGACAGCTACCATGTGGTATTTTGCTCCCAGCACCTTTGCAAGGTAGAAGGTAAGAACACAGTCAAAACTCTGGAGACCACTTAGGATTGAATCCTGGATCTCTACTGACTAGCTCTGTGACCTTGGTTACATTACTTCATTAACCCATATATAAAAGGACATAATCATAGTCTGTCTATCTTAGGTTGCCATGAGGATCAATGAGTAAGTACATGTGAAGTTCTTAAACAGTACTGTGTACATAACAAGCAGCCAGTAACTACTGGAAGCTATTATCGCAGTTGCTGTCCCATTTTACAGGTAAAGAAACTGACATTCAAAGTGGGTAACTTGCCCAAAGTTAGAAAGCGCAGGTGGAAGTAGATTCCATCCCTGATTTGTTGGAATCCAAAGTTCTGGGTCAGTCTGACTCTCTGACATCATGCACACATGTCTCCTGCTTGATGAACATCACTCAGGGATTCAGGGCAATTCATCAGCACTATTCAGATGCAAGCGTGCTTAAACATAGTGCTCCAGGGATAAAAGTGCTAGCAATAAATGAGCATCATGGATAATCAAGAACAAATGAGGGATTTAATAAGCCAAAATAAATCCTAATATGAGGGTTTCAATTTAGTCAGACTTCAGTCTGATAATAATCCTGAGATAACAAAACATCAAAGAGTAAAACGTACATTCTACTTGAAGAGATCTTTGAACCTCACTTGAAAAATAACTTTAGGTCATTTGCATGTGGTCAAATATGAAAACATTTGTGCACGGCCTTCCTCTTTCTCCTCAAGAAGACACCCCTCAGGGCTAGAGAGTACACGGGCTGCTGCTTTCTGCATCCTGTGGTTACAACATCTGTGTGAATAGAAACATTCTTGGTTGGCAAAGAGCAGGTGTTGCCTATAGCTGTATGTGTGCATGTGTGCACGCGCGCACGTGTGTGTGTGTGTCTGTGTCTCGGCACTGATAGAATTCATCACACCCAGCATCCATAGTTAGCTGCTTCCTCTCCTGACTCTTCACGTATCAAACCCTGGAGACTGAGACAGAGACATCTCTCCAGGGGAAACAGCTCTATCTTTTGTTTTCCTCTGCTAAACCAGGGTTGAAATGAATTTCTGCTCTGATTAAACATAGCGGAGGGCCTGCTTAAAGCCCCGTGTCACCGTGTACCATGGGCCTGTTGGGATTCTCACCAAAGCCCGGCACCCCTTGGGATGGACAGAAAGGGGTCGTGCTGGGCATCCAGCTGTCAGCTGATGGGACGTGTGCTACCCAGCACTGTCCTGGGGGCTGTGGGTTTGAACTGTAGTGAGCTTAAGTCATCTTGGTCATTGGGGGTTTGGCTGCCCACGGCACCTCTGTCTTCCAGGCTCCCTTACCCACCATAACTACATCGAGGAAAACAGAGGGGAGTGAGAGCCAGAATTTTCCAAGTATTTACTAGGCTTTCTACTCAATATTCTTTCCAGCCCTGAGCATGGAAATAGATAAACTGGAATTCCCCAAATGCAACTTACAACTCACTCTGCCTGGAATACTTTCTCTTTACTTCTGCCTTTGCCTGGCCACCTCTTATTCACCCTTCAAGACTCAGCCCAGGCATCACTGACTCCAGGAAGCCTTCCATGACTATCACTTCCCTTTTGACTCCCAGTCTGTGTTTTCGTGCTTCCCTACACCTCATGCTTACCTGTCTCACAGACTAAATTGTGAGCCCCATGGGAATAGGGTCTGTGTTTCTCTCCTTTACCATTCTGTCCCTTCATGTAGAGCCTGGCCACATAAAGGGCTCAATAAACACTAGTTGAATGAATAAATAAATGAATAGCACTTATTACAGTATCTTGTAGTTGTCTCCGAAAGCCCTTAAGATCAAGAATTTTTTTTTAAATCTCTGCATCCCCATCATTCAGCATAATACTTGGTACATAGTAGGTTTTTATCCAATGAATACATGGCTGTAGGCAGACATATGTATATGAATGGCCAAATATGTGGGTGGAAGAAAAAATTTAGTCTACAAGACTGTGAAAGCCATTATGATGAAAGGAAAGAGGAGGCAGAATCTTGCAGGAGATTATATCAATAGAAGCAGATCTGTGGATCCTGACATAAAGGACTGAACTTCCCAGGCATTTCACTTGGAGAGAAAGCCCATGAATATAAATGTTCAGAAAGGTTTCCATTTACAACATAAATAAATGGATTAAAAACTGCTCAAGAGAACTAACTTGAGGGAGTGTGTTGGCTTGCTAGGGCTGCCATAATGAAGTACCATAAACTGGGTGTCTTAGAACAGCAGATATTTATTCTCTCATAGTTCTGAAGGATAAAAGTCTTAAATCATCTGAGCAGGGCCATGCTGTCTCTGAAATCTGTAGGGGAAGGATCCTTCCTTGCCTCTTCCTAGTTTCAGCTGGTTTTTCAGCAATCTTTGGTGATCGTTGGCTTGTAGATGCCCCTCTCTAATCCCCCATCTTACTGTGGTCACTTTCCCTGTCTGTCTCCTTTTTCTAAAGACACCAGTCATAATGGATTAGGACCTCATTTTAACTTGATTATCTCTAAAAAGACCCTATTTCCAAATATGGTCACATTCTGAGGTGCTGGGAGTTCGGACTTTAGCATATCTTTTGGGGAGGACATTATCAACCCATGACAGGAAGAAACTCTTAGGCTTGTAGGGTTGAAGTGAGAAATGCCCCCTGCAAATCAACAAAGAGATAGCAATCTTTATGGCCTGATTTGATGGATGCCAAACAATGCTCTGAACTCCAAAATACTTGATCCTACGTCTTAAAAGCCTTATATTCTACTTGGGATGATAACCGGAGAAAAACATTTAGGCAAATAGAATTATGTCAAATAAGATACTCTAGCCTTGGCTTGGAACAGCCACACAGTCAGTGTTATAGAATCTAAACAAGGGCCAAATGACAGTAAATCTAATAGGATTGTAAAGAGGGTGCAGTCGATACGAGCTAGGATGGTGAGGGAGACCCTCCCCGAGGAAGGACTTGAATCAGACCTGGAGCTGGGAATATGGAGAGCATTCCAGGAAGGAAAAGTTGGAAGCAAATTCACAGATGTGAAAAAGAAAAATGGTGTGTTGGGAAGCCAGCAAACGGTGAAGCCTGGAGAAGCGCATCTCTGTTTGGGGGATTTAATTCTGGAAGCGGAAGGGAGTCTGTTTAGTGCTAGACCTTTGGTGTGAGGATGCTCATCAATTAAGATCAAAGAGAAAACTGGAATAATAACCACAAGAGGGTGTTAGAGGGAGAAAAAGAAAAACGCCAGGTGACACTTGTGTTTGTGATCGAAGCAGTTCCTTCTGTGGTCTTGACCACAAGGAGGACGACCCTGTGACGGTTTTTTTTTGTTTTGTTTTGTTTCGTTTTGTGAGTCAAGTTTTATTTGGGGCAAAATGAGGACTATAGCCTGGGAGACAGCATTTCAGATAGTTCTGAGAAAATGCTCCAAAAAGGTAGGGGGGAAGGTCAGTATATATGTGATTTTTGTGAAGGGGGAGTACATACAATCAAGCACATATTTTTTTGCAGAAGTTTTCTGCTAGTCACGAGGAGCAGTCATCACCATGAAGGATTTTAATGCTTTTCTAGATATGAGGAGATAACAAGAATTGGGCTTATAAAATCAGCTCCTGGAAGTATCTAACTATCTGAAGACCTGTTCTGCCAGTTTTTCCCAGCCTGTGACTATTTTTAATAGGAAATTTCCACCTAGAATTCTAAGCAAGCCAACTAAAATCTCAAACTTCTAAGGGCACAAGTGATTTGGCAGATCATCTACCCTCCTAACCTGTGTCTCAGGAATCCTGTCTGAATCATAACAGCCAGCAGAAATTCTATCTCATTTTAATGTACTAACACCCAGAAGACAGGGCGATCAGAGAATGGGAGGGAGACCTTAGAAGTTTTAATTGAATCAAACTGCCTGTAGGTAAGCAGACACGTGGTGTTTCTTGGACAATGGGATGCCATAGAGAAGTGTTGGAGGGTGTGGGAGAGAAGGCTGGAGATGCTTTGTACCACTGGGCCTAGTTTCCAGGCCCTTCTGCTGTTTGACATGCTCTATGAAGGAAGTAGGTTTAAAGCAAATGGCATGCTTGTAATGAGAGAGTAAATGTATATCTTGCTGCAAGTGCTCTTTTTTTCAAGAGCTATTCATTAATCTCTTTTTCAAAATAGCAAAAAAACACCAAGGAGTTATTTGCAATGTTGGTAACCTTGATTTTTTTTTTTTTTTTTTTTTTTAAAAAACGATTTAGAAGGTGAGGCCACCTGGCATGGCTTAAGTCGTCACTTCCACCACACTGTTCTTCAGTAGATATAAGTGCTTTGCCACCTCAGGTGTTTGGTAATCTTGATGATAAGCATTTTTATGGCGGCAAAACCTTGTGCCAAGCAGGCTGACTTCCAAGAGAAACGTGGCTCTATCTCCTGTTTCCTGAGCCACGTCAGCTCTTCTTTTATAGAGAGCCCTGATTCTCACGATACTGTTTATCATATATGCTTTTGGTTGATTTTTGGCCTTCAAATATATTTGTACTGTCTCTTGTCTAACATCTCCTTTGATCTTTTATTTTTCCTAGGCCCCTTTAAGCAGCTTTCTAAAGCACAGAGGCTGTAGCAGATCCATCTGCTGCGGAGTGTAACTATTTTTCTAAACTTGTCTATTCTTCCTCTCTGACCCTTCATGATTCCATCCTCCATCCTTAGTGACTTAGCAGGGTAGAAGGAGTAACCTGACTTCCCTTCCCAACTTTGGGGAAATCACTGGTTTCTCTGAGCCCCAGCTTGCTGATCTGTAAGATGGAGGTAGTGATGCTGGCTTTGCTTTACTTCTGAGTTAGGTGGATCAAGTGAGATAATGTTGATGGACAGACTTTGTGATTTGCGATCAGCCGTATAGATGCAAGTGGTATGAGTACCACACTGCCTGTCTTCTGAAATTCTGCTGTGTCCATGCTTCAGCCGAATAGTTTAGCACTTAGCTCATTCCTCTTACCTAACGTTGTCTGCTGTGTGTCCTGGGTGTTTGTCAGTTCTCCCCATCTTTGCTGAAAGCATGTTGAAGGTGGCGAGCACATTCCCCACTTCTGTATCTGCCGCAGGGCTTATTAGCAGTGTATGCGTAAATGCTCAGTTAATGTGGGCAGGTCACAAATGTCCTTTCCCTCAGTCTCTGTAACCTATGGTACTTTGACTGACTCACTCTGGGAAGAATTCTCACTCTATTCGTTAAACTCTATCTTCACAATCATTATCCATGCATTTAACAAATATTTACTGAGCAACCGGTAGGAACAGTTCATATTAGCTAATGTTTACAGAGCCCTTCATCTGTGCCAGGCACTGTGCTTATGCCTTTTACATAGATGTTTTTACTTAAACCTCCTAACAACCCTTTGAAGGGAGTATTGCTATTATTCCTATTTTAAATATGAGTAAACCGTTTAGTAACTTGCCCAAGGTTATGCAATTAGAGAGTGGCAGAGCACGGTTCATTCACAGAGAATCCAATTCCAGAGCCAAAGGTCTCCTTCGTTAGGCCACGATGCCACCCTGGGCATCCTTGTTATGCCGGCACTGGAGTAGGTCCTGGAGATATTATGTTGAATAAGTCAGGGCCATTAGGGTCTAGTGAGAGAGAGAAATAAGTAGACAAATAACTACGGTGTGGTGAAGATGAGCCTGAGGGAAGAAAAGAATGCCACTAGAAGGAAAGACACAGTAGCGTGCTGGGGAGGGAAAGGTCTAGCTCTGCCTTGTGGGAGGGGCATCAGAAAAGTGTTCAGAGAGGAAGGTGATGTTCGGGATGCCAACCTGAGAGAGAGAGGCATCTGCCAGCCAGAGAAGAGCAGTCCTCTTCTGCTGGGTACTCAGCAAAGCTGAGTATGGGGTGACCAGAGATTACACCAGGAAGATACACTCAAACTTCTTTGGGAAGCACATTGCAGGCGAGCCAAGGATTTGACCATTGGCCTGTGGGTAACAGGGAGCCAGTGGATGTTTTTTTATAAGCTTTATTTTGAAATAATTTCAGTTTTTAAAGAAGTTGCCAGAATAGTACACAGATCTCCCTTATACTCATCCCCTCAGTTCTATAGTTGTTAATATTTTGGGACCATTTGGGAATAATTTTAGGTATATACCCCACATGCATCTTAACACTTCAGTGTTTATTACCTAGAAACAAGAATGTTGTCATAAATAACCACGGTGCAACTAACCATCAATCAAGAAACGACATGAATTCAGTGTCACCATCTCATGCACAGACTCCATTCACATGTTGCCTGTTGCCCCAGCAATGCCCTTTATAGGCCCCAAATCCAATCTAGGGTCTTGTGTTTGGCTGCCATTTCTTCTTAGATGTCTCCCATCTGGGACAGTCTCTTCTTGTCTTTCATATCCTGGACACTTTTGAAGAGTACAGGCCAGTTACTTTGTAAAATGTCCCTCAGTTTGGGTTTGTTTGATGTTCCCTCGTGATTTTTGAAATTTGACAAAAGCTCTGCAGAAGTATGCTGTGTACATCTTAGTGCATTGTGTCAGGAGATGATGAAAGGTGTTCCATTCCATTCATTACTGATGATGGCAACTCTTATGACTTGGTTAAGATGATGTCGATCAGGTTTTCCACCATGAAATTAATAAATATGTTGATCATATTTATAGCAAGTATTTTATGTAGATAATCTAAGGCTAAGTGAATACCCTATTCCTCACCAACCTTTCACCCACCAGTGTCAATATTCATTGATGATTCTTGCCTGAATCAAGTGTTATTATCATTGTTGTTGTTATTGTTGACAAATGGTGACTTTCTAAACTCTATCATTCCTTCTAGTTTATTAGTAGGCATTCTACTGTTGGGTAGAGATTTCTCTTATTTATTTACTTATGAATTTCTATTTTACTTAGAGAGTTAAAATTCATTACTGTCATACTGTCTCAGACGTGGGCAATGAGAGCCCCTTCAAACTGGCCCCTGTGTCCTTTTGATTTATACCCCATCATTCTTTGAGTACTTCCCAGTTTCCTGGTACAAGATATTCCAGGCTCACTTTTCATTTTCCCAGCCCCTGCCCCAGAGCCCTTTTTACAGGAACTGGTTCCTTAGTGAAGAATGATATTTAGAAACCAAGATCTGGGCACTTGATATGCTTGATACTACTAGGAGACCTAGAGGTCATTGCTTCGAGACCTGTTAGCAGAGAGAGCTAGGAAATATTGTAAACATATACATCTGTATATCTGTATACACTCATGTATATCTATTGATATATCTTTGTCTATCTAGGTATCTGTCTATTAAATATCATGAGTTCACAGTTTTCAATACCAATCTAATTTTATGAGGTTTATTCTAGTCTTCCCACTTTCTGTATCTGTAACTCCTCTGTGAAAGTAAGAAATCTGGCTCCCATTCTCCTTCATGTATTTATGTATTTGTTCAGTCCTTCCTGAATGTTTGGTTCCCAGTTATCCTTGCCCACGGTGAGCTCTGTCACATGCCCATGGACCACTCCACACCAAGCCTCAGGCTACAGTTCGGTCCTGCAAAGCAGAAGAGGGAAGGAAGGAGGAAAAGCCAGTGAGAAAGTTCAGCTCCAGACAGGCAGCACCACCTCACCCCCGCTGGGTGCACTGGACCAAAACTGAGCCCTGGACACCCTGGCCCCCCTCCCCTGAAAGCCCAGCTCGGACTCAAGTGGAGGTTTATAATCAGAGGAAGTCAAGTGAGCAGATTCACATTTCAGACTAACATTTTGGAAGCTTCAGGCTATGGATAGATTGGAAACTGGAAGATGTGGAGATAAATGAGGAGCCACTAATAATCATCCAAGAACCTTAAAGTGGGACAGGGTCATAGTGTCCCTGGTGAAGGGAGGATTCTCTTGGCCCTACCTTAGGATTTCTAGAGCTGGCCACGCTCCATGGTATCTGATTTATTATTGCTGGATTGCCATCTACCTCCTGACCTCAGAGGCATTGTAAAGGAAACAAATATTTCAGGGGGAACCTTAAAAAAAAAATCACAAGGTAGAAATGTTGGGCAGAAATGTCAAGTTGGAGGATTACACACAAGTATAAAGAATGCCTCTAACAAATAACTGAAATTTATAATGGTATTTTGCCTCCCAATAAAGACTGCATTTTAAAATTTTGAGTGGAGAAGCAAACCCTACTTTGCTGCAAAAGCCAAGGTAAGAGGAGGTTCTTAAGATAATAGCTTGTGGTGGGGAGAGTCTGCGTTAGAAATTATGTGCATTTATACCAGCAGCAAACACTGAGTTGCTGGAGGCCTCTCTGAAAGAGTAGGGGAGCAAACCCTTGGCAACTCACATAATGAGCCCTTGTCTAAAGGAAGGCAAAAATTCCTCCTTTTGTGTAGCTAATACAAACACCAGCGGCTAAGAAGCTGCAACCACCATGGGTCCTTGATTGCCCAAATTACCTCTGACAGCCACCTTCACAAAAAACAAACATGTGTGTGGGGGAAAGCACACTCTGCCTTTGCCCTTCAACTGCCAAGTCCCACTGCTGCTTCACTGAAAAACAACTGTTCATGACCCTGGGCTGCTTCAGTGGTGGTTGCTTCCATTACTGAGGAATAGATCTGTCATTTTGTCATTTGTCATTTTCTGAAGTTGTAAGCACCAGGGATCCTAGAATTTGCATCTTAGATCTAGTTTGTACTGCTGCCTTCATCATCCTGGCCCTCAGAAGCCGTAGCCTGGCTGCCTGGGTTTGAATCCTGATTCCCTTGTTTACTAGCTGTATGAGTTTGGACAAGTTGCTCAGCTGGTCAGAACCTCTGTTGTATTGCCCTATAAAATGGGAGAACTGATAGTACCATCTTCATAGAGTTGATGTAGGTAATACATAAGTTCAGATATGTATCCCACATCTTGGGGGAGCTTAGCCCTGAGTCCTGCTGGGATAATGCAGAGCTGGGGCTTCTAAAATCCACAGTGCTGGCCTCTGTCACAGGGAGCAGCCCCATTCTCAGCACCCCCATGTCCAAGTCATGGGAGACTTTGATGTGCTGCAGGTGGCATTGACATCAGTGTGAGGCCTGGCAGGAGGCATTCTAGGCCATGACTAATTAATCATTTAACTTCTTCAGACCTCAACTCCTTGTTGTTAAAATGCAAATAATCACAGTACCTCTCTCACAGGGCTGTGGAGAGGATTAAAGGAGGCAACTCATTTAAAGCAACTAGCACAGTACCTGGCTCATTGTAAACACTGGTAATGTTAGTATTATTATTGTTATTGGCCATAATACGTGACATCAGCTGGATATGTTGTGGTCACCTCATGGCTTATGGCTCACAGCAAAGGGTCTCTCTGCTCTGCCCAAGGCCAAGAACTGGCCAGATACAGGCAGGGTGACAAGACCACGTTCCAATAAGTCAGACTTTGGGCAGAACTCCAGCACCATCAGAAAAACAAAGGGGAAATCAGGAAACCAAGCCTAAAATCTAAAATCCAATTATAATGACAGGCCAACCCAAGGACACATGATGCTGGGCAGAGGGCAGGAAGCCTAATTCCAGCCTTGCGGGGTGGGAGGTAACCTGTCTCCTGCCTGCCCTTGGTCAGGAGTCAGTTGCAGGAGCTTGGCAAGGTCCAGCCTGAAGCTACAGGGCATCACTGTGATCTCTCGACTCCTAGTGCCTTCCCTGCAAGCAGGTTTTGGCAGAAAGAAACAGGAATGTGGAGAAGAAGGGTTCAGCAGAAAGAAAACAGTATAGAAAGAGAATTCGGGGGGAACCAGTCTCCCTAACATTTTGGCCGTGAGCCCAACCATGAAGCCAACACCTGAAGCCTAGAAGCTAAAAGAAATCATAGTGATCATGTTTACTCTTCTCTGTATACAGGACCACAGATCCTTTAGCCAAAACCATTGGAGCAGATGTGTTTTGGAATCCAGAATTTGGGGCATTTTAGAAACATGTTAGGATTACTAAGACGTTAAGTGTATAACATCTCTAGTGAGTTCTGGGGAGAAAAACACCATAATCCAACAGGCTACTATTACTGCAGTAAAATGTATAAATATTTACATCAAGTGAGATGTGGCCTGTCAAGGCATCATGTCAATCCAGGTCCGGCTTTGTTACCAGATAGTTTGCACCACACTGAAGAAAACCTAGTGGTGTTCAGAGCTTTGGGGACCTTGAAATTGGGGTGGGCGGTTGTTCAGAGGACACAGCTGAGATGTTGACCAGGCAAGTGACGAATCCAAAGGGGCACACACAGGTCACTGGGGTTCCGCTCAGCTTGAGTCCCCTCGTCCTTCCTGAGCATCTGCTATGTTCCAGGCACTGTGCTAGGCACTGAGGTCGCAGTTTGGTTTCCTAGGGCTGCCATAACAAAGTATTTACTACAAATGGGGTGACTTAAAGCAACAGAAATTTATTCTCTCAAAGTTCTGGAGGCAAAAATCAAGTCCAAAATTATGATGTCAGCAGAGCCATGGTCCCTGAAACATGTGAGGGAGAATCCTTCCTTGCCTCTTCTAGCTTCTGGAGTTTACCGGCAATCCTCGACATTCCTTGGCTTGTAAATACATCACTGTCATCTTTGTCTCTGTCATGACATGGCATTCTCCCTGGGTGTCTCTCTCTCTTCTTATGAGGTACCTGTCATATTGGATTAAGGACCCACCCTACTCTAGGATGACCTCATCTTAAGTGATTACATCCACCATGACCCTACTTCCAAATGAGGTCACATTCTGAGGTACTGGGGGTTAGGACTCCAACATATCTTTTGGGGGGATACAATTAAACCCATAACGAGCGGTAAACCAAAACAGGCATAGCCTCATGCTCTCATCAAGGTAATAGTCGAGCAGGATACTCAGATTACAGGCGCGTTCTAAAGAAGACATACAAATGGCCAACGGGTATACGAAAAATGCTGTGTCACCGATCATCAGGGAAATGCAAACGAAAACTACAATGAGATATCATCTCAGACCCGTCAGGTTGGCTATCATCAAAAAACCAAAGACTACAAGTGTTGGCAAGAATGTAGAGAAATTGGAACCCTTGCACACTGTTGGGGGAAGTACAGAATGGTGCAGCCACTGTGGAAAACAGTATAGTGGTTCCTCCAAAAATTAAAAATAAAACTATCACACGATCCTGCAATGCCACTTCTCGATATTTATCCAAAAGAATTGAAATCAGGACCTTGAAGGGATACTAGCATTCTCAGATTCATTGTAGCACTCACTGTTCTCAGTAGCTGTTTCCAAGATGTGGAAACAGCTTAAATGCCCATGGGCAGATGAATAGATAAAGATGTGATGTATACTTTCAATGGAATGTTATTCAGCCTTAGAAAGGAAGGAAATTTTGCAATGTGTAACAATATGGATGAACCTTAAAGACTTTATGCTAAGTTAAATAAACCAGTCACAGAAGGACAAATACTACATGATACCACTTATATGAAGTATCTAAAATAGTCAAATTCATAGAATCAAAGAGTGGAATGGTGGTTGCCAGGAGCTCAGGAGAGGGGGAAATGGAGAGTTACGATCAACAGGCATAAAATTTCAGTTAAGCAAGATGAGTGTTAGAGATTTGCTGTACAACACTGTACCTAGAGACAGCAATACTGTATTGCACACTTAAAATTTTGTTAAGAGAGTAGGTCCCATGGTACGTGTTCTTACCACAATATAACAGAAGAAAAAACCAAGTGTGTTGAGAATTTCCAAATGGAGAGTATTCGTGGAACCGTATCATAGAGGAAAATTTTACCCAGTTGAGGGCTTCCTCCCTGAGGAAGTAACATTTTCAGTGAAGGTGAAGAGAAGAGTTAAAGTCAACCAGACAGAGTAGGGGAAGAAGCACAAATGCCCTCGCCCTCTGATGTCCAGAGCCCCTGTCTTCCTCAGCACTGGGCTTATGAGAAGCCAGAACCCAGAATCCCAGGGAAGGCCTGTCAGTGTCTCCCAGGCTGCCAGCTACAGCTAATCCTGCCCGCAGGCTGGGTCCCACCAGCCTACAGTCCCTCCCTCAGCAACAGCCAAAGGCACAGAATACAGGGAGGCAGCTGTCGGCAGCCAGCAGGACCCAGCACTCACAATCGAAGCCCCTATGCAGGCGAAGAGCAGCGGGACATCTCTCTGTTTTCCCTCGTTTGGCCTAAATTGATTAAAATACTTTGAGCCAGAATCAGCAAAGTGCTTAATACACAGATAGCTTCTGCTGCCCTCCTTCCCTTGAGAAAGCCGTGTACCTTTATCATGAGTAAGCAGATATGTCTGTTTTGTGAGTTTTTCCAGCAGCATTGAAGTGGCCTCATGGCTGCCAGATGCCTCTGCTTCAAGATCCCAGTGACTGAACTTCTGCCAGAGGTGAGGGCAGGAGTAGGGGGCAGCCACGGTGTAGGGACTAAATCAGGGCAAGTTTCAGCCTTGGGCCAGCACTCGCTGTGTAAGCGGCTGCTTTATGAGACATCCATAGCGTGGTCATCAGCATTGGGTGTAGTTGTTGGATTCTGTCTTACACCCACAGTATTTTAGTATTTCTCTTGAAAGTGGGAGGGGGGAGGGAGGAAAACATCCTTTTTTGAAGCATGACAAATATAGAGAAAAGTGCACAAATTCTGTACGTATGGCCTGGTGATTTTTCACACCGAGAGCGCAGATCCAGCGCCCAGATCAAGATAACATCCCAGAAACCCTCCCCTCCCCCCACCGTACTCTACTTCTAGTTACTACCCACCAAGGGTAACCACCACCCTCACTTCTAATGTTGTAGATTAGTGTTGGTTTTTGAGCTTTATGTAAATGAAATCACACTATGGATTTTGCAGTTGTGGTTTTGTTCACTCAGTTTTATGTTTGTGAGATTCAGCCATGTTGCTTGTTGTTGTAGTAGTTTATTTTCATTGTTCTATCAAGGTTTGTGTGAATATATCATAATTATCTATCCGTTCAACTGTTGATGGACCTTTAGGTTGTTCCCCAGCTGAGCTATTAGGAATAGTGCTTCTTTGAACCTTCTCGTATATGTCTTTTGATGAACATATGCAGGTCTTGGGGAGAGAATATATACTTGTATTAGTTGTCTATTATTGCATAATGAATTTCTCCAAAACCTAGGAGTTCACAACAAAAATAAACATTTATTACCTCTCACAGTTTAATGAATGAGAAATCTGGGAGCAACTTGGAAAGGCAGTTCTGGCTCAGGGTGTCTCATGAGGTTGAAATCATCTGAAGGCCAGACGTGGTCCAGCAGAGCTGCTTTCAAGGTAGCTCACCCATGTCATTGGCAAGTTGGTGCTGACTGTTGGTGAGCAGCCCCAGTTCCTTTGCATGTGGACTTTCCTCCAGCTTGTCTCAGGGTCCTCATGCCCTCCCCTAGAGTGAGCAATCAGAGAGAGAGAGCCAAGTGGAAGCTACATCCTTTTTCTGATTTAGCCTTGGAAGTCACATAGCATCCGTTCTGCCTCATTGGTGTGGACATATTTTTAAAACCAATAGCCCACAACATTTTGAAGCTTGGAATTTACCCAAGCTAGGGATCTAAAAATAAGTTTATAGACATTCATACAAGGATCTAAAAGAAATATATTCAACCCAGCCTCTCCTCTTTTATTCATTTAAAATTTTATGAATGTTTGTAGGACAGTTCTCAAGGTATTTTCCGGAGATAAGATGATATTGTATAATAGAAGGTACAAAGGCTTTGGAGCCAGACACACCCAAGTTTGAATCCTTACTTACTAATTATGGGTATTTGGGCAAGCAGCCTCTTGGATTCTCAGATTCCTTCAACTTTAAAATAGGGAAAAACAGTAGAGCCCAACTCCATGTTCTGGAAGTAATTAAAGGAGATAATGTGTGTAAGGTGCTCATGATGATGGTAGGTCCCTTCCATTTGCTCATTTATTTTAAAAAAAAAATTAACCATATACATTAACTATCTAGTAGTAAACGTATACATTAACTATCTAAAAAAAAAAAAGTATTAACCATAGACATTAACCATATACATTAGCTATGAAGAACCCTGCGAGAGATACAAAACTGACTCAGACACGGACCTTGCCTTCAAGAGGTGTATATTCTAGTAGGGTCCTTGATAGACTGAATAACTGTAATACAACTGAGAAAATGTTCAGTGTCTGGAGCAGATGTGGATACAATCCTTTAAATATGGGTTAAATTTGGATATATAGAAATGGAAGAAATTTAGAGGGGCAAGGGAAAGACCAAAAGTATTCCAAATTAGGAGTAACAGCTTCAGTAAAGACAGAGCTAGAAAACCAGGGGGCATGAATCGAGAATAACAAAGTACTTCATTACAGATATGGCTTAAATATAGGGTAGGAAAGGAGGTTTTGGAAATAGGGGTTGGAAAGGTAATTACCTATCAGAGTAGTTGAAAAGATTGAGAAAGCTACACTCATTTTTACAGCCTGATGAAAAACATTAAAACCAGAGACTTGTAAACCAATTTTCAGGGCTGGCTACAAAAGCTAGGCAGGCCTAGCTACTGAAGGATCTACTTGCCATGCTTTTCTTGGCTAACTCCTGTTTGTAGAATCTTTGTGTCTCACGCTGTAAACAGAACTTTCTAAAACTGATCATAAAGAACACTTCTCACTCCAAGCCCAAGCAACTGAGGTGTTTCTTTATTATTCCCACTTTGGAGGCTGCATCAACAGGGAAATGCAGTGAGACTGTTTTTACAGGCCCTTAGGTCACTGTAAATGTACTTGTCAAGACTTGGCCATTTGGAATGACCAATTCATGCACTTAACTCATCTGTGTGTTTGACTTCCTCTTCTAGGTAATAAGCTGTTCTCTCCACTTATTCCTCCTCAAGAAGAGTAATCTATTTAGCAACTCTCACTTTTGTTACATTCTCCAGTCCCAGGCAGTAATGATATTCATACATAAGACCGAGACGTTTCTATGCTATGATGGAAGCTTGAAGGAAGTTGGAACCGGCAACCTTTCATTTTGAAGCCAAAGAAAAACAAGCACAGATTTTTCAGTCTTGCTAAGAATGGGGGCTAGAGAGATGAGCAGAAAGCTTTCTTCTAGACCCGCTATTCAGTATGTGGTAACCAAAGCCTTTATGCGCTCAACTTATATCTTATCTAACATACCCTCTTATTTTGATGAAGCTTATATGTTTCATCAAAAGAGACGTGGTTGTGACCATTCTTGGTGATTTTGTGCGTAAAAATTGGAGGTTCCATTTTATCACCCTCTTTGTTTACTCTGAATGAATTCTAGAGCATGAAGGGAAAGGATGGGTTCTAGGTTTGGGATAGAATTCCTAGCCAGTCTTGTGCTAGAACTTCCCAAATACCCAGGTAGGTGTTTTTACTCCATTAGGTAACGTTTGACGTCATGGGAACTGTTCTCTACACAAGTGCTCAGGGTGTCCTCTTCCTCTCTGGCTCTGATTTCTTCCCAGGTGGGAAATTGGCAAGTGGAGTCCATGTAGTCTCACCTGTGGGGTTGGCCTGCAGACCAGAGATGTCTCCTGCTCCCACCTACTTTCCAGAGAGATGAATGAAACAGTAATCCTGGCTGACGAGCTGTGTCACCAGCCCAAGCCCAACACGGTGCAAGCTTGCAACCGCTTCAACTGCCCCCCAGCCTGGTACCCTGCGCAGTGGCAGCCGGTGAGTTCTGGGGTTACCCAGTATTGGAGTTTGTGTTTGCAGCAGTGATTCGGGACAGGGAAAGTACTCTGTGAGAGTGTTGTCCCATTAAAGAAGTGTTCAAGATCCGCTCATCCCTCCTTGCTTAGAACTCCCCCAACCTTATCCAAATCCAGATCTTTTCATTACAGTTACCAAGCTCTTTCTACTGTACCTCCCCCAGTGATCTCCAAAGGCAACTCAAATGACCATCTCTTAACCTGAACATATTCATGACAAAGTTTTCACTGAGCTAAGGAAAAATTTTTTTCATAAGGACTGTGTGGTGGGTAAATTTCCATAAAGCCACATTTTCTGAATGTGTGCTTTTTCTAGCTTTTGCTATTTAAAATTCGAAGAGATAAAGATACCAGGCAATGGCTTTTCTTTTTTTTTAAACATAATTCCTTAGCAAAATAGAACGTTAGAAGTCGAGCTAATTACAGACTTTTAAAATTTTCCTGATCCATGGGGAACTATTGTTTAAAGCAGGGGTTGGCAAACTGTTGCCCAAAGCCAAATCCAGTTCACAACCAATTATTGTAAATGAACTTTTATTGGAAGACAGCCACACCCACTCTGTTATGTGTTTTTTGTGACATTCCTGCATTATAAGGGCAGAACCTCTTGGTTGTGACAGAGACCATATGGCCCACAAAACCTAAAACATTTACTCTGCCCCTTTACAGAACAGTTTGCTGACCCCATTCTCAAGCATATATTATAATAATAAAAATACAATTATTTTATCCTCAAATCCTCTCTAAAATTAATATATATTTATCAAACTTTAGTTAAGTAACCTTTTAGCACGCCTTTAAAAAATACAGGATTTTAGATTGATTACTTGGATAAAATCTTATTGTACAATTGCTTCCCTATTAGAATATCAGACGTAGTTTTAAAGTTGACAACAAAGGTCACAAAAAGTAAGCCTGAAAGGTGAGGGGGGACTTACATCTTCCTTTTACTGAAACAGTTTTTCACTCTCAGAAGTGTCCCAGTTAGAATGATAAATCATGTGGTCATCCCACTGAGAAGGAGAGAGGAAGACAGCCTTGGTGCCGAGGCAAAGAGCTACCATTTCCATGCATCCTCTCTGCTTCTTCACAGCCAGTGGGCAGAGCCCCTTCCTTCTTCCTTCCCCTTCTTGGGGCTGTGATTTAGCAAAGTGCTCAAAGAATCAAACCGTAATGAGTGAGCAACACACTAACGTATAAAGCATCTAGAAACAGACATTGACTATATATATATATATATCCTTTTTGAGCTTAAATGTACTATATGGCTAGGTTTGTAAAGTCCATGCTACTGTGTGATGGTTTGTGCAAGTCAAGAGAATGTTATATATTTTGAACATCTATGTACCATGTTCTGTTAAGAAATATATATTGTGACACACCTAATTGAAGTTAAACCTCACAATAGTCCAGTGAAAAGTAGGTTTTATTGTCTTCATTTTAGTTACAGATGATATAACTGTGTCCTAGATATGGTTTTGCCCAAGGTCATAGAGCCTGGTCCAGAACCCAGGTCTCCTGATTTCTGGTGCATTTATACTTTTACCTTTAACTATACTTCGGCTTCATACTGCACCGCTAACCCATGATAACACTAAGAAAGGATGAGGTCAGCCCAAATCAACCTCTACTGTTGAAACTAAGTCCCTGTATTATTAGTTTGTGTTGCCATTAAGTACCTAATACGTTCTGGGTAAAATGTTTATTGAATAACAAAATGAATGAATAGGTCAGTAGTACTGCCCACAAGCCCTGACATTTTTTACTTTATATCCTACTGATAGGTTTGTTTCGTAGTTGTAGGTCATAATATTGACCGTGAAAGTCAGTGAAACACCAACCTCTTTCAATAGCCACACATGCTGCTGAATAATGGCAGTGACCTATGCTGTTTCTTTCAGTTTTTACAGCACATCCATATACATGACCTTTTCCTGTCTGTTGCCAACACTGCCACCCCCATGCCCCGTGGCCCTGTTTGAAACAGTTGATTTCTAAAGAGTCAATTACTCTTCCACTTTCCATTGCCCTTGGGCCTGTTAAGACATGAATTTATTTTGAAAACTTTTTATATTTCCTTCCATTAGGGAGAAGACTTTGAGATGAGTCGGATTTAAGTCCATTTTTCGGATAGGGAAAGTAATAGTAAAAACTCTTTGAAGTTTAGCCAGTGAACCACTGACTATACTTTATTAGGACCTTTAAAAAGATCTTTTTCATACCCAGTACATAAAGATCTTTTTCATACCCAATGCATAATAATTGGGGAAAATATTCAAACATAATAAGAAATAAAGAACATAGAAAGTGAAAGCCACCAGGGATTCTATCTTCCAGAGAAAAATCTCTGTTAAACATTTGGTGCATAGGAATCCTTGGTCACTTGTAGGAATCTCTCTGAACCTAGAGGAAACAGTAGACTATTCTTCTTATATTATTTCATAGAATCCTACTTCTTTAGTTGAGTTTTGTAGGCAAAATCAGCTATTACTGACCACTTATTAGGAGAGAGGAAGTCATTGTTTATGCTTATGGAATAAGTCAGGAGTAATTTAAGCATCTCCAGGCTAATTGGCTGTTGTCCTAGGATGCCACTTAGTTAAGACATCAGCTGTTGACCATCCATTTGCCTGGTCAGCCCTCTGGTCCCTTGGCAGTCCTTGCTGGGAGAGGGGACCTGCAGTGCACTTACATGGTCTTTTCCATATAGCTGCCTGGATGTACCAGGAGATAGTGCTGAGGTCTCTAATCCTCCAATAGCCAGTTTACAGTCTTTTTTCATATGAAAGAAAAGAAGAGGGTGGATCAAATGCTTCATTTAAAGGAAGACAGATAACAACCTGATGGACATTGGCCTGCCTGAGGAGAGAAACTCCCCCTCCTTGCTTTTTGAATATTGGGCTACCACTGACCTCATACGTATTACCTATGCTTCTCTTTCTGGGGAAAAAAACCATAAATTATGTAAATTGTCACTTACCAGCTAAGAATGCAACCTCTTTTGTCCTTGGTAGAGCATTTGCCTGACAAGTAACAAGTAGCCAAGATTTTCACATTTTATAGGTCTGAGGAGACAAGTATGGAGTCCAAAGATTTATGTTAACGTTTTAGTTTAGAAACAATTATGCAGAAATGAAACACAGATCTAATTTCTAATTCTAGCTTTGGTTTTTAGGGGGCCATCTTTATTTCAGTTCTACCTCTTACTCACTACTGCATCCCTTGGTTTTCATCTTTGGTCTTGTGTGAAGGACTCACTTAATATTTATCTTTATCATTTTAGCTACAATAGCTTGTTGAGTTTTTTTGGTTGGCTTCTGAAACACTTACATATTTAGTGCATTAGTCTCCTGAATCCTGTCTAAGTTATTAAATATACACACATACTCTACCTCCTCCTCCTCATCATCATCTTTGGTGTTGGCTGTATATTACTTTTTTAAATTTTTTATTGAAGTATCGTTAATTTTCAATGTTGCGTTACTTTCTGATGTACAGCAAAGCAATTCAGTTTTATATATTTTTTTTCAGATTCTTTTCCATTATAGGTTATTACAAGACATTGAATATAGTTCCCTGTGCTATACAGTAGGTCCTTGTTGTTTATCTGTTTTATATATAGTAGCGTGTATCTGCTAATCTCAAACTCCTAATTTATCTCCCCCCACTACCTTGCCATCCCCTTCAGTAACCGTAAGTTTGTTTTCTATGTCTGTTAGTCTATTTCTGTTGTGTAAATAAGTTCATTTGCACCACTTTTTTAGATGCCACATATAAGTGATATCACATGATATTTGTCTTTCTCCGTCTGAAGTCCTCCATTTAATATGATAATCTCTAGGTCCATCCATTATATTACTTTTTATACACCTCACGAGAGATCATTTTCACAACTGGTGTGTTCCAGCACCATGATTGAGAACCACTGTTACAGATGCATAAGTCAGTCGGAGACACCTTGATCATGAGAGTCTTCTGCTAGGATTTTTTTTCAGTGACTCTCCATTGCCATATAATAAAGCCCAATGGCTTAGTCAGGCCTTCATCCCTCTGCACGTCTGCCCCTGCCCATCTCTTAACTGTGGTTCTCCCATCCCTGCTTGCGCATTCCTTCTGCCCACGCATCTCCTTGCCCACCCGCAGTTCCCCTCCCCTCTGCCTGTTAAAGCCGGCAGGAGTCCCACCTGTCGCACCAGGACTCCTCTACTGCCCTCCTGCTCTGCAGCCACGTGGCATTCACGGTCAGTGCTGCTCATTTAGTCACATACCACCTTACCTGCTGCTTTCCCGTGACTCCTGAGTTAGACCATCAGGTCAGTAACAGCGGTAACCCAGTCTCAGTGAGAACCCACCACGCCCATGCAGGTGTGTAAAGCATAGAGAACGGTGCTGGAAAGGTCCATGGCAAGTGTGCCTGTTCATTTATGGAGCACTTGATACATTTCAGGAGCTTCTTCTTATTCTAAAAAGAGCAGCACTTACGACATATCCAGTGCAGTTCTAGGAACTTTTTTTTTAATTTTTATTTTATATTGGAGTATAGTTGATTAACAATGTTGTGTCAGTTTCAGGTGTACAGCAAAGTGCTTCAGTTATATATACACGTATCTATTCTTTTTCAAGTTCTTTTCCCATTTAGGTTATTATACACACTGCTGTACTTGAAATAGGAAAGATTTTTTTTTAATAAATTTATTTTATTTATTTATTTTTGGCTGCATTGGGTCTTCGCTGCTGCGTGCAGGCTTTCTCTAGTTGCGGTGAGCGGGGGCTACTCTTTGTTGCCGTGCGTGGGCTTCTCACTGCCGTGGCTTCTCTTGTTGCAGAGCACGGGCTCTAGGTGCACGGGCTTCAGTAGTTGTAGCACATGGGCTCAGTAGTTGTGGCTCGCGGGCTCTAGAGCACAGGCTCAGCAGTGTGTGGTGCACGGGCTTAGCTGCTCTGCAGCGTGTGGGATCTTCCCGGACCAGTGATCGAACCCGTGTTCCCTTAATTGGCAGGCAGATTCTTAACCACTGCGCCACCAGGGAAGCCCAGAAAGGATATTTTTAATGCTAATCTAAAAGTAGATTAAAATCATTTTTAAAAAGATCACAAAGGAGGGAGTTAAGGTTGGACATATGCTCATATCTATAGTAGGGTTCCAATAACACTTATTAACTCACTTTTAAAAAAATTGTATTGGAGTATAGTTGATTTACAATGTTGTGTTAGTTTCAGGTGTACAGCAAAGTGACTCAGTTATACATATATCCACTCTTTTATTTTTAGATTCTTTTTCCATATAGGCCATTACAGAGTACTGAGTAGAGTTCCCTGTGCTATACAGTAGGTCCTTATTAGTTATCTGTTTCATATATAGTAATGTGTATATGTCAGTCCCAATCTCCCAATTTATCCTCCCCCCTCCCCTTATCCCCTGGGAACCGTAAGTTTGTTGTCATCATCTGTGACTCTACTTCTGTTTTGTAACTATAGGAAATTTACTTTTATATTTAACTCATTTAGTCCTCACTATCCTTGATGTGATAGTTACTACTCTGATCCTCAGTTTACAGATGAGGAAACTAAAGCACTGTGAGGTTAGCGTGAATTCAGACTTTATTTAGTAGAGGTCATTCTACTGCTCTTCAGTTTATCTTTTAATCCCTACGGCAATCCTTTGAGGAAACAAGGCTCAGAGAGGCTGTGTTTGTCCCGGCTCACATAGCCAGTAAATGGAAAAGGGATCTGTTTGAGTCAAAATCCATTCTTTTTTCCACTATGCAGTGCAGCATCCCCAAAACCTCTTTACAATTTGCCCTAAAGTGTTAAATTGTGAGGAAATCTGATAGCAGCTCAAAAATCAGCAGTTTACATAAAACTCAGTATTGGTTGCATTATCCAGGGTAGTTAATCTGTGTATGTTTCCTCTTGCTGCTGTAACAAATTACCACACACTCGGTGGCTTAAAAGAACATGAATTTATTATCTTATAGTTCGGTAGGTCAGAAGTCTGAAATCAGTTTCGCTTGGCTAAAATCAAGGTGTTGGCAGGTTTGCATTCCTTCTAGAAGTTCTAGGGGAGGATCTGTTTGCCTTTTCCAGCCTCTAGAGGCTTCTGGCTTCCTTGGCTCATGGCCCCTTCCTCCAGCTTCAAAGCACTTCCCTCCAACCTCGGATTCTGTCTTTATACCCTCTCTGTCTGACTCCAGTCCTCCTGCCATTGTCTTACAAGGACCATTGTGACTACATCAGGCCCACCTCGATAACCCAGATAATCTCCACATCTCAAGATGTCTAACTGAATCCCCTCTGCAAAGTCCCTTTTACCATGTCAGGTCAAATGTTCACAGGTTCCAGTGATACGGACATAGATATCTCTGGGGTCATGACTCAGCCTGCTTCAATCTGCTAGACTGTGGGCTGATGAGCCTATTTGTCTCCATTAGCACAAAGTAAAAGTCTGCCTTCTACTCCTCTTGCCACTATTTATGAGCTCTGTAGGCATCAATCTTATTTGTTTTTATTCTAAGGAAAAAAAACTTTAAAACAGAAATGATAGAAAAAGAGAAAGATTAAACTGAAATTAATGAGAGAGTCCACTCTGAAGCATCATTTCTATTTCTCTATATGGCCTGTGTTTTATGTGCAGGATTGTGTCCACCCGCTGTACATACATATTGCTCACATCTGTGTAGAGACTGAAACAATCACCACAGCCCCTATTTTCCCCCCTTGCTTGAAACTGTGATTATGTGGCCACTTACCTGTAAACCTTTTTCTTTTTTTTTTAATCAGGGTTACAATTCAGAATGCCTGTAGTTTAGCTATGTAAAAAGATATATGAGAGAAGAGTCCCTGCTGGTAATATTTAGGAAAAAAAAAAAAAGAGAATTTTAATAACTATAAATACTTGAGAATTAAATTTTTCATTTAGATTTAAACACACCACACAGAAAAGAATGACTTTGATCTGGATTAGAGGGCTGAATTCTGGCAGAAAGAGGCAATGTAGTCATCAGTTTTGTTATATACCAGTGACTGAAATGTAAATCCTCATGAGTTAGAGACCATCTTTATTTAAAATGTTGTATCCAGGGAGGAAAAAAATCTATTGGGATATTTATCTTAGTTTTTAGTAGTGTCTTTCATAAAGAAATGGATGCTTGATCCTACCTCTAGAAGCAACAATAAATGTCGGACTTCCCTGGTGGCGCAGTGGTTAAGAATACGCCTGCCAATGCAGGGGACACGGGTTCGAGCCCTGGTCCGGGAAGATCCCACATGCTGCAGAGCAACTAAGCCTCTGCGCCACAACTACTGAGCCTGCGCTCTAGAGCCCGCGAGCCACAACTACTGAGCCCACGTGCCACAACTACTGAAGCCCGCAGGCCTAGAGCCTGTGCTCTGCCACAGCAGAAGCCGCTGCAATGAGAAGGCTGCGCACCACAACGAAGAGTAGCCGCTGCTCGCCACAACTAGAGGGAGCCCGCGTGCAGCAATGAAGACCCAACGCACCAAAAATTAACTAATTAATTAATTAAAAAATAGATAAATGTCAGCAAAACAGAGATCAGAGTTCACATTTCACAGGTGAAGTGTTTTTGTTTTTATTTGTTAGCAGAAAATTCTTTTTAACAATTGCTCTGAATTTTAGTGGGTATGCTAGCCCATGCTTCACGAAGTAACAGGAATATTAAACCCAGAAGATATACTGCACACCCCTTGCACTTCCAGGATTAAGAAAGCTTAATCGATATTAGATTAACTAGATAATTTTAATTCACAAAGTGGCCCATATAGAAATTCTGTTCTTATTTAATAATTTTGTTTAGTAAGGGAGATTCCAGTCCTCATGGGTTTTTTTTTGTTTTTCTGAACCTTCCTTCAGAAGGTTTGACTTAGTTTTGCCCACTGTTATATACTAAACACTCTCTAATTGTCCTTTGAACCTCTCAACCTCATATATTGCAAAGTTACCTCAAATTCTGAAGGTCTAACGTCAAGCTCGATAACACACCTACCTGCCACCTTCCCCCGCAGGCCTGGCCTTCCCTCGTGGACCTCGTGCTGTGGGTAACACCACCATCTAGCCTGTTCTCCAGCGAGAAACTGCTGCCATCTCAGCCTCGTTTGTCCTTCATGTTCAGTCAACACCCAAGTCCTGTTGATTCCACCTCCTGTATCTTCCCAACCCCCCAATGCTCTCTTCCTCCCTCATCCTTCTGCCACTGCCTTGGTTCCAGGACTCACAACTAACCAAACTACTACAAACAGCCTTTTACTTGCTCTCCCTGTACTGTCTCACCTAACTCTGATCTGATGTTTCCCAACCTGGTATCAGTGGTTCTTTACTACAGGCTCTCTGTCAAGCCTTTAAGATATTAACATGTGGGCTTCCCTGGTGGCGCAGTGGTTGAGAGTCTGCCTGCCAATGCAGGGGACACGGGTTCGCGCCCTGGTCTGGGAAGATCCCACATGCCGCGGAGCAACTAGGCCCGTGAGCCACAACTACTGAGCCTGCGCGTCTGGAGCCTGTGCTCCGCAACAAGAGAGGCCGCGATAGTGAGAGGCCCGCGCACCGCGATGAAGAGTGGCCCCCGCTCGCCGCAACTGGAGAAAGCCCTCGCACAGAAACGAAGACCCAACACAGCCATAAATAAATAAATAAATAAAAATTTTAAAAAAAAAAGATTTAATAGCTAAAAAAAAAAAAAAAAAAAAGATATTAACATGTGCTCAGAACCCCCAAATAGGGGTACGACGTGCACTGTCGTTTAGACTTATTTGACAACGAAACCTTTTCTCCGTGGCACACCTATTAACATCTCACAGGGCGGTACTCTTTGGAACCCATTTTCCTTTGCCACCTGAATCATTTCTGCAAATTGGATCGTGTTACCTCCTACTTTAAAACCTTTAATGACACCCCAGGGTCTTAAGAGTATGTCCAATTATGTCCAAGGCCCTTCGCTGTCTGCCGCTCATCTGCCTTCTCAGTCTCCTTTCCCAATTACACGTCCCCATGAACCCTAAGCTCTGCCTTCTCAGGACCCCTCGGACGTGTGTGAACATGCTGTGTTTCTCCGTCTGTGCTCACGTGGTCTGACTCTGCCAGCGCTCCTATCTCCCTGGTCAACCCTTTTTGTGTCACTTCTTCTGCAAAGCCTTCCCCATCTTTTCCGTAAAGACTTGATTGCACTCTCCTCTATATTCCCTCTCTTGTAAAACTGATCACACCTTAGGGTAAGGTGCAGTGACTGGACTGAGGCATAGTGACCATCTTAGGTCATCTTAAGTCCCCAGCACCTAGTACAGTGCCTGGCACTCAGCAAGTACTCACGAAATGTTTGATGAAAGAATGAATGAGCGAATGAAGAAAGGAATGAAATGAGTTAGAAGCTAAGCAGAGCACATCATGTTAAAACTGGCAACTTGACCTTGGAAACAGAATGTAGACATCACTTTGTGTTGGGCTCAATGTGTGACTTGAGGTACCAAGGAAGTGAACTCAGCTCTCAGTGAATTGAACTGTCAGCATGAAACCAAAAATGTCAAAAGAGGCAGAATTTATGAATGTGCTGATCATGGGGAAATCCTTAAAAATACAGGACACTCAGGCCATTGTATTTTTGTATAGAAACGTAACTTTTACGTGTTCCTCATGTTGTATTGTTTTTACTTTTCTTATAAAACTAATGAACCCATGACCTTATATCATGAAATATGCATGGCAACAAGGATAAGCAATATAAATGCTATTTTGGGTTATTTATTCTGCTTATGGAATATATTTTAAAACAATACCCATTACCAGAGATCTATGTCTTCATACCACAATATTATTTTCAATGATGATTCATAAAGCAAACATTTTTCATTGCATTTTATTAAATTTCTCTTGCTGCTGCTTTTTTTTAAAAAATATTTTCTTTCCTTTTTTTAAAAAAAAAATCTTTATTTATTTATTTATGGCTGTGTTGGGTCTTCGTTTCTGTGCGAGGGCTTTCTCTCTACTTGCGGCAAGTGGGGGCCACTCTTCATCGCGGTGCGCGGGCCTCTCATTATCGCGGCCTCTCTTGTTGCGGAGCACAGGCTCCAGATGCGCAGGCTCAGCAATTGTGGCTCACGGGCCTAGTTGCTCCGCGGCATGTGGGATCCTCCCGGACCAGGGCTCGAACCCGTGTCCCCTGCATTGGCAGGCGGATTCTCAACCACTGCGCCACCAGGGAAGCCCAGCCCCTTGCTGCTGCTTTTAAAATCTTTTCTCCTTTGCATTCTGCCTCTCACGTCAGAGCTATCAGCCTCACCACGTAACCTTGACCAGTTCAAAAAGCCATCACAGACTTTGTAACCTTTACTAATTTGAGATTTCATTGTCTACAATTTAAAAAAAAAATTTGAAAACCACCTTTTCCTCGGTGTACATACCAGGGAAACTTTTTGAGCGAAGTTGAGACAAGCATTTAAAAGCCAAATCCCTGATGACATTAACCCAGCCAGAGGGTTGTCTGCCATCCCTGGAGGATCAGAGCACCCCGCAGAGCACGCACTGCAGCTGGCTGAAACCCACTGCTGACTTACTTAGAAGAGGCTTCTGGCTAATGATAAAACAGTCCGATAAAAGGTGGATGTTCAGCCCATCAGCTGGATGTTTGTTTTACATCTTTTCAGCATCTGGCTTGTTGGCTCTTTCATTCATCCAGTCATCGGCTCAACAAACATTTATGAAGTGTACACTCTTTGCCAGATGCTATACTAGGCACTGGGGAATAGAAAGATGAATACGTTCCCTTTCCTCAAAAGTCACATAATCCTATGTGAATGCAGGGAGGCGGAGGAAACTAGCGGGCACATAAGCAACCAGCCCTAATAGGGGATGTGCAGTACCCTTCCAGGTCAAGGTGGGGTGGGAGGTGACTTATACACCATGAGGCAGAGGGGTTAAAAGAGGCTTTCCTGAAGAAGTGGCCGGTGAGCTGGGCCTTCAAGGATGTCTTGGAAGTTTCTGGATGGACAGAGAGGTGAAGGGCATTGCTCCCAGAGTGAACAACGTGATCAAAGGCCTGAGCAGAGGCGGCATCTGTGGGCCCAGGGAAGGGCAGATTGTCCACTGCAGCTAAAGCACCAGCCCACAGCAGGCCGGCAAGGAACGTGGCTGAGAAGCTCAATGCAGGTCAGACTGTGAGGGCCCTGAAGGACATTCTCAGGAGTCTGACTTTATCTTTGGGTGTTGAGAATTTCCTGCAAGTTTTCTGTGTAGGTCAAACTTCAAAATAACAAGCTGATTTTTTTTTAACTTTTCTTGCGCTGTTTTGCCATGCAGTTGGCACAGAATTCCATAGAGTGTTAGGGGGGAATCATCTGAGGGTCTGTCCCTTAAATCAGGTCCTATCTGCAAAGTGACAACTCAGCTCTGTTATTTTAAGTGAGTGGTCACATTCTATAGCACATTACAACGTCACTCTTAAAATAAAACCAATTATTTTCATCCGCTCCTTAATTTGAAAGAGAGAAAAAATTAACCTGCATTTTACCTTATTGCCACATTCAGTAAGATGCTTAAATCTGAACGCTGTTCTTATTCAGCTACCTGTTTATATTGGGAGCATTTATTCAAATTGGATGGACACCCATACACCTTATAAGATACTCCATACAACCACTGGCTCTAACAGAGGCTGCTCTGGGTCCCAGGTTTTCCCCTCCATGTTTATTTTATTCCCATTGGAAATGATGGAGGGGCATTCATTTGGAGAGATGGTTCTCAATCCTGGTTGCATAGAATTACCTGGGAGGTTTAAAAAAAAATTTTTTTTAATTAAAAAAATTAATGTCTGGGACATATCTCCCAGAGTTTAATGGATCTGAGATGGGGCCCAGGACTCAGGACTTTTTAAAAGCTCCCAGGTGGTTTTAAAGTGCAGCAGGGGCTTCCCTGGTGGCACAGTGGTTAAGAATCCACCTGCCAATGCAGAGGACACGAGTTCAAGCCCTGGTCCGGGAGGATCCTACTTGCCGCGGAGCAACTAAACCTGTGTGCCACAACTACTGAGTCTGTGCTCTAGAGCCCGCGAGCCACAACTACTGAAGCCCGCGTGCCTAGAGTCCGTGCTCTGCAACGAGAAGCCACTGCAGTGAGAAGCCCGCCCACCGCAACAAAGAGTAGCCCCCGCTCTCCGCAGCTAAAGAAAGCCCGCGCGCAGTAACGAAGACCCAACGCAGCCAAACATAAATAAATAAATAAATAAATTTTTAGAAATAAATACATAAATAAAGTGCATCCGGATTGGGACCACTGAATCAGAGGGTGACAGCTGGGCCACAGCAGTGTTCGGACTCTACTCGGGAGCACTGTATCACCATCCTCACCTTGACTCTGGGTACACATCCCCCTTGCAGTTCTGACTCCAGCCCACTGAGCACAGACCCCCATGAGTTCGGAGAGGCCAGTGCTGCAGCACGAGAAGCTCCTACAGCACAAACGCTCAGCCTTTGTATACCCAGGCCTAATTTCTCAACAAGCACAAGGGCAGCAGATTCCAGAAAAGGGACTATTCTTGAAGAAAGCAGAGCACGCCTTAGAGTTGTTTTTTTTTTTCTTTTTTTTAATTTTATTTATTTATTTATTTTTTATAGCTACTTTATTTATTTATTTATTTATTTATTTTTGGCTGTGTTGGGTCTTCGGTTCGTGCGAGGGCTTTCTCTAGTTGCGGCAAGCGGGGGCCACTCTTCATCGCGGTGCGGAGACCGCTCTTCATCGCGGTGCGCGGGCCTTTCACTATCGCGGCCCCTCCCGTTGCGGGGCACAGGCTCCAGACGCGCAGGCTCAGTAGGTGTGGCTCACGGGCCCAGCTGCTCCGTGGCATGTGGGATCTTCCCAGACCAGGGCTCGAACCCGTGTCCCCTGCATTAGCAGGCAGATTCTCAACCACTGCGCCACCAGGGAAGCCCCCGCCTTAGAGTTTTAAAATTAAATCCCTCCACCCCGAGAACAGAGCAGTCATGGTTGATAGATTAGCTAGGGTTAGATTTTTTTTTCTTTTCCCTATTTCTTAGCATTTGTGCCTATGCCTCCTTTTTTTCATTTTTTAAAAAAATTTTATACAGTTTTTAAAGGTTACTTTCCATTTAGTCATCACAAAATATTGGCTATATTCCCTGTGTTGTGTACAGTACATCCTGAGCCCATCTTACATCCAGTAGTTTGTATCTCCCACTTCCTCACCCCTATATTGCCCCTCCCCCCTCAACTGATAACCACTAGTTTGTTCTCTGTATCTGTGACTCTGCTTTTTTTTGTTACATTCACTAGTTTGTTGTATTTTTTAGATTCCACATGTAAGTGATTTCATACAGTATTTGTCTTTCTAGCTAGAGTTAGATGGACTAAAAATGACAGGACACCCAAAGGCATAGTGGCTTAGATAAGAGAGAGAAGTGTTTTCCTCTCATACACACACAGGCCATCCAGGGCCGGTATGTTGGCTTCACCCCCAGGAAGAGAGGCTGCTTCCCTCCTTTTGCCTATCACTATCCAAGGCGGAAGGTTAAATTTTAGACATCGTGTTCATATTCCAGCCAGCAAGGACAAGGCGGGAAGGGGAAAATGCCACATTCTCTTTTTCTGGGTTTTTCTTTGAAGTTGCATACAACATTCTATGTATATCCCTTCGCCCAGCACTTAGTCACGTGGCATCTTCAAGGGAGGTCAGCAAATATAGTCTGTATGCCAACAGGTCTTGTGCCCAGCTAAAAACAGAGGGTTGCTTTGCTACCGCAAGGGAGGAACAAAATCCTGGAATAATGGCCTCCTGCCCCGCCTCGGGCAACTGTATGATAACAACTATTAAATTATATGTAAATGGTGTGTTTGATTGGGGTCCTGCTGAAAACCACTAAAATGAGGTGATTTTTCTTGTATCCCAAATTTCCATGGGTCTTGCTCCCACTGCCCTAAAAAACCACCAATCCTACAAGAAACGTGTTCCAGGGAGTCCTTCGGAAAACCAAGCCTCAAATCTACCGCCCCTCCAATAGGGTAGAGTGGATGTTTACACTTAGAGAGAGAGGAAGTGCCGCCTTCTTTGCAGGTTAATTCCTCCAGATCTACACTGGTGGCAGCAGCTCTCTCTTGCTCATTCTGGAAGCAGCGCAGATTATTTTCACTGAGTCATAAATATGTTTAACCCTCTATTATATAACCTTTTAAACCAGTTGTCTTGGGTGACTGCAAATCATAGTTTAGAACCAACTTTTCTTTTTTTTAACATCTTTATTGGAGTACAATTGCTCTACAATGGTGTGTTAGTTTCTGCTCCATAACAAAGTGAATCAGCTATACATATACATATATCCCCATAGCTCCTCCCTCTTGAGCCTCCCTCCCACCCTCCCTATCGCACCCCTCTAGGTGGTCACAAAGCACCGAGCTGATCTCCCTGTGCTATGCAGCTGCTTCCCACTAGCTATCTATTTGACATTTGGTAGTATATATAAGTCCATGCCACTCTCTCACTTCGTCCCAGCTTACCCTTCCCCCTCCCCGTGTCCTCAAGTCCATTCTCTACATCTGCGTCTTTATTCCTGTCCTGCCCCTAGGTAGAACCAACTTTCTAAGATTTAAAGGCCCGTGAAATTCCTGGGTGCTCTAGCTACATATTTGAGATTAAGAGCAGAGGGTGAGAACTTGCTACAAAATTCATTTCAAGGAGAGGAAGCAAAATCCTTTGGGCTGGTTCCTGGGTATTCTTCCTTTTCTTTTTTCTTTTTTTTTTTTTTTTTCTTTTTTCACTCTTGAGTCAAGCCAAGGCTAAGGTAAGAATTAGCAGTCAAATGTGCTACTGTCCTATGCAGGGTCTGCTTTCTCTTCCTTCCCCAGTGTTCCAGGACCTGCGGAGGGGGCATCCAGAAGCGCGAGGTTCTTTGCAAACAGCGCATGGCTGATGGCAGCTTCTTGGAGCTTCCAGAGACCTTCTGTTCGGCCCCCAAACTGGCCTCCCAGCAAGCCTGCAAGAAGGATGACTGTCCCAGCGAGTGGCTCCTCTCTGACTGGACAGAGGTAGGTATGCTTCTCAGAAGGAGATAACAAAAGAGGCATAAGGAGGAGAAGGCACCCAAACTTACAGAGACGGAAGGCAAGAGGAGAACAAAATAATCCTCCTAACACTGGGGAACAGAGTTTTGTTTTTTTAATTTTTATTGGAGCATAGTTGATTTACACTTTTGTGTTAGTTTCAGGTGTACAGCAAAGTGAATCAGTTCTGCATGGAACAGAGTTTCTGTAAGCGCTGATACCATATTGTGTAACTAGATTTTAACTAGGCTGCAGGGATGGGAGTTAAGCAGCCAGCCCTCACTCAACCATCAGAAGCAGGGAATTGTTAACGGGCCCTTCGCGGAACAAAACCAGGCCTCATTCATTCGTACTGTTCGGGGCCAGGATTCTACTCAGAACACCGGGTTCTTCCTCTACCTTCACTCCTGCCTTCTTGACCCCCCTGCATCTCATACTCCCAGATGTTTCTAGTCTCTCCTCAGGAAAGGCAAAGCCTCTCTAGTTTTTCTCTTCCAAGTTACTGGAGAATGAGGCACATGATTTATTAGGAAAAGAAGGCCAAGGAAATCCCGCCTCTTTCCTGTCAGTTTCCTGGCTCCAAAACATCAACAGCTTCCCAGCAAGAGAAGTTGATTTCCCCCGTTGCCCTGCATCTGGGGGGATGGCTGCATCGGCATTACCATTCCTGACTTACCTCCTAAGTTAGGGATAGACCCCCAACTAACCTACTTCTCTAAATCATTCCTACTTGAACACTAGCATGAACTAATTCACTGATACCCAGCTTCAACTTGTTTTCAGCCTCTCCTCCTTCTTTGACTTGCCTGCAACTCCCCCAGCTTCATGGGCCTATGTGTCTTTCATAGAGAAATCCCCCTCGCAAGCAGATACAGCCAAGAACAGAATGACGAGGCCTGAAGTGAACATCTCTGTGTCCCAGGCAGATTCGAGCCCCTCTCCTTTCTTTCATAGAAGCATCTGAACTGGCCTTGGTGATCTCACTGCCTCCTTTTGCAGTCTGTCCAACTCACAGGACAGAGCTGCTGCTGGTTAAAATACATCACAGAGGGGAAAGCTGCCTCTGAAAATTAAGATGCCATGTCTTTCAACTTACATTCTGAGAATTCTTGCCCCGTGTTTTGTCAACCCGTGTAGAGGTCCATCAGACAGTGCCTGCAAAGGGCACTGAAATTGAGAGGTAACCGATGTCACCATAGATTTTGTAATTTGGCAGGAAAATTGCCTTCTGATGGTAGCTCCCCGCAAATGGCTCAGAACAGAAGGGGCAATGATGGTTATTTCATCTTTTAGAAATAATTTTGTTTCAGAAGGATAAAAGATTAAATGTGTGGAATGAGCGTACCTGTATGTGCATGTGTGAACATGTTAGTGACAGTTTTTCCATGGAATGTTGATTTGGGGTGTGGTATCATGTATGAAAAATCATTAACAAAGTTAGCAGTGCAGACGAGGGCACTGATGTATCTACCAAGTAAGTGACTCTAGATGAAGACTTCCTCCCAGGGGCGTAGTGTAAAAGGCGCTGCTCTTCTGAGTCTGTCGGTGATAGTCTTCCATGAGTGGGATGCTGAGAAAGGGACTTGTGTGTATTAGAATTGTCCTCCCAACTTCCTGGAGTTTGTGGCCTCTGAGCATATGGAACATGGAGAAAATCTGAAGGAGGGACCCTGTGATTAGGCACTAAGGAAAGGAGACTGCTGCATTGCAATCCCATGGGTCCCATTACGTAAAGGAGACCTTTAGAACAGTATCACGTGTAGTTAAGAGTTCAGACTCAAAGACAGGCAAACTTAGGTTCGAATCCTGACTCTGCCACTTACTAGCTATATAACCTGGGCTAGTTACCTAACCCTTCTAGGCCTTAGTTTGCTTAGCTAAATATTGGAGATGATAATAGTGCTCACTAACATGGTTATTGGAAGGCTTAAAAATTAAATGATGCACATAAAGTGCTTTGTGTCTAGTAAAAGTTAACCCGTATTATTGTTATGATTTTCTTCCATCCTTCCTCATTGTCGGGAAAAGGAGAGGAAATAAAAGAAAGCACTTGACTGGCTGGACCCAGGATCATGACCAAGGCCTCCCACAAGCTTTGCTGGTCTTCCTAGGAGGTGGAAGTTACATTTGGGGAACTAGGAAGAGTTAGCCCTTATCCAGGGAATGTTACTAGGTTCTGCATTATCTGGGCTGATGAATGGAAATTCCAAACATTGAGAAGGGGCTGGGAAGGGTGGGGTTTTAACCCCGATTCACTGGGGTTAAACTCAAGCTGGTGCCACACAAAAGTGCTCCTGGGGGTGTTCACAGGGTCTCCAGTTGCCCCTATCATCCCAACAGCCCTTCCCTTGGCCCCTCTGGCTGGGATGAGACGTGCATTCCACACACCCCCCCACGACTCCCCTTGGAGAAAGGAAGACCTGGATGATCTATGGGTGTTTTTCATCCTTAACTATCTGGGCGCAATCTCATGGTTGCTGCACAGAATCCCTCAGAGACAGAATTAAGCCAAAGTTTTAAACACTTCAAATAAAATTACTTTCAGATTCTGTTCTGAGGAAAGGCCTCTCAAAAGACCTTACTTCTTTTCTTTAAAAGAAACACTTGCCTCTCTTGAAAGAGTTGGCTATTCATTATTTTTAAGTCATATTTTTACAGAAATTCCTGCCTCACAAAAATATAAAAGAAATTAAACTCAATTTTCAAGCTAGAAGGAACTTAGGATGATCCTATAACCTAGTTGTTCTTTTAAAAATTAAAGCCACTAGACCCTTTTTTCCATTGAAATGTTATTGTGAAGCCAGAAGTCTAAAACAGAACAAATCAGAGCTGTTTTGGTTGAAGTACGGGGTAGGTTGGGTAGGGGTCCCGGATCTCCAAGTGGTTGGGTCTCCAGACCACCTGAGAAGCCCCTAAATCACTTGTTCAACATAGTTAAAAAACACAGTTTGAAAATCCCTGCTCGAGTATAGTTTCCCTGTTTTAGAGATGTGGAAATTGAGAGAAATTTAGAAATTGAGAATTTTAGAGAAAGAACTAGACTTGACCAAAATCCTAAACTCGTCTTCTGACACACAGTCCATTTTTCCATTTTTCTACTTGGCAGCACTAAAATGACCAGGCTTTTAAAATTTCCAGGCTCTTTACCCCCATCCCACCTGATCCCTGGATTCGGTGCTGTCATTTACAATAAAATAAGGGATAAGTGGAATCTGGAATCCACGATCATCAGGGAACAAAAGCAACGGGCTTGATTCTCATCCCTGTTTTTTGCGTCTTAAATGTCTTTCAGGGTGGTGGACATCACAGTGCCTTGCGTGGAACAGTTCATTTCCATGGGCTAGAATATAAAACTTAGATACATAAGATAATATTTTTTGGTTTCTACTGTCATTTTTCAAGTTAACGTGGCATGCTGCCATGACCCTAGTTCAGGCCGTTATCATCTCAAGCCTGGACTACCGTGGCAGCCTTCTTAACTGACATCCCTGTCTGCCATTCATCTCCTACTCCCATTCCTCCCAGACACTGTTGCCAGATTAACCTTCTCAAAATACCTCTTTCATCATTTCACTCCTCCCTTTAATGGCTCCTCATTGCCTTATGGACCAATTCCAAACCTTCTGTCTGAAAATTAAAAGTCTCCAACATCTGGTCCCAAACCACCTCTTGAGCTCCTGACACTCTCCACTTGGCCCCTCTGTTGAGTCAAACTGGTTTAGCTCTGCCCCCAGGCCTGCCTTGGCCTTGTGCACTGAACTCTTCTACCTTGATTCTGGTTATTTCCCTGACTCCCATGCTTATCCCTGGTTCTCTACACTCATCCAGACTCCAACCATCTTCCAGATTAGGCCAGGAAATCACTAGTATACCATAAGCATTCACCAACTGTTAGCATTAATATTTTAATACTTCACTTGACTTTGAGTTTTATATTTTTACTAAATTCTTTTATTACTATATAATTCTTTAAACAGCTTTACTGGGGTATAATTTATATACTATAAAATTCGACTTAGCATAATGTGTTCAAGGTTTATCCATGTTGTAGCACATTATCAGAACATTCCTTCTTAGGGTGGAATAAAATATTCCATGATACAGTTATACCACATTTCATTTATCCATTCACCAACTGAGGGATATTTGAGTTGTTTCCACTTTTGCCTATTAAGAATCATGTTGCTATGAACCTTAGCATACAAGTCTTTATATGTTTTCATTTCTCTTGGGTAAGATACCTAGGACTGAAATTGCTGGGTCATATGATAAATGTATGCTTAACTTTTTAAAAAACCATCAAACTTGCTTTCTAAAAGGGCTGTGCTATTTTACATTCCCACCAGCAATACAGGAAGGCTCTAATTTTTCCACATCCTCACTTATAATAATAATACTTATTGTTGTCTGTCTTTTTGATTATGGAAATTTTAGTGAATATAAAGTGGTATTTCATTGTGGTTTTGATTTCTATGTTCCCTAATATACTATTTCATTTTAACAATGCATTTGTATTTCTTCCCATTATTTGATGACATCCCCTTGAGGTTAGGAACCATTTTGCACATTTTGTCCCATAGCATTTAGCGACCCACCTCAAACAAAGTAAATACATAAGAATTGTCTGATACTTGACATTAAAGTATTATAATTTATTTGTAAAGGAAGGAGAAAGGAATTAGCATTAACTCAATGTCATTTCTATGTGTGAAATTTTAAAATATATTATCTCATTTAATTCCCAGCCTTGCAAAATAAATATAAGAAGTGGTAACAGACTCAGAGAGTTTAAGTGACTTGCCAACTAGTGAAATACTGAGTTGGACTCTTTGACTCTCTAACTCTAAAGCCCAGGCCACAGAAGTAAAAACAGGGAGCCCAGTGGGAGGGAGGGCCCCCACCAGCCGAAGCTGCGACCGTCCTTGGGACCATGGGCCAGTTGTTTCAACAAGTAAATTAAAGACAAAATGGAAAAACAAGGAGGTTCGTGCCTGAAATCATGTTGATGTGAAACCAGGGATGGCCACCCTGGGCCAGTTTCCTGAAACCTGGACCTCAAAGGCCACCTTTATTCAAACAAAGAAAGGATTTTTCCATTTGGAGGTCAACATGTTAGAGCCGTGCAGCTGACAGGGTCTTGGTGCTCCGGCCTGATGTCAGGGCTGAGACTCTGAGGTGGGAGAGCTGAGTTCAGGACACTGGACCACCAGAGACCTCCCAGGCCCACATAATAGCAATCGGTGAGAGCTCTCCCAGAGATCTCCATCTCAACGCTAAGACCCAGCTCCACCCAATGGCCAGCAAGCTTCAGTGCTGGACACCCCATGTCAAACAACTAGCAAAACAGGAACACAATCCCACCCATTAGCAGAGAGGCTGCCTAAAATCATACTACGTTCACAGACACCCCAAAACACACCACCAGACGTGGCCCTGCCCACCAGAAGGAAAAGATCCAGCTCCACTCACCAGAACACAGGCACGAGTCCCCTCCACCAGGAAGCCTACACAAGCCACTGAACCAACCTCACCCACTGGGGGCAGACACCAAAAACAATGGGAACTACGAACATGCAGCCTGAGAAAAGGAGACCCCAAACACAGTAAATTAAAAAAAATGAGAAGACAGAGAAATAAGCAGATGAAGGAGCAAGGTAAAAACCTGCCAGACCAAACAAATGAAGAGGAAATAGGCAGTCTACCTGAAAACCAATTCAGAGTAATGATAGTAAAGATGATCCAAAATCTTGGAAAGAGAATGGAGAAAATACAAGAAACGTTTAACAAGGACCTAGAAGAACTAAAGAGCAAACACACAATGATGAACAACACAATAAATGAAATTAAAAATTCTCTACAAGGAATCAATAGGAGAATAACTGAGGCAGAAGAACGGATAAGTGACCTGGAAGATAAAATAGTGGAAATAACTACTGCAGAGCAGAAAAAAAAGAATGAAAATTGAGGACAGTCTCAGAGACCTCTGGGACAACATTAAATGCACCAACATTCGAATTAAAGGGGTCCCAGAAGAGGAAGAGAAAAAGAAATCATCTGAGAAAATATTTGAAGAGATTATAGTTGAAAACTTCCCTAACATGGGAAAGGAAATAGCCAATCAAGTCCAGGAAGCACAGAGAGTCCCATACAGGATAAATCCAAGGAGAAACACTCCAAGACACATATTAATCAAACTATCAAAAATTAAATACAAAGAAAAAATATTAAAAGCAGCAAGGGAAAAGCAACAAATAACATACAAGGGAATCCCCATAAGGTTAACAGCTGATCTTTCAGCAGAAACTCTGCAAGCCAGAAGGGAGTGGCAGGACATATTTAAAGTGATGAAAGGGAAAAACCTACAACCAAGATTACTCTACCCAGCAAGGATCTCATACAGATTCAACAGAGAAATTAAAACGTTTACAGACAAGCAAAAGTTAAGATAATTCACACCACCAAATCAGCTTTACAACAAATGCTAAAGGAACTTCTCTAAAGGCAGGAAACACAAGAGAAGGAAAAAAAGCTACAAAAACAAACCCCAAACAATTAAGAAAATGGTAATAGGAACATACATATCAATAATTACCTTAAATGTAAATGGATTAAATGCTCCATCCAAAAGACATAGACTGGCTGAATGGATACAAAAACAAGACCCGTATATATGCTGTCTACAAGGGACCCACTTCAGACCTAGGGACACATACAGACTGAAAGTGAGGGGATGGCAAAAGATATTCCATGCAAATGGAAATCAAAAGAAAGCTGGAGTAGCAATTCTCATATCAGACAAAATAGACTTTAAAATAAAGACTATTACAAGAGACAAGGAATGACATGACATAATGATCAAGGGATCAATCCAAGAAGAACATGTAACACTTGTAAATATTTATGCACCCAACATAGGAGGACCCCAATACATAAGGCAAATGCTAACAGCCATAAAAGGGAAAATCGACAGTAACACAATAATAGTAGGGGACTTTAACACCCCACTTTCACCAATGGACAGATCATCCAAAATGAAAATAAATAAGGAAACACAGCTTTAAATCACACATTAAACAAGATGGACTTAATCGATATTTATAGGACATTCCATCCAAAAACAATAGAATACACTTTCTTCTCAAGTGCGCATGGAACATTCTCCAGGATAGATCATATCTTGGTTCACAAATCAAGCCTCAGTAAATTTAAGAAAATTGAAATCATATCAAGTATCTTTTTGGCCAGAATGCTATGAGACTAGATATCGATTACAGGAAAAAAACTATAAAAAATACAAACACCTGGAGGCTAAACAATATGCTACTAAATAACCAAGAGATCACTGAAGAAATCAGAGGAAATCAAAAAATACATAGAAACAAATGACAAGGAAAACATGACGACCCAAAACCAATGGGATGCAGCAAAAGCAATACTAAGAGGGAGGTTTACAGCAATACAATCCTACCTCAAGAAACAAGAAAAATCTCAAACAACCTATCCTTACACCTAAAGCAATTAGAGAAAGAAGAACAAAAAAGCCCCAAAGCTAGCAGAAGGAAAGAAATCATAAAGATCAGATCAGAAAGAAATGAAAAAGAAATGAAGGAAACAGTAGCAAAGATCAATAAAACTAAAAGCTGGTTCTTTGAGAAGATAAACAAAATTGATAAACCATTAGCCAGACTCATCAAGAAAAAAACAAAAGGGAGAAGACAGAAATCAACAGAATTCGAAATGAAAAAGGAGAAGTAACAACTGACACTGCATAAATACAAAGGATCATGAGACATTACTACAAGCAGCTATATGCCAATAAAATGGACAACCTGGAAGAAATGGACAAATTCTTAGAGAAGCACAACCTTCTGAGACTGAATCAGGAAGAAATAGAAAATATAAACAGACCAATCACAAGCACTAAAATTGAAACTGTGATTAAAAATCTTCCAACAAACAAAAGCCCAGGACCAGATGGCTTCACAGGCGAATTCTATCAAACATTTAAAGAAGAGCTAACACCTATCCTTCTCAAACTCTTCCAAAATATACCAGAGGGAAGAGCACTCCCAAACTCATTCTACGAGGCCACCATCACCCTGATACCAAAACCAAACAAAGATGTCACAAAAAAAGAAAACTACAGGCCAATATCACTGATGAACATAGATGCAAAAATCCTCAACAAAATACTAGCAAACAGAATCCAACAGCACATTAAAAGAATCATACACCATGATCAAGTGGGGTTTATCCCAGGAATGCAAGGATTCTTCAATATATGCAAATCAATCAATGTGATACACCATATTAACAAATTGAAGGATAAAAACCATATGATAATCTCAATAGATTCAGAAAAAGCTTTCCACAAAATTCAACACCCATTTATGATAAAAACTCTCCAGAAAGTAGGCATAGAGGGAACCTACCTCAACATAATAAAGGGCAATATATGACAAACCCACAGCCAACATCGCTCTCAATGGTGAAAAACTGAAACCACTTCCTCTAAGATCAGGAACAAGACAAGGTTGCCCACTCTTACCACTATTATTCAACATAGTTTTGGGAGATTTAGCCACAGCAATCAGAGATGAAAAAGAAATAAAGGGAATCCAAATCGGAAAAGAAGAAGTAAAACTGTCACTGTTTGCAGATGACATGATACTATACATAGAGAATCCTAAAGATGCTACCAGAAAACTACTAGAGCTAATCAATGAATTTGGTAAAGTAGCAGGATACAAAATTAATGCACAGAAATCTCTTGCATTCCTATACACTAATGATGAAAAATCTGAATGTGAAATTAAGGAAACACTCTCATTTACCATTGCAACAAAAAGAATAAAATACCTAGGAATAAACCTACCTAAGGAGACTAAAGACCTGTATGCAGAAAACTATAAGACACTGATGAAAGAAATTAAAGGTGATACAAACAGATGGAGAGATATACCATGTTCTTGGATTGGAAGAATCAACATTGTGAAAATGACTGTACTACCCAAAGCAATCTACAGATTCAATGCCATCCCTATCAAACTACCAATGGCATTTTTCACAGAACTAGAACAAAAAATTTCACAATTTGTATGGAAACACAAAAGACCCTAAATAGCCAAAGCAGTCTTGAGAAGGAAAAATGGAGCTGGAGGAATGAGGCTCCCTGACTTCAGACTATACTACAAAGCTACAGTAATCAAGACACTATGGTACTGGCACAAAAACAGGATATAGATCTATGGAACAGGATAGAAAGCCCAGAGATAAACCCATGCACATACGGTCACCTTATCTTTGATAAAGGAGGCAAGAATAAACAATGGAGAAAAGACAGCCTCTTCAGTAAGTGGTGCTGGGAAAACTGGACAGCTACATGTAAAAGAATGAAGTTAGAACACTTCCTCACACCATATACAAAAATAAACTCAAAATGGATTAAAGACCTAAATGTAAGGACAGACACTATAAAACTCTTAGAGGAAAACGTAGGCAGAGCACTCTGACATAAATCACAGCAAGATCCTTTTTGACCCACCTCCTAGAGAAATGGAAATAAAAACAAAACTAAGCAAATGAGACCTACTGAAACTTAAAAGCTTTTGCACAGCAAAGGAAACCATAAACAAGATGAAAAGAAAACCCTCAGAATGGGAGAAAATATTTGCAAATGAAGCAACTGACAAAGGATTAATCTGCAAAATATACAGGCAGCTCATGCAGCTCGATATCAAAAAAACAGCCCAATCCAAAAATTGGTCGAAGACCTAAATAGACATTTCTCCAAAGAAGATATACAGATTGCCAACAAACATATGAAAGGATGTTCAACATCACTAATCATTAGAAAAATGCAAATCAAAACTACAATGAGGTATCACCTCACACCGGTCAGAATGGCCATCATCAAAAAATCCACACACAATAAATGCTGGAGAGGGTGTGGAGAAAAGGGAACCCTCCTGCACTGTTGGTGGGAATGTAAATTGATACAGCCACTATGGAGAACAGTATGGAGGTTCCTTAAAAACTAAAAATAAAACTACCATATGACCCAGCAATCCCACTACTGGGCATATACCCTGAGAAAACCTTAATTCAAAAAGAGACATGTACCACAATGTTCATTGCAGCACTGTTTACAATAGCCAGGACATGGAAGCAACCTCAGTGTCCATCGACAGATGAATGCATAAAGAAATTGTGGTACATATATACAATGGAATATATTGTATATTCCTAGGGGCATATACAATATGTATATGAACCTAGGGACAGGACAGGAATAAAGACACAGACGTAGAGAATGGACTTAAAGACACGGCAGGGGGAGGGGAAGGGTAAGCTGAGACAAAGTGAGAGAGTAGTATTGACATATATACACTACCAAATGTAAAATGGATAGCGAGTGGGAAGCAGCCACATAGCAGAGGGAGATCAGCCTGGTGCTTTGTGACCACCTAGTGGGGTGGGATACACAAGTGGGAGAGGATATGGGGATATATGTATACATATAGTTGATTCACTTTGTTATACAGCAGAAACTAACACAGCATTGTCGTGCAATTATACTCCAATAAAGATGTTAGGAAAAAAAAAGTAAAAACAGGTGAAAGGTCCACAGGAGACCTGAGACTAGAAAATCTTAGAGTAGAATATGCCTACAGTATGGATGTGTCTTCCCACATTGTTACATAATTAATATTTCTCTATCTCTCTTAGTTGCTATTGCTTTTCCAAGCAACTTCTTCCTTATTTTGGTGAGTTTTAGAGCCCACACAAACCCATTAGCCTTTAGTTACCTGAATTTACATGCTTTGGGCCCTTCTTTCCCCACCAGTGTTCCACGAGCTGCGGGGAGGGCACCCAGACGCGAAGTGCCGTTTGCCGGAAGGTGCTGAAAACAGGTGTCTCAGCTACTGTCAATTCCTCCCTGTGCCCGCCCCTGCCGTTCTCTTCATCCATCAGGCCCTGTATGCTGGCCACCTGTGCAAGTGAGTATGTCAGAGCTCTGGGGATGGGGAGACGGCAAGAGCAGTAGCTTTCCCTGAACCCAAGACCAGCGGCAGATAGGCAGTAAAGCCCTCTGAGGGCATTAGGCTTGTGAGCTCAGCTGGAGGTGGGAAAGGAATCTTAATTACATGTGGCCAGGCAGGATGCTCTTCTCTGCTAGAAAAACAGTTTGTAGGAGGTAGAGCAAAGTTCACTTGCTGGCATATGGAGATCTGGAAGCTGGAGTCAGCATGTTACTAATGAAGCCTAATGTTACCCACTCCAGTGTTTTAAACGAAACAGATTTGTTTAATATTAATCCCTAGAGGTGTAACACTTCTGGGGTCTCCTCCCCAGGTATACGGGGACCCTGGGGCTCTGCAGGACCCAAAAGGGATCCATTCTCCTTCTCTTTGTCCTCTGCCTCTTTTTATGATGCTGATTTCTTTTTCTTTCTTTTTTAAGTCCTTTTAATGAGAGGAACTGTCTTTCCCCTGGAATCGCCCTCCATCTAGAACCCCGCATCTCAGCTTCTAGGGGTAGAAAACCCCAGCAGCGTGATAGCAGGTTGCCCCACTGCACCTCATTAGCTCTCCCATGATTCATTGCGGCAGCAGCTTGATGGTCCACAGCTGGTAGCCATTTACTCCCGTAAAACAGAAGGTGGTAAATGAAGGCCCTGCCCAAAGCGAACTCTGAAGTGCTTTCCTTCCCTCCTCTCTTTTGTCCCCCTGGCTCTCTTCTCTTTGCCCTCTCCTTTTCACTGTCTCTTGTCACTGCACCCACTGTCCCTTTTCTCTCTCCGCTTCTCTTTCTCCATCCATCTGCCTTCCCTTTCACTGCTGTCATTCCAGGGCCCGGGCGGCCATCCCCAAAGCACAGCCCTCACATCGCGGCAGCAAGGAAGGTATACATCCAGACCCGCCGGCAGAGGAAGCTGCACTTCATCGTGGGGGGATTCGCCTACCTGCTCCCCAAGACGGCAGTGGTGGTACGCTGTCCCACGCGGCGCTTCCGCAAGCCCCTCATCACCTGGGAGAAGGACGGCCAGCACCTCGTCAGCTCTGCCCACGTCACCGTGGCCCCATTTGGGTACCTAAAGATCCACCGCCTCAAGCCCTCTGATGCGGGCATCTACACCTGCTCGGCCGGCCCGGCCCGGGAGCAGTTTGTGATTAAGCTCATTGGAGGCAACCGGAAGCTGGTGGCCCGGCCCTTGAGCCTGAGGAGCGAGGAAGAGGCCCTCCCGGTGAGGAAGGCCAGCCCGAAGGAGGCCCTGCAGACCCACAAACACCAGAACGGGATCTTCTCCAACGGCAGCAAGGCCGAGAAGCGGGGCCTCCCTGCGGATGCCGGCAGCCGCTATGATGACCTGGTCTCTCGGTTGCTGGAGCAGGGCGGCTGGCCAGGGGAGCTGCTCGCCTCCGGGGAGGCCCAGGACTCCACAGAAAGGAACGCGTCCTCAGAAGAGGACCAGAACGCCGAGCAGGCCCTTCTGCACCTGCCCTTCACCGTGGCGGCCGAGCAGCAGCGCCTGGACGACATCCTCCGGAACCTCTCCCAGCAGCCCGACGAGCTCCACGACGTCTACAGCAAGCACCTCGTGGCCCAGCTGGCCCAGGAGATCTTCCGCAGCCACCAGGACGCGCACCAGGACGCGCTCCTCAAGCCCTCCGAGCGGGGCATTCCCCCAGTGGCCATCCCTCCTCATAAACACGTGTCTGGCTTCAGCAGCTCCCTGCGGACCTCGTCCCCGGGGGAGGGCGGGGGCAGCTCTCGGCGGCCACACCGTAAGCCCATCATCTTGCGCAAGATCTCGGCCGCCCAGCAGCTCTCAGCCTCCGAGGTGGTCACCCACCTCGGGCAGACCGTGGCCCTGGCCAGCGGGACACTGAGTGTGCTTCTGCACTGCGAGGCCATAGGCAACCCAAGGCCTACCATCAGCTGGGCCAGGAACGGAGAAGAGGTTCAGTTCAGCGACAGGTGAGCTTTGCAGCTACCCGGTCTGGGAAGGAGGAGGGGCAAGGGGCCACACTGCGTGGGAGACACCCTATTCATGCTTCCTTCAAGGTGTTTCCAAGGGTAGGGCTTAGAGCACTGGGCCTCAGGGATTGCTCCCATCCTGGGTTTCAACCCTCTCTTGGCACTGATAGACTGTTGAAGCAAAGACAAGGTATTTAATTTCTCTAAACTGTATATTCTCATCTTTATAAGTTAATAGTAAGAATGCCTACCAACCCCAGTCCCCATAGGATCCCAAAGATTAATGAGATACTCTCTGGATAGCTTTGAACTTTTGGCAGAAAAATGTCATTCCAGGCCAAGGCATTATTCCATTACCATTTTGTGAGATGAACCGCTGAAAATCTTGTACACCAGGGTACTGTCTCTGTGTGTGTGGTCCCCCAGGGCTGGGGAGAGAGTGCAGCCAGCACCTGCTGCTTCCCGTGGGTGAGCCCGTCCTCTGTCTGGGCTGGACAAGGCTGTTTGTTCCAGAAAGCTTTTATTCCCTGTCGGACCTGTGATGAATTATCCTAATATCTCTTGGTGTCTCTGTTTTGATGTGTCTTTACTGGGATGACAGCATATATTACTTACTGGTTTCCTTGGGCCATGGCCATTCATAGTGTAAAATCAATAGTGATAGAAGAGGTAATAATAATAACAATATTTTTAATACTATCTATGTGCCAAGCAGCATGCCATGCTTCCTATGGACATCCTCTTTAATCTTTCTAGTGGCCCTGACAACAAAGATAGCTGCCATTGATTGAGTAGTGACTGTCTTCCAGCCAAGTGTAAACTCTTTATGTGCTTCATCTTACTGACTTCTAACAGTAGCCCTAAGTAGTAGGTATAATTTTTATCCACACTTTACGGAAGAGGAAACCAGTCTAGCAACTTGCTAAAGATCACATTTATTAGGTGGCAGAGGCAAAATATGTGACAAAAATAAGATGGACAGCGAATAGAAGAATCAGTCCATGGATGAGGGAGGAACCTTTAAGGTCCTCCGGCCCAAAGTCCTCATTGTAACTTTTTATCTTCTCTGAATCCATGGAGCGTGCTCTTTTCATTAAATCTACTTTGAAATACTATTGTTCAGCTAATCCTCTTCACTGGCTTGCTAGCTTTGAGTGAGGAAGGAAAGATGGCAGGATTTATTGTGCCAGGCAGGGTGCCAGGTTTATTTATATGTTACTGCATTTGTTCTTCTGACAGTCAATCTGCAAGATTGACATTATCCCCCAGTTTCACATAGAAAATTGAGGTTCAGCAGCTCACCCAAGGTCACACTTTAGTAAGGACCAGACCGAGGACTCAGTATCAAGTTTATTTGATTCCAAAGAGTAGTTCTGTCTACTCTTCTGAGACTTGAACAAACATGACTTTGTCCATCCTGCCCACATCTTTTGTGCTTTTGAAATGTCAATAATATTGCCTCTCAGCCTGAACACTTACAGATTAAATAGCTTTAATAACAATACTAAGTATTTTTTCTTTGACACTGTGCTCAGTGCTTTAAAGGTAATATTATCTTGTTTAATCTTTAAAAAAAAAAAAAAAAAACCCTACGGGGTAAGTACTGTTATTGTTACCACATCAGTAATTAAAAAGCTGAGGCACCCACACAGAAGCACTGGAGACAAGGATTGAATGCACTATATTTTGAGAGCCTGTGGTGGTAACCTCTCCTCTTGTTTGCTTCTTGGTCCTCCCCAGCTTATACTTTCCTTGATCAGCTTAACTGCTATGATCCCTGCAGTTCTTTCCAGAAATCTTTGTAAGGAATTTGTGGGTCAGGCCAAAGCTGCAGTAAATCCCCTTGAGGCCACAGGGGAGAGAGACACCTCCGGCATCAGACCCCCAGGATGATGGGCGCTGATTGAGAGTGGTACCCTGGTGCTCAGGTGTGTGCTACAGTGGAACTCACCTCTGTGACTGTACCTGTCACACCTGTTGTGCCCAAATCATGCCATGCCTTCTACCAGCCAGTCAGTTTCTCAAGTGTAGATACTGTTGCATTCATATCCCCTGGCCTATTGCCCAGGATTGGTGTTATTGAGATCAAAGGGGGTAGCAGTTGGCTGTGTGAGGGAAAAGATGGGAATTAACATTTCTTGACTAACTCCAGATATTGTGCCCCCATGCTAGCAACTTCCATAGCCATCACCTCTGTTAATGTCCACTGCAAGGTGTAACATATGAACTGATATCCCTATTTCAGAGATGAGGAAACCGAGGCTCACCATAATTAAGGAAGTTGACCAATGTTAAATAGCTAGTAAAAGGCAGAACCAAGAGAGCAGATTCAAACCCAGTTCTGCCAACTCAAGCTCATGCTGTTTTGAGTGACTAAGTTCATGTTTGCATGTATCTCCTATACTTCACCAGGGATACCAAGTTATCTCAAGATCCCTGCTGTTTTCTAGCAGCTTCTTCCAGGATCCCTTCCTTTGCATAGTGACTATTTCCTCCTAAAAGCTGTACAGCAAGACAGCCCATTGGGGATGGGGGAGGGGATGATTAGGGCTCTGCTCTGCCCGGAACCGCAGGGAGAATATTGAGGCCATGGCTTACTCAGGGGTCCTGACAACTTCCTTGAGTGCTGGAGATTATGAAATCCAAGGATCAGGGCCCATCTGGGTCACTGGTGACTACAGGAAAGATGTGGAGGGGGTTAGATGAGGATTGAGGGCTTCGGGCTGGTCTTGCCCTTTACTTTCCATGGCCTTAATCCTTTCGCTTTAAAAATGAGGGGGGTTGTAGCAGATCATCTCTGATCTACCCCCTTCACTCATTTGTAGAAGGCCACAGAAGGTTAAAACCTGTATGTTGGTGGAGAGTGGGGAGAGCCTTGAGCACAGTAACTTCAAAATTTGTCGTACAAGTTTCCAAGTGGTCCACAAAACAGGGATTCATCGATCACGTGAGTTTGAGACATGCTCGCTTAAAGCTAAACAGAGGTATTTACTGCCGGACTTTACTTCTATTTTTTAATATAGTAGTTGATTTTTTTCTTTTTTTATTATAAAACTAATGAAGAGGCTATAAAACAATTCAAATAATACCTGCGTATGTATAGTAAAAGTGCAAGTCTCCTTCATGCCCTCAATCCTATTCCCCAGAGGCTGTCAGTCTTAATAATTCGGTATACATCCTTTTGGAATTTTTATATATTTTATTGTATTATATATAAAACACATACACACATAGGATTTGTGTTTTTAATGGGAAATTACTCATGGTTAGAAATTTGACTTGATTTTTATTCAACAACATGTCTAGGAAACATTTCAGAGTAGTATGTAGGGATCTGTATCACCTTTTTCAACAGCTGATTACTGTTCTTGAATGTATTTAACTAACCCCCAGGTGAAAATGATTTTGGTTTTTCCATGTTTTAACTCCTTTAAGCAGTCCAACATGTGTTGTGACTTTCCAAGTGGATGATATAGTATTCAGTGTTTTCCAAGTACTTCTTTGATCAGTGAACAATTTTTTGGCCTAGTAATCTCAAGGATATCGATAATTCTTGAAATACTGCTTAGAAATATGCCTTTTGCCTTTTAATTTGCACCTTAATGGGCACTGAGAGTCTAATGGCTTTAAGATGAAGAACTTTCAACAGAATCTTGCTAAAAAAAGAAGCATAGCAGCCAGGTGCTAAAGATAGGTGCTAAAGATATGAAACATAGGTGCTAAAGATATGAAAAGTTATGAAAAGATATGAAAAGTTGTAGGCCTAGGACAGCAGAGGGCAAATCCTAGGTCTTGAGTCACCAGGACATTGGTGAGAGTGACAGTGGAGGGTACATTCAGAAGGAAAGCATATGGGGGCCATGAGCAAACAGTATTAAAATTCTTGCCAGTCTCAAGACTTTTTTCCAGATCTAGCCTCGGCAGAGCTTTTTAAAGCAAGTTAATAGCACGTGGTAGGGAAAAATAAGAGATTTCTGTTTCTGATCCTTGACATCATAATTTTTCCATTTTACTTAGCTAGCCAGTAAGAAATATGGCTGGAGCTTACTTTTCTATGCAGTTGTCCAAGTGGAGTTTCAGAAAATAAAATGGATGCATCTGTACAGAGCACACAGAAGGCACAGAAGTGCCACTGGGACTGCTCTGCTATGGTTGTTGGTGACCCCTTTTTTGTTGGGTTTCATTGCTTGTCATCATTAGTGCGTCTGGTAGCGGTTCCGAAATGCTTATTAATTTTCAAACAGAGAAGTGCTGAAATGCCCGGTGTTATAGTTCAGTTAGTCTGTTTTTGTTTAGCGCCCAAATCCATCTTTCTGAAAGAGTCTGCAAGCTTCAGCTGGCTATTGGTCTGTAAGACTTTGCAGATATATTAAAGTATACTCTAAATAACCTGAGCCAGCAAGATAGGTCAAGGTAGAAAGAAAGTGACTGAAGTCTATTACTTCTTGGCTTTTAAATATGCCAAAGCTTGATTTGAAAGAAATTGGTTTTCAGAAAGAATCAGTAACAATTCAGATAGTACTGCATCTCATCAGATATATAACTTACTAGTTAAAATGAATTCACATCATTCTTAGAAGCACATGCCAACTTCTTAAGCAATCATTTACAGGATGTCCCTAAGTGTATTATGACAGACTGGTTCTTCTTAATTCCTACTTCTTCCTTTATTTCACGAACTTTCCCATGCTTACTCTGAGCTAGACCCTATGTTAGATATGAGGGATGGAGGAAAAGGAGACTCATTTCCTGTCAATGCAACTCAAAGTCTAGTTTGGAATCCAGAGAAGTAAATGCAGTGTTTAAATGCTAAGAGAGGGGTATGCATATTTATTCATTCCATAAATATTTATTAATCTACCTATCATATGCCAGATATATACCTACTTGCTAGGATATTGTGATGAATGAAACAGAAGTCCGTGTTCTCTTGCACTTTACGTACATTTAGATATCTGCTGAACTGGCACACATTAGAAAGATCTTTCCTGATCATTCTAGCTAAAAGAGCGCTCTGCATCATTCTCTAACCCTTCAACTCTATTTTATTCACAGAATTTCATCATCATCTGACATATTATATATTTATGCGTTGATTGCCTGTCCATTAGGGTAGAGGCTTTCTTTACTGCTGTGTCCCTAGTGCTGGAAAGAGTAGCTGGCACTAAACAGGTACTAAATAAACAGTGAATGAATTAATGAGTGAGTGTGGAGCAAGACAGCAAACACAGAAAAGGACACAAGAAAAATATCAGATGGTGATAAGTGCTGGGCAGAAAATGAAACAGAGCTTTGATAAGCAATGATCTGGTGACCACATTAGATGGGTTCTCTGAGGAGGTGACCTGGAAGCCAAAAGCTGAATGATGACCAGTGTCCAGCAATATGCTTCAGAAGGAAGAGCATTCCTGGGCAAAGGAAAAACGGTGCAAAACCCCTAAAGTGAAAATGAGTTTATTGTGTTGAAAGAACCCAAAAGAAGCTCATTTGGCTGGAGTGTGGCAGGCTAAAGGTAGAGGTGATACGGGATAAGGCCATGGGGGCAACCAGAGACCAGGATGAGGAGTTGAGGTTTTAGTGTGAGCATCACAGGGAGATTTTGGAGGGTATTAATCAGGAATGTAAAATGATCTAATTTCCATTTTTATAGACTCACACTGGCTACTTTGTGGTGAGTGTATTGCAGAGGAGCATGAGTAGAAGCTGGGGGCCTCTAAGGGGCCCTTTGCAATCGTCCCTTCAACTCCCCAAGTATCTGTTGGGCATTAGGTACAGTGATAGGTACCAGAAAGTGAGATCATAAATAAGGAAAGGTCCCTGCTCTGCAGAAACTAAGATACACTGAAAGGCTAATAGAGGGTACAGTAACTTGAACCTCAAGTTTTTTTTAAACTCCAATGGTCACAATACTTCTCTTAAAACTTCTAAACTTTAAAAAGGGGATACGGGATTCCCTGGTGGCACAGTGGTTAAGAATCCACCTGCCAATGCAGGGGACACGGGTTCGAGCCCTGGTCCGGGAAGATCCCACATGCCGTGGAGCAACTAAGCCCATGCGTCACAACTACTGAGCCTGCACTCTAGAGCCCGCGAGCCACAACTACTGAAACCTGCGCGCCTAGAGCCCGTGCTCCGCAACAAGAGAAGCCACCGCAATGAGAAGATGGTGCACCACACGAAGCGTAGCCCCCGCTCGCCGCAACTAGAGAAAGCCCGCACGCAGTAACGAAGACCCAATGCAGCCAGAAATAAATAAATAAATTTTTAAAAATAATAATAATAAAAAATAAAAAGGGGATAGAGGAGGGGTTCCCAAATTCAGTGTGCATAATAATTGCCAGGAACATGTTAGAAATGGAGACACCCACATCCTACTCTATCCCAGAAACTCTTTCTACAGTAGGGTCCCATCATTTGCATTTTTTTGCGCTAAATCCAAACTCAACTTTATTTTTTCATTGTTGTTTTTTATTTTATTTTTATATTGGAGTATAGTTGATTAACAATGTTGTGTTAGTTTCAGGTGTACCGCAGTGATTCAGTTATACATATACATGTATCTACTCTTTTTCAAGTTCTTTTCCCATTTAGGTTATTACAGACTATTGAACAGAGTTCCCTGTGCTATACAGTAGCTCCTTGTTGATTATCTATTTTAAATATATCAGTGTGTTTATGTCAATCCCAAACTCCCAATCTATCCCTACCCCCCACCCTTCCCCCCTGGTAACCATAAGTTCGTTCTCTAAATCTGTGAGTCTGTTTCTGTTTTGTAAATAAGTTCCTTTGTATCTTTTTTTTTAGATTCTGCATATAAGGGATATCATATGATATTTCTTTCTCTGAGTTACTTCACTTAGTATAATAATCTCCAGGTCCATCCATGTTGCTGCAATGGCATTATTTCATTCCTTTTAATGGCTGAGTAATATTCCATTGTATATATGCACCACATCTTCTTTCTGTCATTTGCATTTTAACAAGCACTACAGGTGGTTCTGAGATTGGTGGTTCAAGGACCACCTTTTAGAAGAGCTGAGAGAGAAAAATGGGGGAAGGTTAACCTCAGAGTCAAATTAGGCACTTGCTGTTTGTTCTGTTAAAAGATGTGGTGGAGACAGACAGAACTCCATGCCTAAATGACACTTAGGAATTCCAAGCGCTCTCCCATCCCCCTGCCTTCTTCCCAGATTCCCACCAACCCACATACTTGCACGTGGGCTAGATTTCGTTCACCCTGAGCCTGGGATTTGAGAGAGACCACGAAGTGCCCATGTGTGGAGGGAGCAGACATGGTGGAAGCTAACAGACTCCAAATCTGCCAATTTTCTGGAAAAATTCTGGATGGCTAGAGGTTAAGATAACTAAGTGTGGCTACCTTGTTCACCCAGAGAACAAAGAAGCAGGACTGGACTTTGCAGCATAGCCGTGGGGGGTGAGTTAGAAAGTGCTTTTCAGGGCTGTGTGCCAGTTGATTGAGAAAACAAGAGAACTCTGCCTTGTTTTCCCTTTGCTTTCATTGCTGAGTCCATGTAGTTCATGTGGATCTGTAATTGACTGGTTCCACCATATTGCTGCCTGCAAAATCCCCCAGAAGACAAGTATTCTAGCCTCACTCCACGGTCCTAGTGCATTACTGGCACCTGAGCGGTTTGAAAACATTACTCTTATAGGCCTCTACTGCCAGTTTATAACCTAGAAATATTTCACATATAGAAGGCTACTTTAGGTCCCCCCTCCAAGGTTGTTAATTATGAGTTTTTTAAATCCTGCCTAATATTTCCACTCAGTTCATTACGGAGTTGCTTCTGTTTGCCCATCTCACATTCTAAGACCGCAGGTAACATATAACATACACTCCTCTTGGGTAAAGCCCCTTCCCCACCCCCCCCAAAAAGTTATTTCTTGTTTGTTCAAAAAGAAGAAAGTTGGCTCTCAAAACAGGCCTTATCTAATCTGAGCTCTCGGCAGCATTCTACACAGGCTGGGCCCTTCTTCCGAAAAACACTTTCTTGCTGCTTTAGAAACCACACACACTTGGCTTGCTTCCTACTTCTCTGGTTATTCTTTCTCAGCATCTCTGTGGATTCCTCTTCCTCTACCCACCTCTTAGCTACCCCCCTTAGGAGCCTCACTGTCTATACACTAGTGATCCCATGGCTCCAGGACTCCTCTGTATGCTGCTGATTCTCCTGTATCTAGCACAGAGCACATCTCTCTTCTGACTCAGATGTACACTTGTCTACTAGGCATCCGAACCCAGATGCCCCACAAAAAGGTCAACTCAATATCTCTAAAACTAAACTCCTGAATCCTTATCTCAGTAAAGAGTACCCCCATCCATCCAACTTTCCAAACCAAAATACAGGCATACCTTGGAGATGTTGTGGGTTCAGTTCCAGATCACCATGATAAAGCAGGTATTACAATAAAGCAAGTCAATTTTTTTTTGGTTTCCCAGTACATATAAAAGTTATGTTTACTCTATACGGTAGACTGTTAAGTATGTGATAGCACTGTGTCTTAAAAACCAATCTATATACCTTAATCTAAAAATACTTTCTTGGTAAAAATGCTAACCATCATCTGAGCCTTCAGCAAGTCACAGTAGTAACATCAAAGATCACTGATCATATATCACCATAACAAATATAAGAATGAGGAAAAAGTTTGAAACATTGCGAAAATTACCAAAATGTGACACAGAGACATGAAGTGAGCAAATGCTATTGGAAAAATGACGCCAATAGACTTGCTCCACGCGGGGTTGCCGCAAATCTTCAATTTATAAAAAAATGTCATATCTGCGAAGCACAAGAAAGCGAAGCACGATACAATGGGGTCTGCCTGTATTTCTAGATTGTTCTCGCTCTTCAGTGGCTCTTTCACCCTCCACTGGTCTCTGTTCTCACTGCCTGTACTTCATTTACCTTTGTCAGCTCTGCATGATTGCAGCAGCCTCCTAACCCTATATTTGCCTTCTTGAGACCAGGGGTTGGCAAATCACAGCCAGTGGCTTTACATTTTTTTAAAGGGCTTACTAAGAATGGCTGTTAAAGGATTATTAGAAGAGCCATTAAAATTGATCCCAGAGCTCTTCGATTAACTTGATTGCACTTAATAAGTGTTGGAGCTGGGATTTGAGCCCAGGTTATTTAAAGGGTTATTAAAGGAATGGCTTATGCATTTTTTATTTTTTATGATGAACCTAAATTTTTTTTATTTTTTTTAAATTAGTCATCCAGTTTATACACATCAGTGTATACATGTCAATACCAATCGCCCAATTCATCACACCACCACCACCACCACCACCCCACCATGGCTTTCGCCCCTTGTTGTCCATACATTTCTTCTCTACATCTGTGTCTCAATTTCTGCCCTGCAAGCCGGTTCATCTGTACCATTTTTCTAGGTTCCACATATATGCGTTAATATACGATATTTGTTTTTCCCTTTCTCACTTACTTCACTCTGTATGACAGTCTCTAGATCCATCCACGTTTGTACCAATGACCCAATTTCGTTCCTTTTTATGGCTGAATAATATTCCATTGTATATATGTACCACAACTTCTTTATCCATTCGTCTGTCAATGGGCATTTAGGTTGCTTCCATGACCTGGCTATTGTAAATAGTGCTGCAATGAACATTGGGGTGCATGTGTCTTTTTGAATTATGTTTTTCTCTGGGTATATGCCCAGTAGTGGGATTGCTGGATCATATGGTAATTCAATTTTTTGTTTTTGAAGGAACCTCCATACTGTTCTCCATAGTGGCTGTATCAATTTACATTCCCACCAACAGTGCAAGAGGGTTCCCTTTTCTCCACACCCTCTCCAGCATTTGTTGTTTGTAGATTTTCTGATGATGCCCATTCTAACTGGTGTGAGGTAGTACCTCATTGTAGTTTTGATTTGCATTTCTGTAATAATTAGTGATGTTGAGCAGCTTTTCATGTGCTTCTTGGCCATCAGTATGTCTTCTTTGGAGAAATGTCTATTTAGGTCTTCTGCCTATTTTTGGATTGGGTTTGTTTTTTTAATATTGAGCTGCATGAGCTGTTTATATATTTTGGAGATTAATCCTTTGTCCGTTGATTCGTTTGCAAATATTTTCTCCCATTCTGAGGGTTGTCTTTTCGTCTTGTTTATGGTTTCCTTTGCTGTGCAAAAGCTTTGAAGTTTCATTAGGTCCCATTTGTTTATTTTTGTTTTTATTTCCATTACTCTAGGAGGTGGATCAAAAAAGATCTTGCTGTGATTTATGTCAAAGAGTGTTCTTCCTATGTTTTCCTCTAAGAGTTTTATAGTGTCCAGTCTTACACTTAGGTCTCGAATCCATTTTGAGTTTATTTTTGTGTATGGTGTTAGGGAGTGTTCTAATTTCATTCTTTTACGTGTAGCTGTCCACTTTTCCCAGCACCACTTATTGAAGAGACTGTCTTTTCTCCATTATATATCCTTGCTTCCTTTGTCATAGATTAGTTGACTATAGATGTGTGGGTTTATCTCTGGGCTTTCTGTCTTGTTCCATTGGTTTATGTTTCTGTTTTTGTGCCAGTACCATATTGTCTTCATTACTGTAGCTTTGTAGTATAGTCTGAAGTTAAGGAGTCTGATTCCTCCGGCTCCGTTGTTTTCCCTCAAGACTGCTTTGGCTATTCGGGGTCTTTTGTGTTTCCATACAAATTGTGAATTTTTTTCTTCTAGTTCTGTAAAAAATGCGATTGGTAATTTGATAGGGATTGCATTGAATCTGTAGATTGCTTTGGGTAGTATAGTCATTTTCACAATATTGATTCCTCCAATCCAAGAACATGGTATATCTCTCCATCTGTTTGTATCACCTTTAATTTCTTTCATCAGTGTCTTATAGTTTTCTGCATACAGGTCTTTTGTCTCCCTAGGTAGCTTTATTCCTAGGTATTTTATTATTTTTGCTGCAGTGGTAAATGGGAGTGTTTCCTTAATTTCTCTTTCAGATTTTTCATCATTAGGATATAGGAATGCAAGAGATTTCTCTGCATTAATTTTGTGTCCTGCAACTTTACCAAATTCATAGATTAGCTCCAGTAGTTTTCTGTTGGCATGTTTAGGATTCTCTATGTATAGTATCATGTCATCTGCAAACAGTGACAGTTTTACTTCTTCTTTTCCAATTTGGATTCCTTTTATTTCTGTTTCTTCTCTGATTGCTGTGGCTATGTTGAATAATAGTGGCAAGAGTGGACATCCTTGTCTTGTTCCTGATCTTAGAGGAAATGCTTTCAGTTTTTCACCATTGAGAATGATGTTTGCTGTGGGTTTGTCGTATATGGCCTTTATTATGTTGAGGTAGGTTCCCTCTAGGCCCACTTTCTGGCGAGTTTTTATCATAAATGGGAGTTGAATTTTGTCAAAAGATTTTTCTGCATCTGTTGTGATGATCATATGGTTTTTATTCTTCAATTTGTTAATATAGTGTATCACATTGAATGATTTGCGTATATTGAAGAATCCTTGCATCCCTGGGATAAATCCCACTTGATCATGGTGTATGATCCTTTTAATGTGTTGTTGGATTCTGTTTGCTAGTATTTTGTTGAGGATTTTTGCATCTATATTCATCAGTGATATTGGTCTGTAATTTTCTTTTTTTGTAGTATCTTTGTCTGGTTTTGGTATCAGGGTGATGGTAGCCTAATAGAATGAGTTTGGGAGTATTCCTTCCTCTGCCATTTTTTGGAAGAGTTTGAGAAGGATGGGTGTTAGCTCTTCTCTAAATGTTTGATAGAATTCACCTGTGAAGCCATCTGGTCCTGGACTTTTGTTTCTTGGAAGATTTTTAATCACAGTTTCAATTTCATTCCTTGTGATTGGTTTGTTCATATTTTCTGTTTCTTCCTGGTTCAGTCTTGGAAGGGTATACCTTTCTAAGAATTTGTCCATTTCTTCCAGGTTGTCCATTTTAATGGCATAGAGTTGCTTGTAGTAGTCTCTTAGGATGCTTTGTATTTCTGTGGTGTCTGTTGTAACTTCTCCTTGTCATTTCTAATTTTATTGATTTGAGTCCTCTCTCTCTTTTCTTGATGAGTCTGGCTAATGGTTTATCAATTTTGTTTATCTTCTCAAAGAACCAGCTTTTAGTTTTATTGATCTTTGCTATTGTTTTCTTTGTTTCTATTTCATTTATTTCTGCTCTGATCTTTATGATTTCTTTCCTTCTTCTACCTTTGGGTTTTGTTTGTTCTTCTTTCTCTAGTTCCTTTAGGTGTAAGGTTAGATTGCTTACTTGAGATTTTTCTTGTTTCTTGCGGTAGGCTTGTATAGCTATAATCTTCCCTCTTAGAACTGCTTTTGCTGCATCCCGTAGGTTTTGGATCGTCGTGTTTTCATTGTCATTTGTCTCTAGGTATTTTTTGATTTCCTCTTTGATTTCTTCAGTGATCTCTTGGTTATTTAGTAACGTATTGTTTAGCATCCATGTGTTTGTGTTTTTTACGTTTTTTTCCCTGTAATTCATTTCTAATCTCATAGCGTTGTGCTCAGAAAAGATGCTTGATATGATTTCAATTTTCTTAAATTTACTGAAGCTTGATTTGTGACCCAAGATGTGATCTATCCTGGAGAATGTTCCGTGCACACTTGAGAAGAAAGTGTAATCTGCTGTTTTTGGATGGAATGTCCTATAAATATCTATTAAATCTATCTGGTCTATTGTATCATTTAAAGCTTCTGTTTCCTTATTTATTTTCATTTTGGATGATCTGTCCATTGGTGTAAGTGAGGTGTTAAAGTCCCCCACTATTATTGTGTTACTGTCGATTTCCTCTTTTATAGCTGTTAGCAGTTGCCTTATGTATTGAGGTGCTCCTATGTTGGGTGCGTATATATTTATAATTGTTATATCTTCTTGGATTGATTCCTTGATCATTATGTAGTGTCCTGCCTTGTCTCTTGTAACATTCTTTATTTTAAAGTCTATTTTGTCTGATATGAGTATAGCTACTCCATCTTTCTTTTGATTTCCATTTGCATGGAATATCTTTTTCCATCCCCTGACTTTCAGTCTGTATGTGTCCCTAGGTCTGAAGTGGGTCTCTTGTAGACAGCATATATATGGGCAGCAAGCCTGTGTCTTTTGGTTGGAGCATTTAATCCATTCACGTTTAAGGTAGTTATCGATATGTATGTTCCTGTGACCATTTTCTTAATTGTTTTGGGTTTGTTTTTGTAGGTCCTTTTCTTCTCTTGTGTTTCCCACTTAGAGAAGTTCCTTTAGCATTTGTTGTAGAGCTGGTTTGGTGGTGCTGAATTCTGTTAGCTTTTGCTTGTCTGTAAAGCTTTTGATTTCTCCATCGAATCTGAATGAGATCTTTGCTGGCTAGAGTAATTTGGTTTTAGGTTCTTCCCTTTCATCACTTTAAGTATATCATGCCACTCCCTTCTGGCTTGTACAGTTTCTGCTGAGAAATCAGGTGTTAACCTTATGGGAGTTCCCTTGTATGTTGTCATTTTTCCCTTGCTGCTTTCAATAAATTTTCTGTGTTTAATTTTTGCCAATTTGATTACTATGTGTCTCGGCATGTTTCTCCTTGGGTTTATCCTGTATGGGACTCGCTGTGCTTCCTGGACTTGGGTGGCTATTTCCTTTCCCATATTAGGGAAGTTTTCAACTATAATCTCTTCAAATATTTTCTCTGGTCCTTCCTCTCTCTCTTCTCCTTCTGGGACCGCTATAATGCGAATGTTGTTGTGTTTAATGTTGTCCCAGAGGTCTCTTAGTCTGTCTTCATTTCTTTTCTTTCTTTTTTCTTTATTCTTTTCCGCAGCAGTGAATTCTACCATTCTGTCTTCGAGGTCACTTATCCGTTCTTCTGCCTCAGTTATTCTGCTATTGATTCATTCTAGTGTAGTTTTCATTTCAGTTATTGTCTTGTTCATCTCTGTTTGTTTGTTCACTAATTCTTCTAGGTCTTTGTTAAACATTTCTTGCATCTTCTTGATAATTGCCTCCATTCTTTTTCTGACATCCTGGATCATCTTCACTATCATTATTCTGAATTCTTTTTCTGGAAGGTTGCCTATCTCCGTTAAGTTGTTTTTCTGGGGTTTTATCTTGTTCCTTCTACTGGTACATAGCCCTCTACCTTTTCATCTTGTCTATCTTTCTGTGAAAGTGGTTTTTGTTCCACAGGCTGCAGGATTGTAGTTCTTCTTGCTTCTGCTGTCTACCCTCTGGTGGATGACTAAGAGGCTTGTGCAAGTTTTGGCTTTTCATTTTTGAAGGGTTATTTAAACAAATAAAAACTAGAATATACAACAGAGACCATAGGTGGCCCTGAAAGCCTCAACTATTTGCTATATGTCCCTTTACAGAAAAAGTGTGTGACGTCTGCCCCAGATCATTTGACATGCTACTGCCAGAGCATCTTTCTTTCAAAATTGTCCATGCTGCTCCCAGGCTTAAAATTCTTTTCATGTCCAGCTAGCACTTGAGGATAAGTTCCAAATGCCCTAGCATGATATACAACGCCTTTTATCATCTGATATCTGCCTGCCTCTCTTGCTTCATCTCTTACCACATCCCCTCACTTCACCCCACTGAGCTCTGCCCTTCCGAGGTACCCACTTACTTGCTGTTTACAAGTTTGCTTGGGAGCTTCCAACCCACTTTGTCTATCTAATCCTATCCTTCCTGACAGGAATCCTTCCCTGCAAGGCTGGGTCAGATGGCCCCCTCTGCAACCCACATGGTACCCTGTGCGTAATACTCTATCTCTGCCCTACCATTGTGTATTAGAATTAGTTATTTGTTTTTCTATATTACCTTCTGGATTATGTTACTCTTCTTCAAAGGCAAATGCTTAAGAATGTATCTTATTTTCTCCACAATTCCAAGAACATAATAGACACTAGACAGATGATAAACTGATGAATGAAGGAAGGAAGAAAAGAATGATGGATGCCAGTGATGAGGAGGGAGGTCTCCTAATGGCTGGAGACAGCAGTCTGCATGGTTTTGCATAATCTGGACTTCCAGTCTCTAATGTGCAGTTATGGTGGAGTTCCACAGTGGTACCCACTCCCAACTTAACATTTCTACCTTGCCCACGTGTTCTCCCCTTGAGAAGTTTCAGGAACCCCGAGGTTCTGTGGCACACAACTGTACAATTTGCAAAGTACTGCTATAGTGTGAATAAGTGCAAGAGTAGATATCTTGGGCTTCCCTGGTGGCGCAGTGGTTGAGAATCTGCCTGCTAATGCAGGGGACACGGGTTCGAGCCCTGGTCTGGGAAGATCCCACATGCCGCGGAGCAACTAGGCCCGTGAGCCACAACTACTGAGCCTGCGCGTCTGGAGCCTGTGCCCCGCAACGGGAGGGGCCGCGATAGTGAAAGGCCCGCGCACCGCGATGAAGAGCGGTCCCCGCACCGCGATGAAGAGTGGCCCCCACTTGCCGCAACTAGAGAAAGCCCTCGCACGAACCGAAGACCCAACACAGCCAAAAATAAATAAATAAATAAATAAAGTAGCTATAAAAAAAAAAAAAAAAAGAGTAGATATCTTATGGTTATCCTGTCTCCCATTACATCCAGGCCAAGGGATAAATCCTCCTCATCATCACCATCATCGCTAACATTTATGGAGCACTTGCTTTGAGCTATAAGCTGTTCTAAGTATTTTACAGGTGTCCATTTATTCTTACAATAACCCTTTGACGTTACTATCCCAATTTTACAAATGTTTACAAATTGAAGCACAGAGATGTTAGATTAAGTCTGGCTCCAGGGACCCTGTTTCTTTGTATTGATTTTAACCTTCGTTGAATACATGGGCTTGCCATTATTTTAGAAAGAAGCCATTGGGGTCAGCTAGACCTAGCATAAAAAAACATGCTATCTTCTAGCCAGCTGGCTTCCAATTTGTGAGGCTTTTGTTTTTATTGTGGCACATCTGTTTCAGGGAGAGCCTTTTCTTCTCTTGGTCACTCTACCTTTACATACAACCCCCCAGCTGTAAAGATGCACAGTGCTCGGCACATAATAGGCACTCATAAATATTATAATTGTCACATCTGTGTTTGTGTCTCTAACCGTGTATGTTTACAGTGTTGATGGCCTGTGTATGTGTGTGCTTAGATAACTCAACCACAAACAAGATGAAGCTGAACTGTTTCTTGCTTTTTGGTCACGCTGATAAATACTGAACACTTCCTGGGCCCTTCTGCTCTTCACCACATTTTGAGCTGAGATTCAGGCAAAAGCTGAATTTGCATTTGGAGAGGGGGCAACCCTAGTTGAAGAATCTTGTAAATAACTCTTCCCCACATCTAATACCAGGAGGTTCATGTCGTTATGGGCAAATATATATGTTCAGTATTCCTACATCGGAATCCAAACTCCAGAAACAACACCTGCAAGGACACTGCTAACTTCTTTACAGAAAAGTCAGATTTTCCAAAATTGCCACAGGGAGCTGGGTTACCAAACTGGGAAGGAAAGCTGCATGAGGATTGATCCTGTCCTCTGAGAAGGATCTAAACACTGCTGATAGCCCCACAATAGGGCAGGGAAGTCCCTGCTTGCTACGCAACACCTTTGGTCCAAGAGTGAGCTGGTAGTCACATACTCCTCATAGCTCAGCTGATAGAAGTCTTAAAGCATTTAAACAAGGCTTTCCTAAAAGTTATGGGCTTTTTCAAAGGAATGCAGTTGAACATAACGAAGAATACGAAACTAGATACTTGGAAGAAAATACTGATCCCTTTTTAGGGATGGAGAAGCAGCTCACAGGTGCCATTCCATCTATATGGAACCCTAGGGAACAGGCTAATGCCATGGAGTTTCTGCCTTTTAATCCCTAAGCTGGTCCCTGCCTTCTTTCTATTGTGTGCCTGGGTGCACCCACCTCACTCCCCCACCCCCTTGGTCAAGAGGAGCAACCTGATGGTATATCAGTTAACCCTGGGGACAGTCGACAGTGGTGGAGGATGGGAAGGCTAGAATCACAGCATCTTAGTTCTACCACATAGTATCCACATAAGTCTAACCTCTCTGAACCTTGGTTTTCTCATTAGTTAAAATGATCATACCCACCCTGCAGAAAAGTGGAGTGAAGAACAGAAATATTATCTGTAAAGTGCCTGGCACACAGTGGATACACATTTGACAGTATAATTGTCACTTGGAGATGAGACCAGTGTAACACACCATCTTCCAGGATGTCACAGAATTAGGAGTTTTACTCTTATTTTGAGGAACCCCTGGGCAGTTTTTCAAAGAATAACACTAGAAAGGTGTCTAGGAAAACACAGTGTGATTGAGAATTATCAGCCTAAATCCAGACAACAGGAGAGGATGCTTATACTCTACTGACAGTTTTTTGCTGACATTTCTGATCTGGTAGGACAGAGAAATCGGTATGCTCTAAGTGTTTATACTTTCCAGAAAGCTCTGGACAATGTTCCAAAGTGGTGTTGAGTAGGAGATGAATTAAGGAGTATTTGGAAGGCTTTAGCTTGGGCAACGCAGAGTATCCACAAATGGAAACTTCTTAGAATGGAGGAGAGAATCAGATGGAAAATGCCTCCAGGGTCAATTTCAGAACCACAGTTGTGAATAATGCTATATGTAAAAGTCATAAGCACATGAAATGCAGTTTCCAAGTTTGTAGATAATATAAAAACTGGAGGCTGGGCAGTTAGGAAGGGAAGAAGAAACCAGTTTCAATTTGGTTTGGCTTGTTTCCTTTATAGAACTAAAGGAAATGGGGAGGACAAATGTTTCTCCCTGTTGAAAAGTGTAAGAATAGCAAGTCAGAGAAAAAGGAGCCATCCCAGTAAATACATAAGCTTAGCCAAAAAAAAAAAAAAAAAAAAGTATAGAAGATCAATGCAAGGTCACAGAAATGACTAGCATGAATCAGACAGCAGAGAACATTAGAGGACATCAGTGACAACCAGAGACAGTCAGTGACAACCAGCCACTGTCTACTCTCTGAAAAGCTAGAGGGTCTCAAAAGATCCCCCTAGCAGTTAATTTATTCTTCCTAGAAAAGTGGTCCTAGCAAATAGCAGTTCTGAAAAAGTGGTTAACATTTTCGTATAAATGAGGAAGATCCTGAAACAAACCAGAAATGAAAGTGCTTCCATGTTCTAGGTCAGGGTCAGCAAACTTTTCTTGTAAAGGGCCGGATAGTAAACATTTTAGCTTTGCAGGCAATCCCGTCTCTGCCTCAACGACTCAATTCTGCCAATGTAGCATAAAAGCAGCCATAGAAAGTTCTTAATCTGCTGTGGCCGTGTGCCAATAAAACTTTATTTACAAAAGCAGGTGGCAGCCGACTGGAGTTTGGTGATCTCTATTCAAGGTAAATAGGAAATCCAGTCAGAGTCATTTCACGCAGAGGTCTGTAGTTTGAAATGAATTACCCAGCAGGCAGATAGAACTACTCATATTAGCAAATTCAAGACTTTATGATTTTCTTAAGAGAAGGAAGCTGAAGGGTTTGGCAGAAAGTATTAGGACAGGGTGAAGAGTGTGTGGTTAGGTGACCTTTCCCATTCCAAAAATATTTTCTATACTTCCACCTGGAGCAGTCATGGAGCTTCCGGCATTAAATAACTTTTAGTTGCAATTAAATTAAAAACAGCCAAGGTTAAAAAAAAAAGTTGCCCTCACCAAATGGTGATACAGAACTCTTCATGAACCTCAAATCTGTTCCCTAAAATATCTGTACAAAACAAAGCTCTCCCTTGCAAGTCTCTGGGCTACTATATTTTTTGGTTTTGGAAAAAAATTCTTGCTCGCGGAGGACATCTTCTCATAGCATTCTTTCTGTCCTCCAGCTTCAAGCTACTTAAAATCCAGAATGTTCTTGTTAGTGACTGTCCATTTCCCTGAGTAACTACAAATCTTCTCACAACTTACCCCCAACCCAAAATAAAGCCAAACCACAGGCCTTCCTATTAGGCCCCAGTGGATGCTTGAATAGAGTCAGTTTTTTTTAAAGGTCAAAGGTCATTCCCCATTTCTGATTCCCTGCACTAGCTGAGCAAGCTACTTAACTTCTCTGAGCTTCTGCGTCCTCTCTAAAATGCGATGATAATATCAATCTAGTAACATGATAGAATAAAGTTGTATAAAACTTGTCCACTTACCTACTAGATACCTGTTCCCACTCTCCCTTTGTGGTAGATTTGATTATCCTAATCTTAGGAATCCCTAAGCAGAAAAAAGAAAAAAAAAAAAAAATCTGCATTTCAGGGTAAGGAAAAGACCTCAACATGTCCCCCTAGGAGTTGGGAGCTGATGTTCTTTGCACAGTACCCCTTAACTCACTCGCTTCTAAGCGCACTTTTTTCCAATTCTTATTCTTTTACTCTTATTTCTATACTTTTTCTGCAATTGCAGAATTCTGGCTTTTTTTCTTTTCAGTGTTCTAAGATTTCAGTATTTGGTTAATAGTGTTAAAACAGTTATGGAAATAACTAGTTGTCCTTATTCCGAGATTCCTGAGCCAAGAATGGAATTGAGGCAGTTGCCAACCCAGTGTGCCATGTGGCCTGAGTCCTCTGCTCCTCTTTCCCATCCCCAGGGCTGCCACCAAGGTAAACACACTGTGGCCCATGCCCCACTCTCTCACAGGGCAAATGCCTTACCACCTGGCCATGGCCCTGACTTATGTTTTTTTTCTTGAAAACGCTACATTTCTCAGTCATTTACCCATGTCAAAGCAGCTCCTCACAACATCCAGAATACGTAGGTTCAGACATGAAGAGTGAATGATGACGGCGATGGTGATGTCGACAACACCAAATAATAATAGTAACCTGCACTTCTGTAGTATTTACTATGTCAAGTACTTTTGTATGTTCTTGAAATACCCGAACTCACGTAGAATATTCACAACAACCCTAGGTTGGTGCAGTAATTCTTCTCATTCTATAGATGAGAAAACTGTGTCACTGAGAAGTAAATTACTGGTCCAAGGTTACAAAGCTACTACGTGGTACAGCTCGGGTTGGGACCCAGTCACCATGACTCTGGAGTCTGTGCTCTTATCCACTGTGCTATATTGTCAAAATGATCATCTTCAGCTCCATTGCTTTGAAGGTCACTAAATAAGTCTTTGTTAAGTATTTATTCAGCATGCCAGCACTATACTGAATACTGAAGAGAGAACTATAAAAGAAGTAGGAGTCCCAGCCCTTGAAGTATTCGTTTACAATCTAACTGAAGGAATGAGATGTTGTAGAATGGAAAGGGCTTTGTAGTACAATTTAAGACAACTCTGGAAGATCAGGAAAGGAAGGGATTCTTGTGGACTGTGGTAACAGGAGGTTGAACTTGAACTTACTCTTAAGGGATGGGGAGAATTTGGAAGGATCAATAGGAGGAGGAAGAACATGAACTCTGTCCAAAACTAATGACAAGGAGAGTCAAAGAGGCCATCTTGAATGGAAAGACAGGTTTGTGTTGGGATGTGGGACAGATAAGTTTGAAAAGATGAGGAAGACACTGTTCTAAAAAGAAAGGATGTACCTATAATTTCTAGGTTCTAGTCGTGTGTTGAGACCTAAAATGGGTTTAAGAATGATCTGTTAAGGTGAGAGACCTGAGATGGTACATCATGGCCGATGTAACAAATGGGTATTTCTGTGTCCAGAGCTTGAAATTTTCCTCTGACAACTGGAAATTCCAAGGAGGACTTTCAAGATGGTCATGTAGGTTACCCACACCTGTACCATCAAAAATTACTAATTTACTAGATGTATCTGATGCTTAAGCTGATACTTTTTTACTTAGAAAACAGTAAGAAACTGTTTCTTAGAAATAGGTCCTCAGAAACAGTAAGCTCACTCCTTTATTTGATCCTCACAAGAACTCTCTGAGGTGTTATCCTCAATTTGCAGAAGGAACTTAGAGGCTCGCAGAGCTGAAAGGCTTGCCCAAGAACACCACGTGAGTCTATGTCTCTTGACTGAAGTTGGGAAGGCTTCTCCTCTACCGCAGTTTCACATGGTTGGTTGTGGATATGACTTTGAGAGGTGGGCCTGTACAAGACAGTGGTGTCACCGTTGAGCCAAGGATTTAGAAGGCATCATGATGCCACCCCACACACAGGATTGCTAGAGCCTTTCCTCTAGACACCCAGAGCAGCCTCCTTTTCAAATGAGAGTACTTTCTGACTATGCATTGCAAATGCAGAGGAGAGAATTTCACCATAAGGAGCTTGTGCTTGGTAGGACTGGCCCATGAGCACTTTGTCCATATCCTACTCATTTGGACAACAAGGGCTTCACTTGTGTAACTAAAACAATTATCTGTATTCTCTCAAGTTGTCCTTAATTTGTAGAATGCTTGAGAAGACAAGCTGTCACAAAGAAGCTTACAAGTAAAGGCCACGAGAAAAGCAAAACTGTTCTTTCATTTTCTAGCTAAAAATCATGACCAAAGAAATAAAGCAGTAAGTTTTAGCCCAGTAAACCAAAACGGATTGTATGGGAGAAAAGCAGAGAGTATTAATATACCTAATATGACCACAGTACCATTTGCTATGTATGTCTTAATTATGCCCCAATCCACGTCCCCTCATCCTCTAATTCCATAAATTCCAAAACAACCCCGAGAAATCTTTCTGGTTTTGTTTGGAAAGCAGCACTATGTTTCTGTGCCTGTGCATTCTAAAACAGGCCTGTCAAATTTGAAACCTAAATTCAAGCTGACAGAAGTCAGCTACCAACAAATTAAGTTAAATTAATAGAGTTAAAAAAAAAATTAATAGAGTTGATGCCTGAAATACAAAGAAAATGTTTTTTACCCCAGGAATCTCTCTCCCTAGATGCCAGGCTAGATAGAGAGACTAAAGCAAACCTCAGTCTCCAGCAAGCCCTTTCCTTTGCCTTGTCATGTTTGCTAGAGAGTCCTGCATGGGAACCCTCTCCAGAAGTATTTCTTCCCCTAGTGGCAGCCTCCAAACTCCCATCTACCAATTTTATGGGCATATTAAAGACATGAGAGATTGGAAAAAAGTACTGGAACAAGAAACCCTATTTCAAATCCCTACTCACACACCAAATAATTATGTACCTCCTTGAGCTAAAGAGTTCAGTTTTATGACTAGAAACAATTTCTAAGTATACACAATAAATGAGAAATTCAGATTTTGTCCCATGTAGACTTTATCTTAAGACAATATTTAAGACTGTTTTATGAAGGCAAATATTTTCGCTTCTTTATCTTTGTATGCATTTTATGGAATAGAAGAATACATGAATGCTAAATTTTGAGATCTAGATTCCTTTTTTTTCCATTCCCATTATTCCCATCGTAGTTCAGACCCTCGTGGCTTTGCGCCCAGTGTGATGGAGCTCCCCCTTCTCTTCACCAACTTTGTGGGAATTCTTTTCCAGGCTTCATACGGGCAGGAAGCATCAAGCCTCACTCAGTAGCACCGGTGCCTGGAGGAACTGATGCAGCTATAAAACCTAACCACCACCTAAAAAATGTTACATGTGTCGGGCCCAGTGTGGGAGTGGGATTTACAACTCCCTGCATGAGATCAGGCAGGTGCAGTAGTTTTACGGGAAGAAAAAATGATCTGAATATAGAGAGCTAATAAATTGTCTAGCGGGGGGATATTGGCCAGTATCGTGAGCCCCTCTCCCTTTCTTCCTCACAACCTTTTCATCCCCTGTCCTTCCTCACATTTAATTCTTCATTCAGGGTGTCCAACATTACCAACAGAAGGGTCATTGGAAATACCAAAAGGTGGTCTGCAGCTTCCTTATATACCTCATTTTAACTGTTCCTTCTGCTGGATAAGAAAACATACTTCAACTGGGGTTTAGAACGTGATAAGCTGAAATGTAGAAAGAAGGGATTTGCCTAATGGTAAAACTTAGAAACAAAATCAAGTTCAGAAGACCTGTCTTCTAGTCTTGTGCTCTAAATGTTCACTTCAAGAACCCCTTCTGATAGGGCTCTGATAGGGAAGGAACTATGCCAACAGACTTAGGAATTTAGCAAATCTTAATCCCTGCCTTTTGAGGATGGTAAAACTGATTAATGATCCACTAAGTTCAGTCATCGTAAATTGTCAGTTCTAATGAAATTTGGTTAAGCCTGCTTTCAATATTCCCGTTTGGAAATTCTTTTGGAGGCATCCATGTTCCTGGGACATCATAAAGATTTAAATCATTAAGTCAATGTTTCATTTTTTTAATCTAAAACAGCCTGAACACCTGAAAAGATTTAGCAATGATACTATGATGCATCTATTAAGATTCCTACAAAACAACAGTGATATTATTACTTAAAATATTGTATGGCTTACTAAAGATAAGCAAATTATAATCATCTTTCTCTTATTAGCTCTTTGAAATAAACTAAGCAGTTAGTATGTAATTGTTGACTTTGAGAGAAAACACCTAACATGGGTGAATGAGTGAATGAATGGGTGGATGAGTTCTATCACAATGTCTCGTAGCCTCTCTGTCATCCCCCACAAAGTTTCAGCTCTAGTTCAATGCCACAGAAGCTAGACTGTCCCTGTAATAGCGGTGATGGTCTGGAACGGCACTGAATCAAACACAAACCATCCAGAAACTTCCCTTTAGCTGAGATTTTCTATTTCCTTCCCTATTTTTATCCGAACTGCCCATACATAGGCAAATTGAAGAATGATTAATGTAAGCCTTGCTTTTTCTCTCTCCTGCCTTTCCTCCAAGAGGAGGCAAGAAAAAGCAAAGCAACAGGTCCAAGGCCAAAAGCAGAGCTGAGGAAGCCTGATTCATTGGCAGACTGGTCACCCACCTCAGAATAATTAAGAGCTGACTAGAGGCGGCACCAAATTGCAAATACCATAGAGTCTGGAGGGGACCCAGCAAGAGACATAGTAAAGAAAAAGAATTGTATAGTGGGAGACTGCTGCTGGGACGGGAGATGTGACTCCTAGTCTTAATTTCACCACTACGTCTTGTGAGTTCCCTGACCTTTTCATGACTTTTTTTCCCTTTCCTGAAAAACGAACCCTTACCTGCTTTCTTCCTCTGGATGGATGTTAACATGATATTAGGTGAACAGTTCTTGGAGCCTTTGGAAATCAGAGAGGTGGAAATAATCACAAAGATGGAAATGACTGACTGCAGGAACCCCAAAGCCACCGCTAAATCATTTCTGTGCTATTGAATGATTTATTGACCTAAGGCCCTGCCAGGTCCGGCACTGGATCTCTGAAGTTCCCATCCAGTCCTCCCCCCAACCCTTCTGGGGTCCCGCCTCCGCATACACACTCCAGTCATCGTCAGCCTCATCAGGACATCAGCTTCAAGTCATCAGGAGACATTAATCTGCTTAACTGCCATCATGTCACAGGTAGTTCTTAGAAATGGCATGAATCTAGAAAAGAAAAAAATAGTAGACTGAGAGGGGAGTGGATTCTGAGGCTCATGGAAGGTACTCACAATTTGATTCCTAAAATTCTTTTCAGGTAAAGTATCTGAACTATGTGGTGATTATTCTGGAATTTTCTCTACCATGACCCTGAAGGGCAGGCTTTACCTTCATTCTGCTGGCACCTTCTCTACAAAGAGCCCTCTGCCAAGCACTGTGGGAAATGAAACAATAAATAAGGTCTAATTTCTGTGCCCAATGATATTTACAGACTAATGAAGGCAGTAGAACTGAGATACAGTTACACATACAATTTCCTTCCAACGTGTGCATCCAGATCCTCTCGTCAGTATTCAATTTGGCTGCCTCTCTCCCACCTCCAAGCCTTAACAGATGCCTTTCTCTGTATCTGGAAGCTCTGCCTACTTCCCACCATCCAGCCAAGCCCCACTCCTCCTTTATAACTTGGCCTTTTCCTGAAGAAGCCTTCCCCAGATCCATCTGCAGTATTCGTTCTAGCATCTCCTCTCACCCCCGGTGTGTGTGTTATGTGTATTCAGCACACATATGCTGCCTGCTCCAACTGTTAGCATTTAGTCCAAGTAATCAACAAACTGCGTAAGCAATCCAAAAGCTCCTTATTTGGGCTTGCTAACAGAATCACACCCATCAAAGTGGCAAGAGAGGCTGGTTTCCTGAGTGTCACTGTGGCTGGTTTGTGCCTGTTGTTAAAACAGGGTTCTGAGGTTCCTTCCAGCTTTACCAATATCCAATGCCAAAAAGGAGTCAACCAACCTGACCGGCCCTACATTTCTTTTCTGTTGCTCCAGGATTCTTCTACAGCCAGATGATTCCTTACAGATCCTGGCACCCGTGGAAGCTGATGTGGGTTTCTACACTTGTAATGCCACAAATGCCTTGGGATATGACTCTGTCTCCATTGCCGTCACATTAGCAGGTAACGTGGAAATCCCTGTTCAATTCAGAAACCGTTGACCGGTGCCTCCAATGTGCCAAGCAGGCCCAGGGACACAGACATAAATGAGATCCATACCCTGCCTCCGGAAGTTTATAATCTGTAATTGTAATCAAATGGAGATAAAGTGTAATATGAGATAGAATGAAATAAGTGCTGATAACCAAAGAGGGTGCAGTTTCACTCTACCTGAGAGGTCTTAGACTTGGAGTAGAATTTTGATAAACAGAGATGCAGGAAATACTCCAGGCAGAGCGAACATGAGCAAAGGATATGTATACAAGTAAGTAGCCTGTTGGGGAACATCAATCATGACCTAAGATCATTGAATGATCTTTTCATTTCTCCTCCGTCCACGTGTTGCAAAGACGACTTTAAGACCTGGGTAGCTGGAATTCTGTGGCTGTGGGTTGGAGCACAAGTGTTCTTCTCTATGACTGTTTATTTCAACCTCTTGGTCTAATACACCTGCCTACACTTCACCTTTATCCATAGATGTTAGGCAAACCATTCTACACATAGGAACTTCAGAAAATTGCGATTCAGAGTACCATGCCTCCTAAGGTTGTGGTCTCGTAGTAAGGTACTCTTACAAAACCTCTCTTACACAGGACGGATCCTTGCCTTTGAAACTGAAAGAGACCTTAGATACCAGCTAGACCAGAGCCCTCAGTTCTCAGAGGCCAGGCAACCTGAGGTCACATAGCCTCTCAGCTGGTGGCAGGGAAAAAGGGAACTGAGGTCTCCTAACCCCCAGATCATTGTTCCTCCTTCTCCCCACTGATGCTACCATCCCGGGCTCCCTTTCCTCAGATCTGGGCCACGCAGCCTTTGTGGCGGTGTGTTGCATGTGTTTGTATTTATTCTTTTCCATTGCCGCTCCCATCAGATGATTCAGTAGATGCTAGAAAAGCCGACATCACCCCACACTGACCTCATCCGTCCACGCCGGGATTATGTTGTCACGCTGTTTTCCAGTCACACATGCTACTCCCTTGCATATCTGTTTAGCAACAGTATATCTACCCCATGACCTAAGGCTGATCTGGGAAGGGACCTTGAGCGGGACGCTTTGCAGAGAGGATGAAAGTCAACAAAGAATAAGGCGAGCTAAGGGGCCCTGGGGTGGATTACAGACTGATAATAATGCCTATTCTTTTGTGTGTGTGAATAGAACATTTGCTTTGCTCCTAATGTATTCCAGTCACAATCTTTATGCCCCTCTTGGTTATACAGAGTCCAGATGCTCGGCACCCGTCTGGTTAATTCTCTTCTGCCTTACCCCCTCCCATCTGCCTTGGCCAGGGCACTGCTGACACCCTTCCAACTGCTGGCAAGTAGTGGCTCTTACAGGATTAACTCTCTTGTTTATATTTATCCAGATACGGTTCAGCTCTGTCACAGACTAAATACCCTTTGTTCACCTGAATTTAATACGATTCACGGAAACCTGTCTGGAATTAAGCAAAGCAATTGTAACATCAGGCTTGTCTTCAGCTCTTTGAAGAGGAGCTATTGGAGGCTGCCAAAATATTCAAAGCCAGGGAAGAAAGAGAGGAGCCAGAGAGGCACCGGGGGAAAGGGAGAAAAGGAGCTGAGTGATGAAGTAGTTCATGCACACCACACCCAGGGCTTAGCAAGCTGTGTCCAGGGGCTTCAGTGGTGGGATTTGTTCAGGTCCGCTAGCAGATCTGTCAAACAGTCCCTCTGAAAGGTAAGGCCCAAAATGGATACGCTGCTTTCAGACTGTATTTGTGTCTTTACCTGGGATTATCGTCTAGCCTGGTGTCAACGTCTGCACTCACAGTTTTAAGTGACTCACACCCTCTGCCAAGTATTACTGACGAAGAGCAACAAGTTAGACCCGAGTTTTGTGATTCGTGACGCTTACAGACTAGTGAAGGCAATAGATGCACGCGTGACTACCTCGAATGCAGAGACAGTTACAGTTTCCTTCAAAGGTACCCCGCATAGGCGTATAAGATACAACCTAAATATAACGTAAATGGGTGCGGGGCGGCGGTTTGCAGGGGATAGATGTGGCGCATTTCTAAATCTTATTACCAGTTATACTGTTCTTTAACCGTGTGACCTTGAACAAAGTGTATAACCTCACTGAGTCTTTGCTGTCAGCTGTAAGAGTGAAATTAATCCTATTTTACAGGATTGTTGTGAGGTTAAATAAGATTGCACATGTGAAAAAGCCCTTAGCCCAATGCCAGGCACATAGTTCACACTCAATAAATATTTCGTTTTCTTTCTCTAGCTCTCCTAAAATGAAACGCATCCTGAAAACAATTTTAAAATGTGTAAAACATTAGCCCAACTTTGCTTCCACGTATTTTCCACTGGAAGTCTTCACACTGAAAATTTTCAAGTACGGACTTAGGAGCTGATTCAGCTCACTTGTGATCAAATCCTCGTGGTAAATCTCAGTGCTTCTGTGCTTTTAAAGACATTGTACAGCTTTTTCTGGATTTTGGGGTTTTTTGGGGTTTTTTACCTTGACTTCAATATAAATGTAGGCCAAAAGGAAAAACAAGGTTTTTCTTGAGGCTCAAGCACTCAGGTATCCCAATGATTTTATAAGAAATGTGTGGATTTTGGCCTTGCCTATGCACCTGAATCAACCAGATGCAGGGAAATTTGTTCATAGTTATTCACAAGAGCAGGCAGAGCATGGCAGTTAAGCCTGCAGGCTCCGGAGCCTCATGGTCTGGATTTGAATTCTGACTGTCACATCCAAGCTACATAACCCTGAGCAGCTTCTTCACACTCTCTGACTCAGTTTCTTTATTTGTCCTATGGTGATAATAATAGTGTTTGACTCAGAAGCTTCTTGTGGAGATTAAATGCCTTCATCATGTAAAATGCTTATAAGTATGCCTAGCATGCAGCAAGCACTCAATACTCGTTAGCTCTTATTATTATTGTGAGGATAAAACAAAAGCCAGGTTATTTTTACAGTAGGGGAGATTCCTTTTCCGAGACCAGAATGCTCACAAACCCTTTGTAGAGCACCTCACTCTAATGTCTCAGCATTTCAATGTCAAGGGGGAAGCTGAATTAGCTATCTGAAAAGCAGTTGGAGTGCCTGGGTCCAGAGCAAGGGAGGTGGCTACACGAGGAACATTTCACATGAGCCAGAGGAAGGGAGGTCTGGTGAACCCTCCCTGGCCCGTAATTGGACCTCTCCTGTTGAGTTGCCCCATCCTCTGAGTTCAGTGTGTTGTCAGTTCTGCTTCTCAGGTTCATTGTAGGTCCACTGGTACTCTCTACACAGTTTTTGCTTAAACATATAAACACCATTTAGTTTTAGACACACCAAACCTTCCTTGCTCTGCCCTGTTTGAGCCTGTAAGATATTGTCTTTAGAGCCCTTTGCTTCTCTCCAAACTCATCAGTATGTGTTGATTTTATGTTCTAAGTCCCAAAGGTTTGAGAGTACTTTGCGAGTATGTCTCGGCGTGGAGATGGCTTATGTTTCCCTACCTACTACCCTGGTTCCGGAAACTCACAGCCATGTAGACCCAGTGGCACAAAATTCCCTTCTGTCCTAAACTGACTTAATTGGATGCCTGTTTCACTGCTCAGAAGGTAAATGAGAGGGGAGGGTAGCAGGGGTTAGGGAGGAGGATAAGAATGTCACCAAAATATCACGTGCCTAACATGTTGAAGAACTTGAGTACTTTGTGTGCGGGTATAAACACAGGTAAAGAAGAGTTTCTGGTGTGTGCAAAGACAGGCACTAAGACTGGAGAGCCATCTTGACTAGTCAGATTCGGCACTCAGCCAGAGTTGCTCAGAAGGCTTCCAGATCTGAATGGTGTAGGCAGCGTTTTGAAGGAAAGCAGTAGTTTCCTGGTAAATTGCTTCAGTCTGGATCAGTGGAGGGGAGCTTTACTTACCAGTGCAGATGAGGCTTGTCCAGGTGTAAGCCATTGATGAGGTCATAGCCATAAGGGAAACGTTTTTGGTTGTCATTGATTTTATAAGATCACAAAAGAGATACTGTAAGGCCTGCTTGACGTCATCAATGGAAAATGAGAAGAAGATGGGGGCTGAGGGATGAGTGTATCTTTCATTGAAAGGAGAGAACACAGATGACCTCATCCAAAGTTTTCACAGGAAAAGAGAGACAGAAAATATTCCTCCTTTCCTGGCATGTTTTTCTGCGTTTTTATGAGTTGAATAGCTGACACATATTGTGTCTAATAAAGAGATCACAGAAACCTAACTGGGAAAATAAAAATAAAAGGCAGTTGTTGTTTTTTTTTTAATTCTTCTTTCTTGGCCCCCTCCTCATGATTTAGTAGCTGCAATAAAAGACAAGCAGTTTTGTAAGCTTTTCATAATGTAAGTCATTTCAAATTGGCGTTTCTGAATTTTTCATCCAGCCATTGTTGATCAGAGGAGGATTTTGCTTCATAGAGAGTTAGGCTCAGAGAAGGGTTTGTCACCAGTGGCAAAGACCGACAAAGGAAGGTTTGCCCCAGTGCACTAGATCAGAAGGAAAGGCACACAAGTTTGGCTGTCTTCCTGGTGGTGCTCTGAGCAACAGGGTAATGGCCATTGACTGATTCAAGCTGCCATCAAGGGACTTCATTATCTAATACAATACCACGTAACCAAGTTCCTTAAGTTTTCCTCAATATGTATAGATGTGTAGCATGCCCACTAAAGAGGCCTAGCTTTTAGAGAATTCAGGTAAAATGGATGAGAGTATAGCAGGAGAATCCAACTTACTCTGCTCCCCAGTAGACTAGAGGAAACAAACAAGGAAGTACAAATGATCTAGGCTAACCCATCTCACATCCTGAAAAAGCAATTCCCACATCTGTCCAATGGAATGAAGGAAGGATGGGTGGTTGGACATGTAGTGGGTACCATATCCTTGGTTGGTTGTTTCCAGGAGAGGCTGCAACATCATGCAGCTGTACTGGGTATGGGGTCCCTCGTCTAGGACTCTGCAGTGGAACATGCAAAAGAAGTTAGGTCAGCACCACTTGCTGCCTTAGTGTCCTGGGGAGTTGTCAACTTCAATTGAATAATCAGAAGAGGTAATGGCAGTAACCTGAGTAACCTGACACGCTGGCATTGGCAAAAATATCTTTAGGGAATGGTGATTGAACCAAGGGAGGAGAAGGAAGCCATGCAGCCTGGGGATGTGCAAGAAAGGGCAGTCTAAGCCCTACCCACTTCCTTAGATCCTAAGGGCCCTGCAATATTGATACCAAAGGCACACCAACTAAACAGAATCACAAAGGTAGAGAAATACCAAGTCCTTCTCATTTTTTCGTGCAAGGTAATTAATTAGTAGTCACAGTGTAGACCCTGACTCATCAAGAAAAGGTTAAATTTGGTTAAAACTGTTTTATCAGCTTTATTGAGGTATAATTTACATCCCATAATATTCACCCATTGTAAGTGTTCAATTCAGTGATATTTTAGCAAATTTTTTAAGTTCTGTAACCATCACAGCAAACCATTTGCTGAAAAACTCCATGGAGGTATAATTCACATACTATACAAGTCAACCATTTAAAGTATACAATTCAGTGGGTTTTAGTACATTCAGAGTTGTGCATCCATCACCACACTCAATTTTAGAACATTTTCATTATCCCCAAATAAACTCCACACCTCTTAGCCATCACTCCCCAATCCTGCCATTTCCTCCAGCCCTAGGTAACTACTAATATACTCTGTCTTCATAGATCTGCCTATTCTAGACACTTCAGATAAATAGAGTAATGCATGGTCCTTTGTTACTGACTTAGCATAATATGTTCAGGATTCACGCATTTTGTGGCATGTATGCTGCATTCCTTTTCATGGTGGAATAATATTCCATGGTATGAATATACCACATCTTCCATTTGTCAGTTGATGGACATTTGGGTTGTTTTCAGTTTTTGGCTGTCATGAATGCTGCTGCAGTGACCATTCATGTGCAAGTTTTTGTGTGGACATGTTTTCATTTCTCTTGGGTATATCTACCTAAAAGTGGAATTGCTGGATTGTGTGACACATGTATGTTTAACTTTTTAAGAAACTGTCAACTATGTTCCAAAATACCTGCCCCATTTTATATTTCCATCAGCAGTGTATGAGGATTCCAGTTTCTCCACATCCTCACCGATGCTTGTTACTGTCTATTTTTTTTAATTACAGCCATCCTCATGGATGTAAAGTGATAATTCATTGTGATTTTAATTTCCATTTCCCTAGTGACTGGCGATGTTTTCACATGCTTATTAGTTGTTTATATATCTTCTTTGTTGGAATAGTAACTTTGGTGATAAAGACAGTGTATATGGCCTGTGTATTAGTTTTTTATTGCTGCCGTAACAAATTACCACAAGCTTAGAGTCCTAAAACAACACCAATATATTATCTTACAGTTCTGTAGGTCAGAAGTCCAGTACAGTCTCACCAGGATAAAATCAAGGTGTCAATTGGGTACACTCCTTTCTGTAGACTCCAGGAGAAAATGCTTTCCCTGTTCATTTGGATTGTTGGCAGAATTTAGGTCATTGCGACCTACAACTGTGGTGCCTGTTTTAACTGAGTGTCATTCCCAGGTTCTAGAGGCTGCTGCATTCCTTAGCCCTTGGCCCTCTTCCTCCATCTTCAAAGCTAGCAGTTGGGGGTTGAGTCTTTCTCATGTTGCCTCTCTGCGACAAACTCTTCAGTCTCCCTCTTTTAATTTTAAGAACTCAAGTGATTAGACTGGCCCACCTAAATAATCTAGGATAATCTCCCTATCTTAAGGTCAGTTCATTAGAAACCTTAATTGCAGGAAATTGCAATTTTAATTCCCTTTTGTCATGTAATATAACATAGTCACAGATTCCAAGTATTAGAATGTGGACAGCTTTTGGGGGGATGGGGGGGGCGCATTATTCTGCCGACCACACCCTGTCTGAAGGGCACAGCTCATTTTCATTTTACTAATGTCAAAGGAAAACACAAATCTAATGTTGGTAGACCTTCCAATTTTTCCATACAAACCAAACCAAAACACACACACACATGCACACACACACACGCACGCACGCACACACGCACGACACACACACGCCTTTTGTTTTTAATCTCTCCACTTTTTTTACTGAGCCCAACTAATTCAAATTTTTAAAAAATTCTTTCCAGACCAAACATGTCAGTGGTCTGCACATAGCCTGGAGGCTACCAGTGCCCTCTGGTTAAATCATCCATTTTCTATATTCTCTGCTCATGTATTACACCTCAGTTCCCAGTATAGTCAAGAGTGTTACTAAAGTGTAATAATTTACTTTATTAGATTACACTAAAACAATGTAATGATTTGGATGGGAGAGAAATATTTAATTTTTTACTACTCCTAAAAAGGAAACTTATTGTAACAATAGGATAGGTAAGATTTTAGGGAAAGTATTTGCCTCATTACAAAACTTAGAGCAGATTTAGAACTATAAACCTGTGTCCTGATTGTAAACAGAGGGGTTTTAAATAAATGCACACTTGGGTCATTTTTTAGATCTAAAAGTTCTATGAATCTCTTACATACAAATAAAGTACAGCAATCTCCACCCACCACTACCAGCTCTAAACTCCCCTTACTTGAAATTCTAACATTTGCAAATTCTATCATTTACTTCCTTTATCTTTGGGAGACTCGAAGACTAGATGGCAAAGAAGGACAGCTTTTGCAATAAAATCTAGGAAAAATTACAGATGACGGGGAAAGGTATTAGAGGACTGGTGAGGAGAAATGGTGTAGAGTTGACTGAAAGGTCAAACACTGATTCAGGAGGCAGGAAGTGGGAGTGAAGGAGACCTTGCAAGAGAGACAGCAGGACAGGAAGGAGTTAAAAATTCCTGAGCTGTAAAATGTGAAAGGCACTTGGAGGGAGAACCAGGCTAAAGAAAATATCATGCATTTTAATATGACTGTTATCTGTAACAAAGCAACTCTTGCTGAGATTGCCAGGTAGCCACGTACTGAAAAGTTTCTGGCCAGCAAGGGATAGTAACTGGCCATTAATAGTCAGGGTCCATCATTACTGATTTCAAATGTACAAGATGTTGTTGGTATTTTTAGAAAAGTTTTCATAGGTTCATAAGACAAGTTTTCATAGGTTCATACTGATTGTGGTTCCTTAAACATTATTTGACTCGAGTTCTTCAGTTCGTCAACTGGGAATTCTCATTTCAGGGAGTTTTCACAGATTTCACTCCAGTGGCCCTTCTGAAAGACCTATGATAATTGCAGTGTAAGCAGAGGCTAGCATTTCTTAAGGTGTTGCTTTGATATTCTCACTGATTGCAAGGCATTATCCACGGATTCAATCTGGATTAAATACAGTTTGCTTAGTTTTAGGTAGTGAAAGTATGTGAAATTTATAACACCTTATTGCTGTATACTCAAATATTTTAATTAGTGGGCGCCACTATCTTATTCACTTTTCTCTTGAATTAAGATTCGGGTCTCCTGTGGATCTCATTACAGTTTTCTTGAACAGAGTCATAGGGGCACCAGCAAGTCAGCCTGGCATGCGTTGTTTCACAGCTTCTCTGGAAGTAGATACTTTCTGGGGACTCCAACAAGAAAAGCCTTGGTGTGACTTGAAGGTCTGTCTGTCCGGAGACTGATAGCAGTTTCAGGAGAAGCTGGAGTATTTAAATAATTTCTTCTTTGTTTAGCCTGAAACCCACACAGTTCTTCAAAACAGAAGCACTTGAGTTCCTTCTCACTAAAAGATTTGTTCTCTCTCCTCTTTCCTGTTTTTTTCCTCTTTCTTTCTTTAAACTTGTCCTTTCTTTGTGTTTTCTTGGTTTATCAAAAGTTCCCAGTGCTGCTCCTCAGAGCATTTTCTCCATGTATCATAGCAAGGATAATGCTGATGATAGCTAACATTTATTCAAACTTCATGCTGTGCTAAGGAATCATTCATACAGTTTTACAAGCATTAATGTGCTTATTGCTCTCAGCAACCGTAGAAGTAGAAAACCAAGGCACAGAGAGACTAAATAACTCGCCTAAGGCCACTCAGCTATTGAGGGATGGAGTCTGAACACCTGCCATGGAGGCACCACTTCTCATGCCCATGCCCCCTGCAGGCATCATTACTTATCATGCACTTTTGCTGCTCAGTCCTCCTGAATGTAACCCAGAATCCATCCCTGAGCAGTACTCCAGGAAGACTCTCACAATCACTGCAATCATAATCTCAGGTCTATTTGCCATTTTTTTTTTTTTTTTTTTTTTTTTTTTAGCTGTGTTGGGTCTTCGTTTCTGTGCGAGGGCTTTCTCTAGTTGCGGCGAGCGGGGGCCACTCTTCATCGCGGTGCGCGGGCCTCTCACTATCGCGGCCTCTCTTGTAGCGGAGCACAGGCTCCAGATGCGCAGGCTCAGTAGTTGTGGCTCACGGGCCAGTTGCTCCATGGCATGTGGGATCTTCCCAGACCAGGGCTCGAACCCGTGTCCCCTGCATTGTCAGGCAGATTCTCAACCACTGCGCCACCAGGGAAGCCCTATTTGCCATTTTTGCATCCTCCCCGGAGTTCTTCGATCATTTCCAAACCTGCCTCCTGCAGTCCTGGTTTCCAAAATTGCCCAGTTTCCCCGTCACCTTCAACAAGTCTTCTCATTCTCCTTGGGAGTGAAGGCACATGCACACTTCCTAAAATAGACTGCCTCTCACACAACAGTGAGCCTCTGAAGACTTTAAAGTACAATCCAGTTTTTTCCCTATTTTTTTCAATTTTTTTAATTTAATTTATTTTATATTGGAGTATAGTTGATTTACAATATTGTGTTAGTATCTGGTGTACCTCAAAGTGATTCAGTTATACATATACATATATCCATTCTTTTTCAAATTCTTTTCCCATGCAGGTTATTACACAATATTGAGTAGAGTTCCCAGTGATATATAATAGGTCCTTGTTGATTATCTATTTTATATATAATAGTGTGTGTATATTAATCCCAAACACCTAATTTATGCTTCCCCGCCCTCATGTTTCCCCTTTGATAGCCATAAGTTTGTTTTTGAAGTCTGTGAGTCTGTTTCTGTTTTGTAAATAAGTTCATTTGGACCTTTTCTTTTAAGATTCCACATGCAAGTGATATCATATGATATTTGTCTTTCTCTGTCTGACTTACTTCACTTAGTATGATAATCTCTAGGTCAATCATGTTACTGTAAATGGCATTATTTCATTGTTTTTTATGGCTGAGTAATATTCCATTGTATATATGTACCATGTCTTTTTTAAAATTTTTTAAATTTTATTTTATTTTGTTTTTATACAGCAGGTTCTTATTAGTCATCAATTTTATACACATCAGTGTATACATGTCAATCCCAATCACCCAATTCATCACACCACCATCCCCATCGCCCTGCGGCTTTCCCCGCCTTGGTGTCCATACGTTTGTTCTCTACATCTGTGTTTCAACTTCTGCCCTGCAAACCAGTTCATCTGTACCATTTTTCTAGGTTCCACATACATGCGTTAATATACAATATTTGTTTTCCTCTTTCTGACTTACTTCACTCTGTATGACAGTCTCTAGATCCATCCATGTCTCAACAAATGGCCCAATTTCGTTCCTTTTTATGGCTGAGTAATATTCCATTGTATATATGTACCACACTTCTTTATCCACTTCTCTGTCGATAGGCATTTAGGTTGCTTCCATGACCTGGCTATTGTAAATAGTGCTGCAATGAACATTGGGGTACATGCGTCTTTTTGAATTATGGTTTACTCTGGGTATATGCCCAGTAGTGGGATTGCTGGATCATATGGTAATTCTATTTTTAATTTTTTAAGGAACTTCCATACTGTTCTCCATAGTGACTGTATCAATTTACATTCCCACCAACAGTGCAAGAGGGTTCCCTTTTCTCCACACCCTCTCCAGCATTTGTTATTTGTAGATTTTCTGATGAAGCCCATTCTAACTGGTGTGAGGTGATACCTCATTGTAGTTTTGATTCGCATTTCTCTAATAATTAGTGATGTTGAGGAGCGTTTCATGTGCTTCTTGGACATCTGCATTTCTTCTTTGGAGAAATGTCTATTTAGGTCTTCTGCCCATTTTTGGATTGGGTTGTTTGTTTTTTTAATATTGAGCTGCATGAGCTGTTTATATATTTTGGATATTAATCCTTTGTCCGTTGATTCATTTGCAAATATTTTCTCCCATTCTGAGGGTTGTCTTTTCGTCTTGTTTATGGTTTCCTTTGCTGTGCAAAAGCTTTGAAGTTTCATTAGGTCCCATTTGTTTATTTTTGTTTTTATTTCCATTACTCTAGGAGGTGGATCAAAAAGATCTTGCTGTGATTTATGTCAAAGAATGTTCTTCCTATGTTTTCCTCTAAGAGTTTTATAGTGTCTGGTCTTACATTTAGGTCTCTAATCCATTTTGAGTTTATTTTTGTGTATGGTGTTAGGGAGTGTTCTAATTTCATTCTTTTACATGTAGCTGTCCAGTTTTTCCAGCACCACTTACTGAAGAGACTGTCTTTTCTCCATTGTATATCCTTGCCTCCTTTGTCATAGATTAGTTGACCATAGGTGCGTGGGTTTATCTCTGGGCTTTCTATCTTGTTCCATTGATCTCTGTTTCTGTTTTTGTGCCAGTACCATATTGTCTTGATTACTGTAGCTTTGTAGTATAGTCTGAAGTCAGGGAGTCTGATTCCTCCAGCTCCGTTTTTTTCCCTCAAGACTGCTTTGGCTATTCGGGGTCTTTTGTGTCTCCATACAAATTTTAAGATTTTTTGTTCTAGTTCTGTAAAACATGCCATTGGTAATTTGATAAGGATTGCATTGAATCTGTAGATTGTTTGGGTAGTATAGTCATTTTCACAATATTGATTCTCCCAATCCAAGAACATGGTATATCTCTCCATCTGTTGGTATCATCTTTAATTTCTTTCATCAGTGTCTTATAGTTTTCTCCATACAGGTCTTTTGTCTCCCTAGGTAGGTTTATTCCTAGGTATTTTATTCTTTTTGTTGCAGTGGTAAATGGGAGTGTTTCCTTAATTTCTCTTTCAGATTTTTCATCATTACTATATAGGAATGCAAGAGATTTCTGTGCATTAATTTTGTATCCTGAAACTTTACCAGATTCATTGATTAGCTCTAGTAGTTTTCTGGTGGCAGTTTTAGGATTCTCTATGTATAGTATCATGTCATCTGCAAACAGTGACAGTTTTACATCTTCTTTTCCAATTTGTATTCCTTTTATTTCTTTTTCTTCTCTGATTGCCGGGGCTAGGACTTCCAATACTATGTTGAATAATAGTGGCGAGAGTGGGCATCCTTGTCTTGTTCCTGATCTTAGAGGAAATGCTTTCAGTTTTTCACCATTGAGAATGATGTTTGCTGTGGGTTTGTCGTGTATGGCCTTTATTATGTTGAGGTAGGTTCCCTCTAGGCCCACTTTCTGGAGAGTTTTTATCATAAATGGGTGTTGAATTTTGTCAAAAACTTTTTCTGCATCTATTGAGATGATCATATGGTTTTTATTCTTCAGTTTGTTAATATGGTGTATCACATTGATTGATTTGCATATATTGAAGAATCCTTGCATTCCTGGGATAAATCCCACTTGGTCATTTTGTATGATCCTTTTAATGTGTTGTTGGATTCTGTTTGCTAGTATTTTGTTGAGGATTTTTGCATCTATATTCATCAGTGATATTGGTCTGTAATTTTCTTCTTGTGTAGTCTCGTTGTCTGGTGTTGGTATCAGGGTGATTGTGGCCTCATAGAATGAGTTTGCGAGTGTTCCTTCCTCTGCCATTTTTTGGAAGAGTTTGAGAAGGATGGGTGTTAGCTCTTCTCTAAATGTTTGATAGAATTCACCTGGGAAGCCATCTGGTCCTGGACTTTGGTGTTTTGGAAGATTTTTAATCACAGTTTCAATTTCATTGCTTGTGATTGGTCTGTTCATATTTTCTATTTCTTCCTGGTTCAGTCTTGGAAGGTTATACCTTTCTAAGAATTTGTCCATTTCTTCCAGGATGTCCATTTGATTGGCATAGAGTGGTTTGTAGTAGTCTCTTAGGATGCTTTCTATTTCTGCAGTCTCTGTTGTAACTTCTCCTTTTTCATTTCTAATTTTATTGATTTGAGTCCTCTCCCTCTTTTTCTTGATGAGTCTGGCTAATGGTTTATCAATTTTGTTTATCTTCTCAAAGAACCAGCTTTTAGTTTTATTGATCTTTGCTATTGTTTTCTTTGTTTCTATTTCATTTATTTCTGCTCTGATCTTCATGATATCTTTCCTTCTGCTAACTTTGGGTTTTGTTTGCTCTTCTTTCTCTAGTTCCTTTAGGTGTAAGGTTAGATTGTTTACTTGAGATTTTTCTTATTTCTTGAGGTAGGCTTGTATAGCTATAAACTTCCCTCTTAGAACTGCTTGTGCTGCATCCCATAGGTTTTGGATCGCCCTGTTTTCATTGTCATTTGTCTCTAGTTAGTTTTTGATTTCCTCTTTGATTTCTTCAGTGATCTCTTGGTTATTTAGTAACGTATTGTTTAGCATCCATGTGTTTGTGTTTTTTACGTTTTTTTCCCTGTAATTCATTTCTAATCTCATAGCGTTGTGGTCAGAAAAGATGCTTGATATGATTTCAATTTTCTTAAATTTACTGAGGCTTGATTTGTGACCCAAGGTATGATCTATCCTGGAGAATGTTCCGTGCATACTTGAGAAGAAAGTGTAATCTGCTGTTTTTGGATGGAATGTCCTATAAATATCAATTAAATCTATCTGGTCTATTGTGTCATTTAAAGCTTCTGTTTCCTTATTTATTTTCATTTTGGATGATCTGCCCATTGGTGTAAGTGAGGTGTTAAAAATCCCCCACTATTACTGTGTTACTGTCGATTTCCTCTTTTATAGCTGTTAGCAGTTGCCTTATGTATTGAGGTGCTCCTATGTTGTGTGCATATATATTTATAATTGTTATATCTTCTTCTTGGATTGATCCCTTGATCATTATGGAGTGCCCTTCCTTGTCTCTTGTAACATTCTTTATTTTAAAGTCTATTTTATCTGAAATGAGTATTGCTACTCCAGCTTTCTTTTGATTTCCATTTGCATGGAATATCTTTTTCCATCCCCTGACTTTCAGTCTGTATGTGTCCCTAGGTCTGAAGTGGGTCTCTTGTAGACAGCATATATATGGGTCTTGTTTTTGTATCCATTCAGCAAGCCTGTGTCTTTTGGCTGGAACATTTAAACCATTCACGTTTAAGGTAATTATCGATATGTATGTTCCTATGACCATTTTCTCAATTGTTTTGGGTTTGTTTTTGTAGGTCCTTTTCTTCTCTTGTGATTCCCACTTAGAGAAGTTCCTTTAGCATTTGTTGTAGAGCTGGTTTGGTGGTGCTGAATTCTCGTAGCTTTTGCTTGTCTGTAAAGCTTTTGATTTCTCCATCGAATCTGAGTGAGATCCTTGCCGTGTAGAGTAATCTTGGTTTTAGGTTCTTCCCTTTCATCACTTTAAGTATATCATGCCACTCCTTTCTGGCTTGTAGAGTTTCTGCTGAGAAATCAGCTGTTAAACTTATGGGAGTTCCCTTGTATGTTATTTGTCATTTTTCCCTTGCTGCTTTCAATAATTTTTCTCTGTCTTTAATTTTTACCAATTTGATTACTATGTGTCTCAGCGTGTTTCTCCTTGGGTTTATCCTGTATGGGACTCTCTGTGCTTCCTGGACTTGACTGTTTCCTTTCCCATGTTAGGGAAGTTTTCAGCTATAATCTCTTCAAATATTTTCTCAGGCCCTTTCTCTGTCTTCTCTTTTTGGGACCCCTATAACGTGAACATTGTTGCATTTAATGTTGTGTCTGTGGTCCCTGAGACTGTCCTTATTTCTTTCATTCTTTTTTCTTTATTCTGTTCCATGCAGTGATTTCCACCACTCTGTCTTCCAGGTCACTTATTTGTTCTGCCTCATTTATTCTGCTATTGATTCCTTCTATTGTACTTTTCATTTCAGTTATTGTATTGTTCATCTCTGTTTATTCTTTAAGTCATCTAGCTCTTTGTTGAACATATCTTGTATCTTCTCAGTCTGTGCCTCCATTCATTTCTCAAGATCTTGGATCATCTTTACTATCATAACTCTGAATGCTTTTTCAGGTAGATTGCCTATCTCCACTTCACTTAGTTGTTCTTCTGGGTTTTCATCTGGTTCCTTCGTCCAGACCATATTTCTCTGCCATTTCATTTAGTCTAACTTTACGTTTTTGTGGTCTCCTTTTTGCAGGCTGCAGGGTTGTAGTTCCTCTTGCTTCTGGTTTCTGCCCCCTGGTAGGTGAGGTTTGTCCAGGGGCTTATGCAGGCTTCCTGGTGGGAGGGACTGGTGCCTACCCACTGGTGGGAGGGACTGGTGCCTACCCACTGGTGGGTGGAGCTGGGTCTTGTCCCTCTGGTGGGCAATGTTGCGTCAAGGGGTGTGTTTAGAGGTGGCTGTGGCTCAGGAAAACTTTAGGCACCCTGTCTGCTGATGGTTGGGGCTGTGTTCCCACCTTGTTGGTTGCTTGGCCTAAGGCGTCCCAGCACTGGAGCCTGCAGGCTGCTGGGTGGGGCCAGATCTCAGTGCCAAAATGGCAACCTCCAGGAGAGCTCACAGCAATGGATATTCACTGGACCCTCCACCACCAGTGTCTTTGCCCCCACAGTGAGGCACAGCCGACCTCTGCCTCCCCAGGTGACCCTCCAAGACCGCCAGTAGGTTTAACCCAGGCTCCTTTGGAGTCACTGCTTTGTGCTGGGTCCCAGTGCACATGAAATCTTATGTGCGCCCTCCAAAAGTGGAGTCTCTGTTTCCCCCTCTCCTGTGGAGCTCCTGCAGTCAAGCCCCACTGGCCTTCAAAGCCAAATGCTTTAGGGCTCTTCCTCCTGATGCCATACCCTCAGGCTGGGGAGCTTGATGTGGAGCTCAGGACTCTCACTCCTGTGGGAGAACCTCTGCAATGTAATTATTTTCCATTTTGTGGGTTGCCTCCCCCACCCTGGTGTGTATGGGATTTGATTATATCATGAAAGTGCCCCTCCTACCATCTCTTTGTGCCTTCAACTTTGTCTTTGGATGTAAAATATCTTTTTTGGTAGGTTCCAGTCTTTTTTGTCAGTGGTTGTTCAGCAGTTAGTTGTGATTTTGGTGTTTTCATGAGAGAGCGTGAGTTCAATTCCTTCTACTCTGCTATCTTGTCCAGAATTGAGGGGCCACTTTTACTTTGGATGCTTGGTGCCTCTTTCTTCAGCATGTGCTGGCTGTTATCCCCTCGATATGGGGCATACAGGTGCAACCACCTGTGTGCGCTCAGATGGTGGGGGCAGCGATCAGTGCCCACTCGTGGGTCTCCTGCCACTGGCAGCCTGCACACCTCTGGGACAGCTGGGGTAGCTATTGGCACCTGCTCCCGGATCTCTTGGCAGTGGCAGCAACCCGTGCACTGACGGGACAGCAGGGGCAGTGATTACCATCTGCTCATAGCCCATGTGCTCTTCCCGGATGGCATGGGCAGAGATTGGCACCTGCTCGTGGGTGTCAGAGTGGCAGCAGCAGCTCACGCACTCCTGGGACAGCAGGGCCAGCACTTGGCCCTTACTTGTGGGTCTCATAGTGGCAGCAGTGCCCCGCACACTCCTGGGACAGCAGAGGCAGCACTTGGCACCTGCTCGCGGGTCTTGTAGCAGCAGCAGCAGTGCGCACACTCCTGGGACTCTTAGCGGTGGTGGCGGCCCGTGCCCGCCTCTGGAGCCCAGGATAGCAACAGCATCTCATGCCTGCCCCCAGAGGTCATGTAGGCTGTGTCCTGTTGCCTGAGAGTGTGCACAGAGAAAGAAGCTCCTATGGTAGTCCCGCCCCTTTCCTCCTGTGCCCCCCCAACAATGGTGCCTTGCCTCTCTGGTGGGCCAAGGCTTCTTCCAAGTATGCCCTCAGTTGCCACATTCCAGCCTCTTCAGGCTGTCTTGGTGCAGCCAACCCCAGTCCTCTCCCTGAATCTGACCTCCAAAACCCAAGCTCCGGCATCTAGCACCCCCTGCACCAGTGGACAAGCGTCTGAGGCTGGGGAGCACAGGGCGGTGGTACCGACCATCTGTGCAGGTCACTGTTTTGCCTCCCTCACACCAGTTGCTGCACTGTCCTCTGAGGCTCCAAAGCTCCCCCTCCATCCAGGCTGATCTTCCCACTAGTGAGGCCACTTCCCAGGGTGCAGGAACCTTTTTTCCTTCACAACTCCTTCCCTGGGGTGCAAGTTCCATCCCAATTCCTTTCTCTCTTTTTCTTTTTTCTTTTGTTCTACCCAGTTACATGGAGGTTTTCTTGCCCTTTCGGAAGTCTGAGGTCTTCTGCCAGTGTTCAGTAGATGTTCTGTGTGAGTCGTCCACTTGTAGATGTATTTTTGATGTACTTGTTGGGGGCGGTGAGCTCCATGTCCTTCTCCTCTGCCATCTTGATTCCCCCCTCCAATTTTTATGTTTTATTGAAGTATAGTTGATTTGTGTACTGCACAAAGTGATTCAGTTATACATATATACATAGGTATGTATTCTTTTTCAGATTCTCTTCCATTATAAGTTATTACAAGATATTGAATATAGTAATATAGTTCCCTATGCTATACAGTAGGTCCTTTTTTTTTTTTTTTTTTTTTGGTCCTTGTTATTTTTTTTTTTTTTTTTTTTAAATTTTATTTATTTATTTATTTATTTATTTATTTTTGGCTGTGCTGGGTCTTCGGTTCGTGCGAGGGCTTTCTCTAGTTGCGGCAAGTGGGGGCCACTCTTCATCGCGGTGCGGGGACCGCTCTTCATCGCGGTGCGCGGGCCTTTCACTATCGCGGCCCCTCCCGTTGCGGGGCACAGGCTCCAGACGCGCAGGCTCAGCAGCTGTGGCTCACGGGCCCAGCTGCTCCGTGGCATGTGGGATCTTCCCAGACCAGGGCTCGAACCCGTGTCTCCTGCATTGGCAGGCAGGTTCTCAACCACTGCGCCACCAGGGAAGCCCGGTCCTTGTTATTTTTGATGGCTAAGAATCGTAGAGAACCATTTTCAAATGCCATTTGTGACTCATAATGTTAGAAGAGTTGAAAGAAGACCCATTTGATTAATTCAGTGCGTCAATAAATATTAATTAAACATGGATTAATTAGCATCTGTGCTAATTTGGCGCTTTTTTCTGTTTGCCTATCTCACAAACAAAACCATAAATATATGATGGTTAAAATATGATAGATTTTTTCTTACTCACCTAACGTCTAAAACAAATTATTGCACAAGAGGTTTTTTGTGGTTTGGGTCAAGAAGTGGTACACTTGACGTCTGCTCCCGTTCCATTTGCTGGAATTCACGGTCTTGCCCACCCCTAACTGCAGAGAGGCTGGTAAATGACCTGACTGTGTGCCTAGGAAGAAGAAAAGTATTTGGTTGGTAGCAGATCCATCTCTGCCATCGCTTCTAAAATGGAAGGCATCATGCTATTGAAAACAAAGTTGCTGTTAGCGGAGGCCTAGACTTCGGCCCTGAGAAAAAGTTACTTACAATGCTCTCTGTTCTTGGCTGCACTCAAAAAACAAGACTTCATCTCCTCTGGCTCCTCTCTCCATCTCCCTTATACTGGGCCAAAGATATTTTTCAAGCACATATGTTCAGATTTTTTCCCATTGGGTTTTGATTTTACCCAGAGTCACACATGAGCAAAAGAGGTGTGAGCCAGAGCCCAGACTGTGCACAGGAATGTATTTCCAAGATTTGCTCCTAGGCCTGCTCATCTGTCCCTGCCTGTCTCTCCAGCTGCTGGTCCTTTCAGGTCAGGACAGTGCCTGTTTGGTCAAAGGCCTCTGCTCTAAAGGCAACACAAGATGGCACTCCTCCACATCAGTGCATATTGACGTGCAAGTGTTAGTGGACCTTAGGTTCACCCTTGTACCAGGGCTCCCCTTGCTTACCACTGAGGCTCTGGATCCCCTGTTCCATATCACTTGAACAGGAGCCATAATCCAAAAGCTCAGGGGTATGATGCGGTCTAAAGGAAATGAACAATAAATGATTCTCTTAATGGTTTCTTTTCTGTGTCTGACTCTGTTGAAGAGACTTGATTCCTTATATTGGGCCTGATAACTTGAAAAGCTTGCCTTTGTTTCTATTTCCTTGTTCTTCTTATATATATGCAGATATAAAACTAAGCATAATCTCCTTGGATGTATAGCTCTCATGCGACTATAACACCAATTTACAGATTCAATGAAAGAGTAATCTGTAAACCCTATCAATTTCCAGAAATCAACACGAATGTAATCTGCTAGCTGATGCTGACCCACAGAGATGACATGGTGGACATGGGCCTGATGGCTGAGGCTCTGCCCACACTGCAGAGGCTCTGTGATCATGGCTCAGCCTCTCTTTTTTTTTGTTTTGCCTATTGTGAAAAGCTTTTTGGTCAGGCATGCTGTGCCCTTTTTTAGCATTCTTTTAGCACAAATACATAATTTATCACTTCACTCCCTCTCTGCATCTCTATTTTTTTTCCTTCTTAGTTGACTTCCATAATTAAAATACTAGCTAATGGGATTATAATCAAGCATAAACATAGGCGTGGCATCACACAGCAGTACTCATCTCACCTAGGTGACTATCTAGATGATCTAAAGTGGACTTAAATTATTTTTGTTTTGTTTTTTAGTTGACCATTAAAATAAGAATTCCAACCTGAAATTTTCTTTTTTTTTTTTAAAATTTTTATTGAAATATAGTTGATTTACAATGTTGTATTAGTTTCAGGTGTACAGCAAAGTGAATCAGTTATACATATACATATATCCATTCTTTTTCAGATTCTTTTCCCATATAGGTTATTACAGAATATTGAGTAGAGTTCCCTGTGCTATACAGTAGCTCCTTATTAGTTATCTATTTTATATATAGTAGTTTATATATGTTAATCCCAATCTCCAAATTTATCATTTCCCCCCATGTTTCCCCTTTGGTATCCTTAAGTTTGATTTCCAGATCTGTGAGTCTGTTTCTGTTTGGTAAATAAGTTCATTTGTATCATTTTTTTAGATTCCACATATAAGTGATATAAGATGATATTTGTCTTTCTCTGTCTGACTTACTTCACCTAATAAAATAATCTTTAAGTCCATACATGTTGCTGCAAATGGCATTATGTCATTCTTTTTTATGGCTGAGTAATATTCCATTTTATATATGTACCACACCTTCTTTATCCATTCCTCTGTCAATAGACATTTAGGTTGCTTCCATGTCTTGGCTAGTGTAAATAGTGCTGCAGTGAACGTTGGAGTACATGTGTCCAACCTGAAATTTTCTAATATTGAACTAATGGGCTCTCAAAAAAAAAACCTCAGCTCTCACCAGGACTCAAGAAAAACTAACACAGTGTAATTCACTGTTTATCAAACCTGGCTGAATGTCAGAATCACCTCAGAACTTGTTCAAAATAGAGATTAGAGCTTCCATCCCACCACCTGAGATTCAGGCTTAGTAAGTCTAAGAGTGCAACTCAATAATATGTACAAGCTTTTTCTAATAGATGTAAGAGGGTCAGTTGATTAAGGACACTTTTCAGTATAAAGTTCTATTAATTGTAGATACTTGGGTAACTCTGTGCTTTGTCTTAACAATGGATTATGAAGGTAATGAGAATGCATAAGTAGCCTGTGCTAACAACAGCGCCTCTAGTGACAGGGCGAAAGGTCATTACTTTTCAGCAAAAGCTCAATATAATTAATTAAGGGCTGGATTTAATTCAGTGACATTTGAATTTTATAGCTATACACTTGCAGCTATAAAACCACCTTTATTATTAAAATTCCTATAGGAAAAATAACTTGGTAATTGTGAGTCTGAAACTGGTCCCTAACTTGCTTTTCCCCATTGGCACAGTTGTTTTTATTACACACAGTGAGGCAAATATTATATATAGCAGGACAGATTATGTTTTTTTAACAAGTGCCCTGGGGGTTCTGAGGCAGCTAGTCTGCAGACAAGGATTTGGGATCTCCAGTTACAAGCACTGGACTTGAGGTCAAAGTTCTGGGGTCTACTTCAGTCCTACTGCTTGCTTGCTTTCTGGCCTTGGACAAACCATTGGGCCTTTCTGAGCCTAAGTTCCTCATCTATATAAAAGATAGAAATTCTTTACCTGACTCTCAGGGTTGTTATGACAACAAAAACAAATTCAGATAATGTGCATAGTACACCGTATGCACACATATATTCATTTACGAGATATTTATTGAGGACCTACTATGTGCCAGGACTGAGTGGTAGGAACAAAGAAGAGAACAAGAGGGATGTGATCCCTGATTTTATGGAAGTTACATGGTGAGGGGTGGGAGGCAGAAAACACACAGATAAGGTAAATTTTGATAGTTCTAGGGCTTAGGGAGAAAATAAAATTGGCATTGAGCTACGTAATGACTGGTAAGGGAGGGAAGGCTTGTATGTTTTAGAAAGGCCCCAGCAGGAGGTGATATTTGTGTGGAGACGTGAATGACCAGAAGATAACTGTGCAGAAGTCTTCGGGTGGAGGATATCAGGGAAAGGGAACAGCTGGGACAAACGTGATGATGTTCTGGAAGAAGGGACCGAAGGGCAGTGTGGCTGCAACAACAGTGATCAACTGGAAGTGTGGCCTCAGGGAGGTAGAGGGAGGGTAAACAGCTGGGCCTGAACACATAGGGTATGGTTGGGCATGAAAAGGAGCTTGAAATTTCGTTGTAACTGCACTGAAAAAGCACTAGATAATTTAAGCAGAGGACTTGTGTGATCTGATTCATGTGGTGGGAGCGAGGAGACCAGTTAGGCTGTGGAATAGTCCACCCAGAGAACATGGCGGCATCAGATTATAGCAACGGAGGGACTGGTTAGATTTAGAGTACAGTTGACGTGCGAGCCAAGAGCTTCTTAGGGTCAGGAGGTAAGGTAAATACACCCGTATTAATTGTGTCATTCCCGCTGCACTCTCTTGTTATCACCCTGCATTAGTCTCAGAAAGCATTATAGTAAGAAATCACTCACCTTCACATCAGGTCATACATAATCTCAAACACATTGAATATAGGTGAGATAAGGAAAAGGATCCCAGTCAAAACAGATAGACAGCCTATGCATATATTCAAAGGTGAACTCCTCCGAACCCTCCTCAAGTTTCTGTCCTTAAACATATTGATAGTTCTAGTGAGCTAATAACCCATGCCTAGAAGGCAATTAAAGGGGAGAGGAAAAGAAAGAAGGACAGCTTCTAATATGAAGCTGGGTGACAGTGCAAGTGGGAAGAAAGGATAAATAGATGATGGAGAAAACAAAAAGTATGAAAAGCAGGTGTAAGACTCCGAAGGGCATTGGTGAATTATGGTTTTCTTCACAGTTAATGAAGGCACAGAAGAGTGAATGCCATTGTAGATTGTCCTGCCTATAAAATGGTTGAAACAAAATTAAATCCATTTGGCTTACAAAAACTTAAGCTTTGGGTGTATGAAAATGATCTCATGTGGACCCTTATTTCCCCAGGTGCTCAATAAATGAATCTTTTCATTGTATTTTGTGGTCATGTACATGAAGTGCTGTATTTTTATCCCCAGCTGGTAAAGGCCTATTAAAGTGTAATGTACACAGAATTTCCACTTCTGGAAAGATGCCATAGATGTATTTTTTCCCTATTCCTCCTGGTAAATGCAACTAAAGTCCAGACATTGTATATAAAACAAACATAAGAAGACTGAAAAGGAGAGAGGAGAAAACAGACTGGCTAGGGACCTTGGGTACTGAGGAATGACACAATTGTGACTTCATTGGGTTTTCTGGGCTGTTTGTTTGTTTGCCTCATAAAGCCCAAACTTGGAGCTGAAGCAGGCGGCTGCCAGGAAGTGCAACAGAAACAGAAAAAAATGTCCCAGCTTAAGCCTGCTTCCTCTACCCAAAGGAACAGGAAAGGGGCAACCTAGCAGGACAGAAAACTAGAAAATGCTGCTCTACTCCAAACACCACCCACACCAGCAAAGCCTGAATGGGAAGACTGGACTCCTCGGCAGACTGAAACATGGTTCCCCAACACCCCCATGGACGTGGAGTCAGAGAAGATGGATTTTATCCCCACAGGGGCATAATGTGGAGACCACATGGGGATCCTAGACTTCTACCCTCATCCTGCAGTGTCTCTCTTCCTCTTCCCGCTGGGGTGGTGGTAGAGAAAGCCTCCTGGAGAGTTAGGACTTTCACTCATCACCAGCAGTAACAAGGCTTCTCCCACGGCAGGGTCAGTGGAGAGCAGGGGGGAAACAGAAGCTCCACCCAGGCCCAGCAATTAAGAGGAGCGCCCCACGTGGGTCACAAAGGAAGCCAACTGGAGAACCTGGACTTCTACTTCCACTGGGTAGTAACCAGGTGGCATCTCCCTGCTCCCCGACTTGAGTGGTTTCAGAGAACAGCAGCTAAAACAGATTTAAATAAGGTCCAGAGTTGTATAACATGATATGAAAATGTCCAGGTTTCAACCGAAAAATCACTCATCATACTAAAAACCTACTTTTAACAGTTTCAATGTAGTGATGGAAGTTCTATCCAGTGAAATAATCCACGGAAAGGAAATAAAATGCATATAGATCAAAAGGAAGGAATAAAACTGTTTGCAGAAGAAATGATCCCCTACTTAGAAAATACCAAGGAATCTACAAAAAAAGTTCTAGAACTAATATATAAGTTTAGCAAGGTCACACGCTATACAAAACAACTGTTTCTGTATACTAGCAATGAACACATGAACACTGAAATTGAAAATACAATATCATTTACCATCCCTTAAAAAAAATAATAATTGGGTATAAATCTAACAAATTATGTCCAGGACTTGTACACTGGAAACTACAAAACTCTGATGAAAGAAAGTAACGGAGATCTAAATAAATAGACATACAGTGTTCATGGATTGGAAGACTCAACACAGTAAAGATGTCAATTCTCTCTAAATTGATATTCATGTTTGTATATTTCCTATCAGAATCCCAGCAAAATTTTATGGTTGTAGACAAGACTATTCTAACATTTATGTAGGAAGGCAAAGAAACTAGCATAGCAAAGAATAATAAAGTGGGAAGAATCAGACTCAAGAATCAATTTCAAGATTAATTATATAACTACAATAATTAAGACTGTGTGGTATTAGTAGAGAGATAGACACATAAATCAGTGGAACAGAAACAAGAACACAGAAATAGAGCCACAAAAATATACTCAGCTGATGTTGACAAACACAAAAGCAATTCCATGGAAGAAAGATAGCTTGTTCAATTAATGGTGGTGGAGCAATTGGACATCCATGGGCAAAAAACAAATAAACTTTGACCTAAGTCTCACGCCTTATATGAAAATTAACTCAAAATATATCACAGACTTAAATGTAAAATGTAAAACTAGGAAACTTTTAGGAAAAAAATTTTAGGATCTTGGTCTAGGTAAATAGATCTTACACTTAACATTAAAAGCCTGATCCATGAAAGGAAAACTCGATAAACTGGACTTCATCAAAGTTAAAAACTTTTGCTCTGTGGAAGATCCTGTTAAGAAGATAGGGGAGGGCTCCCGTAGTGGCGCATGGGCTTCCCTGGTGGCACAGTGGATAAGAATCTGCCTTCCAATGCAGGGCACACAGGTTCAATCCCTGGTCCAGGAAGATCCCACATGCCATGGAGCAACTAAGCCTGTGCGCCACAACTACTGAGCCTGAACTCTAGAGCCCGCGAGCCACAATTACTGAAGCCCACTCACCTAGAGCCCGTCGTGCTCTGCAACAAGAGAAGCCACTACAATGAGAAGCCCACGCACCACAACGAAGAGTAGACCCCGCTCGCCGCAGCTAGAGAAAGCCCACGCACAGCAACGAAGACCCAACGCAGCCAAAAATAAATAAGTTTTAAAAAAAAAATTTTTTTAAAGAAGATAGGGGAAAAAATCTATAGACTGGGAGAAATTTATTACAAACCACATATCTGACAAATGACTTACATCTAGAATGTAAAGAGCTCTCAGAACTCTATATAGTAAAAAATAATCCAATTATAAAATGCTAAAGGACATGAAGAGACATTTCATCAAAGATATAAAGATGAAAAATAAGTACATGGAAAGATGTTCAATATCACTAGCCATTGGGGAAATGCAAATTTTAAAAAACCACAATGAGATATCACTACACACCTATCAGAAAGGCTAAAATTAAAACTAATGATAACGTCAAATGCTAACAAGGATGCAGAGAAACTAAATTACTCGTACATTACTGGTGGGAATGTGAAATGATACAGCCACTCTGGAAAACAGTTCAGCAGTTCCTTTAAAATCTACTGTATGACCTAGCAATTACACTCCTGGGCATTTATCCCAGAGAAAATGAAGACAAATGTTCACACAAAAACTTGTACAGGAATGATTATAGATGCTTTATTTGAATAGCCAAAATGTGGAAACAACCCAGATGGCCTTCAACATCTGAATGGCTGAACATATTTGGTACATCCATACCATGGAATACTACTCAGCAATAAAAGGGAGCAAACTATTGATACATACCACCATGGTATCATGTGAGACCTGTAAGAATCTCCAGAGAATTATTCTGAGTGAAAAAAAGCCCATCAAATAAAGTTATGTACTGTATGATTCCATTTATATAACATTCTTGAAATGCCAAAATTATAAGAAATGGAGAACAGATTAATGGTTGCCAAAGGATTAAGGCAGGGCTGGGGGCAGCATAAGGGATCCTTATAGTGATGGAAATGTTGTTCTGTAGCTTAACTTCATCAATGTCAGTGTTCTAGTCATAACATTGTACTCTAGTTTTGTAAGATATTTCCATTGGGGGAAACTGGGTAGAGAGTACGCAGGATTGCTCTGTGCCATTTCTTATAACTGCGTGTGAATCTACAACTATCTCAAAATAAAAATTTAATTAAGCCCATAAACACAGAATTTATTGGATCATTTGTTAATTTAATGATAAGATGCACAAATCATCCCAACTTGTTGGATACCATGCTCTCTCCTCAGATTCTTTTTGTGACAATTCTATGGTAGCTAGACAGGTGGGTGCGTGGACGGATGGTTTTTATAGTATACAGTTAGAGTTTTTTCCAAAGGAAAACACGGTCAGTGGAAAAAGCCTGGGTATGTCCCTTGTTCATTGTTGGTCATCTCGTGTTTCAAGGGAATACCCAAAACCACCATCTAATAAAATGTCACGCTCCTTCTCACCCTCAGGAAAGCCACTAGTGAAAACATCCCGAGGGGCTGTGATCAACACAGAGGAGCCCGCGATCACAGTTGATGTAGGAGGCACCGTCAAAACAGTTCGAGGCGTGAATGTGACTATTAACTGCCAAGTTGCAGGTGAGAAATGCATTCATATGTTAATTCATTTGTTCAAATATTAATGGAGCCCTGTGCTAGGTTGGGGGCTGGAAAGATAAGTACAAATTCTGCTCTCAGGGATTTGGGGCTAGTAGGAAAACTCAAGCATGAACCTCAGTCACTCTGAAAGTGGAAAGTGCTGCCACAAGTTGAGAGGAGGAAAACTGGGACAGATGAAGGGAGAAGAGGTGGTTTTTATCTCCGTCTTGCATACTGGTAGAATGTGAGCATGCAAAGATGGGGGCAGAGGGTGTTCCAGGGGGACGACAGAGTGTGAGAAAATTCATGGAAGTAGGGAAGCTGCAGGACTTCAGGGGAACAGCGTGTGCTTTGGTCTGGCCAGAGCCCAGAGTGCACAGATAGGGTGGTGGGGCTTAAACTTTAGTAATGGGGGTTGCACCTGTGCCGTGGGAGACTTTGAACGCTTGGATGAGGAGTTCAGACAAAGGCAGAGTGAAAGTGACATTAAGGGGCCATGCAGTGCATAAAATGGATTGAAGAAAAGAAATATAGGGACAGAGAAGCCAGTTAAGAAGCCATCATAGTAGGGCTTCCCTGGTGGCGCAGTGGTTAAGAATCCGCCTGCCAATGCAGGGGACACAGGTTCGAGTCCCGGTCCAGGAAGATCCCACATGCTGCGGAGCAATTAAGCCCGTGCGCCACAACTACTGAGCCCATGTGCCATTGAAGCCTGTGTGCCTAGAGCCTGTGCTCTGCAACAAGAGAAGCCACCGCAATGAGAAGCCTGTGCACTGCAACAAAGAGTAGACCCCGCTCGCCGCAACTAGAAAAAGCCCGTGCACAGCAACGAAGACCCAACACAGCCAAAATAAATAAATAAATAAATTTATATCAAAAAAAAAAAAGCCATCATAGTAGTTTAGAGCAGAGGTGCTGGGGCCTGAACTCAGGGCAGTGGTGGTAGAAAGCTCGGGAGTGGATGGCAGGGGTGAGACCAACAGGAACCTGGAGCTTACTCACATCAGAAGTAGGTAGGAGTCACTAATGAAAACAGCCAATTTTGTTAGGAGTGTGATACAGGCATTGCCCTTGGGTAGGCCTTGCAAGCTCAGAGGCCTAAAGGGACCAGAAAGTCACAGGGAAGTGGAGGAGTAGTGGACCAGAGGTGGTTGTAGTATGCTCTTCATAAAGGCATCTACCGTCAATTAAAAAATAAAAAACACCCACATAGACTGGAACAAAGCTCAGCTACCAATTCTGCCTTCCTGTGAACTGCTAGCCTGTCTACCCTAAGGGTTTTCACTCCCACAGTGCAAAGGAAAAATGGATAGCTCTCGTGCCCAGCGACAGTCCCCTGCTTGCTGTCCTCATCAGATATACCTTCCTGCGGCACCCAAACCACGGTTCCCCAGTCATACCCTGTCTGCAAAAACGACAGGCATTGGCACCCCCTGCTCTGGGGGTTTCTTCCTCTTAGATCTCAGCCCCAACACTGGAAGATTTACCTCCACTTGTGATTTATAAGGCCAGAGATAACCCATTTTAAAAGAAGTAGGAGGAGAATCTTCATCTACAGCATGTTGTTTCCAAAGAACAGCCAGGTCTGGTTTTTCTCTGAAATGTTCTGGTAGCTCCAGGAACCCAAAAATATAAATCTCTCTCTGTCATCATGCATTAGCTTCTTCTTGGTAAAGCTTCCCTTGGCCTGTGCATCCAGCCTCATCAGTGAAAGCTTCTGGAACTAAATCCCTTCAGGCTCTATACTCCGAGATTGGGAGTAGGACAAAATCTCTGACAGGGCTTCCCATGAATGAGTTGCCCCTCTATACACAGACTGGTGGTAGAGGCAGGGTCCTTTGTGCAGGACCATCACTCCTCATGTGATCACTAGGAACATAGGCCTTGGAGACGGAACACCAACTGGAGATATGATGGACCATGTTGGTTCTCCTCTTGAGCGCTGGGATTGGTAGGACTAAAAGAATGGGAAGCAAAGAGCAGCAAAGCAAGGAATTGGGCATTTGAGGGAGACTGAGAGAACCAGAATGCAGGTGGAGAAGTATTTATCATGGGGAACCCAAGACAGTCAAACCAGCTTTGGTCAACTCTTCCATGCCACCTAAGGCCATGTCTCCCGACTTCATCCAGAGACTCACTCTTGGTAACCTGATGGTGAAATCCTAGGTTGTTAAGTCCAGTTTTTGCCTGGCCATGTACATTAGGTTCTTTGCTTTAATGTTTATTCATAGGGCCATTTGTATTAATCATGGTTAACTAAAATAAATGTGTGTCTCTGCCATTATGCCTTTTGATTTTTATTCAATGTAGATGGGAAAGAGCCTGCTTTTGATTAAACTGTTGGTCTGTGAATTTACTGGACAAAGAAATCATTCTTGAGCTGAGTCTCCAGTCAAAATACTGACAGCTATAATGCTAAATGGCAGAAAAAACTAGTTTTACTTTGATGCTACAAGTGGCTTTTATGGCTCTCTTGTGACATAATTTTAATGGCTATATAATAGTGTATTTTAAGAATATTACATAATTTACCTAGAATAACTCATGTCCTTACATGTTTGAGTTGTTAGCAGTTTTTCATTAAATAACTTTTTGCATACATATGCTTTCAACATGTAAAATTCAGCCTCACAAATTCTTCCCAACTCTTAAGCATAAGAAGCATTAAGCAATGAGTATGATGAGGCTTTTTCTTGAAAAGTGATCCAGTCCCTTAATACCACTCCCAAACTTGTTCTCTATTTAAGAAAATTCAGAAAACTGAGTAGGAGATAAAGGGTTGGAGGAGGAGTGTTTCAGTCATTGGGAACAGGATGTGCCTGAGGTAGAAAGAGTGCGTTGGATCTGAAGGAGTGAAATGTGGCTGGTGTGTCTGTAGGATGGAGAGCAGAGAAGAAAGTAGTGTGACATGTGGCTGGGAGGTGGGGAATAGTAGGCAAGGGCTAGATCTTACATGCTTTCCTAGATTATGGTACAATTTGGAGCAAGGGAAGCTTTTGCAGACTTAGGATATAAAATTGTGAGGACTGGTCATGTAGAAATAACTAGTTGAGGAGTCAATGATAGGCAGTGTATTAGCTAGGGAAGGCTAGACTCTGGTAACAAGTAGACTCCCAAATGTGTAATGACTCAAACACAATAGAAGTTCATTACTGCCTACCTAGGAGTCCAAAGAGTGGTCCTGGTCAGCTGGAGGGGATCTGCCCCCCACAGTCCTTCAGCATCACAGAACACTGGTGGCTCTGTTATCTTGAATACATGCCTTCCAAGGTCTCCCCAGAGGTTCTCTCTATCCTGTCAACCAGAAGAGGGGGAAAACAAAGTGTAGACGATGGTTGAGAAGATTTTAAGGGTGACACCTGGAAGTAACACACATTACTGCTTCTCACATTCCTTCTTAGTCACATGGCTACTCACAGCTACAAGGGCTATTGGGAAATATAGCCGGGCTGGGTACCCAGGAAAAAGAAGAAACAGCTTTCAGTGTCTGCCACAGTCAGTGTGAAGAAATGTGGAAGGCTGTAAACCTTTCCAGACTTACATGGTTCTTTAGAATAATTGCCAAGGCTGACATTTAAGTTACTGTATCCTTTCCTTGTCTTGCACCAAGCCATCAAAGAAACTTCTAGAACTTATCATGTCAAGATGTACCTTTCAGTGGATGCCCCACCTCAAGATGTTGACAAGCCGCCATGGTGCAAGCAGCCTTCCAAGTGTAACAAGTGGTCTAGTTAACAAGAATATCCTGTCTGGGATTTAAAAAAAGATGATTATACATCACCCTACCTGGCAGCTCAGTGGAGATTAAAGACACTAATCCTCATAATCATATCAAGTTACATCCCATTATGACTACACTCATTTACTGATCCTTTCAAGCAGCAGGGAGAGCACTGTGTTATTGATAAGATATGCCACAAAGGGGGAGAAGTAAAGGCAGGTCCTTTTCCTTCCTTTTTTAGACACAAATCATACCAGGGAGTCCAGAGTGTGGAGCCTATCCAACTAACTTGTCAACAGCATAGCTTTGGACTTTGTTCTGTGGTGGAGTGTATTTTTTGTCATTTTTCAGACATTTCTTTCTGTAGAATGTGCTGTCACATCACAACAGGCTTGGGAAAAAAAAAAATCTTCCACAACCTGACTAAGCTTCTCACCAAGAAGAGCACTAGCAAAGCCAGCACAAATGGATTCTAGAAAGTTCTCTCTTAACAATAGTCTTGGTGTTACAATTACAGCAGAAAGGTTAATTCCAAAAGTAGGAAATATTGAAGGATTTGATACCAGAAATAATAGTGCAGCAATTCATACCTTTTCTAAGGAAGCAGTCAGGTATAATGGCAGGCAGTGTCATGTACTTGTTAGGATGGGGATCCCTAGCATCAAATGTATCTGAGTTTGGATCCCCACCTGCCATTTGTAGGTCACTGACTGGCCATGAGGTAGAGAGGAGGTACAGGGACTCTGTCGCCATGTAATCATTCAGGAATCCACACTAATGTCATTTTAGGCAGATTTCGTAATCTCTTCAGGTTCCAATTTCCTCATCAGTAAAATGGAGTTAATAACAACGCTTCATATGACCTTTGTGAAAAATGAGTGATTATGTTTATTAAATGTTTGGCTGATAGCAAATACTCAGTAAATGTTCTTTCTCCATCTAATGTGTTCAGGATATTTTTGTATAGCTCCTGACCTTGGTGCATTCCCAATGTCTAGATATTCTAAACATCATTGTTAGGCATGTATATCTGGTACCTTTTCCAGGGACTCTGGCATATATGAGGGCTGGAGATATTTTCTGAAGCATCGTTGTCATCTCTTGAGAGGAAAAGAAAAAAGAGATCTCTGGTGCATCGTTTACTTTTCTTCTCCCCTTGTTCCAACTTTGTTTGTAATATGTCAGAACCAGTCACAGCAGGACTGGCTGTCATTCCAAAGTATGTTTTTGGTGTCATTCTCTGCTTAAGGCGCATAATCGCAGGCAGGAATCCCCCAGAATGTGACACCAGCAGCTCCATCTCCATTGGCAAATTCTTGATGCAGGTCCGTGTTTGAGGGAGTCTAAGAGAGGTTTGCTAATCTATGTATTAAAGAATGATTCCTACATCATTTGGCTTCCCTCGGCACTGCTGTCACTTCTGTGGTCCCAGTTTTACAGAGACTGGAGGTCACTTCCTTCTACCCTTCATTAACCTGAACATGTCCATTCCTCCCATGAACTCCCCTGCTCTCAACTGAGGAATTCAGCACTTTTGGCAAAGACTCTTTTTTGTCCTGTTAAACAGACTTGCTTTCAAAGGGGCATGAGGCCAAGAGTGATGAAGTGATGAAGGAAGAAGCTTACACCCACTTCCTGGAGACATGAGAAATGGCTCCATCCCCGGGTCATCTCTCTCTCCCTCCTCCTCCTCTTTCTCACCATCCGTCTCTCCCCTCTGGCTGTCCTACAGGCACATAAGCCCTGACCAGTGAATGACACATAGGGGAGCAGCAAGTCTTGCTGCAGGAGCGGACCATGTAAACACAGTGTTGGCTCTGGAGACACACACGCCATGGCCCATGGACACCGTCATGGAGAGAGAGCATTCCCCCCGACCATTCACTTAGTCATCACGCTTTTGCTGGTGGAACTGACAGCCCATTAGTCTGGTTCTCCTACTCGGCCTCCTCGCTCTAGAACAGCCTCAGTTCCTATCAGGGATTGTGTGCTTACTGCCCACAGCCCTCCTCCGAGGAAGGTGCCAGTGACAAGTGCTACGTGTAATCAGTTCATGGTGAGGGAAAGTGGGTGAATACTTGAAAAAGATGGTTTGTAGGACCTCATTTTTCCTTACACTTTCAGGAGAGAAATGACTGGAAGGGTTTTCTTCAACTTACTTTTCAGAGGCTTTCTCCTGAATGCCATGGAATTTTTTTTTTTTTTCCCCAACATGAAAACAGAGCTCAGGGACCAAAGTCTAAGCTGGCATGGCTGGGCATCATGATGCTCTTGCTCTCCCTAGTGGTGCTGCAATGAAAAATCAGCTTTTCTGCCTCTCACCTGCATCTTTTCTCCAGGTGTATTTGGAGATAGTGCCAGCCTGGTCCCTCTCATGCACCTGAGCCTTAAGTTTCACAGTGTGTGCCCCTCCCTGATGGGACAGGGCTTCGGTATCCAAGTCTCCACCCCTTTCAGCAGCCTTGCCTCCTTTCTCCGGCCAGCCTGCCAGTCCCTAGTGATTCACATTGAATTATGGGTAATCTGAGCAACAACAAAAGAGAGAGGACCAGAGAGTCACTCTCCTGTTTCCCATTAACAGGGAGAAAAGCCCTACAGATTGGCCAGACACTTGGGCCACACACCTTAGGCCACCATTCCACCACTGGAAACTCCACCTGAGGCAGCAGGCCAGCAAGGACACCAGTGAATTCACACAAGATAGCTCATTGTTAGTGAGGGAACATATGAGACCACCCTTCCACCCCACCCCACTTCCTGACACTGGGAGTTCAGGAACAGCAAGTGCTCAAGGGGTCATAATGAGGGCTGATGAGCTGACTGTTACAAAGTAGACTGTGGGTAAATTTTGTTCATCAAGGACAAGCAACAGGTACACAGGTAACTCCTTGAAGGTGTCTTCATTCTCAACAGTACCCTGCCCTTGAAGGGTAAGGCTGCCCTTGCCCCAAGGGCAAAATCCATCCCCAACTCAGGGAAAGCACAGGACTAAAGCTCTGGCTCTGATTGTTCCTGGCTTTGACCCTGTTTACCTGGATCTGACATTCTGAACCTGCCCTGGATACATGTCTAAGAGTTTTATGAGCAAACGTTGCGAGCTCAGTTAGCAGGCTAGACAGTGCAAGGAATGGAGCTTTCTACTCCCTGGAGACCTGTGAATTAATGCCACACACTTTCTGTCTCTCAGCTCACTCAGAACTTGGTCTCCTATGCAGACCATCTCAGAAGGCTTGTCCTAAACTGGGGCCTCCTTACCAGCATGTGACCCACAGGGAAACTTCCTCAGGAATTAAAGCCATTCTTTTGTCTTAGTCTACTCAGGCTGCTATAACAAAATGCCATGCATTGGGTGGCTTAAACAGCAGAAGTTTATTTCTCATGGTTCTGGAGGCTGGGAATTCCAAGATCAAGGTGCCAGCCCATTCAGTTCCTGACCAGGACTCTCTTCCTGGCTTGCAGACAGCTGTCTTCTTGCTGTGTCCTCACATGGTGAAGAGAGAGAGAGAGAGAAAGAGAGGGTCTCTTCTTATAAGGGCACTAATCCCATCACAAGGGCCACCCCCCTCATCACAATCTCATCTAAACCTAACAATCTCCAAAGGCCTCACCTCCTAACACCATCACACTGATGGTGCTTAGGACTTCAACATAAGAATTTACAAAGGACACAAACATTTAGTCCATAACACTCCTAGAGGATAGAGCCTGACTTCCAAAGACAGGAACCCCATCCCAATTCAGATGTGCATGCTCTCCCCAGCTCTCTCTCACAACAATAACTTAGACTGAGGAGAGAGCAGAACACTTTCTTTTGGTCTTTCTTTTTCTGTGGTGATACCGATAGTTCAATCTTTTCTTGTCCTAAGAAAATACTTAGGCTTCAAAAAATACAAGCTTGTTTTCTCCATGGAGTGTCAACTCTGGTAAGGATCTAGCAGCTTTCATTTGTCTGGTTCATGAATATATCAACATTTTGTAGCTTTTAACTTTCTACTGAGATATAATATTTATACAGAAAAGTGCACATATCATAAAGGTCCCAAGCCCACCAAACCAGCCCCCAGGTCAAAAAACAGAGGATTAGTAGCAACCAAGCTCCCTGTCCCCACTCTCAGTCACAACCCCTCCCAGTCCATCCCAGTCTCTCAGAGGAACCCCCCACTCTGACTGCTGACAACAGAGTACTGATGTTACCAATTTTTGTTTTCTACTTTCAGAAACAAAATCATACAGTGTGTACTCTTTCACGTCTGACTTTTCTTATTTAACGTTAGGTTTGTTTCATGTAGTTGTCAGTCATTCATTTGCACTGGTGTATACATTCGGTTCTGAGGTGTTTTCTCCAAAGAATTTGGGTTCACTCCTTCCACCCTGGCAAGTGCCCTTTTCCCAGCTGCCTCCTTCCTCTTCTTTGAACCGGCCTCTCTCTTCCTGCCTCATCAGTGTAAGGTTTAAAAGGCAAAAGATCCCAAGACAGCTGAGAGGTCAGAGGCATTATTTAGTTTGGCTGAAGGGGAGTAGAAGACGCCCAGGCACATGCTTCCTGCAGAGCAGCCCTGGGGCGGGCCCTGGCAAGAGTCTATAAATGCCTCCAGGGTCACCTGAATGTGTTGGCTGATGAGTTTATTTTTTTTTCCTCCTAGGTGTGCCTGAAGCTGAAGTCACTTGGTTCAGGAATAAAAGCAAACTGGGCTCCCCTCACCATCTGCACGAGGGCTCCTTGCTGCTTACAGCCGTGTCCTCCTCGGATCAGGGCCTGTACTCCTGCAGGGCGGCCAATCTGCACGGGGAGCTGACTGAGAACACACAGCTACTGATCCTAGGTAAACACCTCGAGGCCGGCTGCCCCCTGCGGACCCCACTGGGGGTGACTGTCTAACCCACCCTCTACCTCCTCCTGTCCCTGATCCAATGAAGTGCATAAAGGTAAAATCAATATCCCTTCCCTTCTCCCCACCTTAGGGCCTCCCAGTAGAAAGAACACAGACCTTGGGGCCAAGCAAGCCAAGCAGACGTCAGTTAGAACCCTAGCTCTACTGCTGACTCACTGTGTCACCTTGGGCAAGTCACTTAACCTTGCTAAGCCATAGATGCTAGTCTCTGTGTAGAAACTTACGGAACAAGATTGCCCATGTTTGGGTAGGGGTTGGCAAATAGAAGTAACAGAAGTACAGCAGTCGCTCTTAACTCCTTCTATGTTAAGGACTTCTTGGAGAATCAGACGAAAACTATGGATTACCTTGTCGAGAAAAATTCATAAATGCAAAATTTTTTGTAAAACTTCAGGAAGTTCATAGTCTAGTCCACCTAAAGTCCACACATGCACACCCCCTGTCTTTGTCCGTTCCGGCTGCTATAGCAAAATAGCCACAGATTGGGTGGCTTGTAAGCAACAGAAGATTGTTTCTCACACTTCTAGAGACTGGAAGTCCAGAATCCAGGTGCCCTCATGGTCGGGCTCTGGTGAAGGCCCTCTATGTGGCTGCAGAATCATGGCTTCTTACTGTGCCCTCGTATGGCAGAAGGGATGAGCCAGCTCTCAGGCGTCTCTGTTATGAGGTCACTAATCCCAATCAGGAGGGCTCCACCTTCATGACCTAATCATCTCCCAAAGTCCCTACCTCCTAATATCATCACCTTGAAGGAGTTAGGATTTCAACATGTGAATTTGGGGGAAGCAAACATTCAGACTACAGCACCCCCAAACATAAGAACCCCTGATTAAAGAGTCTATCACAGTTCCTGGCATAAAATAATTATTTAAAAATAACAACAATTGCTGAGACACCATCAGCACTCACTGATGCCCAGGGCTGGACTCAGCCGCGTGCAAGCTACAACCCTTTTGTCCCCCGGATTAGGACTCTCTGCTTCTCTTCCCCACAGAGTCTGGGAATTGGTGGGATAGGATAAAGAAGCTTGTTTTGTTCTTACTTTTTTTAAAAGGCAATTATTAGAGCACGTGTGCTGGCTATCTCAGGAAGAGAAAGCCATCATTCTTAGGGGAAAAAAAAAAAGGAAAATGTGAGAAATATGAATAATTACACACCACGCATACATACACATACATACATTATGGGCTTCCGCAGGGAAAAATAAGTAAACTTCTATTTTCACACCCCAAATTGATGATATACCAAAGCACAGGGTCTACCCCTGCCCACTCAGATTTCGGAGATGCCCACATGGGTTTTCATCTCAACAGTGGCTGCATAAACCTCCAGTTATCTTAGAAAGCCGCAGAAAATCAGCTCCGTGAAGGATGTGATTTGTTTTGTGTTGGATTTCATCTGGCTGAGCTGCTCGTCTGGAGCCTGGGGCCCAGAGACTCTTGCCCCACACTGAGTTATGGAGCTTACCGTGGTCTTTTCCTCCCTAATAACCCTTCCTTGTCGCCTCTGCTAACAGAGCTGAAAGCATAGGATGTGTAGCTGCTACCGCAGCTCCACCAGTGAAGTGTGTACGGTCTGGGAGCCAGATCTGCAGCATTCCAACGCTAATGCAGTGTGACCGTGAACGTGGAGTTTGAAGAGCATGACGTCTTCCCATTTTAATCAAACTGGATGGGAAAAAAAATCACTAGTTAGATTCTTAATTTTAGGGCTTTCCGCAATCAGAAGTCTTGGTTTATTCATCAAAGTTTGTTACTTTCTTTAGGTACTTTATGGACATAGGAGTAGTGTTTCTCTTTTTTTTAATCAGCCCAAAATGTGACTTCATTTTTAAATGAGGGATTTCATGTGTAAAGCTGAGGTTTCATGCCAAGGCCTGTGACTTAACCTGTAATGTGGAGACTTGAAGTGTCACGAGGCCGACTTTCACTCATGTGTTCATGTAACTATTCATTAAGTGGGATGACTATTCATTAAGTGTTGCCTCGGAGTCCCATGTAGAGCTTTAGGATAAATACAAGCTGTGACCTCTGTCCTTGGGGAATTTACAGTTTCCCTCAGAAGATCAGCTGGACATGCCCTGAAGAAGTAAATTATGACAGAAGCTGTAAGGACATTAGGAGGGTGTGACATTTGGCCCCGAAAGATCGATGGTTTTAAAGATGGGACATAACCTCCCCTTTTGGCTCTTAATAAATAAGCAAAGACTTCTTGAATTTTAATATTCTTGAAGGAATATTCAATTTCAGTACTCTTGAGGGAATTCCATTTCCCTCAATATTCAATTTCAATATTTTTGAGGAAATATTAAAAAGGATGGGAGGAAAAGAGTCTAGGTTTGAATAAACTGTCACTATCAGTTCCTAAAATGATGGTATATCAGAGTAGAAAGAGACCTTGGAAATGATGAGGTTTTTCATCATTTTATAGATGAGGAAACTAAGGCTTAGAGGGATTAAGTGACTTGCCCAAGTTAGTGAATGAAAGAGCCACAGCACAAATTGAGTTCCTGAGTCCAATCACGATGTTTTTACCCTATACCATATAAAGAATATTTTTAAATTATATAGAATATATATAGAATGTCTTTACAATTTTTAATTTATATATATAAATATATAAACTCATCACCGTTTTCTGTATGTGATGGTCTTTTGCAGTCAAAGGCACAGTAGACAGAAGGCATGTTTCTGAAGTAGATTCAGGCACCACTGTGACTTCTTTATTTGCCATCCCTAAAAAGTACTGAACAAGGTGACAAGCACACAGTAGGCCCTCACTGAACACTGTTGAAATGACCGTCAGTTACAAGGGCAACCCTCCTGCTTCTCTTTCCACTCCAACAAGTGCTCTAGAGAAAAAGGTGGGAGTTGGCCTTGGGGTGTGAAGCAGTGCTACAGGAGATGCAAGAAGAAGCGGAGCAGAATTCTGCTTCTTTCCCAGGAGAATCTGGGATCATCCTACCACTAGGTTCAGCAGGTGCTTGCCTCTTTATTTGTTCAGTGGAAATAATAAGCAAGCCACTATACTTCCTTTTTTGTCACTTTTACCTCTGGTTAACTGTGATTCCTGATGACGTCGGCCCTGACTCCTTATAAGATTTTGAATAATGAATCATCCCTATCCTGCTTCTCTGATCCTACTTGGGCATAAAAATCCCGATCACAAAGCAAATTCCCAGCCTCACAATTGGACCCTTTTCTTCCTAGAAAAAAGCCACTCACAGGATCCTTCGAAATAAGAAATTCCTGGGGTGTATCCCAATCTGTGGGGACAATAACAAAGTACCTCCCTCTAAAGGTTGTTATAAGAGTTAAATGAAAAATATTTTAGCACAGGACTTGGCATCTAGTAAATGCTGAAGAAGCACTGGCTTTTTTAAAGTGCCTTTATAATATAGTTTTATTTAGCTATGCGTTTATAGAGTACCCAGTGGTACTGTGGGATAGAGTGGCATACAGTAAGGAACTCCAGAAATCAACATGCCTGATTCTTTATTACTGACCTTACAGTTTCAGGCATCAAATATTATATTTGAAATTCAGACTCACCTTGATGGGAACACCTTCTCTATAGGAAAAATGATGTTAAAGGTAACAATAGTAACGCCTGCCTTACACACAGACACACTTATATGCATGGCCGCCTCTCCCTGTCCCCTTCGCACAGCCTTTATGCTTTAACCTGCCTGATGCACCATCTGCCTTCCCACAGATCCCCCCCACGTCCCCACGCAGTTGGACGACATCAGGGCCCTGCTCTCAGCCACTGGACCAAACCTTCCTTCGGTGCTGACGTCTCCGCTGGGAACACAGCTGGGCCTGGATCCTGGGAATTCCGCTCTCCTTGGTGAGTCCAGCCCTCTGGAACATTGGGCAGAGATCCAGGGCCGGACAGGATTTATGGGTGGGTGACTATTTGCAGGTGGGAGGGAAGCAGCAGTTGGGGGTGGCCAACAGGAAATCACTAAATTGCCTACAGAATCCAGACTCACCAGTGGAAACTTGGCTGACTTTCCATATGAGGTGACTGAAGTTCTTAGTCTGGACCCGAGCTTGTCCAGAGTCAAATGGGGCTCCTTTCTAAATCCTCTTGGGCTGATGCCACAGTCCAGATTCTCTCAGTCAGATTGATGGCGCTGAACTTGAAGAAAGATACAGCAGTGCAGAACAGCTCCTATATCTCCTCACCCCTTGCCAGCTGTATCCCAGTACTCCTCCATTGCCTCTTCTTACCTAAATTAGAGCTATAACCAGCTTTCAAGGAGAAAACTGCAGTATCAGTACCTCCCAAAAGCCAGGCAATCTATTTAAACCTCCTTCAGTAGGTGGGGCGTAAAACCAACCCAGAGAGGCTCCTCTGCTTCTTTCCCAGGAGAATCTGGGACCATCCTACCACTAGGTTCAGCAGGTGCTTGCCTCTTTATTTGTTCAGCGGAAATAATAAGCAAGCCACTATACTTCCCTTTTTGTCACTTTTACCTCTCTCTCAAGGCAAGTGTTTAAATAACTCCACCAGGAACAACTTCCCTGGCGTCTGTCATTGGTAACCTCCACCAAGTTATTGCCCATGTGGGGCACCCTCTTGTAGCAGAGAGTTGTTCAAGGGCATCCGCATCCTGGGCCCCTCACCCCAGAATCGTGGAGATGCCAGAGCAACCTCTACATTCCCAGCATGGCCTCTGGAGATGGTCAAGGTGGAGAAGAAGTCCTCTGCCCTCAAAGGCCTGGGAAAAACAGGCCTACGAAATGGAGAAAATCTTCATGCTCACTGTATGTGGCCCCAAATGTTGGTCACGGTAGCTAGAATTATGTCCTTGGCTCAATGTTAAAATTTCCTCTACTCTTCTCCTCGCCCACTTGCAGGGGACGGGAAGCCAATGGGTTCTCAGTCATACTGGTCATAACTTAACAATATGGCCCCAGGGCTTGGTATCTTTAGGGTTATAGCACAGAAAGATTACCTTCCGTTTTTGTTAACATCTGAAATTAGCAAAGAATGCATACAGGCCTATAGAAAAAGCTTCTAATTTCTCTGTTTCTGATCTGGGTAAAAATAAAACACAGATACAGTAACGAGTAGCGCTGTTTCTCGTAACAAACTTGGCATTGAGTTTTTCCACGTCACGTTGATCAGAATTCACAGAAGTTTAAACTTGCTTCTTTTTTTTGTTTGTTTTGGCATATAAAGGGTAAGTTTATTCCAAATTAAACATGTGCATTGTAAACTTTTTATCTTAGGCCCATCACTATGAGAGATTGTCATAACTTATTATCATTGCCCAATCACTAGCAGGGTGTGCAGCAGTTGTTTCTTTTCAAGTTCAATAACTCTTGGGTCACTCAGGTGCCGTTCAGCGTGCTGGAAAAGTTGACCTGATCATATTTTCCATGATACCTTTACTTTCTTTCTCCCTTATTCTGGAATAATATTTTGTCTTATTTTAGCCATGGGCAATAAGAATTTATTGTGCTATATGCTGCTGCATTCCATTCCTAGTTTATAGTGCTTTGTTACCATAGACTGGTATTTAAATCTAACAGTTAAGAGACACCTTAATGCCCTAGTTCACATCCAGACCGCTCCACCTGAGTAGACCACGGAGGCAGTATGCATAAAGTCCCTGAATATAACTGCATGGGCAAAATGGACTCTAGTGGTGAATGTCAGTGTCTTGCCAACACCATTGAGCTAGGAGAGATCCACGTGGAATCGTGGAGATGAATTAGGGAATGGTGTCAAGTATCAGGACTCTGAGAAGCAGGTCACTGGAGACAGACCAGAGCCTCATTGTTATGCTTTGATGCTGAGCACTGAAGGATGGGGGGTAGGGATTCAAATAGGCACAAAGGAAAGGAAACAGGCCCTCAAGGTAAGGAAGATGCCAGGAGCCCAGAGATGAAAGCGTGTGGGATGTGCATCAGGTGTCTGTTCAGAAACAGCTGTAAGACCCCACTGCTTTAAAACTGATGACAGGCAGCGAAGCTGGGATAGAAACTAGGCCTTCACAAGGAGCAAGCCTCAGCCAGAGCTTGTCCACTCAGGTGTGACTCCAACCCTTACCGGCAGCGTTCTAACAGCCTCCCTCCATCTTGGGCCTCCCTGGCTAGTGACTCATCCTGATGTGTTAGTCCATTTGCTCCCCTTTGGACCAGCTCCCATCCCTGGCTCCTGTTGGTGGCCCTTTCAGACCAGAGTATGCGCTCTGGGTACAAGAAAGAAGCCAGAGGCCAGAGGGGAGATTCTGTGGAGGGTTGCTTAGAACTCAGAATGGTAAACAGCATCAAATTGTGGAGGACCTTGATTATTAGGTATGGGGGTAGCTTTGCTATGTGGGAAATGGGGAGGTATCTTTAGAGGGTTTTTAAGTAGGAGGGTGATGTAGTTAAAGTAATATTTGAAAGAATTAATCTGACATTCTATAAGAGTGAGTAATCAATAGCGAGAGAGATTGAATGAAGAAACACTGTGCTGAGGGTAACAGATGTTCTAGATCAGAATGGAAATATATGGCAAACATATTTGTTAATCACTCCTTCCACAGCCAAGACACCCCTAATCAATCATGACACTCAGCCCAGGCTCTGCCTTGAAATTCATTTTTTTTTAACCCTTTTGTGTGTGTGTGTGTTTTAAAAAAAATTTTATTGAAATATAGTTGATTTACAGTGTTGTGTTAGTTTCAGGTGTACAGTGAAATGATTCAGTTATATATATAAATATATGTATTTTTTTACATTCTTTTCCATTATAGATTATTGCAAGATATTGAGTATAGTTCCCTAAAACAACTATACCCCAATAAAAAAATAAAATATATACACTACTATATAAAAAATAGATAACCAACAAGGAGCTACTGGAATTCATTTTAACATTCCGACCAGGCATGCTGGCGATTGATATATAGGATGAAAGCCATTTGCCAGCCCCATTGTAGCCAGTAGGTGTTGAGATTCTTGTGTATGTGTTTCTCCCATCTACAAGGCGACTTGGCCACAACAGATCCAAAGAGCTCCACGGTTCTGTGGCACAGGGACAGTTACTCATGGGCCTTGATTCTCGTGTTTTCATGGGAGGAAGGGGAGAAGGGAGACTTGGGGTTTTTAAAGCCGTATGTCAGCACCAACTCTTCTCCATAAAGGTTGAGTGTTGAGAGTCCCAGTAGGTGAGTCTACCCAGAAATGGCTGTTTTAGTTTTCAGACAGTCCAGCATTGTTTTCACGTCAAGCCACTGTTACAGCTTTCAAGAAGGAATGTTGATTGAGTGACACGTGCATGGGCTCATCTGAGCCTCACTTTCCATAACTGTAAATGAAAACTTGGGACAAGTGAGTCCCTTGCTGCTCTCACAGTCTTTGCTATACAACATAGACATGGAAAATGCCCAGTAGAGGCTCGTCCATGCAGAGTTGACCCAGCCTAACTGAATCCCTTGTCCCAGGCAAGGCAGATGCTAAATTTTTTGTCCTTGTTTTCTGGTTGTTCTTTGTGCAGGGAGGCCTAAACTGCACCACCTGCTCTGGAGGGCAAGGCCAGCGCCCATGCCACCACCTTTGGTGTTCCAAGCCCGAGCAGTACCCTGCAGGGTTCCATTTTCAGAGCAGCACCTAAACCCATTTGCAGCCTTCTGTCAAATATTCCTTTTGGCCACTAAGGCCCAAGACGGATATTTCTCACAGTACCATTTATAGGGCATTAGCATTGATATTTTTTGAAAAATAAGTTTTATTGGAGATTTTATTATAAGAGCAATGCATCTGCACTGTAGAGCTATTAAAAATAGAAGCAAAAAGAAGAAATGAAAATGATCTATAATTACCTAGCCCAGAGGTAACCAGCACAAATATCTTTTTCCTAGCCATTAATATATACATTATATATATTTTTTATCTAAAATGAAATCATACTCTGAGTACTGCTTGTAACTTTTTTCACTTAATGGTACATAAGAGTCATCTTTCCGCGTCTCTAAATATTTTTCTACAGTTTTATTTTTGATGCCTGCATTAGTAGGAGGTATCATATCTTATTTGGCCAATTCTCTAATGTTGAACATTTAAATTCATGCAATCTCTTGCTAATATAAAAATTTAGATACTCAATACTCTGTAATGACCTATATGGAAAAAAAGAATCTATAAAACAGTAGATATATGTGTATGTATAACTGATTCACTTTGCTGTACAGCAGAAACTAACACAACATTGTAAATCAACTATACTCCAATAAAAATTAATTTTAAAAATAAAAACATAGGTATGATGAATATTCTTATTCCTATACCCTTGTGTACATCCCAGTTTACTTAGAATCAATTTCTAGAAGTGGAATTATTGTGTCCAAAATTTTGTATATTTTCGGTTTTTGCTGCATGTCGTCAAATTGCCCTCCAAAAAAGTTTTACCCGTGTATGTATCCATCAGCACAAGATGAGAATTCCCATTTCCCGCAAATATTATCAATACTAGGTATGGCCAAGTATTATTATATTTACCATTTTAATAGGTGAATATACAATAGGATAAAAAATAATACAAAAAAATGGTATCATTTTTTATTTTTATTCCTTCGATTATGATTTTCAGTCATTTTGTTTTTAATGCTTATCAGTCATTTATATTCATTTATGAGTTGCCTGGAAAGGTTCCTTGTTAATTTTTTATAAGTATTTATCCTATTTTATTGATAAGAAACAATACATATTCAGGTATTTTTGACATATATTTGACATAGAATTTTATTTAATTGAAGTTTAGTTGATTGACAATATTATATTGGTTTCAGGTATACAACATATTGATTAAATTTTTATAGATTATATTCCATCTGAAATTATTATAAACTATATTCTCTGTATGGCTATATTCTCTGTGTGGTACAATGTATCTTTGTAGCTTATTTGTTTTATACATAGTAGTTTTTTGGGTTTTTTTTAACATCTTTATTGGAGTATAATTGCTCTACAATGGTGTGTTACTTTCTGCTTTATAACAAAGTGAATCATCCATACATATACATACATCCCCATATGTCCTCCCTCTTGCATCTCCCTCACACCCTCCCTATCCCACCCCCCTAGGTGGTCAGAAAGCACCAGGCTGATCTCCCTGTGCTATGTGGCTGCTTCCCACTAGCTATCTATTTTATATTTGGTAGTGTATATATGTCCATGCCACTCTCTCACTTCGTCGCAGCTTCCCCTTCCCCCTCCTCGTGTCCTCAAGTCCATTCTCTACATCTGAGTCTTTATTCCTGTCCTGCCCCTGGGTTCGTCAGAACCTTTTTTTTTTTTTAGATTCCATATATATGTGTTAGCCTACGGTGTTTGTTTTTCTCTTTCTGACTTACTTCACTCCATATGACAGACTCTAGGTCCATCCATCTCACTACAAATAACTCAATTTCGTTTCTTTTTATGGCTGAGTAATATTCCATTGTATATATGTGCCACATCTTCTTTATCCATTCATCTGTCAAAGGACACTTAGGTTGCTTCCATGTCCTGGCTACTGTAAATAGAGCTGCAGTGAACAGTGTGGTACATGACTCTTTTGGAATTATGGTTTTCTCAGGGTATATGCCCAGTAGTGGGATTGCTGGGTCGTATGGTAGTTCTATTTTTAGTTTTTTAAGGAACCTCCATACTGTCTCCATAGTGGCTGTATCAGTTTACATTCCCACCAACAGTGCAAGAGGGTTCCCTTTTCTCCACACCCTCTCCAGCATTTACTGTATGTAGAATTTTTGATGATGGCCATTCTGACTGGTGTGAGGTGATACCTCATTGTAGTTTTGATTTGCATTGCTCTAATGATTAGTGATGTTGAGCATTCTTTCATGTGTTTGTTGGCAATCTGTATATCTTCTTTGGAGATATGTCTGTTTAGGTCTTCTGCCCATTTTGGGATTGGATTTTTTGTTTTTTTGATATTGAGCTTCATGAACTGCTTGTAAATTTTGGAGATTAATCCTTTGTCAGTTCCTTCATTTGCAAATATTTTCTCCCATTCTGAGAGTTGTCTTTTCATCTTGTTTATGGTTTGTTTTGCTGTGTGAAAGCTTTTAAGTTTCACTAGGTCCCATTTGTTTATTTTTGTTTTTATTTCCATTTCTCTATGTGGTGGATCAAGAAGGATCTTGTTGTGATTTATGTCATAGAGTGTTCTGCCTATGTTTTCCTCTAGGAGCTTTATAGTGTCCGGCCATACATTTAGGTCTTTAATCCATTTTGAGTTTACTTTTGTGTATGGTGTTAGGAGTGTTCTAATTTCATTCTTTTACATGTAGCTGTCCAGTTTTCCCAGCACCACTTATTGAAGAGACTGTCTTTTCCCCATTGTATAGTCTTGCCTCCTTTATCAAAAATAAGGAGACCATGTGTGCATGGGTTTATCTCTGGGCTTTCTATCCTGTTCCATTGATCTATATTTCTGTTTTTGTTCCAGTACCATACTGTCTTGATTACTGTAGCTTTGTAGTATAGTCTGAAGACAGGGAGCCTGATTCTTCCAGCTCCATTTTTCTTTCTCAAGATTGCTTTGGCTATTCGGGGTCTTTTGTGTTTCCATAAAAATTGTAAAATTTTTTGTCCTAGTCTGTGAAAAATGCCATTGGTAGTTTGATAGGAATGGCATTGAATCTGTAGATTGCTTTGGGTAATATAGTCATTTTCACAGTGTTGATTCTTCCAATCCAAGAATATGGTATATCTCTCCATCTGTTGGTATCATCTTTTCTTTTTTTTTTTTTTAATTTATTTATTTATTTATTTATTTTTAATTTATGGCTATATTGGGTCTTCGTTTCTGTGCGAGGGCTTTCTCTAGTTGTGGCAAGTGGGGGCCACTCTTCATCGCTGTGCGCGGGCCTCTCACTATCGCGGCCTCTCTTGTTGCGGAGCACAGGCTCCAGACACGCAGGCTCAGTAATTGTGGCTCACGGGCCCAGCTGCTCCACGGCATGTGGGATCTTCCCAGACCAGGGCTCAAACCCGTGTCCCCTGCATTAGCAGGCAGATTCTCAACCACTGCACCACCAGGGAAGCCCTGGTATCATCTTTAATTTCTTTCATCAGTGTCTTATAGTTTTCTGCACACAGGTCTTTTGTCTCCTTGGGTAAGTTTATTCCTAGGTATTTTATTCTTTTTGTTGCAATGGTCAATGGGAGTGTTTCCTTAATTTCTCTTTCAGATTTTTCATCATTAGTGTATAGGAATGCAAGAGATTTCTGTGCATTAATTTTGTCTCCTGCTACTTTACCAAATTCATTGATTAGCTCTAGTAGTTTTCTGGTAGCATCTTTAGGATTCTCTATGTATAGTATCGTGTCCTCTGCAAACAGTGAGAGCTTAACTTCTTCTTTTCCGATATGGATTCCTTTTATTTCTTTTTCTTCTCTGATTGCTGTGGCTAAAACTTCCAAAACTATGTTGAATAATAGTGGTGAGAGTGGACAACCTTGTCTTGTTCCTGATCATAGTGGAAATGGTTTCAGTTTTTCACTTTTGAGAACGATGTTGGCTGTGGGTTTGTCATATATGGCCTTTATTATGTTGAGGTAAATTCCCTCTATGCCTACTTTCTGGAGGGTTTTTATCATAAATGGGTGTTGAATTTTGTCAAAAGCTTTTTCTGCATCTACTGAGATGATCATATGGTTTTTCTCCTTCAATTTGTTAATATGGTGTATCACATTGATTGATTTGCATATATTGAAGAATCCTTGCATTCCTGGGATAAACCCCACTTGATCATGGTGTATGATGCTTTTAATGTGCTGTTGGATTCTGTTTGCTAGTATTTTGTTGAAGATTTTTGCATCTGTGTTCATCAGTGATATTGGCCTGTAATTTTCTTTCTTTGTGACATCTTTGTCTGGTTTTGGTATTGGGGTGATGGTGGCCTCATAGAGCAAGTTTGGGAGTATTCCTCCCTCTGCTATATTTTGGAAGAGTTTGAGAAGGATAGGTGTTAGCTCTTCTCTAAATGTTTGATAGAATTCATCTGTGAAGCAATCTGGTCCTGGGCTTTTGTTTGTTGGAAGATTTTTAATCACAGTCTCAATTTCAGTGCTTGTGATTGGTCTGTTTATATTTTATATTTCTTCCTGGTTCAGTCTTGGAAGGTTGTGCTTTTCTAAGAATTTGTCCATTTCTTCCAGGTTGTCCATTTTATTGGCATATAGTTGCTTATAGTAATCTCTCATGATCCTTTGCATTTCTGCAGTGTCAGTTGTTACTTCTCCTTTTTCATTTCTAATTCTGTTGATTTGAATCTTCTCCCTTTTTTTCCTGATAAGTCCGGCTAATGGTTTATCAATTTTGTTTATCTTCTCAAAGAACCAGCTTTTAGTTGTATTGATCTTTGCTATTGTTTCCTTCATTTCTTTTTCATTTCTTTCTGATCTGATCTTTATGATGTCATTCCTTCTGCTAACTTTGGGGGGTTTTGTTCTTCTTCCTCTGATTGCTTTAGGTGTAAGGTTAGGTTGTTTATTTGAGATGTTTCTTGTTTCTAGAGGTAGGATTGTATTGCTATAAACTTCCCTCTTAGAACTGCTTTTGCTGCATCCCATTGGTTTTGGGTTGTCGTGTTTTCATTGTCTTTTGTTTCTATGTATTTTTTTATTTCCCCTTTGATTTCTTCAGTGATCTCTTGGTTATTTAGTAGAATATTGTTTAGCCTCCATGTGTTTGTATTTTTTATAGTTTTTTTCCTGTAATTGATATCTAGTATGATAGCATTCTGGTCAAAAAGATATTTGATATGATTTCAATTTTCTTAAATTTACCAAGGCTTGATTTGTGACCCAAGATATGATCTATCCTGGAGAATGTTCCATGCGCAGTTGAGAAGAAATTGTATTCTGCTGTTTTTGGATGGAATGTCCTATAAATATCAATTAAGTCCATCTTGTTTAATGTGTCATTTAAAGCTTGTGTTTCCTTATTTATTTTCATTTTGGATGATCTGTCCATTAGTGAAAGTGGGGTGTTCATAGTAATAAAAAAAAGAAAGAAAGAAAGAAAGAAAGAAGAGAGCAACCAAACCAAAAAATAAATCCATCACTGATAACAAGCACTAAAAACTATACTAAAAACAAAAACCAAAAAACAGACAGACAGAACCCTAGGACAATTGGTAAAAGCAAAGCTATACAGACCAAATCACACACAGAAGCATACACATACACTCTCACAAAACGAGAAAAGGGGATAAATATATATATATCGTTGCTCCCAAAGTCCACTGCCTCAATTTGGGATGATTCGTTGTCTGTTTAGGTAGTCCAGAGATGCAGGGTACATCAAGTTGATTGTGCAGACTTAATCCTCTGCTCCTGAGGCTGCTGGGAGAGATTTCCCTTTCTCTTCTTTGTTCGCACAGCTGGGGTTCAGCTTTGGATTTGGCCCTGCCTCTGCGTGTAGGTCTGTTCTTCGCTCAGACAGGATGGGGTTAAAGGAGCAGCTGATTAGGGGGCTCTGGCTCACTCAGGCCGGGGGAAGGGAGGGTTACAGAATGCGGGGCGAGCCTGTGGCAGCAGAGGCCAGCATGACGTTGCAACAGTGTGAGTCACGCCATGTATTCTCCTGGGGAAGTTTTCCCTGGATCACAGGACCCTGGCAGTGGTGGGCTGCACAGGCTCCTGGGGGCAGAGGTGTGGCTAGTGACCTGTGCTCGCACACAGGCTTCTTGGTGGCTGCAGCAGCAGCCTTAGTGTCTCATGCCCATCTCTGGGGTCCGCGCTGATAGCCGCGGCTCGCGCCCGTCTCCGGAGCTCCTTTAAGCGGCGCTCTGAATCCCCTCTCCTTGTGCACTGCGAAACAAAGAGGCAAGAAAAAGTCTCTTGCCTCTTTGGCAGCTCCAGACTTTTTCCCAGACTCCATCCCGGCTAGCTGTGGCGCACTAGCCCCCTTCAGGCTGTGTTCACGCAGCCAACCCCAGTCTTCTCCCTGGGATCCGACCTCTGAAGCCTGAGCCTCAGCTCCCAGCCCCCACCCATCCCGGCGCGTGAGCCAGCAAGCCTCTTGGGCTGGTGAGTGCTGGTCGGCACCGATCCGCCATGCGGGAATCTCTCCACTTTGCCCTCTGTACCCCTGTTGCTGCGCTCTCCTCCGTGGCTCCGAAGCTTCCCCGTCTCCGCCAGTGAAGGGGCTTCCTAGTGTGTGGAAACTTTTCCTCTTTCCCAGCTCCCTCCCAGAGGTGCAAGTCCTGTCCGTATTCTTTTGTCTCTGTTTTTTCTTTTTTCTTTTGCCCTACCCAGGTACGTGGAGAATTTCTTGCCTTTTGGGAAGTGTGAGGTCTTCTTCCAGCGTTCAGTAGGTGTTCTGTAGGAGTTGTTCCACATGTAGATGTATTTCTGATGTATTTGTGGGGAGGAAGGTGATCTCCACTTCTTACTCCTCTGCCATCTTGAAGGTCTCCTGTACATAGTAGTTTGTACCTCTTAATCCCTTACCCCATCTTGTCACTCCCCTCTGCCCTCTCCCCATTGGTCACCACTAGTTTGTTCTTTACATCCATGAGTCTGTTTCTGTTCTGTTATATTCATTCGTTTGTTTATTTTTTAGATTCTATTTGTAAGTGATAACATACAGTATTTGTCTTTCTCTGTGTAACTCATTTCACTAAGCATAATGCCCTCCAGGTCCATACATGTTGTTGCAAATGGCAAAAATTCATTCTTCTTTGTGGCTGAGTAATATTCCACTGTATAGATATACAACATCTTCTTTATCCATTCTTCTGTTGATGGACACTTAGGTTGCTTCCATGTCTTGGCTATTGTAAATAATGCTGCTATGAACACTGGGGTGTGACATATAAGTTTTTTAACAACCTTATTGAGATAACTGACGTACAATAAATGATACATATTTAAAGTCTAAAATTTGATGTTTTGATATATGGAGGCACCTATGAAACCATCACCACAATCAACCTAATGAGCATATTCATCATTCCCAAGAGTAACCTTGTGCCCCTTTGTAATTGTTCCTTCACGCCCCTGCCTCATCCCAGGTAACTACTGATCTGCTGTCAGTATAGATTAGATTGGATTTCTAGAATGTTATAAAAAAGGAATCATACTTTTGGGAGATTTGGCTTCTTTCACTCAGGATAATTATTTGGACATTCACCTCCATTGTACTTGCATCAATAGCACATTTCCTTCTATGTTGCTTAGTGTCCATTGTACAGATAAACTACAGCTTGTTCAACCACTCTTCTATGGAAGGACAGAATGGTCATTTCCCACTTCTGGGTATTACAGATGAAGCTGCTATACATATTCATGGGCTAGTCTTTGTATGGACACATGCTTTCATTTCTCTTGATTAAATACTTGATAGTAAAATGGCTGGATCGTATGGTCAGTGTATGTTTAACATTTTAAGGAACAGCCAAACTGTTTTCTAAAGTGGTTGCCTACTTTACAGTCCTACCAGCAGTGTCTGATAGTTCTAGTTGCTCCACATCCTCACCTGCACACACTATAGTTGGCCTTTTAATTTTAGACATTCTACTAGGTGTGTAGTGGTTTCTCATTGTGGTTTTAATTTGTATTTTCCTAACAACTGATAGTGTTGAGCTTTTCATGTGCATATTTGCCACCCTGATTTCTTCTTTGGTGAAATGTTGGTTCAGTTTTTGCCCTGCTTTTTTTTTAATTGGGTTTTTGGTTTACTTGTTATTGAGTGTTGAGAGTTCTTTTTATATATTGGATACAAGTCTTTTATCAGATACATGAATTCCAATATTATGTGCCTGTCAGTGGCTGTCTTTTCAGTCTTTTAATGTCTTTCAAAGAGCAGAAGATTTTAATTTTAATGAAGTTCAACTTTATTAATTTTTTTCTTATATAGATGGTCCCTTTGGTGTTGTGTTTAAAAATCTTTGCTTACTCCAAGGTCTCAAGGTATTTTCTTCTAAAAGTTTTATCGTTTTAGGTTTTATAGTTAGGTGTATCATTTATTTTGAGTTAGGTGTTATATATGTGAGGTACACATTGAAGTTCATTTTATGCATACAGATACCCAACTTGTTCCACTACCATGTGTTGAAAAGATTATTCTTTCTCCACTGAATTGCCTTTGCACCTTTGTGGAAAATCAGTTGTCCTTATATGTCTGGATATATTTTTAGACTCTCTCTTCTGTTTCAGTGATGTATTGGTCACTTTAAACTGCATTCTACCCAATGTCATACAAATCATGAGGTTTCTCAGGCTGGCTCATGGGAACAGGATCTATTCCCTTTCAGCTCCTTCTCCTAAACTGAGGGAATCCACCAGGTCCAACTGGGTTTCCCTGTACTGCAGCCTGGAAACTCTCTCAAGGCACTAAGCTAGGGCAACATGGGCTCACCTTGGTTTATTTCCCATTTCTCAGGGATCAGTGCCCTTCGTTGCCTAATGTCCAGTGTCTTGAAAACCATTGCTTCATATTTTTCATTTTTTTAAATTGTTTTGGTCAGAAGGGTAAATTCAGTTACTCTGTGTTGGTCAGAAACACACTTATATATATGTCACATGCACACACACAGGAGATGTGTGTATGTGTGTGTGTGTGTGTGTATATATATATATATATATATATATGAGTGTATCTATATATATACACACATACACATATACACACACATACATATATCTATAACATGTATGTTTTAAATATTTTCCTAGACCAAGCTGACACTCAAATTTGATAATCTTGTTCTAGGATTATTACATAGATGCTTTTAAGAAATAACGTCTCCTAGGGTTGGCAGACTATGGCCCATGGGCCAAATCTAGTTTACCACTTGTTTTTGCAAATAGTCTTATTGGCATGCAGCCACAGCCATTTATTTACCTAGGAATTGTCTGTCTGTGGCTGCTTTAATACCATAATGCCAGAGCTGAGTGCTTGCTACAGAAACCATATGGCCCACAAGCCTAAAATATTTCCTATGGAGCCCTTTAGAGGAAACATTTGCTGACCACTGATCTAGTCCGTGCAGCTCATTGTGTAGAAAGCATGCCAAGGTCTCTGGTGGTGATCTCACGTCTCCTGTTTCCGAGGAGGACCAAACTCTGTGTCACTCTGTCCTCTATCCTGTCACTGCGTTAGGCTTTCTCCATGAAGTACAAGAGCTTGAAAGAAAAAAACAAACATAACTTGGAGGAGTAGAGTTCTTCCTCAGGAAGGCCAGGAAAGAGAAAATCTTATTATAAAGGCCCTGGATTTTTGTCAGAATTAGATGACCTTAGGTGTCTCCAGTAACAAAATACATAATTTTATGTGGCTTAAGAAAAGCAGTTCAGTACCTTTGCTCATACCTTCTTTAGGTCCAGAACCTGTGAGAATGTCTTACAGGCTATCTATAAGGTTTGGTCCTCTGTGAGTAGGTAAGCTCCGATGCCCAGGCAGAGGGACTCCCCGTGGCATCTCTGCTGGAAAGACATGTCATGCTAGCCCCACAGAGAGCCAGACTGCACAAGCCTTGTCTCGCGTCTTGTGATTTACCAAGAGGAGAGCGATTCAGGCATTCAGTCCTGAGTTTGCAGAGTAAAGTTTTTCCATGAAAGAAGTCATTGTGCCTAGCGCCTCTCCCCAGCTGGGGCTCGAGGGTCACGGCCAACACACACAGCCGCCTCTCAGCATCATCGGTATTCTCCCCCCAGGCCCTGCACAGGGAACAGCTCCGCCTCTCAGAGCCCTTCCAGCCCCAGAGAAGCCGGGCCTTGAGGCCGAGGCCCGCAGTCGGGTCGTGGTGGGTTCCTTCTGGCATTTTCTCCTCTCCTCGTTTGAAGGGCTGAGGACCGCAGAGCCTGGCTGGGGTGACATGCAGTTCCAGGTGTCTGCTAAGAGCAACAGTGCTCTTGTTGACCAGAATCTCAAGCTAAAAGGTGAAAAAGTGTTTCTGTCTCCCATCACTGAGGTTGTGACTAGGCCATGCCTGCAAATCCTATCATGCCGATAAGGCAGCTGTGGCCGGAATACAAGAGACCCAGGTCTGGAGCTGAAGGTGGAGCTTACCGTCATTGGTCACATGTCAACCCCTCAAGGTAGGAGGGTATATCAGAAAACATTTGAATAAATATTAATGTGCAAAGTTGAAAGCCTTGGTAAAGGGCCTAAAGAAGGCAAAATCTCACAGATAGATTGACTTACTCATTCAATAAATATTTGTTGAGAGCCTATCATGTGCTAAGTTGAATTCTAGTGGGCACCTCTTGAGTCTGGTGGGGAAAGTAATTCAAGTTAAGAGGACTCTGATAAAAAGCGGAAGAACTGGGGGCTTTGGGGGCCTGTGACAGAGCAGCACCCCTGGTCTGAGCTTTAGGCAAGGTTTCTCTGAGGAGGGGATATTTGGGCTGAGGTTAGGAGAGCGGGTGGAAATTATCTGAGTGAATAGAGGGCATTCCAGACAGAGGAATTCCAGAGCATTCCAGGCAGAGGAACCAGCAGAGGTTTTGAAGCACGAAAACTGAAAGCATTTGAGAAACTGTCACAGGAATAACTAAGGGGAGAGTGGCCTAAGCGGAGGCCGAAGAGGGCAGCGGGAGAAAATTGCCGGCCTCTAAGCCACAGTAAGACTTTCACACTTTGCTCTAAGTGTGATGGGAAATCTCTGAATGGTTTAAAAGCAGGAGAGAGACATCCTCTGATTTGTGTTTTTGTTTTTTTTTTTTAACTTTTCCTCCCTTTGTTATTATCTCCAGCTTCCTTTCTTTTTTAAAAAATTTATTTATTTATTTTTATTTTTGGCTGTGTTGGGTCTTCGTTTCTGTGCGAGGGCTTTCTCCAGTTGCGGCGAGTGGGTGCCACTCTTCATCACGGTGCACGGGCCTCTCACTGTCGCGGCCTCTCTTATTGCGGAGCACAGGCTCCAGACGCGCAGGCTCAGTAGTTGTGGCTCACGGGCCCTGTTGCTCCGCGGCATGTGGGATCTTCCCAGACCAGGGCTCGAACCCGTGTCCCCTGCATTGTCAGGCAGATTCTCAACCACTGCGCCAACAGGGAAGCCCTGATTTGTGTTTTCAAAAGCTTGTTCTGGCCACCGTGTAGAGGGTGGATTCTAGGGGAAGAGACGAGATGGAGTACGCCACTTAGGAAGTGGTTGCAGTATTGTAGGGAAGAGATAACTGTGGCTTAGACTAGAGAGCTGGAGAGAACAGAAAGAGTGAATAAATTCAGGGATATGTAGGAAGTAACATGGACGGGACTTAAATAGATTAACGTGGGAACAGAAAGATAATCCACACAACCAATAGATTCTCAGAAGCATCTGATTTTTTAGGCTTTTCTCACTGCAATTCACATACCTCCTATGTGGTGAAGTTACATTGTGGTCCATTCAAGTCAAGATGTTAGAATAAAATGGAGAGCTACATAGGTGTGCAACTGCAGAAAGTGTAGCTACAAGCAGAAGAATAGTCCAAAGCTTCTGTTGCTCAATCCTGACTCATTTCCTTAACATACACCTGTTCAGCCACCACCAATGCTCGGTCCTGTGGCCCCGCTCCCAGCCTTGGAGGAGCTCAGAAGTAGGAGGAGAGACAGAAAAGCTCTAAAGAGTTGCAGAACAAGTCCGAGGGAAGAGAGGAGGGAGGTCTCTTTCTTTGGGAAAGGGGAAATCGAAAAGGTTTAACAGAGGACTTTTCAAACTCAATCCTGAAGGATGAGTAAAAGCGTTCCAAACACTGATACAATAAGCACATACTTATTGAGTTCCTTCTATGTTCTGGGCACCATTGAAGGCACTCTGGGGATGCATCAGAGAACAAAATAGATAAAAGTCCCTTCTCTCATACTGCTTACATTGTAGCAGGAAAATAGAAAATAAACAGAATGAAGTTAAACGGCACAGTATGTTAGAAGGTGTTAAGTGCTATGGGAAAGGATGAAGCAGGGGAGGAAGGATGGATAGTGCTTCTGTGGGAAGGAGGATGCAATTTTCAATTAGATGTGGGGGCGAGGACTCACTGAGACAATAATCCTGGAGCAGAGATTTGAATGTGAGCTATAAACCTCACGTATGCCTGGAGGAAAAGAAGACAAGAGCATCCCAGGCAGGGAAAAAGCGAGCGCGGGGTCCTTGAGGTGGGCACATGCCTCGTGTGTTCAGGAGCGACAGGGAGTCTGGTGTGGGGTGGTGGGAGCAGAGTCATTGGGCTTGTGTTTGGAGAGAAAAGGTCAGAGGTAACAAGGCTGAGGGCAGATTGTGTAAGGCCTTGTGAATGCTCACGCTAAAATAACAGTGAGAGAAGAATCCATAGATGCCCAAATTTATAATCAGACTCAATATTGCATAGAGCACTACGGGCTTTTCCAGGTTTAAGCAAGGGCTGGCAGAAGTGATCTCTTTTATTGACAACCATGTGGCCAACTGACTGTTATAGAGCTGACTCTAGTTAAACCCAGGCTTATCGGGCTGGCTCCGCTACAAGCCAATGTTGCTGGCTCAGTGTGACTCACATATGTGTGCACCTGCTCCATCTACCTGGCCCCGAGCTGGACTTCTGCAGGCACTTGACTAGCCATTTCCTTCATCTAGGGAGGGGTTCCCAACTGCACAGTAGAGTCACCTGGGAAGTATAAAAAACAATGTTTCACCTGAGACTAATTCAGACGGAATCTCTGGGGGTGGAGCTAGGCATCTACTTTTAAAATTGATTCTCAGAACTTGAATGGAATTTAAAAGTCACTTCCTTATCCTCTTCTACCCGTGTAGAGGCTGGTATGGGAAAATGATATGTTTTATCATTTAGAATATTTTAGCCTGGCATTCAAGGCTCTGTGCTATTCAGGCTTAGCCTCTGTATTCATCCTTCCGTCTTTTTCCTGCCTCAAATACAGTTGACCTTTGAAAAACATGGGTTTGAACTGCACAGGATCCACTTATATGTGCTTTTTTCATTTCAAAAAAAATATATAGGTGGTCCTCCCTATTCACTGGTTTCACATCCACAGATTCAACCAATGACAGATTGAAGTTTCCATCTACAGTTGGTTGAATCCCCAGATGGGGAACCCAAGGACATGAGGGGCTGACCATGCTATGCCTTTATATAAGGGACTTGAGCATCGTGGACTTTAGTTTATGTAGGGGGTCCTGGAACCATTCCACTCTGGATACAGAGGGCCGACTAGAGTCCTTCCATTCCAGTCAAAGTTTTCCCTAGTAATTGCCATGGTCTTGAGCCTTCCTGGCCTGGAATACTATCTCCCATTCCTTCCTCTCTAACTAAATCCTAGAAGTCTTCAAGGCATAGTCAAGCCCTTCTGTGCAGCCTTCCTGTAGCAAACCAGCCTGAGTGATCTCTCCCTGCCTACCTCCTAAGGCACCTGCTCTAGACCAGGGTTGGGCAAATTTTTTTGGTAAAGGGATGGATAGGAAATTCTTTAGGCGTTGAGGGCCATGATGTGTTGCAACGACTCAACTCTGCCCTTGTAGAGTACAGTAGCCTTAGACAATAAGTAAACAAATGAGTGTGCCCATGGGCCAGTAAAACTATTTACAGAAATAGGGCTGGACTTGGCACTCAGGCCACGGTTTGTCGACCCCTGCTGGAGACCACTGATGAGACACTTAACCTACGATACCGTGTATTATTAAAGGTATTTCCCACCTGTGTCATATCTCCCAGCTAGATTCTAGGTCCTGGGGAGAGAAGACGCTGCATAGATATTCTCAGGCAATTTGAAACAGGGCTCAGGTAGCAGAGCCTTGGCTTAGAAGTCCTCTTGAGTCATTTCCATCTCTCATTTCTATTATAATCGTAGCTTTATCATCTGTCCCACATACTTCCACCCTCACCCCACCCTGTACACTTCCTGCTTCTTCTGGTACAGACTGGATTGGGCACTTCCTGAACCCAATTAGGAGGAAATTCACACGGCAAAAGTCAGTGAGTACTGTAGGCCACATCTGTTGGGAAACCACTTTTCACATGATAGTTCAGAAGACTGAGATCATCACTACTTCCTCTCTAAAGATAGTTGTGGGAACAGCTAGTTCTGATGGTCAAAGGTTAGGTAAAAATTAATCCACAGTGGGGACCGCACCCCATCAGAAATTGCAGGTGTAGCAAGGAAAGTGATGCAGAGGAAAGACCAAAAATAAAAAACCATGAAGGAGAAGGCTAGCATACTTGATGAGGAAAGGGAAAGAAGAAAAACTTATCCTGACCCTTTTCAAAGAGACATGAGTTGGCATCTCTTTCCTCATTTATATTGGAAGACTGAGGTTTTCTGTCACATGGAAAATGCTTTTGATTTCCTATAGCTTTGTCCACAAAGAGAATATGCTTTGCTATTGAGAAAAAGGGTCAGCATTTTGTGGTTGTTTATGGCACATGTTTATGTACTCTTGTCCTTTTTTCTTTTTAAATAAAATCCAAAGTAGTGAATAGAGCCCCCATAGGAACTGCAGAAAGCTCTATAGCACATATAGTGTAAAATTAAATCGGTATTTCAGAGGGCATTTATGAGGAAGCCACAGGAAGGAGTATAGCGGTTCTTTGGACTGGGGTGAACATCCATAAATTTTAAAAGACACCAGAGCATAAGTGACCCTTAAAATAGTTGGACACAAAAAGCAAGGCAGTAAATCTCCCTGCCTAGCCACTGTTCCAAGCCACAGCAAGCATTCAGGCACAGGCTTCTTTTAAGACTCCAAATAGGAACTGGGGACCTTGAGAAACTCACTCACATTTGCCCCTGCCCTTTCCTGGCACCGGGAAACAATTCCCAGGCCCATCTGCCCTCCTCACCATGTTTAACAGGAATGACGTGAAAGAGTTGGACGCCCCTGAAATAGACAGGTCTTGAAAGTCCATCAGTGGGAAAATGAGGAACTCTACACTTTCCCTAATAAATCCTTCCTCAACCCTGAACCGCCTCTTGAAAATATGCATGCTGGTCCTGTACCTCCTTGTGTCTGTGTGGTGCTAGAGGCAGTTTTACAGCAGTCTCAGGGCCCAGAGGCCACACAGGCTCATGGCAGAAAGGAAGGCAGGATCAGGACCTAAGACCTCCTGCCTTGGTTCCCAGGGCGCTCTGTAGAGCAGAGTAGAGGGTACCTCAGTTAGAAGACCCATTTTCAAATCCTTAGCATCTGCCTCCTCATTTATAAATAATTGTCTTAGTCTGTTCGGGCTGCAATAACAAATGCCACAGACTGGGTAGCTTATAAACAGCAGAAATTTGTTTCTCACGTTTCTGGAGTCTGGAAGTTCAGGATTGTGGTACCAGCATGGTCACGTTCTGGTGAAGGCCCTCTTCCTGGTTCACAGCCAGCACCTTTTCATTGTGTCCTCACAAGGTGGAAAGGGCTAGGTAGGGATCTCTGTGGGGTCTTTCTTATAAGAACACTAACCTACTCATGAGAGCACCACCCTTATGACTTAAGCAAAGGTCCCACCTCCTAATACCATCACATGGGGCATTAAGATTTCAACATATCAATTTAGGGGGACACTAACATTCAGACCGTAGCAATAATGCCCATCTCACAGCATGAATTATACTAAGAGTTACAAGAGATCTCATATGCAACCTGCCCAGTTTAGGGCTTGGTCTAAAGTGGATCCTAATATATGTTCATTTCTGGCCTCTGTCCCTTACATCCCTGTTGAATCTACCAACCAAGAAGTCCATTCTCTTCTCCACTATGATCTGCCACAAGTTCTTCCTTATAGGATCAGAACTTGTTGCTGTTGTGAGTGTGAATTACTGGGTGAAAATCACACAGGAGACAGGTACCTTATTGAAGGGTCCATTTTGTGCCAGGTTCTGGGTAGGAGGAAAGAAGCATGAGGTGTGCCCCCTGACATCAAGGAACTCCTTATCTAGTTAGAAAACATCAACACAGAAGGAATGGTGAGAAAGCAGTATGAAGTAGATGAGGTGGGAGAATAGCTTTGTGGATTTATAATAAAGGACCGAGGTTTCCATCCTCTCCTAGAAGTTCTATTCCCATCTCTCCACCTGTCCCATGCTGTCTGTTGGGGTCTTGCACATGCACATTAGAGCTTGCATAGCACAGTGGTTGGGAGCACAGGCTCTGGAGCCAGAAGTCCTGGCTCTGTCATATGCCAGCAGCTGCATGACCGCAAGCAAGTTCTCGAAGTTCTCTCTGCCTTTGAGTGTAAAGTGGAGGTAATAACTGCATATACCCCCAGGGTTTTTGAAAGGAGTAAATGAGGTAATATATGTAAAGCATTTAGAATAGTGCCTTGGCACACAGTAAGTGCTCAGTTAATGTTAGCCTTCGTCATCTTGGCAGTACATGCTTTTGCCCCAGCCCTCCCCTTCTTGAAGTAGAGGAACCAGGAAACTGAAGAATGCCCTGGGAGACTGTATTATATACTTGCAAGTTACTGAGAGAGTAAATCTTAAATGTTCTCACCACCAAAAAGAACTGGTAATTATGTGAGGTGATGGAGGTGTTAGCTAACGCTATGGTGGTCATCATTTTGCAATAAATAAGTGTATTAAATCAATACTTTGTACACCTTAAACTTCTACAGTGTTCTATGTCGATTATATCTCAATAAAAGCTAGAAAAGAAAAAAAAGAAAAAGAATGCCCTTGGGGGCCAGGTCCTGGAGGCAGGGATAAAGAAGCTAGATTCAGGCCTCAGTCAACTTACCTTTTCCTTAACTGACCCATTTTATGCTATTTATATTTCCTTTGTGTATTTGCTAGTTAATTTAACATATTTAAGTCAAGTTCCCTTTGACAACTCCAGCCTATCTCAGATAAATTAAACAAGAAGAAGGAAAGAGCTTTTGCCCACTCCTGAACCAAAAGGATGAAAAGAGCATGAACTTTGGAATAGGAGATGAACCCTGGTCAAGTCATACAACCTTTATGAGTCTTCCTTTCTGATGACTAAAGGGGGTTGATAACCTGTCTCTTAGGACTGATTTGAGAGTCACATGAGATTAAATGTGTGAAAACATACTGTAAACTCTAAAACACTCTATAAGACTTAGTCTCTGTCTTATTTCTGGGGCTAGAAGCAAGGATGGCAGCAAAGGTCAGATTTCTAGGGACCCCAAGGAGAAGGCAAAGCCTGGGGGGAAATTCTGAACCACTTGTGAAGCCCCCTTCTAGCCAAGAGCAGTTCCCTTACTTGCTCCTCTTGGCTACCCAGTGGGATACAGATTTCACTGTTGTTTTTTAAGGGCCCTTAGGAGAGGATGCTGACTGTCCTGGAGAGTGTCCCTCATAAAATACAGAGAACTCAACAGCATCTGAGTAGACTTCATGGGGAAATGGGACCTAGGCAACACCATGAAGGAGATGGGGTTGGACAGGCCAAGAAAGGAACTCAGGTGTGAATTAGACATCCCTCCATGGGAGGCAGGGAGTACAGGAACACAGAAGACAAGGACCTGTTCTATAGCCAGTGCTTGGCCTGTGGAGTCCAGACGCCTGGACTCACTTGGTTTTTCGTGCAAATATATGACTGTAATGGAATCAAAACTCAGGCACGGTCTCATCTCTAATCAGTTACCTGTTGCCACTTGTAGGGGTTTGCAGCCTTCCACCTTTTCATGTGTTATACCCTGGTATCTTTAGAAAACAACTGGAAAAGTTGAGTTTGGCAAATATTGTGGAGGTCAAGTTTGTTTAACTTTCTACCATAATTAGCTTCAGTTTCTTCTACCTTTTGTGAAGCAGGAGAATTTCTACCCAGCTTCTGCTTTATGGTACCTTTTTGTCTTCTGGATAAAAGTATTGAAGTCATTCCCATCTCTCTGTCTCTCTCACACCCACACATACCCCTTAACTTCCTCTCCTTGTTGCCATGGGTGTTGGCCTTGATAGTCTAACTTTAGGACTTCCTTAGACCTTAAAGCCTCCGGAGTTTTAAAAAAGCAGCCCATTTAATTGTACTTTGCTCTTGAAAAGAAAAAAAAGAGCAAGGTATGGTTTTCTTCGGGGTATCAGTTTGAATATCTTTTTTTGTGTCAAAAAAGTACCTTCCAGATACATAAGAAACTGGGAATGCTGGTTGCCTGTGAGGAGAGAAACAAGGAAGTTGGGGTAGAGGGGTGAGAGGGAGAATTTCACATCATTCCCTTTTGTTATCTTTAAATTTTGAATCATGTATTAACTATTCAAGAATAAATGAATAAAATCTAGATTGGAGACTAGTTCAATTCCACACATATTTCTAGTGCCTCTACTATGTGCCAAGAAATCCATGATTTCTTGACCATCACAGAGCTTCTGGGCTGGGCCTCCCATCTCATGGAAATATAGGACTAACCACTTGGGAAAACACCAGGGAGGGAGCCAGAATCTCATTACAGCACCCTTAAAATCACAATAAGGAACACACAGGTAGAGCTGAGTTTTGTTTTGTTTTGCTTTGTTTTTCAATTTTAGTGAAGTATATTTGATTTATAATGTTGTGTTAATTTCTTCTGTACAGCAAAGTGACTCAGTTATACATACGCACACACACATATTGTGTATATATTCTTTTTCATATTCTTTTCCATTCTGGTTTGTCACAGAATATTGAATATAGTTCCCTGTGCTATACAGTATGACCTTGCTGTTTATCCATCCTGAGTTTTGTTTTTGTTTCAAAGTTTCCATGAGCATTCTGGGACAGACTTAGCCAGGACACCCCCCCCCCACCCATGCTAGGACTGCAGGTAACATTCCTGAAAATAGAAAAAGATTTGCACTGTCTTTGAAAACCTATACAGCTTAAAAAGGATTTTGTTGACCATCTGCTGTTCCCTACCCACTTTAGCATATGAAAGCACATCTTAGAAAGCAGACTGGGCCAGAGGTAGGTTAGGCCAAAGGAAAAAAAATGATGATAACAATAATTGTACTCTGATTCTAGAAACATAACCTAGTAATATGTCTATATCTGTTTGAAAGTTCAAACTGTCTTTTATCCTTCACCTTTAATACTTTATCTCTGAGAGGTATGTAGAAAGACAAGTTTCATTCCAAAAACATCATTCTGTCAAGTAGCTTTTCATGTGAAAATCCATTATGATTATGGAATTCTCCATTTCTCTGTTGGCAGTGCCTGCTCAGAAATAATGAGCTCCCTATAACTTTTGTTGCCAAGGAGATAAGACCAAAAATTCATTCAAGGCCCTTTCTGGAACATGGCAGGGACCCTTGTATCTAACGTGTGACTCTCTGAAATGCTATCGAGAGAGATAAGCCAGCACGAGACTGTGTGTCTGTTGTCCTGCCAGCTTCCTGAGCCCAGAAAAAGAATTTAGGCACAGAAGAAAATGACCACAGTGTTCCTATCTGCACAATAAATGCTGCAGCTTAATTCTTCTCCTTGTAATCCTGCTGTTCTCGACTTTCGTGAATTTTCGCAGCATCTCGGATCTTTGCTGAAAGCCACTGTTCAGAGACTGACTCTCACTAGGAGTTCAGAAATGCCTAACAGGGAGATGGAGAATGCCTAGAGATTTTGCTGAAAATTTTCCTTTAAGCACACTAAAATTGGTCCTAAAATGGTGTTGTTGCAGTGAAAAAAAATATTATGCAAAGTTAAATTAGAGGTAAAATGAAGTAAAGCAAAACATGTTAAGCAGGCTTTACGGGGCTATAAATATGAGCTTTTTTAAAAAAACCAACAAACACATTCTGTTCCATGGCTTTTGAAGGATTTTCCCTCCTTTCTCCACCTGGCTTCTCCTCTGAAAATGGGTCCTCTCTAGCCATTAAATACTACAGTCAACTCAAAGTCTGTAACATAATAACTTTTAGTCAAATGCTGACGATTTCTTCTCAAGTCTTTTAAAAAATCATTAAAATCTGATTCAACATATGTAAACTCTAACAACCCCATCTTCTGAGCCGTAAACCATTTTGCTGCTTTGAATACTCACCGTTATCAATTTCCCAATCCTCCAGATCCTGAGGTCTTGGTGGATAAAGCAGGTTTTTTTCTCTCCTTTCCCATGTTGTTTTATTTCTTGATTGGTATAGGAATTTCTTTTTTCATTACCATACTTTTATTTTGAAATAATCTCAACTTTACAAAAAAAAAAGTTGGAAGTGTAATACAAAGAACTGTTTCTACCTGATCCATTTGGGAGTGAGTTGATGACATGATACCCCATCACCAGTGTATATTTCCTTCAAGTTTTGCCAGTTGTCCCAATAATGTCTTTAATAGCAAAAGCAACCAGTCCCTAATTAACACATTGCACTTAGTTGTCATGTCTCTTAAGTCTTTTTCCATCTGGAACAGTTCCTCAGGCTACCCTTGACTTACACGACCTTAACCATTTTGCAGATTATGGGCCTGTTATTTTAAAACATGTTCCTCAATTTGGATTTGTCTCATGTTTCTTCAACAATTATATTCAAGTTATGCACCTTTGGCAGGAACGGCACAGAAGTGATGCTGTTTTCTCGTTGGCCCCAATCACATGACCATGACTGCCACTGTACCATTACGGCTGATGTTAATTCCAGTTGCTTGATTAAGGTGGTATCTGGCAGGCTTTTCCATCATAAAGTTACTCTTTTTTCCCTTGTAATGAGTATTTTGTGAAGAGGTGCTTTGAGACTATGGTAAATACCTCATTTCTCACTGCACTTACAATGTATTCATTTATTTATTTATGTCTGCATGGACTCACGGATTCCTGTCATATCCAATAGGTTATAATCTACTACTACCCTTTTATTATTTCGATGTAAAAAATATTTCCCAGGGCTTCCCTGGTGGCGCAGTGGTTGAGAATCTGCCTGCTAATGCAGGGGACACGGGTTCGAGCCCTGGTCTGGGAAGATCCCACATGCCACGGAGCAGCTGGGCCCGTGAGCCACAATTGCTGAGCCTGCGCGTCTGGAGCCTGTGCCCCGCGACGGGAGGGGCCGCGATAGAGAAAGGCCCGCGCACCGCGATGAAGAGCGGTCCCCGCACCGCGATGAAGAGTGGCCCCCGCTTGCCGCAACTGGAGAAAGCCCTCGCACGAACCGAAGACCCAACACAGCCAAAAATAAATAAATAAATAAATAAAATCAAGTAAAAAAAAAAAAAAAAAAAAAAAATATTTCCCAGATTCAGCCAACAAGAGCCCTTTAAGATAACTCCTGTACCCTCTGACATGTCCATATCATTCTTTGAGAACTTCATTACTTTCTGGCACAACAAGATATTCCACCTTGAACTTTCCCTGTTCCAGTCTTGGAGAAAAGTATTTAGAAACCAAGATCTCAAGGTCAGGTCCGTTCATTGCTATTGGAGGGTCACTACTCATGGGCCCTCTCAGTGCACAGAAGTAAAGAATGTATGTGTATAAGTACGTATATGCATACACACACGCACAAACACACTATATTTCTGTATTTATCTATACATTGGGACCTGTGGGTCCTTCCCTGTATCTACAATTCTTATCCAACACCACAGGATTTATTCTAATTTTCACCCTTTCCATATTTGTAATTCTCTGGTGCCCACTCTCCTTAATGTATTTACTTATTTAATCAATCCATCTCTATATAACCAATGTCCTATCACCACTGCCTCTAACCCCACACAGTGCTGGTGTGAGAATTTCTAAACGCAACCGAAGTGCTCTAGGCTTCGAAGCTAAAGAGCGAAACAGGTGGAGAGCAAGAAGAGTAGACGCTGGGCAGTGCCCAGCCTTTATACTCTGTGTTGCTGGAAGGCTCAGCTTGGCCAGATCCCTGATTGCTACCCTCTAGGCCAGGCACTTTTTACAACATCAGATCTTAGGTTGCCAGAGAATGCCACCATGTTTCATGTTTCTGACTTTGAATGAGAGAATGCTATCACTGGGACCCTTTTCCCTCCTGTTCTCTAGCTCAGGAGTTCATAACCTGGGGTCCATGAGCTCTGGGAACTCTATAAGGCCCCAGTATATGTGCAAGTGTGCTTTTCTCTGGTGACAGAATCACAGCTTTCTTGAGATTCTCAAAGAGATCCATGACCTAGCAACATTAACTATTTGCTATACATCAAAGGTTAAAAACAGATCCAATCTTACTAATAAGCGAAGCAAATAAAAATGAGATATTTGTTGAATATGAGATTAAAGATGAAAAATATTTATGAAATCTGTATGAGTTTCCTATTGCTGCTGTAACAAAGTACCACAAATTTAGTGGCTTAAAACACCACAAATTTATTCTTACAGTTCTGGAGGTCAGAAGTCTAAAGGAGTCTTACTGGGCTAAAGTTAAGGTCAGTCAAGTGTGTTTCTTCTGGAGGCCCTAGGGGGAAAGCCATTTTCTTGCCTTTTCCAGCTTCCAGAGCCACCTACATCCTTTGGCCCTTCTTCTGTCTTCAAGACCAACAGCTGGTATCTTCACATCTCTCTCTGACTCTGACCCTCTATTCTCCCAATTGTTAGGACCCTTGTGATTACATTGGGCCTACCTGGACAATCAAGGATAATCTCCCATTTCACCATCCTTTCTTTTTTTTCTTTTTTTTAAAATGTGGAGCCCACCCATCTAAACTATGCTTGACAGATGGTTGCCTATCTTCTTTTATTTTACATCGGAGCATAGTTGATTAACAGTGTTGTGTTAGTTTCAGGTGTATAGCAAAGTGATTCAGTTATACATATACATGTATCTATTCCTTTTCAAATTCTTTTCCCATTTAGGTTGTTACATAATATTGAGCAGAGTCCCCTGTACTATACAGTAGGTCCTTGTTGGTTATCCATTGTAAATACAGCAGTGTGTAGATGTCAATCCCAAACTCTCTATCCCTCTCCTCTCTGGTAACCATAAGTTCACTCTCTAAGTCTGTGTGTCTGTTTCTGTTTTGTAAATAAGTTCATTTGCATCATTTTTTTTAGATTCCGCATATGAGTGATATCATATGATATTTGTCTTTCTCTGTCTGACTTATGACAGTCTCTAGGTCCATCCATTGTTGATGCAAATGGCATCATTTCATTCTTTTTAATGGCTGAGTAATATTCCATTGTATGTATGTACCACGTCTTCTTTATCCATTGGTCTGTCGATGAACATTTATGTTGCTTCCATGTCTTGGCTATTGTAAACAGTGCTGCAGTGAACATTGGGGTGCATGTATCCTTTCACACCATGTTTTTCTCCGGGTATATGCCCAGGAGTGGGATTGCAGGATCATATGGTAGCTCTATTTTTAGTTTTTTAAGGAACCTCCATACTGTTCTCCACAGTGGCTATACCAATTTATGTTTCCACCAACAGTGTAGGAGGGTTCCCTTCTCTCCATACCCTCTCCAGCATTTATTGTTTTTTTTTTTAATATTTATTTATTTGGCTGAATCGGGTCTTAGTTGCAGCATGCAGGATCTTCACTGCAGCATGCGGGCTCTTTGTTGCGGCGTGTGGGCTCCAGAGCACACGGGCTCAGTAGTTGTGGCGCGTGGGCTCTCTAATTGTGGTGCATGGGCTCTAGGGTACACAGGCTTAGTTGCCCCACAGTGCGTGGGATCTTAGTTCCCCGACCAGGGATCGAACCCGTGTCCCCTGCATTGGAAGGCAGATTCTTAACCACTGGACCACCAGGGAAGTCCCAGCATTTATTGTTGGTAGATTTTTTAATGTTGGTCATTCTGACTGGTGTGAGGTGATATCTCATTGTAGTTTTGATTTGCATTTCTCTAATAATTAGCGATGTTGAGCATCTTTTCATGTGCCTCTTTCACCATCCATTTTTAATCACATCTGCAAAGTCTCTTTTGCCATGTAAGGTAAAACATTCATGGGTTTCAGGGATTAGGATGTGGATATCTTTAAAGGGCCATTATTCTGCCTACCAACCACAATAGCCAAGAATTGGTTGACATGTACTATCATGCATTGTAACCCAAAACATAAATTAGTATAACATTTCTGGAGGGCAACTTAGCAATATGTACCAATATTTTTATTTATTTTTTTAATTTTAACTTTATTGGAGTATAGTTGATTTACAATGCTGTGTTAGTTTCAGGTGTACAGCAAAATGATTCAGTTATACATATACATATATTCATTATTTTTTAGATTCTTTTCTCATATAGGTTATCACAGAATATTGAGTAGAGTTCCCTGTGCTATACAGTAGGTCCTTGTTGGTTATCTGTCTTATATATAGTAGTGTCTGTATGTTCATCCCAAGCACCTGATTTATCCCTCCCCCTCACATTTCCCCTTTGGTAACCATAAGTGTGTTTTCTAAGTCTGTGAGAGTCTGTTTCTGTTTTGTAAATAAGTTCATTTCTATCATTTTTTTAGATCCCACATATAAGCGATATCATATGATATTTGTCTCCTTCTGACTTACTTCACTTAGTATGATAATCTCTAGCTGCATCCATGTTGCTGCAAATGGCATTATTTCATTCTTTTTTATTGCTGAGTAGTATTCCATTGTATATATGTACCACATCTTCTTTATCTATTCCTCTGTTGATGGACATTTAGATTGCTTCCATGTCTTGGCTATTTGTACCAATATTTTTTTTCATCTTTATTAGAGTATAATTGCTTTACAATGTTGTCAGTTTCTGCTGTACAACAAAGTGAATCAGCTATATGTATACATACATCCCCATATCCCCTCCCTCTTGAGCCTCCCTCCCACCCTCCCTATCCCACCCCTCTAGGTGGTCACAAAGCACCGAGCTGATCTCCCTGTGCTGTGCAGCAGCTTCCCACTAGCTATCTATTTTACATTTTGTACCATTATTTTTAAATGATGCTCATTAGCCCAGTAATGCCACTTCAGTAATGTAACCTAAGGAGATATTTGGATACAGAGATGTATATACTAAAAAAAAAAAGTATTGGTGAAAAATTGAAACAATGTAATCATTTATAAATAGAGAATTGACCAAATAAAAGTTCTGGTACTTTCATGTACAGAATCTTAAACAGCTATTTAAAAGGATGATAATATATCTCCATTCATTGATGAGACTAGCCAAGATTTATCAATCTGTCCAGTGATATACGTACATATGTGAAGGAACAACATTCATAGTGGTTTGGATTTTTTTTTAATTTTTAAATTTTTCTGGACTTTTAATCTGTAATGAACATGCATTGGTATTTTTTAAGACAAGTTGAGCCTGTTACATGGCAAAGAGGGTATTGGATTTATCTCTCTTATGAAAATGGCAGTTGTCTTTGGAGGTAAAGATACATCTTGCACAGGCATTTAGTGATTTTACTACACTGTGTTCTCAGTGAACAGAAACGCTAATGATCTCATATCCTAGACCAGGGGTTGGCCCTTGGGCCAAGTCTAGACACCACCTGTCTGTAAATAGGGCTCTATCTGTGCACAGCCGCACCCATTTCATTTATGTATTGTCTATGGCTGCTTTCAAGTTACAATGGCACAGTTGGGTAGTTGTGACAGAGACCATACAGCCCACAACATCTAAAATATTTACTGTCTGACCTTTTACTAAAAAAGTTTGCCCACTCCTGCTCTAGGCTTCCTTACTGACAACAATGGCAAAAGTCTTTCTACTGCTTTGTTTTTAAGAAGTTGTTTGAGAAAGAGTCAGGTAGCAATGTGTGAGGGCCTTATCGTAAGCTCTTTTCTTTCCTGCCACACCCTTCAAAGCCAGAATCCAAAAATGCATTTTAGAGGGAAAAAACCTTATTACTTTAGGAAAAAGTGGTCTTTCCTTCTCTATTTCCGGGAAATTCCCGGCTTTAGTCTTTAAAAAGCTCTGGGAGCAAAACTCTCACGGAGTGCTAATTGCACACAGTAAAGTGGAGTAGAGGTGCCCAGCAAGGTTACTGTCTGTCATGCATAACCCCACCCCTCTACTGAGTGTCCTTGCTCTGCCCAAGCCTGGACATCGAGGCTTTCATCTCTCTGTGGTCCGTGGGATGCCTTTGAGAAGTTCAGTGGGAACATCAGTTCTCACTTCCGTAAGTTGTCAAGAGACTAGGTACACGTCCCTGTTTCAAAATGCGTATTCCTTTCTAGACCCTCTACCTTCACCCAGTGTAAGTGCTATGGAGAATGGGGAAGCCCAAAAAAGAATAAGTTTGATCAAGAAATGATCTGTTCCCAACAAAAACACCACATGTTCTGCTTCGGGCCTAGAAGGCCTTGAATCTGGGGTTTCCTAAGGAGACTGCATTGGCTTTAAGGGTCTCTAAAACCAGATGATTCTTTCAAAGATCAAAATTGGCCCCAAGGGTCTGGGCCATACTACCTCTCCCTAAAGCCTGCAGGGAGCCCACTAAATGCTCCAAGGGATCCTCTGGATATAGATGACCGAGGCGGATCTGGGAACCAAATGCAAAGAGGATTAGGATCCAAAACAAATCAATCCTAGAAATACTGCAAGACCAAGAGGAAGCATTTGGACAGCTACTCTCTCTGCTTTTTAGAGGCAAGTGACGTTGCCGCCGTGGCCTCTCCCCTCGGGGTGGTAGGATTCTGACCTCTTCTTCAGAGGACATCTCTATTTATGGGCCCTTGACACACCACACAGTCTTCAGGCTCCGCTGCCAGAGGCCAGACGTCGCGCGCCAGGACTTAACGATTACCCCAGCAGAGCTAGCCAGCGGCATCTTCACGAACACTCAGCCACGACGCCTCGCCTCACGCAGCTCTCTCCCTCTCCGTGGCTCGTGTCCTGACTTCAGCTCGCCTGCTTCACACCCCGCGCCCCCCCTTAGTCACTTCGCTCACACTGTTTATTATTTTCTTTACTTTGTCGAGAAGTTTCTGGAGCCTCGACACCCAGGAGACTTATATGGGGCTAATAAATTCAGGAGAGGTCTCCATGCTCGTCCAGCCGCGGCCGCAGGCTTTGGAATTCCTTGTCGGCAGTTGCGCCTTCCTGTGACTTGCCGCTGAACTCTGTGGCGTGCCCCGGTGAGGCCTCTCAGGATACCTGCTATGAATCTTAGCCATTCTTCATATCCGCGGCGGATCTGTGGCTTTGGTTCAACAGAAGAGAGCTGAAATGGGGTGTGTACAAGGCCATGAGCAAAGGCTCTTTTTTTTTTCTTTTTTTTTCTCTTGAGTGTGTGGGGTTTTATTTCTTTTGCAAAGTCTCTGGCCCATAAACAGAGCCAAACCTAGGCTGAGTTCATGAAAGCATGTTGGCTCTGAGCCGCTGCTGGCTTTTGGTTTTTTTCCCCAAACCTAATCTGGATATTTTCTAGCTTGTCTCGCCATTGGCTGGAGTGAGGGGGTGAGTCGGTTATATTACTTCAGGGAAGAGAATATTCATAGAGTCCACGGCTTTTACTCTGAAACTGTCCTTCTCACAGCAGTAGCACCTTGATTATACAGAGCACTTCTTCAGAGTCCTGAAATACTGCCATTTTGGACCAAAGGTGAACTATCAGTCTCATTCCTTACAAAATCTAGTCTTGGTGGGTGTAATCAATAAACATACACAGAGAGGGGAGTTCTAACTCAGAACCCTCCTCAAAAGTATGGTATGGGGGCTTCCATGGTGGCGCAGTGGTTGAGAATCCGCCTGCCAATGCAGGGGACACGGGTTCGAGCCCTGGTCCAGGAAGATCCCACATGCCGCGGAGCAACTGGGCCCGGGCGCCACAACTACTGAGCCTGCGTGTCTGGAGCCTGTGCTCCGCAACAAGAGAGGCCGCGATAGTGAGAGGCCCGCGCACCGTGATGAAGAGTGGTCCCCGCTTGCCGCAACTAGAGAAAGCCCTCGCACAGAAACGAAGACCCAACACAGCCCAAAAAATAAATAATAAATAAATTTTAAAAAAAAGGAAAGTAGACATTTGGATTTAAAAAAAAAAAAAGGTATGGTATGGCCCAAGTATGATCCATGTTCTGGGGTTCATTCAAAGGCCATCTCATCAGTGGATTGAAACTCCTTCCTCAGCCCCAGGCAGCCTGCAGCCAGGCCTCCTCTGGTCATCCCTGTCTTCCCTCCTACAGGCCGGGTAGCACCTGCCAGCAGCCTGAGGGTAGACTCAACCAGGGACTTATAAACCCAGAAATCTGAAACTTTTTAAAAAAATGCTGATGTGTCTTTAAAGGTGTGTTTTATGCCCAGAGCCTGCTGGCAGAGAAGGACACCTGGGAACTCTGTGTATTATCCACTTGAGATCGCTTCAATCCCAATCAACACTTCTGTGAATTTAACGAAATTGGACCGGTTTCCCAGAGCCCCCTCCCCACAAGGTGGCCCAAGCAACCCTGGATAAGCACATGGCTCAGCACTTCCAGGCTCTAACGGAGACCACGTAGTCATATCTTCACAGCCAGTGAAACTGTATGTACATGCACATCCTAAGTGGCACCTTGCCTCCGTTACCTCTAAGAGAGTTAACCAGGTCCTAAGGTTATGGATGAGGGCAGTGACCAAGCAATAAGCAAGTCATTTCGGAGAAGGCAAGGCCTTCATCAAGTCATAAATCTGGATGGAGCTACTTTTCATGCTGAGAAATGTATCAAGTTCTTCCACCAGATGCCCAGGGAGATGGAGACATTAGCATGCCCCCTGCCAATGGAAACCCAAAGCTTGCCCTAGGGGTAAAAAAGACATTTGGGGAATGGAAAATGGGCTCGTATTTTTCCTTTTTTCCAGGAATGTTTTAATGTTAGTTTTCTTTGGGCAAATGTACATGGGAATCGTCTTGGCCTGGTTATTTGACCAGCTTGTTGGGAGGTCCCAGAAATCAGAGTGAAAATTAAAGTCACTTGTCTTCTCCCACAGCCTTCTGGGGTCCAGCTGACAAATGGGGAGTGAGGAACGGAGTTTTTTCAGACATGAATTAGTCATGTCTCTCAGCCTGCTGCCAGCCCCCAGTCATTCAGTGCTGCTTGAGAGACCAGCTCTGTCACCCAATGGGGACACCAAACCTGAAAGGAGAGGAAGCCAGAAAATGCAGTGAGGCTGCTACCCTACTTTCATCCAGTCACCCCACAGTCTTAAGAGTGAGGCCATACCTACCCTATACCACGTGCAGCATGGAGATCCTGCCATCAACGTTAAATGGCTGAGCGAGCGTTTTCCAGTTGTGCAAAATTAAATTAAGGAAAGGACTCCCAGACTGACTACACCAAGTGCCAAGTTTCATCCCAGCACACATCATTTTTATAGTAAGTTTTAACTCTGCGAAAAAATACAGGATTATAATGGAAATGCTGACAGGCCTGAAGCCAGCTCGTGAAGTAATAATGCCACGTCTCTAATATTTTTACACAGCATGTCCTAATCTGCCACAGCTTTCTTCTCCTTTAAATAGCAGTTAAATAAGTGAAAATCCCTAGAGCACTGCTTTTCTGTCCTCCTCTTTTAGGTGGTGTATCCCCATTTCCCAACCATCCTTCCTTGAGAACCTCTTTCAGTCCATTTATATTTTCCGCTCTGTAGAATCAATGTCTCGAGCTCAGCTGCCTTTTTCTGAGCTGTTTGGCTGAGAAGGGAGGAGAGGAGGGAGAATATGCAAGTCTGAACTCTTGCCTTGTGCTCGTTAAGGCTAAGAACTCATGAAAATAAACTCCGGATGTGTGACTCTCTTAAGTGACAGGCAGCTAATGAAGGCCTGGGTTGGCTTGATCTATCCTACAAAGGAGCCCACAAATCAAGCTGCTTGCCTATCTTTTAGCAGGACCAGAATTCCTGCTAACTTTCAGCCCTTCCACAAAAATATCCAGTGAGTAATGACCATCATGAGTTCAGAGCTTCTTTCTAGACAGGAGACTCAAAGGCAGCCCTATCCCACCGCCTTTAAACTCTTCCACGGAGGGTGCAAGGAAGCTGAGGTCAAGGGCCACCAGGACTCCCGGTTTTCCATCCCCCTATTTCCCTCACCTGTTGAACTCAGGCTGTTTCCCTGAGCAAGGCTATTTTAGTGCCAGAAACTCATGTGAAATAGGAGACAATGGGGAAGAAAGTCAGTGAGGTCAGTCGAACTTAATCAGGGATGTCAGCTCATGGCAGGTGACAGCTAAACTGACTCCCGGCAGATACAATTTCGTATATAATTTGATGTCTTATTGCACACATCTCCCCCATTCCAAACTTTTATCCCTCTCCAGTTAATGTGATTGAAAAAAAAAAATGTAGGTGAAACTAGGAGGAAAACCCTCACAAATATGTGAATCCCACCTGGCTCTGGCTCAGTGTGGAGTCACAGTGGACCCAGGAATGGAGGTCTAAAGGCAATATTTTCTTTCACTGGTTAAGAATGGTTGATAGGACTTCCCTGGTGGCGCAGTGGTTAAGAATCCGCCTGCCAGTGCAGGGGACACGGGTTCGATCCCTGGTCCGGGAAGATCCCACATGCCGCGGAGCAACTAAGCCCGTGCGCCACAACTACTGAAGCCCGCGCGCCTAGAGCCCGTGCTCTGCAACAAGAGAAGCCACCGCAATGAGAAGCCCGTGCACCGCAACAAGAGTAGCCCCTGCTCGCCGCAACTAGAGAAAAGCCTGCGCACAACAATGAAGACCCAATGCAGTCAAAAAAAAAACAAAACAAATAATTAATTTAAAATAAAACAAAATTCTTAAAAAAAAAAAAAAACGGTTGATAGAGAGGGGCTTTCTGCTGCCAGAACTCTCATCATCTAAGCTGCCTTCCTAAGCACTGCTTCCCCCTCAGCCACCTACCCAACCCAAGACCTGTACTAACCAAGGTCTGAGGAGAGAGCACCATCATTCCCTGGTGATGGACCGTTTCCTGGGGTGGCCGTTGAGTTTGGGAGGATGGAAATGGTCTGTGTTCACGGAGCGGGGAGGGAAACAGAAAAAGAGATGCCAGCCCCTGCAGGAAACACTGTTAATATGTTCATGGAAGCAAAGGGGAAGAGGTGTGGTTTATAATTGAGCCTCTCTAGAGGTGTGGAATGCATTTGCACAGTTTTTGGTGTCCTTGCAAATGTCACCCAGAGAGATTGCTCACCTTCAAAGAATGATTGATACTTCTCTTACTTTAACAAATGAGAAATGTCCGTGACAGAAAGGAACCCCTGTGACAAGCCAGGTTTTCTCATTAGCAGTGAAACATGGATAATTATTCACTGGGAACATACACAGTGGGAATTCACGTTAGATTCCTTCTTTTGACTCTTGCTGCTGGCAAGCCTCAGAGGCCACTGTGTACACACAGACATGCACATAAATATGTACATAAAAGTACAGGGGCCTGCACTCCATGTGTGCTGAGGGGATACCAATTCTGAGTACAAAGAAAGTTTTTAAGAAGCTATGTGTTCAGTTAAAAGCACTGAAAGATTTGTGATGAAAAAGGCAGATGACCTGCAATTTTGGTCATTCACTTTAGTTATGATTAGTTTACTTTGGTCTTTACTTTCCCTTTCCTAAGAGCATTTTCTTTTTTCTTTTTTTTTTCTTTTTTTTTTTTTTTTTGGCTGCGCTGGGTCTTCGTTGCTGCACATGGGCTTTCTCTAGTTGCGGTGAGCGGGGGCTACTCTTTGTTGCGGTGCGCAGGCTTCTCATTGCGGTGGCTTCTCTTGTTGCGGAGCACGGGCTCTAGGTGCACAGGCCGCAGTAGTCGCGGCACGCAGGCTCAGTAGTTGTGGCACATGGGCTCAGTAGTTGTGGCTTGCGGGCTCTAGAATGCAGGCTTGTTAGTTGTGGTGAATGGGCTTAGTTGCTCCTCAGCATGTGGGATCTTCCCGGACCAGGGATCGAACCCGTGTCCCCTGCACTGGCAGGAGGATTCTTAACCACTGCGCCACCAGGGAAGCCCCCTAAGAGCATTTTCAATCCAAGATGAGTAGTCACATATATTCTCTGTGGTCAGTTTCCAGATGTGAGGGGAAATACAATAACCTATCTAGCAGATGGAGGCTGCCTCAGTAAGGAAAGAATATTTAGGATTGTCATAGTTAGGATATACATTCAGCAACGTACAGCAAAGACCCAAAATAACAGTCAACAAGAGAGGAATATATTCCTGTCTTACATAGAAGTCCAGAAAAAGACATTCCAGGCATGGTGTGGCAAACTACCATGTCACCTAGGGACCCAGGCAAAAAATGTTTTAAACTCCTGCTGCTCTGCCATCCTGGAGTATTGCCCTCATCCACCTAAGCCAGATGGTTTGCTCCACATACACGTTCTCAGTGGCATGATGGAGGAAGGGGGAAGAAAGGCAAGTTCTTTTCTTTGAAAGCCATGTCCCAGGAAGTATACATATCACTTTCCCTCTCATGTGACTGAATGGAATCACATGGCCCACACCTTATTTCAAGGGGTGATGGGAAATGTCTCTATTCCAGGCAGCTATGTACCTACGTAAAAATCAGGGGTTCATGTACACTAAGAAGGAGAGGGCAGATATGAGGGGATAATTAGCAGTTTCTGCCATACAAAGCAACCACACTGAAGTTGTTGCAGTCAAGGGTGACACGAGTATCAATACAAGGGAAAGTGATCTCTGACTTCAACAGAGCTAAATGAATGAAGGTGAACCTACCAGCATGAATTTTTTTTATTGAAGTATAGTTGATTTACAATGTTGTGTTAATTACTGCTGTACAGCAAAGTGATTCAGTTATATCTGTATCTATATATCTATATATACATTCTTTTTTTATATATTCTTTTCCACTATGGTTTATCATAGGATATTGAATATAGTTCTCTGTGCTATACAGTAGGACCTTGTTGTTTATCCATTCCATATATAATAGCTTACATCTGCTCACCCCAACCTCCCACTCCATCCCTCCCCCAACCCTCTCCCCCTTGGCAACCACCAGCCTGTTCTCTATATCTGTGATTGTTTCTGTTTCATAGCTAGGTTAATTTGTGTCATATTTTAGATTCCACATATAAGTGATATCATATGGTATTTGTCTTTCTCTTTCTGACTTCACTTAGTATGGTAATCTCTAGTTGCATCCATGTTGCTGCAAATGGCAATTTCATTCTTTTTCATGGCTGAGTAGTGTTCCATTGTATATATGTACCACATCTTCTTTATCCATTCATCTGTTGATGGACATTTAGGTTGTTTCCATGTCTCGGCTATTGTGAATAGTGCTGCTATGAACATAGGGGTGCATGTATCTTTTTGAATTATAGTTGTGTCTGGATATGTGGCCAGGAGTGGGATTGCTAGATCAATGGTAATTCTATTTTTAGCTTTCTGAGGAACCTCTATGCTGTTTTCCACAGTGACTGCACCAAATTACATTCCCACCATGTAAGAGGGTTCCCTTTTCTCCACATCCTCTCCAGCATTTGTTATTTGTAGACTTTTTAATAATGGCCATTCTGACCAGTGTGAGGTGGTACCTCATTGTAGTTTTGATTTGCATTCTCTAATAATTAGCATTGTTGAGCATCTTTTCATGTGCCTATTGGCCATCTGAAATGTCTATTTGGGTCTTCTGACCATTTTTGGATAGGGTTGTTTGTTTTCTCGTTGTTGAGTTGTATGAGCTGTTTATATATTTTGGAAATTAAGGCCTTGTTGGACACATCTTTTGCAAATATTTTCTCCCATTCTGTAGGTTGCCTTTTCGTTTTGTTTATGGTTTCCTTTGCTGTGCAAAAGATTGTAAGTTTGATTAGGTACCATTTGTTTATTTTTGTTTTTATTTCTACTGCCTTGGGAGACTGACCTAAGAAAACATTTGCACAATTTATGTCAGAGAATGTTTTGCCTATGTTCTCTTCTAAGAGTTTTATGGCGTCATGTCTTATGTTTAAGTCTTTAAGTCATTTTGAGTTTATTTTTGTGTATGGTGAGAGGGTGTGTTCTAACTTCATTGATTTACACGTGGATGTCCAACTTTCCCAACAGCACTTGCTAAAGAGACTGGGGTTTTTTTTCCTGTTGTATATTCTTGCCTCCTTTGTTGAAGATTAATCGACCATAGGTGTGTGGGTATATTTCTGGGCTCTCTATTCTGTTCCATTGATCCATCTGTCTGTTTTTGTGCCAATACCATGCTGTTTTGATTACTGTACTTTGCAGTATTGTCTGAAGTCTGGGAGGGTTATGCTTCCTGCTTTGCTCTTTTGCTTCAGGATTGCTTTAGCGATTCTACCAGCAGGAATTTTTAAGTTGGGCAGGTTATAAAATATTTGAGGAAACATCTGCAAATGGCAGGCTGGAACAGCAATTTTTTAAAACTCGTTAAGATTTTAAAGAAGAAGCATAAAGCTGAATGAACAGAATATGTGAAAAGCAATTTTTTGGGACACTGAGCCATTTCTGATGATCAATAATTTCATGTTTTTTCCCTTTTTTATTATGGGTAATTTCACATATATGCAAAGTAAACAGAGCAGCATAAAGAACCCCGTGCACTCATCACCCAGCTTCAAAAAACAACTTCCTGCCATTCCTATTTTATTTGTACTTCCACCTACTTCCCACCCCCATTCCTACTCAATTATTCTTTTAGGTAAAATTTACAATTATTAAAATGCACAAATTTTAGCCAGACAATTTTGGCAGATATACCCATGTAACCACATCCTTGGCTAACATATGTTTGACCGCTTGATTTTTTTTCTCAGTCTTTTTCTCTCTTTGCTTCAGTCTGGCTAATTTCTATTACTACATCTTTAATATCACAAATCTTTTTTCTATAGTATTTAATCTTCTATTAATCCTATCTAGTGAATTTTTCATTCCATAAAATGTTTTGTTTTTAGAAGTGCATTTGATTCTTTTTATAACTTCCACTTTCTTACTATGTACATGTTTTCCTTTAAATATTTAACTTATTTTTAATACCCTGTTTTAATATCCTTGTTGACTAATTCCATCATCCCTGTCATTTCTAGATATGTTTCCACTGACTGATTTTTGTCTTTGTTATGGGTCACATTTTCCTGCTTCTTGACTTAACAAGTAATATTTGATTGAAAGCTAAACAATGTAAATTTTATATCATTAAGTGTTTGGATTTTATTGTCTTCTTCTAGTGATTGTTGGATTTTCTTCTCTTAAGCAGTTAAGTTATTCAAAGTTTAATTCGATCTTTTTGAAGTTTGTTCTTAAGTTTGATTAGAGCAGGTCTATAGTAGCCTTTACCCTAGGGGTCCTCGGGGGTCTCTACTGAGTTCCTCTGATGATGAACAAGGATGTTGCACTCTGGCTGGTCAGAACTTGAAGCCCTTCTGGCCCTACTTGAGCTTTGGGAAATAGTAAACTCACAGCTCCCTGACTGATCTTTGGTCAATCTTGTAGAGTTTCACTCTATGCATGTACATCTTCATTTGGGCAAAGACTCAAGAGGAATTTATGCATATTTCTGGGGCCCTTTTTCTACATAGCACCCTCATTTCCAGAATTCTGCTCAGCTTCCGGCTGCCTCAACCTCACTGAACTCTGTTCTTTGTCTCATTAATTAGTCCAGACTGTCATGCTCTGCTTGGGATAGTCTTCTGATGTGGGTTAAATTGTGTCCCCCCCAAAGGTTGCTGAAATCTCTCATCCTCAGTACCTGTGATTGTGACCTTATTGGGAAACAGAGTCTTTGCAGATGATCAAGTTAAGATGAGGTCATTAGGATGGGCCCTAATCTAATTTACTGGTGTCATTATAAAAAGGAGAAAATTGGACACAGAGATAGGCATGCACTCGAGGAAGAACTCCACATGAACATGAAAGCAGAGATTTGAGTGATGCATCTACAAGCCAAGGAACACCAAAGATTGCCAGGAAACCACTAGAAGCTAGGATAGATAAAACAGACTGTCCCTCACAGCCCTCAGAAGGAGCTAACACTGTTGACACTTTGATCTCAAACTTCTAGACTCCAGAACTGTGAGACGATAAATTTTTGTCATTTAAGTCAACCAGTCTGTGGTACTTTGTTCTGGCAACCCTAGGAAACTAATACATCCTCCCTACTTTGCAGCTCAGAATGTACCTCCAGGCAGGAAGGCAGAGAATTCACCGGGCTCACCTAATCTATTTCTCTTCTTTCAGGAATCACAGCCCTCTACTGTCTGTTATCTAGTTCTGAAAACAGCCATTTCATACATTTCTGTCCAGTTTTCTAGTTATTTATGGCAAGAGAGTAAACCCAGTCCTTATTACTCCATCGTAGCTTTCAAGATTTTTTTTTTTTTTCCACACACACACACTGTATTTTATTTTTACAAGAGATAGACTGACACCAAGCATTGTACATGGATGACCACAACAAAAGCAACAATGATTGCAATTACCAAACATGAAACACACTTATACTATGTCATAACATTGACATTCAGTCCAGTAATCCTCCACTGTAACAGCTCCTTTACTTTGCAGTGAAAATTGATTTGTATATTCTTTTCCTCTGAGTCCTTGTGGGATTTTTTTTTTTTTTAATTCAGACAGAAAGTCACAAAAATTATACTCATCCTCATCAGTTCACTCAGTCCCATGTAATTAATTTCTTTTTTTTTCATCTTGATCTTTTGTTAGCACTTTTATGAGTTCATCAGTTTTTCATTAGAGTTCTGAAAATGCTTATTCATTCAGTTCAGCAGTACAGTCAGTTACCAGAAACCTGTACTTGTCAGAGTCTTTTCCATGAATTTCTTGAAGATGAAACTCTTTTATAGGAACATATTTGCAAAATCATCAGAGTACACCCAGAACTGTCTGTAAATGACAAAAGACTTAAAAATGACCATGGTTAAAGATTTGATGAAAGTTCATAATAATGCAGTTGACAAGAAAATTAGTTATTTCTGAGATATACATTTTAAAGTAATAACTAGGATTATTACTTATAACATTATACCAGAACATATAAGATTTTTAGACGTTTCCTGTAATGTCTGAAACATTTATATTAACATATTTCCATACATATTTCCATACAAATACAAATATAAGATTTTTAGAAATTTCATGTAATGTCTGAAACATTTATATTAACATATTTCCATACATATTTCCATACAAATACAAATATAAGATTTTTAGAAATTTCATGTAATGTCTGAAACATTTATATTAACATATTTCCATACATATTTCCATACAAATACAAATATAAGATTTTTAGAAATTTCATGTAATGTCTGAAACATTTATATTAACATATTTCCATACATATTTCCATACAAATACAAATATAAGATTTTTAGAAATTTCATGTACTGTCTGAAACATTTATATTAACATATTTCCATACATATTTCCATACAAATACAAATATAAGATTTTTAGAAATTTCATGTAATGTCTGAAACATTTATATTAACATATTTCCATACAAATAACCCAATGAAAGTTTAGTATTAGTTGTTTTGTTTGTTTTTTTATACTGCAGGTTCTTATTAGGCATCAGTTTTATACACATCAGTGTATACATGTCAATCCCAATCGCCCAATTCAGCACATCACCATCCCCACCTCATCGCAGTTTTCCCCCCTTGGTGTCCATATGTCCATTCTCTACATCTGTGTCTCAACTTCTGCCCTGCAAACTGGCTCATCTGTACCATTTTTCTACGTTCCACATACATGCATTAACATACGATATTTGTTTTTCTCTTTCTGACTTACTTCACTCTGTATGACAGTCTCTAGATCCATCCACTTCTCAACAAATGACTCAATTTCGTTCCTTTTTATGGCTGAATAATATTCCATCGTATATATGTACCACAACTTCTTTATCCATTCGTCTGTTGATGGGCATTTAGGTTGCTTCCATGACCTGGCTATTGTAAATAGTGCTGCAATGAACATTCGGGTGCACGTGTCTTTTTGAATTACGGTTTTCTCTGGGTATATGCCCAGTAGTGGGATTGCTGGGTCATATGGTAATTCTATTTTTAGTTTTTTAAGGAACCTCCATATTGTTCTCCATAGTGGCTGTATCAATTTACATTCCCACCAACAGTGCAAGAGGGTTCCCTTTTCTCCACACCCTCTCCAGCATTTGTTGTTTGTAGATTTTCTGATGATGCCCATTCTAACAGGAGTGAGGTGATACCTCATTGTAGTTTTGATTTGCATTTCTCTAATAATTAGTGATGTTGAGCATCTTTTCATGTGCTTCGTGGCCGTCTGTATGTCTTCTTTGGAGAAATGTCTATTTAGGTCTTCTGCCCATTTTTGGATTGGGGTGTTTGTTTCTTTGATATTGAGCTGAATGAGCTGTTTATATATTTTGGAGATTAATCCTTTGTCCGTTGATTCATTTGCAAATATTTTCTCCCATTCTGAGGGTTGTCTTTTCGTCTTGTTTATGGTTTCCTTTGCTGTGCAAAAGCTCTGAAGTTTCATTAGGTCCCACTTGTTTATTTTTGTTTTTATTTCCATTACTCTAGGAGGTGGATCGAAAAAGATCTTGCTGTGATTTATGTCAAAGAGTGTTCTTCCTATGTTTTCCTCTAAGAGTTTTATAGTGTCCATTCTTATATTTAGGTCTCTAATCCATTTTGAGTTTATTTTTGTGTATGGTGTTAGGGAGTATTCTAATTTCATTCTTTTACATGTGGCTGTCCAGTTTTCCCAGCACCACTTATTGAAGAGACTGTCTTTTCTCCATTGTATATCTTTGCCTCCTTTGTCATAGATTAGTTGACCATAGGTGCGTGGGTTAATCTCTGGGCTTTCTATCTTGTTCCATTGATCTATGTTTCTGTTTTTGTGCCAGTACCATATTGTCTTGATTACTGTAGCTTTGTAGTATAGTCTGAAGTCAGGGAGTCTGATTCCTCCAGCTCCATTTTTTTGCCTCAAGACTGCTTTGGCTATTCGGGGTCTTTTGTGTCTCCATACAAATTTTAAGATGATTTGTTCTAGCTCCGTAAAAAATGCCCTTGGTAATTTGATAGGGATTGCATTGAATCTGTAGATTGCTTTGGGTAGTATACTCATTTTCACAATGTTGATTCTTCCAATCCAAGAACATGGTATATCTCTCCATCTGTTGGTATCATCTTTAATTTCTTTCATCAGTGTCTTATAGTTTTCTGCATACAGGTCTTTTGTCTCCCTAGGTAGGTTTATTCCTAGGTATTTTATTCTTTTTGTTGCAATGGTAAATGGGAGTGTTTCCATAATTTCTCTTTCAGATTTTTCATCATTAGTGTATAGGAATGCAAGAGATTTCTGTGCATTAATTTTGTAACCTGCAACTTTACCATATTCATTAATTAGCTCTAGCAGTTTTCTGGTGGCAGTTTTAGGATTCTCTATGTATAGTATCATGTCATCCGCAAACAGTGACAGTTTTACTTCTTCTTTTCCAATTTGTATTCCTTTTATTTCTTTTTCTTCTCTGATTGCCGTGGCTAGGACTTCCAGAACTATGTTGAATAATAGTGGTGAGAGTGGACATCCTTGTCTCGTTCCTGATCTTAGAGGAAATGCTTTCAGTTTTTCACCATTGAGAATGATGTTTGCTGTGGGTTTGTCATATATGGCCTTTATTAGGTTGAGGTAGGTTCCCTCTATGCCCACTTTCTGGAGAGTTTTTATCAGAAATGGGTGTTGAATTTTGTCAAAAGCTTTTTCTGCATCTATTGAGATGATCATATGGTTTTTATTCTTCAATTTGTTAATATGGTGTATCACATTGATTGATTTGCGTATATTGAAGAATCCTTGCATCCCTGGGATAAATCCCACTTGATCGTGGTGTATGATCCTTTTAATGTGTTGTTGGATTCTGTTTGCTAGTATTTTGTTGAGGATTTTTGCATCTATATTCATCAGTGATATTGGTCTGTAATTTTCTTTTTTTGTAGTGTCTTTGTCTGGTTTTGGTATCAGGGTGATGGTGGCCTCATAGAATGAGTTTGGGAGAGTTCCTTCCTCTGCAATTTTTTGGAAGAGTTTGAGAAGGATGGGTGTTAGCTCTTCTCTAAATGTTTGATAGAATTCACCTGTGAAGCCATCTGGTCCTGGACTTTTGTTTGTTGGAAGATTTTTAATCACAGTTTCAATTTCATTACTTGTGATTGGTCTGTTGATATTTTCTGTTTCTTCCTGGTTCAGTCTTGGAAGGTTATACCTTTCTAAGAATTTGTCCATTTCTTCCAGGTTGTCCATTTTATTGGCATAAAGTTGCTTGTAGTAGTCTCTTAGGATGTTTTGTATTTCTGCGGTGTCTGTTGTAACTTCTCCTTTTTCATTTCTGATTTTATTGATTTGAGTCCTCTCCCTCTTTTTCTTGATGAGTCTGGCTAATGGCTTATCAATTTTGTTTATCTTCTCAAAGAACCAACTTTTAGTTTTATTGATCTTTGCTATTGTTTTCTTTGTTTCTATTTCATTTATTTCTGCTCTGATCTTTATGATTTCTTTCCTTCTGCTAACTTTGGGTTTTGTTTGTTCTTCTTTCTCTAGTTTCTTTAGGTGTAAAGTTAGATTGTTTACTTGAGATTTTTCTTGTTTCTTTAGGTAGGCTTGTATAGCTATAAACTTCCCTCTTAGAACCGCTTTTGCTGCATCCCATAGGTTTTGGGTCGTCGTGTTTTCATTGTCATTTGTCTCTAGGTATTTTTTTATTTCCTGTTTGATTTCTTCAGTGATCTCTTGGTTATTTAGTAACGTATTGTTTAGCCTCCATGTGTTTGTCTTTTTTACGTTTTTTTCCCTGTAATTCATTTCTAATCTCATAGCGTTGTGGTCAGAAAAGATGCTTGATATGATTTCAATTTTCTTAAATTTACTGAGGCTTGATTTGTGACCCAAGATGTGATCTATCCTGGAGAATGTTCCATGTGCACTTGAGAAGAACGTGTAATCTGCCGTTTTTGGATGGAATGTCCTATATATATCAATTAAATCTATCTGGTCTATTGTGTCATTTAAAGCTTCTGTTTCCTTATTTATTTTCATTTTGGATGATCTGTCCATTGGTGTAAGTGAGGTGTTAAAGTCCCCCACTATTATTGTGTTACTGTCGATTTCCTCTTTTATAGCTGTTAGCAGTTGCCTTATGTATTGAGGTGCTCCTATGTTGGGTGCATATATATTTATAATTGTTATATCTTCTTCTTGGATTGATCCCTGGATCATTATGTAGTGTCCTTCCTTGTCTCTTGTAACATTCTTTATTTTAAAGTCTATTTTATCTGATATGAGTATAGCTACTCCAGCTTTCTTTTGATTTCCATTTGCATGGAATATCTTTTTCCATCCCCTCACTTTCAGTCTGTATGTGTCCCTAGGTCTGAAGTGGGTCTCTTGTAGACAGCATATATATGGGTCTTGTTTTTGTATCCATTCAGCCAGTCTATGTCTTTTGGTTGGGGCATTTAATCCATTCACGTTTAAGGTAATTATCGATATGTATGTTCCTATGACCATTTTCTTAATTGTTTTGGGTTTGTTTTTGTAGGTCCTTTTCTTCTCTTGTGTTTCCCACTTAGAGAAGTTCCTTTAGCATTTGTTGTAGAGCTGGTTTGGTGGTGCTGAATTCTCTTAGCTTTTGCTTGTCTGTAAAGCTTTTGATTTCTCCATCAAATCTAAATGAGATCCTTGCTGGGTAGAGTAATCTTGGTTGTAGGTTCTTCCCTTTCATCACTTTAAGTATTTCATGCCACTCCCTTCTGGCTTGCAGAGTTTCTGCTGAGAAATCAGCTGTTAACCTTATGGGGGTTCCCTTGTATGTTATTTGTCGTTTTTCCCTTGCTGCTTTCAATAATTTTTCTTTGTCTTTAATTTTTGCCACTTTGAGTACTATGTGTCTCGGCGTGTTTCTCCTTGGGTTTATTCTGTATGGGACTCTCTGCGCTTCCTGGACTTGGGTGGCTATTTCCTTTCCCATGTTAGGGAAGTTTTCGACTATAATCTCTTCAAATATTTACTCTGGTCCTTTCTCTCTCTCTTCTCCTTCTGGGACCCCTATAATGCGAATGTTGTTGCGTTTAATGTTGTCCCAGAGGTCTCTTAGTCTGTCTTCATTTCTTTTTATTCTTTTTTCTTTAGTCTGTTCCGCAGCAGTGAATTCCACCATTCTGTCTTCCAGGTCACTTATCCGTTCTTCTGCCTCAGTTATGCTGCTATTGATTCCTTCTAGTGTAGTTTTCATTTCAGTTATTGTATTGGTCATCTCTGTTTGTTTGTTCTTTAATTCTTCTAGGTCTTTGTTAATCATTTCTTGCATCTTCTCAATCTTTGCCTCCATTCTTATTCCGAGGTCCTGGATCATCTTCACTATCATTATTCTGAATTCTTTTTCTGGAAGGTTGCCTATCTCCACTTCATTTAGTTGTTTTTCTGGGGTTTTTTCTTGTTCCTTCATCTGGTACATAGCCCTCTGCCTTTTCATCTTCTCTGTCTTTCTGTAACTGTGGTTTTTGGTCCACAGGCTGCAGGATTGTAGTTTTTCTTGCTTCTGTTGTCTGCCCTCTGGTGGTTGAGGCTATCTAAGAGGCTTGATGGGAGGCTCTGGTGGTGGGTAGAGCTGACTGTTGCTGTGGCGGTCAGAGCTCAGTAAAACCTTAATCCACTTGACTGTTGATGGGTGGGGCTGGGTTCCCTCCCTGTTGCTGTGGCGATCAGAGCCCAGTAAAACCTTAATCCACTTGACTGTTGATGGGTGGGGCTGGGTTCCCTCCCTGTTGGTTGTTTTGCCTGAGGCAACCCAACACTGGAGCCTACCCGTGCTCTTTGGTGGGGTTAATGGCAGACTCTGGGAGGGCTCACGCCAAGGAGAACTTCCCAGGACCTCTGCTGCCAGTGTCCTTATCCCCACGGTGAAACAGAGCCACCACTCACCTCTGCAGGAGACCCCCCAACACCAGCAGGTACGTCTGGTTCAGTCTCCCCCAGGGTCACTGCTCCTTCCCCTGGGTCCCGATGCACACATTACTTTGTGTGTGCCCTCCAAGAGTGGGGTCTCTGTTTCCCCCAGTCCTGTCACAGTCCTGCAATCAATTCCCACTAGACTTCAAAGTCTGATTCTCTAGGAATTCCTCCTCCCTTTGCCGGACCCCCAGGTTGGGAAGCCTGAGGTGGGGCTCAGAACCTTCACTCCAGTGGGTGGACTTCTGTGGTATAAGTGTTCGCCAGTCTGTGAGTCACCCACCCAGCAGTTATGGGATTTGATTTTACTCTGATTGCGCCCCTCCTACCGTCTCACTGTGGCTTCTCCTCTGTCCTTGGACGTGGGGTGTCCTCCTTGGTGAAGTCCAGGGTCTTCCTGTCAATGATTGTCCAGCAGCCAGTTGTGATTCTGGTGCTCTCGCAAGAGGGAGTGAGAGCACGTCCTTCTACTCCGCCATCTTGGTTAATCTCAAGATTTTTTTTTTTAATCTGCTAATTTCATCACTTTGAGTATGATGTTCCTAGATGGTTTGTTAACCTTATTGAAACTTTATGGTTTTCTCAAAATTTGGGAGATTTGATAGTTTTGTTTCTTCTACTATGTTTCTGTCTAATTTTCTTCTTTCCATATTGGGCTCCAATTACACATATATTAAACTTTTTCCCACAGGTCCATGGAGCTCTGTTTATTTTCCTTCAATCTTTTTCCCCTCTGTTCTTCACACTGGATAATTTCTGCTGAACTGTCTTCAAGTTCACTGACCCTTTCTCCTGTCATCTCCAATTTTCTGTTAGGCCCATCTAGTGAATTTTTCATTTCATTTTTTGCACATTTCAGCTCTAGAATTTGTTTTCATAGTTTCTACTTCTCTGGTGAGATACTCCATCTTTTCATTTATTATGAGTAGACTTTCCTCTAACTCCTTAAACATATTTATATAGCTGCTTAAAAATCACTGTCCATTCATTACAACACTTGCATCATCTCAGGACTGGTTTCTGTTGACTGCTGTTTCTATTAAGTATGGATCACATTTTTTTCTTATCTAGTGTTTCTTAATTGTATTGGGTTGGCAAAAAAAGTGCCTTCGGTTTTTAAGTAAAAACAGAAGACACATTTTTCATTTTCACCAAGAACTTTATTGAACAACATATTCACCCTTCTGTTCCACTACCTTCTGCCATTTTTCAAGCAACTTCATAATTCCATCTTCCCAAAACTTTTTATCTTTTTGAGCAAAGAACTGTTCCAGGTGCCTTTTACAGTCTTCCAGGGAATTGAAATTTTTTTCCATTAAGAGAATTTTGTAAAGACCTAAATAAATCGAAATCCGAAGGTGCAATGTCTGGTGAATATGGCGGATGAATCAGAACTTCCCAGCCAAGCTGTAACAGTTTTTGCCTGGTCAGCAAAGAAACATGTGGTCTTGCATTATCCTGATGGAAGACTGTGTGTTTTCTGTTGACTAATTCTGGACGCTTTTCATCGAGTGCTGCTTTTGGTCTAACTGGGAGCAGTACTTGTTGGAATTAATTGTTTGGTTTTCCAGAAGGAGCTCATAATAGAGAACTCCCTTCCAATCCCACCATATACACAACATCACCTTCTTTGGATGAAGACTGGCCTTTGGTGTGGTTGGTGGTGGTTCATTTCGCTTGCCCCACAATCTCTTCCATTCCACATTATTGTACAGTATCCACTTTTCATTGCCCATCACAATTTGTTTTAAAAATGGAACATTTTCATTACGTTTCAGCAGAGAATTGCATGCGGAAATACAGTCAAGAAGGTTTTTTTCTGCTTAACTTACGTGGAACCCAAACATCAAAGCGATTAACATAACCAAGCTGGTGCAAATGATTTTCAGTGCTTGATTTGGATATTTTGAGTATGTCGGCTATCTCCCTCATGGTATAACACTGATTGTTCTCAATTCATGTCTCGATTTGATCGCTGTCAAATTCAACTGGTCCACCCAACCGTGGAGCATCGTCCAGCGAGAAATCTCCAGCACAAAACTTCACAAACCACTTCTGACATGTTCAATCAGTCGCAGCACCTTCTCCATACACTGCACAAATCTTTTTTTGCGTTTCAGTTGCATTTTTACCTTTCTTGAAATAATAAAGCAAAATATACCGAAAATGTTGCTTTTTTCCCTTCTATCTTCAATATTAAAATGGCTACACAAAAATTCACCAATTTTGATAAGACTTTTTTTAAATGCACGCTGATATGACAGCTGTCACATACAATCTAACAAATTTGTTTTGAATGAAGTTAAAGACAAGTAAGTGCTACTAGAGCCATCTAACGGGAAAAAACAATTAAACATTTTGGCCAACCCAGTATAATGAAAATTATAGATGATATACTGGAGAGACTTTGGATTCTGTTATGTTCCTATGAAGAGTGTTTGGTTTTGTTCTAAAAGGCAGTAATTTGGCTGGACTCAAATTCCAACCTCTGTCTTCCCTGTAGTGGGCACCGACTGAATTCTCCACTCTATTGTCAGCTTCTAACTGCTGCTCTTTTGCTGGGTTCCTCTGGGGTCTGCTAAAAAGAATTTGGGCAGGACGTATACAGATTTTAAGGTTTATCTAAAAGGATTTCCCCCCTTAACTTTCCAGCTATTCTAACAGCCCCCAGACACTGTCCTCTGACGTCTCAAGACAATGAAGCTATACATTTTCCAGCAATCTGGGCCATCTGGGGTTTGAGGAATTTCCTCAGGCAAAAAGCCACTAGGTAGCAAATCACACCTGTTGCAGTTCCTGGGTTTCTAGGACGGACTCCCCTTCTGTTTCTGCCATTGCTTTTGGTCACTCTTCAGTGCTTTCCAGGAGTTGTTGTTTCGTGTATTTTGTTGTTGTTGTTGCTGTTGTTTAAATTTTAAGACTAGTCCAACCTAGTTATTCACCATTACTGGATGCTAGAATCCCTAGTCAAGCTGTTTTGAGAGTTTTCTGGCCAAGATCTGCTCTGTTCCTGTTTTGCAACATTTAAAGCATTCTCATTCACCCCCTTCTTTAATCCTTTATCTTCTTAATAACACAGTTGTTGGTACATTTCTAAAGATTCAAGACCCAGAGGTAAATTCTCTCTTAAATAAAGAAATATGTGAACATAGCATTGAATGGTATGTTCTGATTATACAGAACACTTTTATTTCCAATTCCACTAACTTGAAATTTCTGATCATTCAAACGTGAGTTGGAATGAAGTTTACCTTTATATTACCTGGGCAAAGGGGGTGGAGGGTGGTTATGGAAAGAATATGTTTGGTTAGTTATTTTCATTAAAAAAAAAATGAAACCACTCATTTATTCCACAAATTCTTATATAAATCAATTATTTGCTAACAACCTGTTTGTTTAATCCCTTTCCTTTCTGGAGTCCCATGACATCACATGGTCTCAATTTTTCTCCTATCCCACAGACCCCTTTAATACCTCCTATTTCTTCTTCAATCACTGAATGTTAGAGTTCTCCCACTGTCTTGTCCTGAGACCTGACCTCTTTTCATTGAAGACTCCTTCCACAAATCTATGAGACTGGTTCCCAAAATCTGTCTCCAATTCTTACTGCTGACTAACTTCCATTTTTATCTTTATCATCTCAATGGATTTTTCCATCCTTTGGTTCTGTCACAACCTTTAAAGTCAATATGCTTAAAACTAAACTTATTCATCTCTAGGGGTAGAGATAAGGAATAGCTTCTCTTCCTGATTTACCTACTTCTGTTAACAATCCCACTAGTGTTCCAGTCTCTTTAGCTTCTCTTCTTTGTCTCTACCCCCATCCTCCTCATATCCTGTCAGAGCTACTTTTGCAGATATGTCTCATTTCTTGTCACCTCTGAACTGATATCCTAGCTTCTCCTTTCTCTCAAGCCAGTGCATCTTGGAAAGAACCACCTTAATGATACTTCTAAAGCCAACCTAGATCACCCCCTGGTCTTCAGAAACCTGCAGGGGCTCCCAAAAGACCAGATTCTGGCCTTCAAGATCCTCCCCATTGTATCTCTCACCCACCATGCCAGCATCATCTATGTCCTCCATGTTCCAGTCAAGTCAACCAGTCATTTCTCAAAGACACATCACCAGTTTTTTCATCTTTTCACCTTTGCTCGTACTGTATCTTCTAGACTGCCCTCCTCTTCTACTATCCCTGGTCTCTGCTTATCTTAATCCTAAATAACCTCCATATATAACCTCTCTTCCAGGAGCCCTTCATTGGCACAATTCAATTTCACTACATATGGACCTAAACAATATAGATTGACTAAGTCTACTTTGCCCTATCTGGGAAGAAGAGGGGTGAGAATGATGAGTTTGAGATGATGCTGAGAATACCTTGGAACCTAAAAGCACCTTAAAAATCATCTAATTCACTGGTTACCAATAAAAGAATCTTCTTATGCAGAAGCCTGATATGTAATTCTGCTATGAGTGAAATGGGGATGGAGACCCCAAAGCCCCATCTATGCAGATTCCCTATCAAGGTTCCCCACCCTCCTCCCCCATACCTCTGCAAAACCTAAGGGCCCCAAGGAACATCAATTTGAAAAGTATTGATTAAATCAAAAGCTCTCATTTATAGATTAGAAAACAGAAGCCAAAGAGCCCTATCAAAATCTAGAGTTCTCCTTGAGAGTCATGTATCTGTGCAACTGCATTTGAAAGTAACAAAACTGCTTTTCCTTTAAAAACTTTCTACAAAACAGATCTTCACCCTGATAGGTTTCAGAGTGAGAGGCATTACTATGAAGGCAGCCTCTCAAAGACTCAAAGTCTTAGTCACTGCTACTCACTCAAGAGTCTTTCTCAAATTGAGTTTCAGGAACTCCACATCCATGGCAGCCCTCATGCCTCACTAGGATCACCAAGCTAGAAGACCCTGGAAATATATCCAAGATGCAAGACCCAGATGGGCTAAGAGAGGTATCCTGGCTGTTCACTCTGGCCTCTGATTCCAGGAAAGAGGAAGGATTTTGAATGTAATTGTTATGTAAATGTACTACTTATTTAGCTGACTAAGATTTCTGGATCCTAGATAAGTAACTTTATCAGCCATAGAAAATAGCCTGTGGCTGCTACCACTCCTTTTCCTGCCTAAATAGTCTCTCAGAAAATCAGTCCTAATGGAGTTGGGAAAAAAAGACTAGAGCTAAATATGAGAGATTCTCTGGCCAAGTGTCTCCTGTTTCCTTGGGAATAGCAAGGTTCTTATTTTTCAATTTGGAATCTAGTCAGCCTCACCGCGCTCTATCCACACCGACCAAACAAAAGGATGCGTGGAGCCAGCATCTCAACAGCATATGACACCTCTTTTTCTTTAAAGCAGATGTGATAGGAAGACATATATCTGTCCGTTTCAGTGAGTCTGAAAAGCTGTACTTGTTTCAAGCTTCACTTTTGAAATCATGCTATTTGCCTAAACAAACGTACAGCTTTCCTGCCTCTTGTTAGAAAATGAAACCCACGTCTGACTCCGGACAACATTTTTGGACTGGAGGGAGTGGGTACTGCTGGTCTCTGGAGGTCCCCAGTGGACTGATTTCTATACACCTCTCCCCAAGGCCGTTCTCACACCCATTTCATAACAGGAGTACAGTGACACCACCATGGACCTCATGGCATATAGATGCCTAGATGCCACCAGAAGCATGTGGGGAGGCTGCTCCTTCGGAGTACCTGAGTGAGAAGATCCAGGTCAGGTGAGAGCTGGGTCAGTACACAGGTAGAAACTCCACCCTACTGGAAGCCTTGGATCCATGGCTCAAGGAGCTCTGGAAGCCCCTACTCCCTAAATGTATCAGTTAGCTACCTCACCCCACCCCTGAAAAAAAAAGAGGTTCTGCATTAAAATAAACGCAAGACTCAGTGGCTAAAACATCAATCATTTATTCTTACTGCTCTTAGTTCAGCTGATCTAAACTGGATTTGGCTGGAGTGACTTGGCTGTTCTCCACATTTCTCTCATCCTCCCCTTGAGATCATCAGGCCAGTCCAGGCATGTTCTTCTTCAGTGATGGCAAAGGCATAAGAGCACAAGCAAAACTCACCAGGTCTATTGAGGTCTAGGATTGAAATTGGTACCCAGTGCAGCTTTTGCCTCATTTCTTTTATTATGGCAAAATATACATAACATGAAACTTACTATTTTAACCATTTTTAAGTGTACAGTTCAGTGGCATTAATTACATTCTCATTGTTGTACAACTTCACAGTATCCATGTCCAGAACATATCCATGTTTCATCCCAAACTGAAACTCATACCATTAAATAATAATAATAATACTCCATTCCCTCCTTCCCTCAGCCCCTGGTAATTACTATTCCATTTTCTGTTTCTACAAATTTGACTACTCTAGGTATCTCATATAAGGGGAAATCATATAATATTTGTCCTTCTGTGTCTGGCTTCCTTCACTTAAATTAATGTTTTCAAGTTTAATCCATGTTGTCACATGTATCAGAATTTTATTCCCTATTTAAGGCTGAATAATAGTCATCATATATATTTATCACATTTGGTTTATCCATTCATCTATTGATGGACCTCTGGGTTGTTTCCACCTTTTGGCTATCGTGAATAATGCTGCCATAAACATTGGTGTACAAATATCTATTCAAGTCCTGCTTTCAGATCTTTTGGGTATATAGCCAGAAGTGGAGTTGCTGAATCATACGGTAATTCTAATGTTTAATTTTCTTTTAGGGACCTCAATATTGTTTTCCACAGTTGCTGTACCATTTTACATTTCACCAACAATACAAAAGTGTTATAATTTTCCCACGTCTTCACCAACTCTAGTTAATTTTTTTTCTTTTTTTTAATAATAGCCATCCTAATGGATATAAAGTGGTATCTCATTGGTTCTGATTTGCATTTCTATTAACAATTAGTGATGTGGAACATCTTTTCCTGTGCTTATTAATCATGTGCATATCTTTGAGAAATGTCTATTCAAGTGTTTTGCTCATTTTTTAAATTGGTTGGTCGTTTTTGTTGTTGAGTTGTAGGAATTTTTCTATATTCTGGATATTAATCTCTTATCAGATCTATGATTTGTAAATATTTTCTCCCATTGTATGGGCTGCCTTTTCACTCTGTTGTTAGTGTCCTTTGATACACAAAAGCTTTTAATTTTGATGATGTCCAGTATATCTATTTTTTTTCTTTTGTTACCTGTGCTTTTAGTGTCATATCCAAGAAATCATTGCCAAATCCAATATTATGAAACTTTTCCCCTGCGTTTTCTTCTGAGAGTTTTATACTTTTAACTCTTATGTTTAGGTCCTTAATCCATTTTGAGTTAGTTTTTGTCTATGGTTTAATATAAGGATCCAACATCATTCTTTGCATGTAGAAATCCAGTTTTCCCAGTACCATCTGTTGAAAAGACTATCCTTTCCACATTGAATGGTCTTGGCACCCGTGTTGAAAATTGACCATACACATAAGAGCTTATTTCTGGGTTATCTATCTATTCCATTGGTCTATATGTCTGTCTTTATTCCAGTTCCACACTGTTTTGATTACTGTAACTTTGTAATAAGTTTTGAAACCAGGAAGTATGAGACCTCTAACTTTGCTGTTCTTTTTCAAGATTGTTTTGGCTATTCAGGGTCCCTTGAGATTCCATATGAATTTTAAGATGAATTTTTCTACTTATGCAAAAACAATTTTTTTAAGTCATTGGGATTTTGAGAGGGATTGAATTGGGTTTGCTTTGGGGAGTACTGACACCTTAACAAAATTGTCTTCCAACTCATGAACATGAGATATCTTTTCATTCATTTAGGTTTTTAATTTCTTTTTTTAGCAATGTTTTATAGTTTTCAGTGTACAAGTCTTTTGCCTCCTTGGTTTAGTTTATTCTTAAGTATTTTATTCTTTCTGATACTTACGTAAATGGAATTGTTTTCTTAATTTCCTTTTCAGATTGTTCATTGTTAGTGTTTGTTAGTGGCCAGAGTAGTCACATGGCCAAACCTAAAGTAAGGAGGTGGGGAAGTAAAACCCACCCATCATGGCAGGGTCCTGTAAAGTTACATGGCAGAGTGAGTCCACATGGCGAGAAGTGAAAAATTGGATCCTATAACATGATATTCCATGCTGAAATTTTGAGGGTCAACTTTAGCATTGCTTTTCCAGGGCCCTTCTTCAAAGTAGTCTGTTCCCACCTCTTCAACCTACACAACCACAGTGAAAATGTAAAAAGCCAAGGGAATGAAGGGAGTAAGCAGACAAAGGAAGGAGGTATCAAGAGGCCTAAGTAAATTGTTGGCGTCTAACCAGACAAGCAGTAGGTATGGGGGAAAGAACACAAGACAGTGAGTCAGATAGAAGATCTGCCCCTTGATCTCGGGAAGGTCTCTTAACATCTCTGGGCCTCAGTTTTCTCCTCTGGCAGTAAGCTAGATCATCTCTTAAAGACCTTTCCTGTGTGTTAACGCTGCCATACTATAAAAATTCTACCAGTGCTGCCCCCAGAACACAGAACAAGTCAACGTTAGAAAATCCATTCTCTGTACAGATCCATAGGCACACACATCCATGCAGGTGACCATCTGTGTGTCTCACTGATCTCATCTTCTGCCTTACATCTCAGTTTTATTAGTGTGCTTTTTTGCATCCCATACCAGCTGGGATCTCCTTGCAAGAGAGAAGATAGTCTTAACTAGCTTTACTGTCCCCAGAACACTAGGCACCAAATAGATATTTTTTAACTGAACTGAGAGAAAACCTCCACTATCTTTAATTTTGAATGATTTATCTTGCATTTTAAACCTCCAAATAAATCTCCTCTGGAAGCTAAGTTTCTGGGGTCACAACAGCAAATTCAACAAGTACGAATTTAGAGGTAACGAGTTTTCTCTCACAACTGCAATCAGTTTATTTTACTAATTCTATGCTACAAAGGCTTGAATAGACACCATATCTCAGTTTAATATTTTGGAATTTTAATGTATCAAAATAGGCTCAATGACTATGTAATAAGTATAACATTGTACATGTCCAACGCAGGCTTGGTTGTCAGAAGGCCAAGGTTCTTGACCTATAGAGAAATGAGATCAGTGTTTAAAATTGTTTTCCTAGTCTCTGTTGAAAATTTTTGGCTTGAAAATCACATAAAGAGTAAAATGGAGGCTGACGTTAGACATTTACCAATTAAAGTTTGATTCCTAACTATTACTATATAGTACATGGGGTTTTTTTTTTTCCCCCAACTCATTGCATTTGAAGAAGTGATTTCTTTCAGTATAAAACTGGCATAGGAACTAATTAACTTGAGAAAATGTCCAATGAGTAAATCTTAATTGCTTCATTTTTTTAAAGTTATTACAGGGACATAGACAAAAATAGGTGCTTTGTGTTCCCCAGGAATTTTTACTTTAATTGAATGAGTAACAGTCACCCTCCAAGCATCCAGAGAATAAAAACATCTCCCATTTGCTTGGGAATGGGAAACATAAGAAAAATGCCATGGGGAAGGCACATCAAATGTATGGCCTCAAAACCCACGGAAACAAACAGCTCAACAGGAATGTGTCCTTATTGGCTTTATCCTTAAGTACCTTATCCTTACTTCTCCTCACCTCTCCTTCTAGGCTGCCCCATCAAAGGCCACCCTACTCCCAATATCACCTGGTTCCATGGTGACCAGCCAGTTGCCAGTACCACAGGACTGACGCATCATATCTTGGCAGCTGGACGGATTCTCCAGGTTGCAAATCTTAGTGGCGGGTCTCAAGGGGAATTCAGCTGCCTTGCTCAGAATGAGGCGGGAATGCTCGTACAGAAGGCCTCTTTAGTGATCCAAGGTAAGAAACCCTTCAGGCGCTGGGTGCCAGGCTTGTTTCTTGAAGAAGAGAGTCTACTTGGAAATGTAATTCTCCAGCAGAACAAAGTGATTTCTGATCTCCAGTGGTTCTTAGAACGTGAAAATGGAAGCCCAACCGTGTTGCCATATGGTGAGGCTCTTCAGAAGGGCCACCCACCCCCATCTCAGCAGAAGCTGGAAAAGTCAGTGCTGCTTTCGTAGATGCGCCCTTCTGCTCATCATGTTACTGCTGCTCGGGACCAAGGAGATTTCGCCATATAGCAAAGCAACTGTGTTTCCTTTCTGCTGGTTTAACTAGTAAAGAGCACACACACACACACACACTCGCAAAGTTGCCTATTAAGAAAATGCAAGTTTTCTCTGTTGAGCTGGTTTAAAATTACCTCTTGATGTGAACTACGTGGTTACTGCCCGCCTCGGAGAACCAGGGCTGGTGCCAGGACGGCTGATCATCCAGAAGCGGCTCCAGCTGCAGTCACACGCCAAGTGCTTTCCTGGCACCTTCTCTGTGGCCTGTCCGTGTGGCTCATGCATTCACCTTCCAGGCACCTGGGCAGGTCAGAGAGCCCTTGGGTGGGGCCTGGCATTCGCGGCCCCAAGAAAGGGTTGTGAATGAGCCCAAAACAGTGGGAAAGGAGCCCAAACTGGCCTTGTTATAGAAACTACGTGAGGCTTTTGAGTTTTCCGTAGACTGGTTCTACCTGTGGCCTATGTGTGATACTTGTAGGGAAAGCAAAATTCTACTGCATGTCTCCTAAAGTGGAGGTTTCCGTGGGAAGGGACAGAGTTCATCCCAGAATAGCACATAACGGGGGAGATTTTCCTGAGCGTAGGTTTTCCCCTTAAACATCCTCCGCCACCATCTCACTTTCCAGACAGGAAAGTCAACGTTGCGTTTTCTTGCCAGCCAGGCGCTCTCTGCTGAAAACCAGAAGGCAGTGCCTATCTGCAAGATTTGTAGCACACAAATCTTTTGAGTGCAAATAAGCACTCAAAATTTACCAGCCCAGTTAGTTTTAACAGCTTTCCTACCAGTGAGTCCCAGACCCCCAAATAGAAAATCCAAAGAAATGGCCTTTCTGACCGACGTCATCATCTCCGTAAGTGCGCCTCTCTGGATAGGCTGTTTTTCTGTAACGTATACAAAGTCCAACTCCAGTATAGACTTTTAAATATGATTGTTAAGTACCTCTGATATTTTTATATCTCTTTGTTGAAAAATAAAGTCACTTTCTGGGAAACTAATGGAAGGAAAGAGTACTTTAGGAAGTAGGTTTAAAAATACGAGAGCTACAGCCACTGATGAAGTTCTATGTGCCAGGCACTGGGCTAGGCCCTGCACTTTCTTTATATCCAGTCCTCGCAGTAGCATGACAAGATAAGGCCTACTGTACCCACTTTATGGATGAGCCAACGGAGGCCCCTGGAGACCACGTGACTTGCCTAGATCGGTGGGGAATGGAGCCTGCCGCAGGGCTGGGCCTCATTCCTAACAGCATATCATTCCCACCACACCCCACCCCGCCACTCTGAAGGAATAACATGGGCATTGATGCTATCTTCTTTTCACCTCTGGTCCTCCTTCTGTGATAGATTACTGGTGGTCTGTGGACAGACTGGCGACCTGCTCAGCCTCCTGCGGTAACAGGGGTGTTCAGCAGCCCCGCCTGAGGTGTCTCCTGAACAGCACGGAGGTCAACCCCACTCACTGCGCAGGGAAGGTGCGCCCTGCTGTGCAGCCCATCGCCTGCAACCGGAGAGACTGCCCTTCCCGGTGAGTGCGCCGGAGGCTGGCTTAGGCCGCCCACTCCCAAGGATGGGCCTGGACTTTTAGCCAAGTTCATGGCCAGCCCTTGTCTAGCACTGAGAGAGCTACATTAAGTGCAGGTGAGGGGCCCTGACGTCCTTTCCTGGAGGCCCGGGCCCGCCAGCCTCTCCACTGCACAGAAAACATCCCTCAGGATGAGTCTCCTCCCTTGGCTGTTTCTTCCCTCACTATTCAGCCGGCTAAAGGCTGCCCAGGCTTCCCAAGGGCCTGACAGGGTCTGTTCAGGGGCCAGGAGCATTCCAGGCCCTGGCAAGAGAGAGCTCCCATACTGCAGTAAAAAGCGGGCTCTTTGGTTGGTTTGTAAGAAAAGAAACGTGTTTGCAGTTGAAGCGTTTAGGGGATAGTGACTACTGGCCTATACCCCAACTCCTCCCCTTTCTTCTAGCTGTAAATACCTGTGCTCATCAGTGCTCCAATTTAGTTAAGGAAATATTATCCTCTCTTCTACAAAGGGTTGCATCCTGCTAAAGCTGACATAAATTTCCATTTCCCATAGTTGCTTCAACTTTGGGTTTACAGTGGACCCTTGAACAATGCAGAGGTCAGGGGCGCCGACCCCGAGCAGTCAGAAATCCACCTATAACTTGATAGTCGGCGCTCCATATCTGCAATTTCACAGCAACGGATGGTGTAGTACTGTAGTAGGTATTTTGTGAAAGAGATCCGAGTATAAGTGGATCTGTGCAGTTCATACCCGGGTTGTTCAAGGGCCAACTGTACATTCTCTGCATTTGGGTCCCTTATATAGCTCAGAATGACACCCACAGTCTCTGCCTCTTCCCTCTGCCTTGAGCTTTGAGCAGCTGTGAGTCCCACCGAGCAGTACCCTTCCCCTGCCACCCAGTGTCAGGCAGCAGCTAAAGGGATAATGGATGGGCTTGGAGTTGGCACCTGGCGCCCAGAGCCCGGGGAGTCTTGGCTGGGTCCTGAAATGCCCCTTTACTACCTATCTGTGGGACGTTCATCCACTACTTAGGCAACTGCTTTGTGTTTTGCCAGCTGAGTCATAAGAAGCAGCTGAAACCAGGAGAGCCTCAATGAAATATGAAACACACTCCTTAATATCAGCAGTTTGACTTGCTGACGGGAAGGTTTCCACGGGAATGATTAATGTCCTTTTATACCCTTCCTGAACTGTAACATAGCCCGTACCTCTCCTTTCTCAAAGCCCCCACCCCAACTCCTGAAAAATTGCTGAAATGGATATCTGGAAATAAAAGTTGATTGAAAGACAGGCCTGACATTCACCAGGGATACGAGAGGCTGGAAGACTGCCCTTGCCAAGCTGTGTGAAATGAAGAAGAGGTCTTGGACATGCCAGGGACTTTTTGATTTGCTGTGGTGATGGTCAGAGTCAATCAGCCTTATTTACTTCTGCAGATGAAACAACGGCTGGGTCTGCTTGGGTTTCAGTGCCCCCCAGGGGCTTTAAAACACCATCTGCCTGTTTCCTAAGTGGCTCTGCTCCTGCGGGATGGAAATCTGCACGCAGTCATCTCTCTCCAGGGCTAATGGAGCAGAGGAGTTCCACCAAATTAAATAAGTCACAGATCCAGATTCAGGAGGAATTTGCTCCCCGTCCCTGCTACTTACCTCTCCTGAAAGCCAGATGTGGCGCCACTGGAGTAGGAAGTGGCCACAGGCTCACCTTTGCTTGATTTCCCCACCAGGCTTCCTGGGCATGTCAGCCCCCTTCTTTGCATACAAACAAGCGTGGCCCTCGTAGGCTTTCTGAATAACACTGCGAAGTCCCGCTTTGACCCAGGTAGCTGTTTTCAGCCACTTCCATTTAGATAAATTTTTTTCTCAGGCAGTAAAACAAAATGTTTTCTCTAGATGGAATTAAATGGCTGGAAAGCACCAAATTTTTTTCTCATTCTTTTCCCCAAACTGCACCCCCTTCCCCTCTTCTTTGAAAATTAGCCCAGGGTAGAAACATCCAAAGAGAACCCCTCCACATTTGTATAGAGACCAAGGATTTCAGAGTGTTTCCCAGCTTACAGCTTGGCTTTATGAGGAAAGCCATTTGTCCCAGTCCTGGTCAGTCTCGCTTCTGAGGGCCCGAATTGCAGTTAGAAGCTAACATCCTGAGAACAACTACTGTCACCACGTACGCAGCCCTCTAGGAGGTGTAAGACCTGTGGACGGTGACTCATGGGCGTGGGAATTGCTCCAGAGAGCCGGAAGGAACTTCGTAGGTTTCTGAGGGATTAAAGAAAATCAAATGAGACGTGGGTTAAGGCGAGGTAGAAAAAACAGTGAGTACGAGCAGACGGAACTTGGCTTAACCGAGACCCAGACCGCCTCCAGGGTCAGGGGGCGAGCCAGGTTTGGATCTGACTTCCCTGGGAAACTGTCCCTTCTCTGCCCTACACTTGGATGCCATGAGGAAGTACCAGAACTGCAATGCAGTGTAACCAGCTAAAGGACTGTCTTCCCAGAATGTGTCATCTGCAAGCTCACGGCTTTTGGGGCCAACGTTAAGAAAAGGCAACTGATCTTCAGAAAACTCTTTCACATTGCGCCTTTTTAGTCAATTTCCAGAGGGTATTTGTTTCCTGTGGCTGCCATAGCAAATTACCACAAACATCGTTGCTTAAAACAAGAGAAATCTATTCTCCTACAGTTGTGGAGGCCAGAAGTCCAAAATCAAGGTGTCAGCAGGGCTGTACCCCCTCCAGAGGCTCTGGGAGAGAATCAGTTCCTCGGCCCTTGAAGCTTCTGGAAGCTCCTGGTGTCCCTTGGCTTGTGGCCACATCACTCCAACCTCTGCCTCTGTGGTCACACTGTCTCCTTTTCTACGTCAAATCTCCCTCTGCCTTTCTCTTATAAGGGTACGTGATGGTATTTAATGCCTACCCAGATAATGCAGGACAATCTCATCTCCAAATCTTTAACTATATCTGTAAACACCCTTTGTCCAAATAAGGTAGCATTCACAAGTTCCAGGGATTTGATATAGATATCTCGGCGGGGAGGGGGGTGGATTTTCAGCATACCACCCCAAGCATATACTGTGAAAAGAGACATGGCCCTGCAATTAGCTGCTGTGTGGTGAGAAGAGGAAGATGCACGGGGCTCCTTTTCTGAGAGTGTATGACATCGTCCCTCTCCTCAAGGCTTGACCCTTTGCCCTGACTCTTCTTCCTCTCTCCAGGTGGATGGTGACCTCCTGGTCCGCCTGTACCCGGAGCTGTGGGGGAGGTGTCCAGACCCGCCGGGTGACCTGCCAGAAGCTGAAAGCCTCTGGGATCTCCACTCCTGTGTCCAATGACATGTGCACACAGCTTGCCAAACGGCCAGTCGACACCCAGGCCTGTAACCAACAGCTGTGTGTGGAGTGGGCCTTCTCCAGCTGGGGCCAGGTGAGAGGGCTTTTTTATTTTTATTTTTTATTGAAGTAGAGTTGATTTACAATGTTTCAGGTGTACAGCAAAGTGAATCAGTTGTGCATATATATATCTTCTTTTTCAGATTCTTTTCTATTATAGGTTACTACAAGATATTGAGTTGAGTTCCCTGTGCTATACAGTAGGTCCCTGTCATTTATCTTTCATATATATAGTAGTCTGTATCTGTTAATTCCAAATTTATCCCTCCCCCTTCTTTACCCTTTGGTAGCCATAAGTTTGTTTTACAAGTCTGTGAGTCTGTTTCTGTTTTATAAATAAGTTCATTTCTATCATTTTTTTAGATCCCACATATAAACGATATCATATATTTATCTCCTTCTGACTTACTTCACTTAGTATGATAATCTCTAGCTGCATCCATGTTGCTGCAAATGGCATTATTTCGTTCCTTTTTATGGCTCAGTAGTATTCCATTGTATATATGCACCACATTTTCTTTATCCATTCATCTCTCAATGGACATTAGGGTTGTTTCCATGTCTTGGCTATTGTGAATAGTGCTGCAGTGAACATTGGGGTGCATGTGTCTTTTGGGGTTTTTTAAAATTAATTTTTATTGGAGTATAGTTGATTTACAATGTTTTGTCAGTTTCTGCTATACAGCAAAGTGAATCAGCTACACATATACATATATCCATTCTTTTTTAGATTCTTTTCCCATATAGCTCATTACATAGTATTGAGTAGAGTTCCCTATGCTATACAGTAGGTTCTTATTAGTTATCTATTTTATATATAGTAGCGTCTATATGTCAATCCCAATCTCCCAATCTATCCCTCCCCCTCCTTCCCTCCTGGTAACCACAAGTTTGTTTTCCACATCTGTGACGCCATTTCTGTTCTGCATACAAGTTCATTTATACCATTCTTTTAGATTCCACAAATAAGCGGTATCATATGATATTTGTCTTTCTCTGTCTTACTTCACTCAGTATGACAATCTCTAGGTCCATCCACATTGCTGCAAATGGCATTATTTCTTTTTTATGGCGGAGTAATATTCCATTGTATATATGTACCACATCTTCTTTATCCATTCATCCGTTGATGGACACCTAGGTTGCATCCGTGTCCTGGCTGTTGTAAATAGTGCTGCAGTGAACATTGGGGTGCATGTATGGTTTTCTCTGGATATGTGCCCAGGACTGGGATTGCTAGATCATATTGTAGCTCTATTTTTAGTTTTTTAGGAACCTCCATACTGTTTCCCATAGTGGCTGTAGCAATTTACATTCCCACCAACAGTGTAAGAGGGTTCCCTTTTCTCCACACCCTCTCCAGCATTTGTTACTTGTAGACTTTTTAATGATGGCCATTCTGACTGGTGTGAGGTGGTACCTCACTGTAGTTTTTATTTGCATTTCTCTAATATTTAGCGATGTTGAGCATCTTTTCATGTGCCTATTGGCCATCCATATTTCTTCTTTGGAGAGAGGTCTGTTTAGGTCTTCTGCCCATTTTTTGGATTGGGCTGTTTGTTTGTTGTTGTTGAGTTGTATGAGCTGTTTGTATATTTTGGAAATTAAGCCCTTGTTGGTCACAGCATTTGTGAATATTTTCTCCCATTCTGTAGGTTTTCTTTTCATCTTGTTTATCATTTACTTTGCTGTGCAAAAGCTTGTGTTTGATTAGGTCCCATTTGTTTATTTTTGTATTTATTTCTATTGCCTTGGAGACGGAACTAAGAAAACATTTGTACAATTTATGTCAGAGAATGTTTTGCCTATGTTCTCTTCTAGGAATTTTATGGTATCGTGTCTTATGTTTTAAGTCTTTAAGCCATTTTGAGTTTGTTTTTGTGTATGGTGAGAGGGTGTGTTTTAACTCCATCCATTTACATGCAGCTGTCCAACTTTCCCAACACCACTTGCTGAAAGAGGCTGTCTTTTTCCCGTTTTATATTCTTGCCTCCTTTGTCGAAGATTAATTGACCTTAGGTGTGTGGGCTTATTTCTGGGCTCTCTATTCTGTTCCGTTGATCCGTATGTCTGTTTTTGTGCCAATACCATGCTGTTTTGATTACTGTAGCTTTGTAGTATTGTCTGAAGTCTGGGAGGGTTTTGCCTCCTGCTTTGTTCTTTTTCTTCAGGATTGCCTTGGCAATTCTAGGTCTTTTATGGTACCATGTAAATTTTAGGATTATTTGTTCTAGTTCTGTGAAACATGTCATGAGTAATTTGATATGGATCTCATTAAATCTGTAGATTGCTTTGGGTAGTATGGCCATTTTAACAATATTAATTCTTCCAATCCAAGAGCATGGGATATCTTTCCATTTCTTTGAGTCATCTTTAATTTCCTTTATTAATGTTTTATAGGTCTCAGCGAATAAGTCTTTCACCTCCTTGGTGAGGTTTATTCCTAAGTATTTTCTTTTGGGGGTTGCAATTTTAAAAGGTATTGTTTCTTTTACATTCCCTTTCTGATATTTTGTTGTTGGTGTAAAGAAATGCAACAGATTTCTGTATGTTAATCTTGTATCGGGCTACCTTGCTGAATTTTTCTAGTAGTTTTTGTGTGGAGTCTTTAGGGTTTTCTATATATAGTATCATATCATCTGCATATAATGACAGTTTTAGCTCTTCCCTTCCAATTTGGATACCTTTTTAAAATTTTTTTGATGTGGACCATTTTTAAAGTCTTTATTGAATTTTGTTACAATATTGCTTCTGTTTTATGTTTCGGTTCTTTGGCCACGAGGTACGTGGGATCTTAGCTTCCTGACCAGGGATCAAACCCACACCCACTGCATTGGAAGGTGAAGTCTTAACCACTGGACTGCCAGGGAAGTCCCCCCAATTTGGATACCTTTTATTTCTTTTTCTTGTCTGATTGCTGTGGCTAGGACTTCCAATACTATGTTGAATAGAAGAAGTGAGAGTGGGCATCCTTGTCTTGTTCCAGATTTTAGCAGGAAGGCTTTCAGCTTTTCACCATTGAGTATTATATTGTCTGTGGGTTTGTCATAAATAGCTTTTATTATCTGGAGATATGTTCCCTCTATACCCACTTTGGTAAGAGTTTTTTTTTTATCATGAATGGATGTTGAATTTTGTCAAATGCTTTTTCTGCATCTATTGAGATGATCATGTGTTTTTTGTCTTTTGTTTATGTGGTGTTATCACATTCATTGATTTCATATGCTGAACCATCCTTGTGAACTTGGGACGAATCCCACTTGGTCATGGTGTTACGATATTTTTTATGTGTTGCTGGATGCAGTTTGCTAATATTTTGTTGAGAATTTTTGCATCTATATTCATCAGATCTTGGCCTGTAATTATCCTTTTTGGTGGTGTCTTTGCTAGACATTGGTCTTTTAAAGAAATTTCTCCAGTGACTCTAAGTCAGTTGCTCAGGAGAGGGATCTAAACATGGGCATGTTTTAGAAGCCACCCAAGTGATTCTAATGTGCAGTCAGGGTAGAGAACCATTGTTCCAGGCCAAGAAGAGTTGAAGCCTAGCTGCTATCAGCAACTCCTTTCTCAATTCCCTGCTGGAGGTTAACCAAAAAAGTCCCAGGTTAGCTCAAGAGAGAGCAGAAATGGGGGCTCAGCTGGATGGAGGGAGGAACCACAGTGACTCTCCATTTGGAGAGGAAATTTTATGTTTTAGTTATAACTTAAAAGAAAGACCAACACAAACTGAAGGTTCTTCATCAGGAAGAGCAAACCTGAGCAGTGACACACACCAGGCCATGACAGAAGCAGCCAAGGGCTGTGCGGTGCTGTCATCATTTCTGAGCCAGGTCATTGTTTCTGAGCCAGGTGGGACTGAGCACAAGTCAGAAACTCCCATTTGTAATTAGAGGCCTAGGTTTTGCCCAGTGCAGGTAGATAGGGCCTCTATTTAGACAAAGCAGAGTTGTCCTATTCATCATCTGACTCCTTCTCTGTTTTAGAATGTTGTTGGCACCAAAAAAAAAAAAAAAAAAAAAAAAAAAAAAAATCTGGTGTGGTCCTTGAGGGAAATGATATAATTGTATATAATCTGTTTTTCCTAAAGTCTGGCTTCAAAACTTACTGGAGACCTACTGAGCATCTAAGAGCTGCCTGCCAGGACTGATAATCAGCTGGTACCTACCAACTATGTGGGAACAACTGTTGGGGTTTGTCAGAGGCCCGTGCTAATTGGTAGGATAACTGTTTTGACTGGTCAGGCATAATTTCCGAATGGTCAGTATCTGAAACATACCATTAAGCTTGGCCTGCGAGGACATGCCAAAGCAACCACACAGCTCCGAATTCTTTGTGTAACTCTATGAAATAGTGTGACCGAATGCTTGGGGGCAGTTAGCAACTTGAACTTATTGGAACTGGTATCTACACATTACTGCATTCATGTTCCCTCATCCCAACCCTGAAGTGTGTTCTTTGGAAAACAATCACTTGGAACATCCTATTAAGTTAATACACTGTGGTCATCTCTAATGAAGATGAAATGTTATTTGGGGGAAAATGTGGCCACAGAATTCATTTGCAACTTATAAGCCATTTGTGTCCCAGGTGAGCCTGGGAATAATGCTCAACACTGGCAAACCAATATGCTCAGCCGGAGGCTCCTTTTTGGGGCCTCTACCAACCCCCCTTACTTCCAGTGACCTAATACATGTGCTTCTTAATCAAAGAGGCATGAGCTCCCCCTTGCTCCCATGCCTGGGGGATATCATCTTTCTTTTACCTGGAAAAACCCACTTCTGATAGCTCTCATTCCACCCAAGGCACCTCTGCTTCTAGGCCCTCAAGGCTTATTGGCAGTTTGTGAAATTACAATTGGGAACAGATCTGGCTACACATGGGAGATGTTTCTGCATTGTATCACTGAGGTCACTCAAGGGCATATACGTGCATACTGATCATGCTGAGTGATTATTTTTCCTAAAAGACAGAAAAATAGGTCGTTCCCCCTTCCTTCCTCTCTAACACTCTTCACCCCCTTCTTCTTTCTTCTAGAACCGTCTAGGCAAATTTCTCTCAAGCTTTAATGTGCATCACCTATGGATCTTGTTAAAAATGCAAATTCTCATCTAGTAAGTCTGGAATAGAGCTTTGGATGCTGAATTTTTTTTAATGGAAGTATAGTTGATTTAGTTTCAGGTGTACAGCAAAGTGATTCAGTTATACATATTTTTCAGATTATTTTCCTTTATATGTTATTACAAAATATCGAGTATAGTTCCCTGTGCTATACAGTAAGTCCTTGTTGGTTATCTATTTTATATATAGTATGTGTTTATGTTAATCTCAAACTCCTAATTTATCCCTGCCCCCCCCTTTCCCCTTTGGTAACCATAAGTTTCTTTTCTATGTCTGTGGGTCTATTTCTGTTGTGTATATAAGTTCATTTGTATAATTTTTTTTAGATTCCACATATAAGCAATATCATATGATATTTGTTGTTCTCTGTCTGGCTTACTTCACTCAGTATGACAACCTCTGGGTCCCTCCATGTTGCTGCAAATGGCAGTATTTCCTTCTTTTTTTTTTTTTTTTTAAACATCTTTATTGAAGTATAATTGCTTCACAATGGTGTGTTAGTTTCTGCTTTATAACAAGTGAATCAGCTACACATATACACACGTTCCCATATCTCCTCCCTCCTGCATCTCCCTCCCTCCCACCCTCCCCATCCCACCCCCCCAGGCGGTCACAAAGCACTGAGCTGATCTCCCTGTGCTATGCGGCTGCTTCCCACTAGCTATCTATTTTACATTTGGTAGTGTATATATGTTATTTCCTTCTTTTTTATGGCTAAGTAGGATTCCATTGATAAATATACCACATCTTCTTTATCCATTCCTCTGTCAATAGACATTTAGGTTGCTTCCAGGTCTTGGCTATTGTAAATAGTGCTGCAATGAACACTGGGGTGCATGTATCTTTTCCAACTATGGTTTTCTCCAGATATATGGCCAGGAGTGGGATTGCAGGATCATATGCTAGCTGTATTTTTAGTTTTTTAAGGAACCTCCATACCGTTCTCCATAGTGGCTGCATCAGTTTACATTCCCACTGACAGTTGTAGGAGGATTCTTCTTTCTCCACTCTCTCCAGTATTTATTATCTGTAGACTTTTTGGTGATGGCCTTTCCGACCAGTGTGAGGTGATACCTCATTGTAGTTTTGATTTGCATTTCTCTAATAATTAGTGATGTTGAGCATCCTTTCATGTGTCTTTTGGCCATCTGTGTATCTTCTTTGGAGAAATATCTATTTAGATCTTCTGTCCATTTTTTGATTGGGTTGTTTTTTTGATATTGAGCTGTATGAGCTGTTTGTATATTTTGGAGATTAATTCCTTGTCAGTTGCATCACTTGCAAATATTTTCTCCCGTTCTGTAGGTTGCCTTTTCGTTTTGTTTATGGTTTCCTTTGCTATGCAAATGCTTTTAAGTTTAACTAGGTCCCATTTGTTTTTGTTTTTATTTCCATTACTCTAGGTGGTGTATCCAAAAAGATACTGCTGTGATTTATGTCAAAGAATGTTCTGCCTATGTTTTCCTCTAGCAGTTTTATAGTATCCAGTTTTACATTTAGGTCTTTAATCCATTTTGAGTTTATTTTGTGTGTGTGGTGTTAGAGAATGTTCTAATTTCATTCTTTGAAATGTAGCTGTCCAGTTTTCCCAGCACAACTTATTGAAGAGACTGTCTTTTCTCCATTGTATAGTCTTGCCTCCTTTGTCATAGATTAATTGACCATAGGTGCATGGGTTTATTTCTGGGCTTTCTATCCTGTTCCATTGATCTATATTTCTGTTTTTCTGCCAGTACCATACTGTTTTGATTACTGTAGCTTTGTAGTATAGTCTGAAGTCAGGGAGCCTGATTCCTCTATTGGATGCTGAATTTTTAATTGAATTATTTTTATAATTCACATAACATTATATTAGTTTTAGGAGTACAACATAATGATTTGATATTTGTATGTATTTCAAAATGATCACCACAGTAATCTAATTAATATCCTTCACTATACAGTTACTAAAAACATTTTTTCTTCTGATGAGAACTTTTAAGATCTATTTAACTTCCAAATATGCAATACTGTATTATTAACTATAGTCATCATGCTGTATATTACATCTCCATGACTTACTTATTTTATAACTTGAAGCTTGTACCTTTTGATCCCCTTCACTATTTTACCCACCCCCTGACTATGACAACCACCAATTTGTTCTCTGTATCTATTTTTTTGGTTTTGTTTAGATTCCACATATAAATGAGACCATATGGTATTTGCCTTTCTCTGGCGTATTTTACTTAGCATGATGTCCTCAGGTCCATTAGTGTTGCCACAAATGGCAAGATTTTATTTTTTTTTATTGCTGATTAATATTCCTGTGTGTGTATATACACACATGTCACTTATATATGTATACGTGTCTGTTTTTATGCAAAACTATACTGTGATTACTATAATTTTGTATCACTAGTATAGTTTGAAGTCAATGATGCCTCCAGTGTTTTTTTTTCTAAAGATTGCTTTGACTATTTGGGGTCTTTTGTGATTCCATACAAATTTTAGGATTTTTATTCTATTTCTGTGAAAAATGCCATTGGAATTTTGATAGGGATTGTAGTGAATCGGTAGCTTGCTTTGAGTAGTATGGACATTGTAACAATATTGATTCTTTTAATCTATGAGCATGGAATATCTTTCCATTTATTTTTGTCATCCTCAATTTCTTTCATTAATGTCTTCAGTGTATAGGTATTTCATCTCCTTCATTAAATTTATTCCTGGGTATTTTATTCTTTTTGGTGTAATTTTAAATGGGATTGTTTTCTTAATTTCCCTTTCTGAGAGTTTGTTATTAATGTATAGAAATGCAATTGATTTTTGTATGTTGATTTTGTATTCTGCAACTTTACTGAATTTGTTTATTAGTTCTAACAGTTTTTTTGGTGGCGTCTTTAGGATTGTCTATAAATAGTATCATGTCATCTGCAAATAGTGACAGTTTTACTTTGTCCCTTCCAATCTGGATGCCTTTTCTTTTTTTTCCTTGCCTATTTGCTCTTGCAAAGACAATACTATGTTGAATAAAAGTGGCAAGAGTGGGCATCCTTGTCTTGTTCCTGATCTTAGGGGAAAAGCTTTCAGCTTTGCACTTTTGAGTATGATGTTAGTTGTGGACTTGTCATATATGACCTTTATTATGTTAACGTACATTCTGTCTACATACACTTTGTTGAGAGTTTTTATCATAAACAGATGTTGAATTTTGTCAAATGCTTTTTCTCCACCTATTGAGATGATCAAATGATTTTTATCCTTCATTTTGTTAATGTGGTATATCACATATTGATTGCTTTGTGGATACTGAACCGTCATTGCATTCCTGGAACAAATCTCATTTTATCATGGTCTTTGATCCTTTTAGTGTATTGTTGAATTTGGTTTGCTAATATTTTATTGAGGATTTTTGCATGTATGTTCATCAGGGATATTGGCCTGTAATTTTCTTTTTTGTGTCACCCTTGTCTGGTTTTTAGTTTCAGGGTAATGCTGGCCTCATAAAATGAGTTTGCAAGAGTTCTCTCCTCTTGTATTTTTTGGAGGAGTTTGAGGAGAATTGATATTAATTCTTCTTTGAATGCTTGGTAGAATTCACAAGTGAAGCTGTCTGGTCCTGGACTTTTGCTTGTTGGGTGGTTTTTGATTACTGACTCAATCTCCTTACTTGTATTGGTCTGTTCAGATTTTCTATTTCATCGTGATTCAGTCTGGGTAGGTTGTATGTTTCTAGGTATTTATCCATGTCTTCTAGGTTGTCTAATTTGTTGGCATATAATTGTTCAGAGTAGTCCCTATGATACTTATATTTCTGTGGTATCAGTTGTTATAGCTCCTCTTTCATTTCTGATTTTATTTGAGTCCTCTGTCTCTTTTGCTTGGTGAGTCTAGCTAAGACTTATAAATTCTGTTTATCTTTTCAAAGAACCAGCTCTTTGTTTCATTGATCTTTTCTATTGGCTTTTTAGTCTCTACTTCTGCTCTAAAATTTGTTATTGTTCTCCCTTCTACTAATTTTGACCTTCATTTATTCTTCTTTTTTCTATTTCCTTGAGGTGTAAAGTTAGGTTGTTTGAGACTTTTCTTGTTTCTTGAGGTAGGCATTTATCACTGTGAACTTCCCTCTTAGAACTGTTTTTGCTGTACCCCACAAGTTTTGGTATGTAATATTCCCATTTTCATTTGTCTCAAAATATTTTATTTCTCTTTTGACCCACTGAATGTTCAGTAGCATGTTGTTTAATTTCCACATATTTGCAAATTTTCCAGTTTTCTTCTTGAAATTGATTTCTAGTTTCATACTATTGAGGTCAGAAATGATTATTTATATCATTTCAATCTTACATTTATTAAGATTTGTTTTTTGGCCTGTCATATGATCTATCCTAGGAAGCGTTCCATGTGCACTTGAGAAGACTGTGTGTTCTGTTGCTGTTAGATGGAATATTCTATATATATCTGTTAAATTCATCTGGTCTAACATATTGTTTAAAGCTGATGTTTCTTCATTGATTCTCTGTCTGGATGATCTATCCATTGATATAAGTGGGGTATTAAAGCCCCCTGCTATTTTTATATTGCTGTCTGTTTCTCCTCTTAGGTCTGTTAATATTTGACTTTATATATTTAGGTGCTCCTATGTTGGGAGCATAAATATTTACAAATGTTATATCCTCTTGTGGATTGACCCCTTTATCATTATGCAGTTCCCTTCTTTGTCTCTTATACCAGAAAAATTAGACTTTTAAACAAAGACTGTCATAAATATAGCTACCCCCAGTTTCTTTTGCGCTCCATTTGCATGAAATATCTTTTTATATATCTTTTATCCCTTCATTTTCAGTTTGTGTGTTCTTACATTTGAAGGGAGTCTCTTGTAGGCAGCATATACATGGGTCTTGTTTTTTTCTATCCATTCAGCTACTCTGTCTTTTGAATTGCGAATTTAGTCCATTTACCTTTAAAGATATATTGGTATGTATGTACTTAATGCTTTCTGGCTGTTTTGTAGTCCTCTCTGTTCCTTTCTTCTGCTCCTGCTTTCTTCCTTTTTTTTTTTAGAAATTCACGTTCTTTTATTTATTTATTTATGACTGTGTTGAGTCTTTGTTTCTGTGCGAGGGCTTTCTCTAGTTGCGGCAAGTGGGGACCACTCTTCATCGCGGTGCGCGGGCCTCTCACCATCGCGGCCTGTCTTGTTGCGGAGCACAGGCTCCAGACACGCAGGCTCAGTAATTGTGGCTCACGGGCCCAGTTGCTCTGTGGCATGTGGGATCTTCCCAGACGAGGGCTCGAACCCGTGTCCCCTGCATTGGCAGGCAGATTCTCAACCACTGCGCCACCAGGGAAGCCCCTGCTTTCTTCCTTTGTGGTTTGATGACTTTCTTAAGTGGTATACTTATATTCCTTTTTTTTATTTTTTGTGATTATATTTTTGCTTTGTGGTTACTATGAGGCTTATATATTATAGAGTATATCCCTAACAGTCTATTTTAAATGGATAAAAACTTGTTTGTTGTAAACTTAAACCCTTCTAAAGCTTAACATTTTTACTCTTACCCCTTCCCCATGTTTTATGACTTTGATGTGACATTTTATATCTTTTTATCTTGTGTATCCTTAAAGAATTATTGTAATCATAGTTATTTTTACCACGTTTGTCTTCTTACCTTCATACTAGCTTTATAAGTGATTAATCCACTACATGTTCTGTATATTTACCTTTCTATTGAGGTTTATGTTTTCTTGTTACTAATTATTGCCCTTTCTTTTCAGCTTAAATAAGCCCCTTTAACATTTCTTGTAAGGCTGGTTCAGTAGTGATGAACTCCCTTGCCTTCTGCTTATCTGGAAAACTCTTTCTCTCTCCAATTCTTTTTTTTTTTTTTTCTGGTGATGCTTTATTATTTTTTTTTAATTCTTGAATTTTATTATATTTACTTTTTTATACAGTAGATTATTATTTGTCATCAATTTTAAACACATCAGTGTATACATGTCAATCCCAATTGCCCAATTCATCACACCACCATCCCCACCCCGCCGTGGCATTCCCCCCTTGGTGTCCATACGTTTGTTCTCTACATCTGTGTCTCAACTTCTGCCCTACAAACCGGTTCATCTGTACCATTTTTGTAGGTTGCACATACATGCGTTAATATACGATATTTGTTTTTCTCTTTCTGACTTACTTCACCCTGTATGACAGTCTCTAGATCCATCCACGTCTCAACAAATGACTCAATTTCGTTCCGTTTTATGGCTGAGTAATATTCCATTGTATATATGTACCACATCTTCTTTATCCATTCGTCTGTCGATGGGCATTTAGGTTGCTCTCATGACCTAGCTATTGTAAATAGTGCTGCAATGAACATTGGGGTGCATGCGTCTTTTTGAATTATGGTTTTCTCTGGGTATATGCCCAGTAGTGAGATTGCTGGATCATATGGTAATTTTATTTTTTAGTTTTTTAAGGAACCTCCATACTGTTCTCCATAGTGGCTGTATCAATTTACATTCCCACCAACAGCGCAAGAGGGTTCCCTTTTCCCCACACCCTCTCCAGCATTTGTTGTTTGTAGATTTTCTGATGAAGCCCATTCTAACTGGTGTGAGGTAATACCTCATTGTAGTTTTGTATTGCATTTCTCTAACAATTAGTGATGTTGAGCAGCTTTTCATGTGCTTCTTGGCCATCTATATGTCTTCTTTGGAGAAATGTCTATTCAGGTCTTCTGCCCATTTTTGGATTGGGTTGTTTGTTTCTTTAATATTGAGCTGCGTGAGCTGTTTATATATTTTGGATATTAATCCTTTGTCCGTTGATTTGTTTGCAAATATTTTCTCCCATTCTGAGGGCTGTCTTGTCGTCTTGTTTATGGTTTCCTTTGCTGTGCAAAAGCTTTTAAGTTTCATTAGGTCCCAATTGTTTATTTTTGTTTTTATTTCCATTACTATAGGAGGTGGATCAAAAAAGATTTTGCTGTGATTTATGTCAAAGAGTGTTCTTCCTATGTTTTCCTCTAAGAGTTTTACAGTGTCCGGTCTTACATTTAGGTCTCTAATCCATTTTGAGTTTATTTTTGTTTTTGGTGTTTGGGAGTTTTCTAATTTCATTCTTTTACATGTAGCTGTCCAGTTTTCCCAGCACCACTTATTGAAGAGACTGTCTTTTCTCCATTGTATATCCTTGCCTCCTTTGTCATAGATTAGTTGACCATAGGTGCATGGGTTTATCTCTGGGCTTTCTGTCTTGTTCCATTGATCTATGTTTCTGTTTTTGTGCCAGTACCATATTGTCTTGATTATTGTAGCTTTGTAGTATAGTCTGAAGTCAGGGAGTCTGATTCCTCCAGCTCCGTTTTTTTGCCTCAAGACTGCTTTGGCTATTCGGGGTCTTTTGTGTCTCCATACAAATTTTAAGATTTTTTGTTCTAGTTCCGTAAAAAATGCCATTGGTGATTTGATAGGGATTGCATTGAATCTGTAGATTGCTTTGGGTAGTATAGTCATTTTCACAATATTGATTCTTCCAATCCAAGAACATGGTATATCTCTCCATCTGTTGGTATCATCTTTAATTTCTTTCATCAGTGTCTTATAGTTTTCTGCATACAGGTCTTTTGTCTTAGGTAGGTTTATTCCTAGGTATTTTATTCTTTTTGTTGCAGGGGTAAATGGGAGTGTTTCCTAAATTTCTCTTTCAGATTTTTCTTCATTAGTGTATAGGAATGCAAGAGATTTCTGTGCATTAACTTTGTATCCTGCAACTTTACCAAATTCCTTGATTAGCTCTAGTAGTTTTCTGGTGGCATTTTTAGGATTCTCTATGTATAGTATCATGTCATCTGCAAACAGTGACAGTTTTACTTCTTCTTTTCCAATTTCTATTCCTTTTATTTTTTTCTTCTCTGATTGCCATGGCTACAACTTCCAAAACTATGTTGAATAATAGTGGTGAGAGTGGACATCCTTGTCTTGTTCCTGACCTTAGAGGAAATGCTTTCAGTTTTTCACCATTGAGAATGATGTTTGCTGTGGGTTTCTCGTATATGGCCTTTATTATGTTGAGGTAAGTTCCCTCTATGCCCACTTTCTGGAGAGTTTTTATCATAAATGGGTGTTGAATTTTGTCAAAAGATTTTTCTGCATCTATTGAGAAGATCATATGGTTTTTATTCTTCAATTTGTTAATATGGTATATCACATTGATTGATTTGCGTATATTGAAGAATGCTTGCATCCCTGGGATAAGTCCCACTTGATCATGGTGTATGATCCTTTTAATGTGTTGTTGGATTCTGTTTGCTAGTATTTTGTTGAGGATTTTTGCATCTATATTCATCAGTGATACTGGTCTGTAATTTTCTTTTTTTGTAGTACCTTTGTCTGGTTTTGGTATCCGGGTGATGGTGGCCTCATAGAATGAGTTTGGGAGTGTTCCTTCCTCTGCCATTTTTTGGAAGAGTTTGAGAAGGATGGGTGTTAGCTCTTCTCTAAATGTTTGATAGAATTCACCTGTGAAGCCATCTGGTCCTGGATTTTGTTTGTTGGAAGATTTTTTATCACAGTTTCAATTTCATTACTTGTGATTGGTCTGCTCATATTTTCTATTTCTTCCTGGTTCAGTCTTGGAAGGTTATACCTTTCTAAGAATTTGTCCATTTCTTCCAGGTTGTCCATTTGATTGGCATAGAGTTGCTTGTAGTAGTCTCTTAGGATGCTTTGTATTTCTGTGGTGTCTGTTGTAACTTCTCCTTTTTCATTTCTAATTTTATTGATTTGAGTCCTCTCCCTCTTTTTCTTGATGAGTCTGGCTAATGGTTTATCAATGTTGTTTATCTTCTCAAAGAACCAGCTTTTAGTTTTATTGATCTTTGCTATTGTTTTCTTTGTTTCTATTTCATTTATTTCTGCTCTGATCTTTATGATTTCTTTCCTTCTTCTACCTTTGGGTTTTGTTTGTTCTTCTTTCTCTAGTTCCTTTAGGTGTAAGGTTAGATTGTTTATTTGAGATTTTTCTTATTTCTTGAGGTGGGCTTGTATAGCTATAATCTTCCCTCTTAGAACTGCTTTTGCTGCATCCCATAGGTTTTGGATCGTCGTGTTTTCATTGTCATTTGTCTCTAGGTATTTTTTGATTTCCTCTTTTATTTCTTCAGTGATCTCTTGGTTATTTAGTAACATATTGTTTAGCCTCCACGTGTTTGTGTTTTTTACGGGTTTTTTCCCTGTAATTCATTTCTAATCTCATAGCATTGTGGTCAGAAAAGATGCTTGATATGATTTCAATTTTCTCAAATTTACTGAGGCTTGATTTGTGACCAAGATGTGATCTATCCTGGAGAATGTTCCGTGTGCACTTGAGAAGAAAGTGTAATCTGCTGTTTTTGGAGGGAATGTCCTATAAATATCAATTAAATCTATCTGGTGTATTGTGTCATTTAAAGCTTCTGTTTCCATATTTATTTTCATTTTGGATATGATCTGTCCATTGGTGTAAATGAGGTGTTAAACTCCCCCACTATTACTGTGTTACTGTTGATTTCCTCTTTTATAGCTGTTAGCAGTTGCCTTATGTATTGAGGTGCTCCTATGTGGGGTGCATATATATTTATAATTGTTATATCTTCTTCTTGGATTGATCCCTTGATCATTATGGAGTGTCCTTCCTTGTCTCCTGTAACATTCTTTATTTTAAAGTCTATTTTATCTGATATGAGTATAGCTACTCCAGCTTTCTTTTGATTTCCTTTTGCATGGAATATCTTTTTCCATCCCCTCACTTTCAGTCTGTATGTGTCCCTAGGTCTAAAGTGGGTCTCTTGTAGACTGCATATATACGGGTCTTGTTTTTGTATCCATTCAGCAAGCCTGTGTCTTGGTTGGAGCATTTAATCCATTCACGTTTAAGGTAATTATCGATATGTATGTTCCTATGACCATTTTCTTAATTGTTTTGGGTTTGTTTTTGTAGGTCCTTTTCTTCTCTTGTGTTTCCCACTTTGAGAAGTTTCTTTAGCATTTGTTGTAGAGCTGGTTTGGTGGTGCTGAATTCTCTTAACTTTTGCTTGTCTGTAAAGCTTTTGATTTCTCCATCAAATCTAAATGAGATCCTTGCTGGGTAGAGTAATCTTGGTTGTAGGTTCTTCCCTTTCATCACTTTAAGTATATCATGCCACTCCCTTCTGGCTTGCAGAGTTTCTGCTGAGAAATCAGCTGTTAACCTTATGGGAGTTCCCTTGTATGTTATTTGTCGTTTTACCCTTGCTGCTTTCAGTAATTTTTCTTTGCCTTTAATTTTTGCCAATTTGATTACTATGTGTCTCGACGTGTTTCTCCTTGGGTTTATCCTGTATGGGACTCTCTGTGCTTCCTGGACTTGGGTGGCTATTATTTCCTTTCCCGTGTTAGGGAAGTTTTCGACTATAATCTCTTCAAATATTTTCTCTGGTCCTTTCTCTCTCTTTTCTCCTTCTGGGACCCCTATAATGTGAATGTTGTTGCGTTTAATTTTGCCCCAGAGGTCTCTTAGGCTGTCTTCATTTCTTTTCATTCTTTTTTCTTTATTCTGTTCCACAGCAGTGAATTCCACCATTCTGTCTTCCAGGTCACTTATCCGTTCTTCTGCCTCAGTTATTCTGCTATTGATTCCTTCTAGTGTAGTTTTCATTTCAGTTATTGTACTGTTCATCTCTGTTTGTTCTTTAATTCTTCTAGGTCTTTGTTAAACATTTCTTGCATCTTCTCGATCTTCGCCTCCATTCTTTTTCCGAGGTGCTGGATCATCTTCACTCTCATTATTCTGATTTCTTTTTCTGGAAGGTTGCCTATCTCCACTTCATTTAGTTGTTTTTCTGGGGTTTTATCGTGTTCCTTCATCTGGTACATAGCCCTCTGCCTTTTCATCTTGTCTATCTTTCTGTGAATGTGGTTTTTGTTCCACAGGCTGCAGGATTGTAGTTCTTCTTGCTTCTGCTGTCTGTCCTCTGGTGGATGAGGCTATCTAAGAGGCTTGTGTAAGTTTCCTGATGGGAAGGACTGGTGGTGGGTAGAGCTGACTGTTGCTCTGGTGGGCAGAACTCAGTAAAACTTTAATCTGCTTGACTGCTGGTGGGTGGGGCTGGGTTCCCTCCCTGTTGGTTGTTTGGCCTGAGGCAACCCAACACTGGAGCCTACCTGGGCTCTTTGCTGGGGCCAATGACAGAGTCCGGGAGGGCTCACGCCAAGGAGCACCCCCCAGAACCTCTGCCGCCAGTGTCCTCATCCCCACGGTGAGCCCCATCCACACCCCACCTCCGCAGGAGACCCTCCAACACTAGCAGGTAGGTCTGGCTCAGTCTCCCCTGTGGTCACTGCTCCTTTCCCTGGGTCCCGATGTGCACACTGCTTTGTGTGTGCCCTCCAAGAGTGGAGTCTCTGTTTCCCCCAGTCCTGTTGAAGTCCTGCAGTGAAATCCCACTAGGCTTCAAAGTCTGATTCTCTAGGAATTCCTCCTCCTGTCTCCGGACCCCCAGGTTGGGCAGCCTGACGTGGGGCTCAGAACCTTCACTCCAGTGGGTGGACTTCTGTGGTATAAGTGTTCTCCAGTCTGTAAGTCACCCAACCAGCAGGTATGGGATTTGATTTTACTGTGATTGCGCCCCTCCTACCGTCTCATTGTGCCTTCTCCTTTGTCTTTGGATGTGAGGTACCCTTTCTGGTGAGCTCCAGTGTCCTCCTGTCAATGATTGTCCAGCAGCTAGCCGTGACTCTGGTGTTCTCACAAGAGGGAGTGAGAGAACGTCCTTCTACTCTGCCATCTTAGTTCCTTCCTCTGGTGATGCTTTAAACAGTGTCAGTACAAAGATACTCTCCCCAAGTATTTTTATTTCCAGGAGGTGTTTCCTGTCTTGGCTGCAAAGCACTGTATCATGCAGGCCTATGCTGAGTACCACCAGTCTATCCTTTTTCCGTCCTTTGTGCTTAGTCTAGTTTCATTTGCTCGTAGGGTACCACATGTGGAGGTAGTGCACTGGGCACTTCACACAAGAGTTCCTAGTGCGAAACGACTGCGCCAGCACCTCAGCTTAGACGCTGCTGATGACTCTGTGTCTCTCTCTCCAATTCTGAATGATAACTTCTCTGGGTAGAGTATTTTTGATTGGAAGTTTCTTTCTTTCAGCACTTTGAAGATACTGTGCCACTCCCTTCTAGGCTACCAATCCTGCTAAACAATCTGCTGTAGTCTTATGGGCGTTCCCTTGTACCTAACAAGTTGTTTTTCTCTTGCTGCTTTTGAGATTCTCTCCTTGTCTTTAACTTTTGACGTTTTAATTATGTGTTTAATTATAATGTCTCTTTTGGGTTTATTTTATTAGGAACACTCTGGGCTTCCTGGAACTGGATGTCCATTTTCTTTCCCAGAGTAGGGAAGTTTTCAGCCATTGTTTCTTGAAATAAGTTTTCTGCTCCTTTCTATCTTCTTTTTCTGTGACCCCTATGATCTGAATGTTAGCGTGTTTGATGTTGTCCCACAGCTCCTTAAGCTATCTTCACTCGGTTTTATTCTTTTTTTTTTTGGCTGGGGGGCCAGGAGGCTGCTCTAATTGGGTGAGTTCCACTGCCTTGTCTTTGAGTTGACTGATGCTTTCTTCTGCTTCATCTAGTCTGCTGTTGAACATCCCTAGTGTATTTTTTCAGTTCAGTAATTGTATTCTTCAGCTCTGTGACTTCTGTGGTACTTTATTATATTTTCTATCTCTTTGTTGAATTTTTCATTGTGTTCATCCATTCTTCTCCCTAGTTTTATGAGCATCTTTATGACCATTACTTTGAACTCTTTTTCAGGTAAATACCTTAGCTCTATTTCATTGAGGTCTCCCCCACCCCCCCACCACACACTGAGGTTTTATCTTGCTCTTTCATTTGGAACATATTTCTGTTTCTTCATTTTGCTTAACTCTTTGTGTTGGTTTCCGTACTGTAGATGAAACAACCACCTCTCCCAGTCTTGAAGGAGTGGCCTCATGTAGGAGGTGAACATTGTCTTTCAACCCTGTCCCAGCTCTTTGTCATCTCTCAAACTTTTGTGCTTGTCACAGCAGCCTATTATATTTTTAATAGCTCACACTGACCAGGTGATCAGTAGTATTCCTGGGATGGCAGCTGCACATACCAGAGGTCTAGATGAGTGTATAAGCTCTTTCCTAAGAGATACTAGAGCAATGCAGAGGGAGAGTGCAAAGACAGCATCCACAGCCTGCATTCCTTGAGAGTAGTTTTGTAGTCCAACAGATGTGTACCAAACCTGAAGCCTGCCCCTCAGGCCATAGCTCCAGTACAAATAAAGAGGATTCCTCCACAGAAAGGCTGGGGGATGTTCCTCAGTCTGCTGTCTGCACAGTACCCTAGGGGTGACAGCCCTCCAAGAACCAGCTATCTGATTGCCACAGTCCTGTGGGACACAGAATTCAAGTTCCCCTGATCACCTGAGCCAGGCAATCAAGGGGCATCCCTGGTGTGGCAGCTGCAAAAACTAGTGCACCAGACATAAAAACCAGGGCACCAGCTGCATGTAAAGCTCCCCTCCAGGAAACATGTGCTCGGGAGCACAGCAGAGGGAGAGTGCAAAGTTAGTGCCTACCCTCTGAGGTCTCTAGAAAGGATTACAGTCAGTCCCTAGATGCATGTTTAATTAGAAGTCGGCCTCTCAGACTGCAGCCATGATGACTGGCTAATAAGACTCCTTTGCAGATATACCAGGGTTCTGGCTCTGTTGCCTCTTGCTGAGCCCCAGGGGTGATGATAGCTGTTTAAGAACACTTTTCTCCATTGGTTATAGTCCTGTAGGACCCACAAGCATAAGCCCCACTGGCTGTCAAGAGTCAGGCTATGTAGTGGTGTCCCTTGGCAGCAGACAGGGCTATGGGCTCCTTGCGGGGTGACATTGATTATTACAGCCTCTTGGGACCAAGAATTCAAACTCCCCTAGCCTCCAGAACCAGGCAGGCAAGAGGCCTTCCCTGGGCAGCAGCCACTAAGATTGGGGCACCAAATGCATGTGAAAGCTCCATTCCAGGAGATAGTGGTGCTCTGGGGCATGGCAAAAGGAGAGTGTGAAGATGGTGCCCAGAAGTCTCAGTCCTGGAGAGTGCTCCAGCAGGCTTCTAGATTTGTGTGTTAAATTAGATATCTGCCCTCAGGCTGATGCTTTAATATAAGCAGGTGAGCCTCCTTTCCTTTAAGTCTGGGTATGATCAGCTGTCTCTGAGCTGGGTCCTGGGATGTAAGCTGTAAGCCCCATTGGTTTTCCAAGTTACATTTTTGGGGGGCCCATCTCTCAGATAACAGGTCCCAAAAGTTAAGGTGCCCAATGTGGAGTTTGAACCCTTTGCTCCTTGGGGAGAAGCTCCAGGTTTTGAGTTTTCTCCCAATTGTTGGTCACCTCACTGGGGGCAGGGTTTATGTCCCAGTCCCTCCTACTTGCTTTGATGTGGTTTTCTTCTTGTTTGCCTAATGTGTGGTTGTCATTCAGGCACCCTTTAGGATTTTTTAGGAAGAAATTGTTCCATATGTAGATGCAGACTCAGTGTATCTGTGGGAGGAGGTGATTCAGGATTTTCCTGTATCACCGTCTTAAACTGGAACCCCAAATCTTGTGTTTATTGACATTTTTTACCAAGAGGCTCCAGGTTTCATCAGATGCTTAAAGAACCTGGAAGGTTACCAACCACTGAAGGAGAAGGATTTAAGGTAAAAGCAGTCCTCCTGGTCAGGCAAATATGTCCAAAGCCAGTTACTGCTCCTCCTGCTACAGCCAAGTATACCAAAGTCTTGCCAACCACATCTTTTTGTCTGACCAGGTGATGCTAGAAGGTGTGAACTGAGAAGATAAAAGAGTAAGGCTCTGAAGGATCCAGCGTGACAAGGTTGTTCACAAACACACAAAGGGTAGGGAAAATGTAAAAATGCCCCCTTGACACCGACAACTGGAAGTTCTTTTCTTTAAATTATTATTGTGATAAAATATACATAACAATTTAACATTTTAACTATTTTAAGTGTACAATTCAGTGGCATTAAGTACATTCATATTGTTGTACTATCACCACTATCCATCTTTAAAACTTTTTCATCATCCCAAACTAAACTTTGTACCCATTAAACAATGATTCCCCATTATCCCTTTCTCCCCGTCCCTGGTAACCACTATTCTACTTGGTTTCTATGAATTTGACTACACTAGGTAAGTGGAATCATACAGTATTTGTCCCTTTGTATCTGGCTTCTGTCACTTTAATGTTTTCAAGATTCATCCATGTTGTAGCATGTATCAGAATTTCATTCCTTTTTAAGGCTGTTAGTTGTGGGGTTTTCATATATGGTCTTTATTATTTTGAGGTAGCAGTAGTTTCTTTCTACTAGTTTTTTTAGTGTTTTTATCATGAAAGGGTGTTGAATTTTGTCAAGTGCTTTTTCTGCATCCGTTGAGATGGTCATGTGTTTTTTCCCTTCATTATGCTAATGTGGTATATTACAGTGATTAATTTTCATATGTTGAAACATCCTTACATTCCAGAACTAAATCCTACCTCTTCCTGGTGTTTATTCCTTTTATTATGCTGCTAAATTTGGTTTGCTAGTATTTTGTTCAGGATTTCATCATCAATAATCAGAAGAGATATTATTCTTTAGTTTTCATTTCTTATAGCAGCTTTGTCTGGCTTTGGTATCAGGGTATTGCTGGCCTCATAGAATGAGTTAGAGAGTGTTAGTGTTCCCTCCCCTTCAAATTTCAGGAAGAGTTTGAGAAGAATTGGTATAAATTATTTTTTTAAATATTGGGTAGAATTCACCAGTGAGGCTTTCTGGTACAGGGCTTTTCTTTGTTGGGAGGTCTTTGATTACTGATTCAATCTCCTTACCACTCATAGGTCTAGTCATATTTTTATTTCTTCATGATTCAGTCTTGGTGGGTTGTATGTTTCTAGGAAATTGTCCATTACATCTAGGTTATCCAATTTATTGGTGTACAGTTATTCATAGTACTCTCATTTAATATTTTTTTTAATTTCTATAAAATCAGTAGTAATGTTGACACTTTCATTTCAGATTTTAATAATTTGAGTGCTCTATTTTGTTCATAGTCAATGTAGCTAAAGTTGTCTATTTTGTAGATCTTTAGGGAGAACTAATTTTTGGTTTCCCTGATTTTCTCTGCTGTTTCTCTATTCCTTATCTCCACTCTTATAATTTCCTTTCTTCTACTAGCTTTGGGTTTAGTTTGCCCTTCTTATTTCAGTTCCTTAAGGACTAAAGTTAGGTACTTTGAGATCTTTCTTTTTAATTTTTTATTTTATATTGGAGTATAGTTGATTTACAATGTTGTGTTAGTTTCAGGTATACAGAAAGTGATTCAGTTATACATATACCTATTCTTTTTCACATTCTTTTCCCATAGGTTATTACAGAATATTGAGTAGAGTTCCCTGTGCTATACAGAAGGTCCTTGCTGGTTATCTATTTTAAATATAGCAGTGTGTACATGTCAATCCCAAACTCCCAATCTATCCCTCCCCCACCTCACCCTTCCCCCCTGGTAACCATAGGTTCGTTTTCTAAGTCTGTGAGTCTGTTTCTGTTTAGTAAATAAGTTCATTTGTATCATTTTAAAAGATTCCTCATATAATCAATATCATATGATATTTGTCTTTCTCTGATTTACTTCACTTAGTATGATAATCTCCAGGTCCATCCATGTTGCTGCAAATGACATTATTTTTTTCTTTTTAATGTCTGAATAATATTCCATTGTATGTATGTACCATGTCTTCTTTATCCGTTCCTCTGTTGATGGACACTTAGGTTGCTTCCATGTCCTGGCTACTGTAAGTAGTGCTGCAATGAATATTGGGGTGCGTGTATGTTTTTGAGTTACAGTTTTCTCCAGATATATGCCCAGGAGTGGGATTGCAGGATAACGTGGTAGTGCTATTTTTAGTTTTTTAAGAAACCCGCATACTGTTCTCTATAGTGCTTGTACCAATTTACATTCCCACCAACAGTGCAAGAGGGTTCCCTTTTCTCCACACCCTCTCCAGCATTTATTGTTTCTATACTTTTTGATGATGGCCATTTTGCTGGTGTGAGGTGATATCTCATTGTAGTTTTGATTTGCATTTCTCTAATAATTAGTGATGTTGAGCATCCTTTCATGTGCCTTTTGGCCATCTGTATGCCTTCTTTGGAGAAATGTCTAATTAGGTCTTCTGCCCATTGTTTGATTGGGTTGTTTGTTTTTTTTTAATATTGAGCCCCATGATCTGTTTGTGTGGTTTGGAGATTAATCCCTGTGGGTTGCATTGTTTGCAAATATTTTCTCCCTTTCTGTGGGTTCTCTTTTCATTTTGTTTATGGTTTCCTTTGCTGTACAAAAGTTTTTGAGTTTAATTAGGTCCCACTTGTTTATTTTTGTTTTTATTTTGATTACTCCTCTAGGAGACAGATAGAAAAAGATACTGCTGTGATTTATGTCAGACTGTTCTGCCTGTGTTTTCCTCTAAGGGTTTTATGGTGTCTGGTCTTACATTTAAGTCTTTCAGTTTATTTTTGTGTATAGTGTTTGTTAGAGAATCTTCTAATTTCATTCTTTTACATGTAGCTGTCCAGTTTTCCCAGCACAGCTTATTGAAGAGACTGTCTTTTCTACATCATCTAGTCTTGCCTCCTTTGTCGTAGATTAATTGACCATAGATGCGTGGGTTTATTTCTGGGCTTTCTTTCCTGTTCCGTGATCTGTATTTCTGTTTTTGTGCCAGTACCATACTGTTTCAATGACTAACTTTCTGGTATGATCTGAAGACGGGAAGCGTGATTCTTCCAGCTCCGTTTTTCTTTCTGAAGATTGCTTTGCCCATTTGGGGTCTTTTGTGTCTCCATACAAATTTTAAGATTTTTTGTTCTAGTTCTGTGAAAAATGCCATTGGTAATTTGATAGGGATTGCACTGAATCTGTAGATTGCCTTGGGTAGTATAGTCATTTTGCCAATGTTGATTCTTCCAATCCAAGAACATGGTATATCTTTCCAACTGTTTGTGTCATCTTTGATTTCCTTCATCAGCATCTTACAGTTTTCAGAGTACTGGTCTTTGGTCTCCTTAGGTAGGTTTATTCCTAAGTAAGTATTTTATTCTTTTTGATGAGATGGTAAATGGGATTGTTTCCTTATTTCTCATTCTGATCTTTCATTGTTAGTGTATAGGAATGCAAGAGATTTCTGTGTATGAATTTTGTATCCTGCAACTTTACCAAATTCATTGATGAGCTCCAATAGTTCCTCTGGTAGCATCTTTAGGATTTTCTATATATAGTATCATGTCATCTGCAAATAGTGGCAATTATACTTCTTCTTTTCCCATTTGGATTCCTTTTATTTCTTTTTCTTCTCTGATTGCCACAGCTAGGACTTCAAGATTATGTTGAATTAAAGTGGCAAGACAGGACATCCTTGTCTTCTTCCTGATCTTACAGGAAATGCTTTCAGTTTTTGACCATTGAGTATGGTGTTAGCTGTGGGTTTGTCATATGTGGTCTTTATTATGTTGAGGTAGGTTCCCTCCATGCCCACTTTCTGGAGAGTTTTAATCATAAATGGGTATTGAATTTTATCAAAAGCTTTTTCTGCATCTATTGAGATGATCATATGGTTTTTTTATTCTTCAGTTTGTTGATGTGGTGTATCACACTGATTGATTTGCAGATATTGAAAAAATCCTTGTTTCCCTGGGATAAATGTCACTTGATCACGGTGTATGATCCTTTTAATGTATTGTTGGATTCAGATTGCTAGTATTTTGTTGAGGATTTTTGCATCTATGTTCATCAGTGATATCGGCCTGTAATTTTCTTTCTTTTGTGGTATCTTTGTCTCGTTTTGGTATCCTGGTGATGGTGACCTCATAGAATGAGTGTGGGAGTATTCCTTCCTCTGCGATTTTTTGGAATAGTTTCAGAAGGACAGGTATTAACTCTTCTCTAAATGTTCGATAGAATTCGCCTGTGAAGCAGTCTGGTCTTGGACTTTGGTTTGGTGGAAGTTTTTTAATCACCGTTTCAATTTCAGCACTTGTGATTGCTCTGATCATCTTTTCTATTTCTTCCTGGTTCAGTCTCAGAAGGTTGTGCTTTTCTAAGAATTTGTCCATTTCTTCCAGGTTGTCCATTTTATTGGCATATAGTTGCTTGTAGTAGTCTCTTATGATCCTTTGGATTTCTGTGGTGTCCGTTGTAGCTTCTCCTTTTTCATTTCTAATTTTATTGATTTGAGCCCTCTTCCTCTTTTTCTTGATGCATCTGGCTAAAGGTTTATCAATTTTGTTTATCTTCTCGAAGAACCAGCTTTTAGTTTCATTGATCTTTTCTATTGTTTTGTCATCTCTATTTCATTTATTTCTGCTCTGATCTTTATGACTTCTTTCCTTCTACTAACTTTGGGTTTTGTTTGTTCTTCTTTCTCCAGTTGCTTTAGGTGTAAGGTTAGGTTGTTTATATGAGATTTTTCTTGTTTCCTGAGGTAGGATTGTATTGCTGTAAAATTCCCTCTTAGAACTGCTTTTGCCACATCCCATAGGTTTTGGATCGTCAGGGGTTTTTTTGTTGTCATTTGTCTCTAGGTATTTTTTGCTTTCCTCTTTGATTTCTTCAGTGATCCATTGGTTGTTTAGTAGCATATCGTTTAGCCTCCATGTGTTTGTGGGGTTTTTTTTCTGTAATTGATTTCTAATCTCATAGCATTGTTTCAAAAAAGATGCTTGATATGATTTCAATTTTCTTAAATTGATCACAAACATGTGATCAAGTTTATAGCAATACAATATACAAGGAAATAATGTCATTTGCAGCAATATTACTCAAACATTAAAAAGAAGGAAATAATATCATTTGCAGCATTAAAAAGCAGTAATGTCATTTGCAGCAATGTCATTTGGAGATTATCATACTACCTCAAGTAAATCAGAGAAAGACAAATATCATATGATATTGATTATATGAGGAATCTTTAAAAATGATACAAATGAACTTATTTACTAAACAGGAACAGACTCACAGACTTAGAAAACGAACCTATGGTTACCAGGGGGGAAGGGTGGGGTGGGGGAGGGATAGATTTGGGAGTTTGGGATTGACACGTACACACTGCTATATTTAAAATAGATAACCAACAAGGACCTTCTGTATAGCACAGGGAACTCTACTCAATATTCTGTAATAACCTATGAGAAAAGAATGTGAAAAAGAATGGGTATATGTATAACTGAATCACTTTCTGTATACCTGAAACTAACACAACATTGTAAATCAACTATACTCCAATATAAAATAAATTTTTTTAATTAAACAATTTAAAAATAGATAAACAAGAAAGACCTACTGTATAGCACAGGGAACTATATTCAGTATCTTGTAATAACCTATAATGGAAAAGAAAGAATATGAAAAATTATATATATACATATATGAATCACTTTGCTGTATACCAGAAACACAACATTGTAAGTCAACTATACTTCAATTTTTAAAATACTTTAAAAATAATAAAGTGAGTCTCTTGTAGATAGATTGCCAATCTATGCCTTTTGATTGGAGAGGCTTGTTTTTTCCATTTACATTTAAAGTAATTACTGATAAGGAAGGACTTACTTTTCCCACTGTTATTTGTCCTAGGCATCTTATAGCTTCCCCCACTCATTACCTTCATTACTGCCTTCTTTAGTGTTTAGCTGATGTTTTGGTTTTTGTGGTTTTTTTGAGTATAGTCTGTAGGTATTTAATTTGTGGTTGCTCTTGGAATTACATATAACATTCTAAAGGTATAACAATCTAGTTTTAGTTTGTAGCAACTTAACTTCAACCACATACACAAACTCTATTCCTATAGAGCTCTGTCCCCTTTCCTATATGTTAATAATATAAAAGTTACATCTTTATACATTGCATACCCACTTACAGATATATAATTATTTTTAATGCATTTTGTCATTTAAATCCTATAGAAAATAAAAAGTGGAGTTACATACCAAAAGTATAATACCAATTTTTATATTTGCTCATGTATTTACATTTGCTGGCGATCTTTATATCTTCATATGGCTTGGAGTTACTGTCTTGCATCCTTTCATTTTAACCTGAGGGTCTCTCATGTTTCTTATAGTCAGGTATAGTGGTAATGAACTCCCTCTCATCTGTGAATATCTTAAGTTCACCCTCATTTCTGAATGACAGTTTCTCTGGATATAGAATTCTAGGTACATAGTTTTGTTTTGTTTTGTTTTCAGCACTTTAAAGATATAATTCTACTACCACCTTTTGGCCTGCAAGGGTTCTGCTGAGAAATCATCTGCTAATCTGTTTGAGGATCCCTTGTACCTGATGAGTCTATCTTGTTGATTTCAAGATTCTTTGTGTTTATTTGTAAGACAATTTCATTATATTGTGTCTCAGTGTGGTTCCCTTTGAGTTTATTTTATGTGGAATTTGTTGAGCTTTTTGGATTTTTAGATTTGTATCTTTCATCAAATTTGGGAAATGTTTGGCAATTATATCTTCAAATGATCTCACTGCCCCTTTCTCTCTCCCTCCTTCTGGGACTCCTACATGTGTATATGTTGGTCCCATTGTCTTTTCTTTCAGCTCATTAGACTCAATAATTTCAATTGTCCTGTTTTCAGGTTTGCTAATTGTTTCTTCTGTGTACTCAAACCTGCTAGTGAAATTTTCAATTCAGATACTGCATTTTTTAGCTCAAAAATTTGTTTAGTTTCTTTTTATAATTACTAACTCTTTGTTAATATCATTTTTTCTGATTTCCTTTAGTTCTTTATTCATGTTTTTCTTTAGATCTTTTAACATGTTTATGATGGTTGTTTTAAAGTCTCTGTTTAATACATTTGATGCCCTGCTTCTTTAGGGCTGGTTCTGCCACTTCACTTTCCTCCTTGCATGGGCCATGATTTCCTGTTTCTTTGAAGTGCTTATGATTTATCCTTGGAAATTGGGCATTGAAAAAAACAGACATCTCTCCCAGTCTTTGAATATACTTTCTCTGTGCCTGTGCACACCTTCACTGCTTAACTGGGTGTTCTCTGAACCTTGGGATCAGCCTGAGATGAAAGCTTAAGGTCTTCTCAGATCTTTCCTGAGCATATGTCTTGCCTGGGCCTGCTTGTGACTTTCAGAAGTCCCCTTTATATATGGCTGCTTTTGAATGTCTTAATTTCCAAGATGGTCTCACCCCAGGTTGTCCCCAGGGCCTTAGGTGGTCTATTGCATGTCTCCATCTGTAATCTCCTGCCCCAAGTGTCTGTAGTCCCCTTGCAGCTTTCACAAGTAGTGGCTGCCACTTGATACCTGAGTTAGATGAGACCAGTCCTTCAGGTAGCCCTCTGACAGACAGGATAGTACATTACACACTGCAAATAGGATCTTCTCTGCTCCCTACAGATGGTGGGAGGAAAATGGGCTACTGCTGCCTCTAGACCAAAACTGCCATGCTATATACCCTGAGAAAAACCATAATTCAAAAAGATACATGTACCACAGTGTTCACTGCAGCACTATTTACGATAGCCAGGACATGGAAGCAACCTAAATGTCCATCAACAGATGACTGACTGGATAAAGATGATGTGGCACATATATACAATGGAATATTACTCAGCCATAAAAAAGAACGAAATTGAGTTATTTGTAGTGAGGTGGATGGAGCTAGAGTCTGTCATGCAAAGTCAGTCAGAAACAGAAAAACAAATACTGTATGCTAACGCATATATATGGAATCTAAAAAAATGGTACTGATGAAACTAGGGGCAGGAATAAAGACACAGACATAGAGAACACGGCAGGGTGGGGGGGGTGCGCGGAGGGGAAGCTAGGACAAAATGAGAGAGTAGCATTGACATATATACACTAACAAATGTAAAATAGCTAGTGGGAAGCTGCTACATAGCACAGGAGGATCAGCTCGATGCTTTGTGATGACCTAGAGGGGTGGGGTAGGGAGGGTGGGAGGGAGGCTCAAAAGGGAGGGGATATGGGGACATATGTATGCATATGGCTGATTCACTCTGTTGTATAGCAGAAACTAACACAACATTGTAAAGCAATTATACTCCAATAAAGATGGAGGGGGGAAACTGCCATGCTGGGGAAGGATGAGGGAAAACACCACAAATTTTCTTACTGTTTTGAAGGTAGATTTTTCTTTTTTGGGCACTTGCTAGGTTGCTGTAGACCTTTGACTTTTTCAGAATTCCTATAAGATTAGTTCAGCCAGTTTCCAGTTGCTTTTTGATGTTTCTGTGTGTGAATGAGGACTTAGAGCTACCTAGTCTGCCATTTTGCTGATGTCTTTTGACCACAATTGGGAATTCTTGAAGGAGTGATATGTCTCCAGGAGCCCTATTTCTTCCACTCTCATTTGTTTCTCTACTCATTGCTGGTTTGACTTCAGTGCCAACTGCCACACTGAAACTGCCCCTCACAGGGTCACCGGTGCAGCCTATAAGTCAAGTTCCACTGGGTACTGCCAATTCTTACTCTATCTTGTTTGTTCTTTTTGACACATTTTGATACTACTGACCCTTTTTCCTTTCTGGAAACTCCTTTGTTGGTCTCTGTGAATACATTTTCTAAGTTCTTTTTTTTCTCCTTTCCTGCAGTTTAATTCCTTTTTTTTTCTCCTCTTCCTGCAGTGTCCCCCAGGGTTCTGCCCTAAGCCTTTTCATCTCATGCCTTCCCTCCCCTTGGGTTATACTACCTATGACTCCTAGCCACCACTGGTCTACTGATGACTTTCAAATGGATAGTGTTTAGCACAGCTCTCTTTTAAGTCACAGATCTATATATCCACCTGCTTAATGAACATATATATTCGGATATTTCACAAACATCTCATACAAAACATCTTCAAAACAAATTCTTATCTTTATGTTCAGTCCATAAACCTGAGACTCATCTTAGCTCCCTCCCTGTCTTTTATCCCTGTCAAGGCACCACTGAAGCCATGTGAATCATACTTTCATAGAATCTTCTCTCCATTTCTATTGCCCAGTGCCTTCATTGTGATCAGCAAAATTTGTTACCTAGATTACTTTCTCCAGTCTATTCACTTTCCAATTCAATTACTGTACTGCTGACAGAATAATCTTTTTAAAGAGTAACTCTGATCGTGACACTCCCACTTAAAAACCTTTCTAGGTGCCTCCCCTCCCCCACCCCAACAAAGTGGCATTCATAAGAAAATCCAAACTCCTCAGACAGCATACAATATTTCTCATGATCTGGCACACGTTTTACAGCCACATTTATAATTCTACCTCTCATATAATTCCCCTGCAAACATTCCAGGGCTGTTTTTGCCATCATTCTTTCACATACGCTTTTGTGGAACACATTCCCTACCCAAGACAGGTGCCTCATAAATGTATGTTGGATTAAAAGAAGAAAGTTGAATTATTACATGAAGCCAGGTTGTTAGAACTGAGAAGGTGGTCTTAGTTCTACTTAGACTAAAACCAGCATGGTTTTCAAAGACTTCAAAGAGGTAGGAAGATGAAGGAATAGATCTTTGAATGACACTCTTCCAAAAGGATTTTCTTGTCAGAAACTATTATCATCATTTTCATTCTTACAGGAGTGGAATATGGAGGTTTGGTGGGCATGTATAGTTTGAATCACATCCCAACAATATATCACCAATGCAAAAATATTAAAAGGGGGGCTTCCCTGGTGGTGCAGTGGTTAAGAATCCGCCTGCCAATGCAGGGGACACAGGTTCCAGCCCTGGTCCGGGAAGATCCCACATGACGCGGAGCAGCTAAGCCCATGCGCCACAACTACTGAGCCTGCGCTCTAGAGCCCACAAGCCACAACTACTGAGCCCGCGTGCCTAGAACCCATGCTCCGCAATGAGAAGCCACCGCCATGAGAAGCCTGTGCACCACAATGAAGAGTAGCCCCCACTCGCCACAACTAGAGAAAGCCTGCACACAGCAACGAAGACCCAACACAGCCAAAAATAAAATAAATTTATAAAAAATTATATTAAAAGGATTTTGAGATCAAGCAGTTCCCTGTAATTTGTAATGCCTCAAGCCTTGCTACTCTTTAAAGTGTGGTCCATGGACCAATAACATTGGCATTACCTGAGAGCTTTTAGAAATTCAGCATGGATGAATTAATTAAGATGGCTGAACAGAGTGAGAAATTCAACAAAGTGATGATAGAAAATATTAAAAAGTACCAAATAGAAGTCACAGAGCTGAAGAACACATTAACTGAAAATTGTTAAGGTGTTCAACAACAGACTACATGAAGCAAACAAAGGCTCAGTGAATTAGAAGTCAGGGCAGTGGAACTCACCTAATCAGAGAAGGAAAAAAAGTGATGAGGCTAGATTAAAGGGCTTGCATTATATAGGTCCCAGAAGGAAAAGAAAGTGAGAAAGAGGCAGAAATCCTGTTTGTTTGTTTGTTTGAAGAAATACTGAAAGATTCCCTAACCTGGGGAAGGAACTAGACACCCAGCTCCAGGAAGCGCATAGGGTTCCAAATAAGATGAACACAAAGAGATCATAAATAATCCCACATATATAAGGTCAAAAAGAATGAAATCTTGCCATTTGCGACAACATGAATGGACCTCAAGGGCATTACGCTAAGTTAGATAAGTCATACAGAGAGAGACAAATACCATATGATCTCTCTTATATGTGGAATATGTTTTTTTTTTTTTTTTTTAAAAAGCAAGCTCATAGATACAGAGAACAGATTGGTGTTGCCAGAGGCGGGGGTGGGGTGTGGGAATAATGGGTGAAGGGCTCAAAGACTAAAAAAATAAATAAAATGTTAAACAAAACAGGATTTCTGCTTATAATTTTAAGGGTCAACAGCTCCCCTGTGGACCCCTAGGACTCCAGATACTTCCAAGTTAAGAGCCCTTGCTCTAAAGTGACCTCCAAGGGATGTCTGTCCCTTTACCCTACTCAAATAGCAGATGTTTCGTATTTTACAGACACCATCGTTGGTGGCGGTTTTTGCCATGATAGTCTGGCTCTGCCAACCCTGGAGAGAGCTTAACCATCTCCATGAGCATGGACTAACTATACACACCTAAGTCTACTTTTCTTCAGCCACCCTTGGTTTATCCTGGAGAAAATGAAACCAAAGAAAGGAAAGAAATCATGGATTTGGTTACTTGGATGAATTTAGCAAGAAAACAATAAACCAAATTACCCTCTGGACTGAAGGAGGGAAGGGGGGCTTATTGAGAGGTGTTCAACTCTAAAGCTTACCACCACATTCCTAGTACATTATGCCAAGATTAACCTTCCATACGGTTGCTCTGGGAGGGGGCTGACATCTCTGACTGGCTCTATACTGCCATTAGCCATTTGCTAGCAGAATACTCACAGACCACGGCAAAGCTAACCCTCCCACTGTGGACTAAGAAAAAATGTGCTGGTGGGTATCCTTTAAGTTGGTGTAAAGAGGGGCAAGATAAATGATCTCAGGGCCTCAAACAAGCCCCTGCACAAGGATCTTTTGCCCCACGCAGCCTGGGCATTGCAGCCTGTCCTGTGACTTGGCTAACGTGTATGTCACCTGTTTCTGCTTCCCAGTGCAACGGGCCTTGCGTCGGGCCTCGCCTCGCCGTGCAGCACAGACAAGTCTTCTGCCAGACCCGGGATGGCATCACCTTACCATCAGAGCAGTGCAGCACCCTTCCGAGGTAAGAGAGAGCCATGGACTGCCTTCTCCCAGGCCCTGTGTCAAAAGCACGGAAAGATGGTGGCAAGTAAACGTTTCTCCTCCCACCTTCCATGGTCCCAGCGGTCAGACACTCTTCCCTTTCACCTCCACTCTCCCCAGGTCACTGGCCTCCTAAAGGTAGATGGCTCAGTGGTGGCCTCGTGCTTACTGAATGGGCCAGGCTGGGCTTTCCCCTTTCGGAGACGGAGAGAGAATGCAGAGGACGCTGTTCCCCTGAGGAGGCCTGGTGGCACAGGAGACCCGTGCTGGCTACAGGGCGGGCAGGAGGCCAGGTCCACAAAGTGGGCACCAGACCCCAAGGGCTCCACCAGCCTCTCACTCTTGTCCACCTCCCTCTAGAAGCTATGCTGAGAGCCCTGTCCCCAGGTCTCAGCCTACCACTCCTCTCCAGCCCCCAGCCCCTGTCATCCTTCCTTCCCTTGGGGAGAGGGCTCATCACCCCCCTCGCTAAGGTCCCAGCCCCTGAGAGCGGCTCTGCCAGCCCCCACCCTGGTAGAGCTCATTCTCAGGTCATGCAGTGACACGGACATTGCAGAGATGAGCAGACAGAGGCCCAGTTAGAGGAAGGGGTCTTCCGAGACCCTACAGCCGTTCAGTAACAGAGCAGAGATCAGAACCCAGGGCTGGCAGCGCTGGGAGTTCTCAGGGATACCTGAGATTTGGGGGTTTCCAGCACTGTTCTCACATCCGCTCCCCTGATTCAGCCCCCGGAGAGGCAGGCCCTAATCCTGCCACCCTCCTACCACAGGCCCATGAGCACCCAGAACTGCTGGTCCGAAGCCTGCGGCGTACACTGGAGGGTCAGCCTGTGGAGCCTGTGCACGGCGACCTGCGGCAACTACGGTTTCCAGTCCCGGCGCGTGGAGTGCGTGCACGCCCGCACCAGCAAGGCGGTGCCCGAGCACCTGTGCTCCTGGGGGCCCCGGCCCACCAACTGGCAGCGCTGCAACGTCACCCCGTGTGAAAACAGTACGTTCCAACCCCACAGAGCCTTCTGCAGATTCCCCACGAGGCGTCAGGTGCGGCGGGCAATCCCCGGAACTGAGCCTGAGCATAGATAGGGCAGTGGACCAGCTTTCCCAAGGATCCTGAGCTAGGGCTGGAGTTGTGTATTTTCAGAGGGTGCGTGGGTGCATGCGGGCGAGCAAAGGTGCGTGCAGGGATATATGTGCGCGTGTCCAGGCCACAAGAGATGGCTGGGTGTGGCCCAAGGGCTCCATCCCGGCCCCTGCGACAGCCAGGTGCTTTTGGCCAAGTGCTGGATGAAACCAGCCTCCAGCTCACCTACAGCAGTTCGGCTGGTACCCAGAGGGGACAACTAAACAATGGCTCTTGGGGAGGAAGCACTGTTTGCACCCAAGCAGCACACAGAGCACCTCCCGCTCAGCCAGCCCTGCACCCATCACGGCTCTGCGTCTCCCAGAACGAGGACCTGCCGACCCCCGCCCTCCTTCGCAGCCCCGTGGGCACCCACCGGTCTGTGCAGGAGCCAAACCTGCGATCTGATACTCATTCACTCCCTCTTCCCTCGAGTCTAGCTCCTCCTCCTTAGCCCAACACCAGCATTTGTATCCCCATTGGGCGAGGATCTATTTTTTTTCTTCCTCTGGACCCAAAACAAATTGGAGGTGCTTCTCCACAGGGAAGGAGACAAAGCATGAAGCAAAGAAAAGGGAATTTTTAAATGTTGCTGTGCAGTTTCCCCCACAAACGGCCACACTGAGCCTCCGATTCCCCACGCTGAGCAGATGCCATGTCGGCCAGCAGCGCCAGTCCTTTTTCTAGACGGGGTGGGATTGTCCGTGTCCTCTTGTGTGATGCTGACCCACCTTTGTCAGCTCCCCACACTCAGGACCACTGTTCCATGAAAGTAGTTCAGACTTACTGTATTAACCACAGATGTCCACAGCCCGAATCCACGCCAGTATTAAAGACCCATCAGCCTGTGCCAGTGCTGAACTAGGATGCCACGGCGCTCTGGTAGGCACGGTGAGGGGAAGGAGTAGAGAGGCTCGGGAGAGAGGACGAGCAAGTGAAGCTTCACGGGGGCAAGGAGGGCTCAATGTTACAGGGGATGAAGCCACCAGGCAGGTCCTCACTCGCACACCACCCCGAAGTGAGCAGAATTTAGTCCTTCCGGGAACCATCTCAAGGAGGAAGAGCGTCAGTCAGATACTCCAACGCCATGGGAAAAGGCCACCTTGCCTAGGAGGTGAGGCGGTCCCGAGCGCCTTCGGGAAGGAAGGGGGCTATCAGAAAGGCCGCAGAGCCCCAATATTCGGCCCCCAGCCGCAGCCCGGGCCGCCCCCATGGTTGGCAGCCTGGGGAGCAAATGGCCAAGCTCCGCCGGAGCAAGGCCAGCCCAGGGGTGCTGGACAGTGGTGGCCCCTCCAGCACGGGCGCCTGGTGCCCAAGGCAGACCCCAGGAGGCACCCAGTGGCCACGGCTATTACCAAGCCTCCGTTTCACCTCTCCTTTCTGTCCCCTTTCCCAGTGGAGTGCAGAGATACCACCAGGTACTGTGAGAAGGTGAAACAGCTGAAACTCTGCCAACTCAGCCAGTTCAAATCTCGCTGCTGTGGAACTTGCGGCAAAGCGTGAAGACAGGACGCGGGGAGAACGCTACCCTGGCAGCACGGAGGACTCACGCAACCACCTTGGACAGAACTTAAGCTTTCTTCGTTTTATTTATTTATTTCCCCCCTCCACCTCCACCACACACACCCTCATCAACCTCCTCCCTTGCCCTTCCCCCTCCCCAGACATGAGGACCCCAGCATGTCTTCTCTCTCAGTTAGCTGGAGGACAGAATGAGGGGACAGGACAAGGACGGAGGTCTAACGGAGGTTGCAGAGCAGGCCGGGCCAGACAGAAAGAGTTCCCTGGAAGAGCCAGCTCCCTCCCAAACCTGGGTCCCAGAGAGACCTAGGAAGAGGCCAGCGCAGCCCCCCCGGGGCCAGCAGGGAGCCGGAGCCAACGGCAGACGGGAGAGAGAGACAGAAGGGGTGGGTGCCAGAGGGTTTGTGAAGCAGTGGTACTGACTCCAGACAACCAACAGCATCTCTCCTGGCAGGAGATGGTTAAGGCAGGGGAGGGAGGACACCATCCGTGCTGAGAACCCAGCCCAGGACTCAGCGCTCCCAGTGGGGGGCACAGAGCAGTGAGAACTCAAAACACGGCGGAGGTCAAGGGGAGCCCATCCAAGTAGACCTAAAGCGCACAGCGATGCAGAAAACGAAGTGGGGAAGGAAGGGACAGAAGCACAAAGAAGCCTGTGCGTGTTCCTGAGAGGGGGAGCGAAGGGGACGGGGGAGCGAGCGGGCCGCCACACGAGGCTCTGAACCCCGAGCCCGAGTCCCTGGTGTACCGGTGCAGGCTCGGGGTGGGGGTGGGGGGGTGCTGCGGTGCTCAGCTCTGGGCTCAGCACGGGACCAGGCCACGTGCAGGAGGTATGCCCTCCCTGCGGCAGCGAGGGGTCCCCGAGCGAGCCACTCAGTGAACTTCTGCCCGTGCCCCCATGGCGGAGCTGGTGAGACGGCGGGGCTTCGCTGTGCAGTCAGGCCACCCCTGGCGTCTCCGAATCAAGCATTCCCCAGCCCGGAACGAACTGCTGACCTGGGCCAGGGTGTTTCGCTCATGAGTAGGCTGGGTTTCCTGCCTATATGGTTTTTACTGCTCCACTTGAGGGCCAAGGACTGGGGTCAGCTGGCCAAAAACCAACCCACTATTCAAGCTGCCAGAGTATCCATCAGATGAGAGCGACCGGGGCACCGGTGGAACAGCAGGCGTGCGTGGGCCCCTCCCGGGGCACGGTGACGGCTGCCCCTGTATTCAGACAACAGGCCGGGGCGGGGCGATGGGGCACAGAGGCAAAGCCAAAGGGTAACTAAAGCTTCCCAGACGGTCCTCAAAGGCTTTTCAACCCATTCCCTCCACACAGTGAAAGACTACGAACTCTACCAGAATTAATATACATTGGTTTTGCTAACTCAGTGGGCAAAGCAGCATACACACTCCAGTAATGCCCGTCAGCTACAGTAACATGGCTGCAGCAAAGTCAAGTGGCAAAACTGAAAATCTGGGACACGGTGGCTCATTGTCAATGAAAGCTCTCGCTCAGCAGAGTGGTTTGGGGGGCGAGTGATTTTGGCCTGCGCCCCCCCCATCCCAGTGGCCACCATTTAGTAGCAGCTGGGGCAGAGCAGGGTGGCCGGAGTCACTCAGCCCTCAGCCAAACCGCCCCCTCACATACAGACTCGCAAAACGTCATACACCCCGGGGCCACCACTGACATCAGGGCTGCATTTTCTAGCCAGCCTGGAAGTACAAGTTAGTGGGGGAGACATTATGCTTTGTCCTCCCCAGGTGAGCTATGGACAGTTAAGGCAGTTCTTTCTTCCTCACCACAATAATGGGCTCTAAGAAATCATGTTCCTAAAAATCAGTGTAATGTTTATTTAAAATAAAAGAGAATGTTTTCTATGTCTGTATATCTTTTGTGAATATTTATTAGGATTTCCTGTATAAAAAAGTGCAATATTAATAATTGTACATTGTCTTCCAGAAAAAAAACCAAAATATTTGGGGGACTTTTTATTAACTTCCTGCAGTTGTGTTCCTGTAAACTCGGTGGTGATTATTGTATTGTTCCTATTTTTAATAGAACCTGATGTTTAACTCTGGATCCATTCGCTGTGTACAGAATACATTGTAAAAGCTAGCACAGGATGACAGGGCAATAAGAGGGGATTCGTTTGTGGCACAATAGTTATGCATGGAATGTGGAAGGCAGATTCCATACTACTACTAATGTGGTTGATAATTTCTAGTTCAATAGCTATGGAAAACCAGTGGCCAATATTTCCATTTCCTAAATAGCAGGTGTCCTCCAGCTCCACCACGTGTCGGGTTGTAGCAGGTGGAGGTAGGTTTCAGAGCGAGCTTGGAGGACCGAGCTTTGGGGTGGGCAGCAGCGTGCTCCTTGCATGAGATGAATGTACATTTACTGTTTGTTCTGTGAATTGTGACTCAGCAGCACCAGAAGATTATTAGGGCTGCTGAAGAATGTGGAAGGAGGCACTTCCTCCTCTAAAACACAAGGCTCTATTTATATTTTTTGTACAGATAATACAGCTTATTTATTTAAATCTTGTCGTCCGAGTCTCTATTAAGCTCAGCCTTCCTATCTTGTTTTGGGCAGGGGGGTGGTGAGGCTGGTTCCCAGTCACTTATATGAGTTTGGCTAAAATGGAAGAATCGCAGTTTTCAGCTTTGCGTGGGAAGCTGGGGGCCGTGAACCCAGAGGAGCTAGATATGCACAAACTGAGGCTTAGTGCTATCTTTGACAATCATCTCATTTATGACCCTATCTATCAGCAGACCTCGGAGATATTGAGGATTTGGTTCCAGACCACTGCAGTAAAGCAAGTATCACAATAAAGGAATCCCCACGAATTTTCTGGTTTCCCAGTGCATATAAAAATTATGTTTACACTATATGTAGTCTATTAAGTGTATAATAGCATTGTGTCTTTAAAAACAATGTACATACCTTAAGTAAAAATACTTTTTTGCTAGAAAATGCTAAAGATCACCTGAGCCTTCAGCAAGTCTTAGTAGTAACATCAAAGATCACTGATCACAGATCACCACAACAAATGTAATAACGATGAACATTTTGAAATATTGTGAGAATTAACAAAATGTGACGCAAAGACACAGAGTGAGCAAATGTTGTTTGAAAACTGGCGCCAACAGACCTGCTCAGGGTGGGGTTGCCACAAACCTTCCATTTGTAGCACACACAGTACCTGCGATCCACAATAGAGCACAGCGCGGTGAAGCGTGGTGTGCCTGTGGCGGGAAGAAGGCAGCCACAGTACCTTCAGGAAGAAGAGCGAGTGCAGGCATCTCCGGGGGGGTGTGCAGACTCGGGAGCAGGCGGGGTCTCACCCCCGGCCAGGCTTCCTGCCCCCGAGGGCACGCACAGCGAGCAGTGGCTGTGTGCTGAAATCCTGGGTGTGCACCCTTGTCGGGGCTCCCATCTATAGATCATCCCTACCTTCAATCCTCACACGCACCCTATGGTCATCTCCATTGACATGTGGGTAGACAGAGACCCATAGAAGCCCAAGGTCAGCCAGAATTCAAACCTGAGCAGTCTGGCTTCTTAGCCAGAGCCTTGCTCTTCCCCGCCATGCCGGCCTCAGCTCCTCTGTGCGCAAGCCGAGCAGGTGTGGCCGCCCGGGTGCGGGCACCTTTCTCTCCTACCGCTCAGAGGTTGGGAGAAGACGATGGCGGGACTTTTAATGGAGTTGTTGCTTTCTCACCCCCTAAAATCAATTCTCATGGCATTGCAGGGCTCCTAGCTCCCCCTATTTTTAAAGCATTTAATAAAGCTACTATAGAGAGTGCAGAAGAAAACAAAAGCATACTTGTAGAGTTCTTTATAAACAGGCTCTGGTGAAAGGGCTGCGTGTCCCCAGACCCAGACGATGTCCACACAGGGACCTTTGTGAGATACGCTCCAGGGGACCCCAGCCTGAAAGCCCAACTCCAGCCTGTTTCCAGCAACTCACCACAGCACGTGACACTCTGTTGAACGGCGTAAAAATATGCCAGAAAGCTCTTCTTGAAATTCTAATTATTTTCTAAGGAGTTGTGGGGTTTGCTTTAAAGAAAAGACCGATGCTAGCGCTATAAATACTCACATACCAGCAACCAAACAATGTTCCACAGAGACCCCCATGGAGGGTTGGGGGGAAAGAGTCAGAGATGCCAGAGCGAAAACCCAGGAAGCCTCAAAGGGTGGGAAGGGCTCAGACAGCATGTATGGAAAATCTTCCAGCCAAAATCACAAAGCTCAGCAGGGGAAAAAGAGAGATTCTGACCAAGATGCCACCAACCACAGTGTAAAAGTTTGGAATCTTAACCGTGAGCCAGTCCTAGGATTGTAACTCCTCATGCGAGAGTGCCCTGCTTGGCCTCAGAAGTTTCCAGGACTTTGACAAGATGAGCTCAGAAAATCTGTGGGCCCATAGAGACCAGAATGATCAACAATCACCAGAGCTTACTCATGTCCCAGCTTCCTCACCTCTGAAGAGAGGATACCTCAGGGGATAGGGCTGTTGTAAAGAACTGGTTCATTCCTGTCGAGGAAATAGAAGGGGGCCTGGCATGTCACTGAAACATCCACTGAATGTTAATTGCTATTATCATCATCCAAGCTACCTTAGAGAGATGGGGAGATGATGGGCAGGGCTGGCAGAACGTTTGCTATGTCACGTTACTTCCCATTGTCAGCTTTCAGAGACTCTCGCCTATGTTTCCATTTTCGATTGAGAAACACATCAGTCATTCCTTAAAAGTTCAGTACCAGACAATAGCGTAAACAAGAGAGGTATTAGTGAACCAAGCTCTGTATCTTGGAAGAAAACAGATCCATCCACGTAGCAAACTCAAACATTCACCAAAATACTGACAAACTTCCAGAAATACTTCCCCAGACAGATATTATCTTATAATCCCAAAGTACAACATAGTCTCAATTCAAATATCCAAATGTACACATAAATCCCATTTCCTCTGATTTAGTTAAAAAAAAAAAAAGATGGAGAAATAGTCATTCATGAGCAAATACACAAGTAAAAGGTAAAATTAAGGATATCTCACTTACCAAGTGGTAGGCTTTCTCATAAACAGCATGGTATTATCCTCTCACCTCATCCTGAAAATAAACCCAAAGGAAATAACCCAATTTTATTAATGGTTCTCAGCTTAAATGAGACAAGTTAGATCTCAATAGTCTATCTGCAGCGCTCCCCAAAATAGGCAAATTCATCCACAAGGAGTAACGGAATCGTGGGGTAGAGAGAAGGATGGAGCTTTTGGGAAATAACCCAATGAAAGCTGACCTGTCTAGCAAGCTAACCCATGGGAGAATAAATTAGGAAACAAAATAAGGTGACACCCCCTTGGTTTTTTTCTCTCTCTGTCCCGCATTTTGTTTGATGAACCAACTGTGATTTAAGGACTTCAGGATGCAGACTCTGAACGCACTGAATGTGAGTTAAATCAGGGAAGGTTATCTACCCATGTCATAGACTGCCAATTAGGAAAATATCGGTGTTGATGCAAGCCTTGAAGTGAATAGTAAAGAAGTGAATACCCAGTGAATTCTACCAATCCTCTAAGATTAATCTAAAATTATTACCTCCCCCCACCCACCTATCCTGTCCACTTGGAGATGCTTTCACAGGTCAAATGCGTGTGAGCTGATCAGAGATTGTTATCTTCAACCAAATCTTAGCTTCTTACTCACAGCACCCCAAGGTTTTCAACTGTTTGTTGCCACCCCTAAAATTGGAAGGCAGGTATTGGTAATCAAGCCTCTGCTAATAAGAACTGAGCTGTCACCTTCTCTGTCAACAAGAGGTTTACAGCTTCACTCAGATGGATTCCGTGAAGCACCTGGTCTCCATCAACCACATGTGTCACGCTTCTGATAACACAATATACAGATGTCACTCACCTCTGTTTTCCAAAGGCAAAATCCAACGTCAACCAAGGATTTCCCAGGCTGCTCCTAAAGATATAGTTTATATATGTGTAAACAGACATTAAATGTGCAGTTTTATGTGAGTGAAGAGAAAGCAGACAGTGGGGAATGGTTCTCCTGCCGAACATAAATAATGTTTGCTTAAGCAGAATGCTTAGGGGGACCTGAGAGATTACACAGTCAGCATCCAGACCAGAGAGCATGCCTGGGAAACCTGCTCCCTCCCTCTCCTAGATGCCATAAACAGCCTTCCTCCAGGTCTTTGTGATACCAGGGTTGACCTCGTTACAAATCCCACGAAGGATAGTAGACAAGCTGTGAACAACTTAGTTACCAGGTGAGCAAGTCTAGGAAAGGTTTAATGGTCAAGGAAGGGAGTGTGGTGATGAAGTGTGTCATGGGCTTGGTTTTATTCCCCCAATCCCCACCACCATTTTTTAAATAACAAGGAAAGGGCCAGGAAATGACGTAGCTGAGGTCAGCTGAAGGGTGATGAAGTTGTTCGCCAGTCCTCCAGGTAGCTCTCTGTCCCATAGCTGGAGCTCAGCAAGTCACAATGCCAGGACACAGAGCAGGTGCCAGGTTCACGGACCAGCCACTCCTGAGCTGGATTTCTTCACCTGCACACCTCCCCCCTACTGGAGTGGAGACACTCAAGGTAACCACCTGGGAGCAAACCCCCATGACCTAGATCCTCCACTCCTTTTGCACTTGTGAAGGTCTAGCCTTTGCAAGTTGGGCCCAGCTGGGATGGAAAACCACCAACCTCTTCATCTGGTCCTAGTGGACCTCACTCTACCCGCCGCCACCAGGCAGTCCTCTGTCTCTTCTGATCTCATCTCCTTCTCCCTGATTTCTTCTCCCATCACATACCTTTCCTGTCCCTCAGAGTTTGACCAACTCTAGCTAAGCACCAACTCTGTGCCAGGCCCAGGCTGGACCCAGAGGACACAGGGTGAAAGCCTAGTCTCTGCTTTGAGCCCCCAAGGAGCTCAGAGTCCAACCAAGAAAGCAGACACATCCCACCACAAAGGCCAATGTGCCCTACTCCTCCAAGTTTGGGGGAATCTCCAGCCTAGTTTTCTTCCTCATTTGGTTCTTTCCACAGTCAGCAAGCCAGGGATTGCTCCTTTTATTCCTAATCCTCTCTCACTGGGGCTTTTGCAAAGGTATCCCGACTTGACTCCGGTCTCCTCCAACCACTTCTCATATAGCAGCTATCACTCCTGTTATATTGCCTGCAAATACATCAATGTAAACTGATGCATACGTGTAAAATTAACTTAAACCTACACCCTGGGACTTACCTGGTGACGCAGTGGATAAGACCCCACGCTCCCAATGCAGGGGGACTGGGTTCGATCCCTGGTCAGGGAACTATATCCCACATGCATGCCACAACTAAGGAGCCCACATGCCACAGCTAAGGAGCCCAATAGCCACAACCAAGGAGCCCATGTGCTGCAACTAAGGAGCCAGCGAGCTGCAACTAAGGAGCCCACCTGCCACAACTAAGACCCAGCACAACCAAATAAATAAGTAAATATTAAAAAAAAAAAAACCTACACCCTAGGGGGCAGCTAGCTAACATTTAATTACCTATTCATAAATCTACCCTCCAAAAGTGACCACTGCAAGCATTTCAAATATTGTTATCTAAATCTGCACCAGAGGGTTTGTTAATTACACAAAGCTCATTAATTACACACCAGTGAAATGAGCTATATTAGAGGACTGGAAAGGGTACACAAGCACCACTGCCCTTGTACAAACCATCTAAGTATCCAGCAAACCCAGCAGCCTAGAGCTCCAAGTTCAAGCTCTCCTTGGTCCTGTGTATCCCCACTCCCCGCACCCAACTCTTGCTTGATCTGACCAGAGAAGTTTCTGGCTGATCTCACCACAAGAACATCCACCTTGGAGTAACTGTCAGAGTGCCTAGGGTTGGAACGATAGGATTTATTAAAGTTCACAGAGCAGGCTATGTGGCAGCACTGGGCCAGTTTGCGAGCATTTATGCCTGTGCCAGAATTTGGTCTGAGATTGTTTCCACTGAAACATACCATCTTAGGGAGTGAGGCTGTGTAGGTGGAAACACAGAACTCCAGCCTCTCTTAATGGAGCTCCCATTTTACCAAGATAACCTGGAAATTGTTGGTCATACAAAACGGCTTAAATTCATTCACAAAGAAATATTCTCAAAAGACGGTTTGGGTCATACCAGTCCTCTGTTTTAAAGCCTTCTCCACCTCCCTACTGTTGTCAGGATAAGGAACGGACTCCTTAAAATGTCCTGAGGCACCCCGCAAAAGCCCAGCCGCATCGCTGGCTGCTTTCTCTGGGTGACTGGCCTCAGTTCCTTGAAGGCTCCAGGGTCCATCCTCCTTCCCCTTGTCACCTTCCCATGAGCCACGGAACACTGGCCGCCATACCCACCACCACCTACTCATCCCTTGGGAGTTTCCTTGGTACCCAGGGTGGGACAAATATGGAGGCCGTAAGATTTATTTACCACATCTCCTCTTGTAAATAGAGTGGATCCCCAAAAACGATCTTTTGTTTTGCTGAAAAGATGATGGTGGGTGGGAATAAAGAAGACAATGACCAACGGAAGACTATACTGCATGACATGCTAGAAGGACGAAGAAATCCTAAAGGACAAGATCTGGATAACTGTGGCTGGAGAGGCTGGGGGGAGAGGAGACAGAGGAGGGAAGCGGGAGAGGTGAGGGGAGTCCCACCTCAGCATCATACTTACAATCTCAAGGAAGCCATCACCACCCTTCAAGCTGACCCCCTGCCCTCCCCCTCCCTCAAAGCACCCAACACAATTACAATTACCTGACCCATCCCGGTGCCTGGTAACTCAGAAGATCTTTCCTTCTGTACTTCAGGAAAGACCCCTTTCTCCCTAAAAGTTGTAGTGGAGAAAGGAGAGGCAGAAAGAGGAAACATGTCTGGAAATTCTAGGATATTCCAGTCACCCCTTACCAGGGACCACACTGGGACCACAGCGGCAAGTGGAAGTGTCAGGCCTGTCTGGCTGCAGAGCCTCTTCAAAGGCCTCACTGCACCTCGCTTCCCGTTTGAATGGCGGTCCTGCATTCAGATGCCCTATCCCAGCCCTCCGTGACCTCAATGGACGGCAACTCCATCCTTCCAGGCACTCAGCCCAAAGGTTCTGGAGTCACGCTGACTCCCTGTTAATCTCACTCCACCTCCAATCAGCAGCACAGTGTAGTCTACTCATTGCCCCCATTTCTACCAGCCAGGTGTGCACCTGCATCATTCTCTATGTAATAAGCCTCCTACCAAGCCCTGCTTCTACCCTTGCCCACTGCCGCCCCTCACAGCAGCCGTCAGGGTGACCACAGTGACAGTTGTAATAGAAACCTGATCTGGGCACTTCTCAGTTGGCTCCCCTTAGAGTAAAAGCCAAATTCCTGGCAATGGTCTCTACAGCCCTCACTGGCCTCCTGACTGCTCCCTGGACACACCTAGACCAAAATACGCCCACCTCAGGGCCTTTGCTCCAGCTGCCCCCCGACATCCTCATCTCTGCCTTTGAGACTCTCAAGTCCCCCCTTCTCGGTGAGGTCCACCCCGACCATTCCATTCAAGACACCCTGTACCTCCCAGAGCTCCCGGGCCCTCTTTATCCTGATCACGTTTTCCTTTTCCCATGGCTCTTATCACCTTCTAACTTACAATACACATGATGCTTTTTATTTATCATGTGTGTATTACTGCATTTCTATTATATATTACACACTATTAGATACAGTCATATATTAGTGAATTGCACAGTACACTTATTTATTATTGAGCGTCTCTCTCCCCCACTAGACTGTAAGCCCCACGAAGGGTAGGATCTGCATCTGCTCTGTTTACTGATATAGCCCGAACCACCTAATAAATATTTTCTGAAGGAATGAACAAATTTATGTATGTATGTGTGTACAGATGGCTGGGAGGGGGAGGAGGAGGAGGGAGGGTGGTCAGCGCTGTGACAGACGGGGCATGCTGTCCCTCCTGGTGACGGAGCTGAGACAGCAGCTGTGGGACTGTGGGGGACAGGGAGGCGTATCTAGGGGGCGGAGGCACATATGATGGGATGTGTGGAGGGAGAAGGGAAGAGTTCTGAGAAACCACCCATCAGACAGGGAATTCACTGGATGGAGTAAAGGAAACGAAAGCCCATGGAGACGCTGGAGAACACCTAAGGGCCATCTGGATGGGTCCCCTGGAGATGCCCACAGGGCAAGGGCATGGCGAGAACTATGGCTGACCCAGGAGTCTGGGAAAAGGGCTGCAGAGACACCATGATAGCCTCAAGTCAGACAGACCCCTGGGGCAGCCGGGCAAGCAGAGGTAGGAGATACAGCAATCTTCAGATCTCAGGGACACAGCCTCCCTTTGAGAGCTTATAATAAAACATACACAGCAGATGTGACCGTATGTTACCAAATCACAAGATGAAAATAACTTTTTCCTTGGAAAATCCCAAGGGATCTTTTTCTAAAGTGATTAACTATTTTAGACCAAAAGCTTAAAATGTAAAACTCTCTGCAAGTAACCTTCATCTCTAAATGTAATCATTCCTCATTATATATTCCACTTGTAAGTAAGTGAGCATCATGGAAAGAAGCCCTATTGCAACTTAATCAACATTTTTGTATCTGTGTGTGCGTGTGTGTGTGTGTGTCTGTGTGTGTGTGTGTGTGTCTGTGTGTCCAGAAGCAATTAGTGACTAGGTCTGAATGCTAACTCAGTACTAGGTACAGTGGCGAATCACTCACACATACAATTACCGTTCCCAAAGTTCTTTCAAACTTATTATTTCTGAAGCCACACACCTGCAAACCACAGAGCTTTTTAAAAGCATTCCAAATTCCATTCTTTTCTCTCAACTTCAAGAGCCTCCTGCCTCTCTCTAGTGGCGCTCCCCTTCCTCCAAATCCATGGCATCATTCAAAAACGTCTCTTCACTGTTCACAAGGTTTGTTTTACATACATCTTTTCATCCAATGCCCTGAGCAAGCCTGTGAGTAATTCGCCAAGTTGCTTAACCTCTCTGAGCCTCAACTCCCCGCCTGGACAGGAGAATAACAAACACAGAGAGGTTTGTGTGTGTATAAAGTGAGGTGGTTTGTGCTGGTGCTGTGGGAACTCGATAGAGTACGACACAGGAGATATGCGCTTGTGTCCACTGTCCCGTGCATGAACTTTCCCAGGCTCCCTGTGCCCTGCGCTCCGGCTGTGCCATGACTTCCCATTTATCAAGAAGCCAAACAATCTCAACGGACGGTGAGCAGGATGTTTCAGCACTCAGAGTTGACCCTGAGGCATGGCAGGATCCACTGTGTTTCTGCATCATCAAAGAAAGGTCCAACCGGGCTTCCCTGGTGGCGCAGTGGTTGAGAATCTGCCTGCCAATGCAGGGGACACGGGTTCGAGCCCTGGTCTGGGAAGATCCCACATGCCGCGGAGCAACTGGGCCCGTGAGCCACAACTACTGAGCCTGCGCGTCTGGAGCCTGTGCTCCGCAACAAGAGAGGCCGCGATAGTGAGAGGCCCGCGCACCGCAATGAAGAGTGGCCCTCGCTTGCCGCAACTGGAGAAAGCCCTCGCACAGAAATGAAGACCCAACACAGCCATAAATAAGAAAGAAAGAAAGAAAGAAAGAAAGAAAGAAAGAAAGAAAGAAAGAAAGAAAGAAAGAAAGAAAGAAAGAAAGAAAGAAAGAAAAAGGAAGGAAGGAAGGAAGGAAGGAAGAAGGGAGGGAGGGAGGGAGGGAGGGAGGGAGGGAGGGAGGGAGGAAGGAAGGAAGGAAGGAAGGAAGGAAAGAAAGAAAGAAAGAAAGAAAGAAAGAAAGAAAGAAAGAAAGGTCTAACCACATGTTTGCATGCATATGTGTTTTACTGCATTCTAAACTTCTTTGAGAAAAATGTATGATGAGAGGGAGATGCAAGAGGGAGGAGATATGGGGATATATGTGTATGTATAGCTGATTCACTCTGTTATAAAGCAGAAACTAACACACCATTGTAAAGCAATTTTACTCCAAAAAAGATGTTTAAAAACAAAAAATCTATGACGAGCTCTTGGCAGTGTTTCTCCATGTGTGTTCCAATAGGTTTTGCACAATAAAAGGACTCTATTGTCGGAGTTGGAAACTACTGTTTCTGCCTGCTCGGCATTTATCCCTCCCTTCCCTGGAAACCATATTCCAGTTTTCTTTGGGGCATTCCCCCTCACTCCCAGCCCTCCTACAGCTCGTGTAGTTCGCATGGGATTGACCCCACACATACACACTGCTCAGTCCAGGGGTGGACCCCGATTCTGGCCTGGACAATGAGTATTTTCCATCTCCCTGGCCATGGCCATCAGTTCAGGGACCAGCATGAGACACAGCCAGGCAAGACAGACTCAATTCAGGGATTTTTACTGGAACCACTGGAAAGAAACCCTTTAGCTAAAAGGATACTGTAAGGTTAGAATTGCTGGAAACTACCACATGGAAAGAGCCTGCCTAAGAGGGCAATGCAGAAGAAAAGAAAGCCAAAAGACGAAGACCAAGCCCCCATCACAGCATTCAAGCCCCTGGATCCAGCTGTGCCTAAAGCCCACAGATAAAGCCCTAGACTGTTCAACTGCCTGAACCAACAAATTCCCTTTTTGATTTGAGCACTTGTAATTTGAGCACTTACAAGAATGCTGAGTCACAGCCTGGGTTATACAAAGTTAAACAAGGTGCCTTTACTATAGTGTTTCACAGAGCTTTCAAAGGATTAATACGCATCATGCATCTCCAACAGGAGGCTCTGATATGCAGCCTTTCCCAAACTTATATGTCCAATGAACACTTTTGATAACCATATCACAGGGCTGGTATTCCAAAGAAAAAACCTTGGGCTGATACATATTACCTGTAGGTTAACCTCAAGTTAAAATACTCCAAATCCCCATTCCCTTATTATTCTGGATAAATGAGATAAACGGGAATTCATTTATCCAACACTACTGATGCATTTGTCCAGACTTTGAAAATGTGTGTGTATGATTTTTTATTCTTTTTACTAAATTGGGGTCATAAGCACAAACTATGGTATATTTTCCAGACTTAATATGTATGCACATACGTGTGTGTGTGTGTGTGTGCATGCGTGTGTTATATTGGGATAATTCATGAGCTGCCATACTTTTGAGTTCTGCATTTTGTAATTGGGTTTGTTTTTTTTTTTTTGGCCTCTAGTCCCACTGCCAAGCTATTAGCTGTCACTGCTTTCTGTTCTAAATGTGTCTACTTCTAGCAGCAGAGTCTCTGACTCTTCTCTGGGCTAGTAAACCAGGTAAGAGAAGCTCTTTGGGAACTTTGTGTGTTAAAAAAAAAAAAAAAAAAAAAGTGGAGGACAGGGGCCAGTATGCTGAGAGTGAGCGCTGCATAAAGTACCTGAGTTTCCATACATGAATTGCATGTCAATGACTTTTGGCAGTTTAAAAGCTGCTTATTTCCAGGTTCTTGCCTCAGTTTTGGACAGCTGAAGTTTCCAAATAACTGACCTCCAAATGTAAGAGATGTTACAATGCTTAGCCAAGGAAAGAGCCCCTCCAAGTCAATAGTAAGCATTGCGCCCTGCTTAGAAACTTCAAAATGAAAAAGTTTTGTTGTTGTTTTTTTTATGTCCAGGAGAGCCTATAGTCCAAAAAAATTCCATTTCTTAGTTTATAAGTCATTCACTGGCATAGATGTCAAATTTCAGTCATTTTTCAGGTATTTTGTCTGTCTATAACTCTCAAGTAGCTGCTTGCCTGTTTAAGGAGTATTTGTGGGCTCCCCTGTTTTACGGTCCTATAACATGAAATGGATGGGGTATTAGGGACATCAGGGAAGAAACCAAGCTTCCCCCTTGTCGTTGAAAGAACAGCCTTGGTCCTGATGAGGCAGGCAGGTCACAGGTGTGCAGGCGGGCTGGCTGGTCTTGGGCAGTAAAAGCCCACAAAAATCAGTGTTTTAGATTCAACCACAGGAATGGAAAGTTCCTGAATCATTTCAGTTAGCATCAAGCTGGGTTTGCTGCCACACTTCGAGGCTTGACAAGGAAAAGCCATCAGTACGTCTCATGTCGGCATCCAACCTTGTGACCCAGAGGTATGGCTTAAAGAGAAGCCCAGCTTAGCATTGCCCTGATGCCTTTTCCAGAATCCAGAGCACATGTTCTGAAAGGCTCCCCCAGTGCACCCCCAATGTGGGGAGGAACCAAGCACCTGCTCAGCCAGCCATGTGGAAACTCTGAGCCTGCCTGGCCAAAGTAAACACCCCTGTCTGTCCCCACCCCTGGTGTTTATGCTCAGAAGGGCCTCTGTCCTCCACCTCACTTCAAGGCCAGAGGACCAGATGCGGACCTGGGTGATGGCTAGGCAGGAGTGAGGAGCCAGGGGGCCATTTAATCCGCAATTAGGACCTATACACACCCCTCACCTGCCCTGACCACTTCCTCTTGACAACTGCACAGCTGAAGAGCACTTTTGGAGGAAATGGATTGCTCAGTTCATCTTCATGCCCTAAATGACCAGATCCCACAAAGGTGCACCCCTCTGGGAAGGTTCTGTTGTGCCGATCCCATTGCCTTGGAGCAGTTTGCTTCACTCCTGCATTAGTGGCAGAAGTAATGGAGCGGGATGGGGAGGACAGCTGCTCTAACCGTGTACCTTACTGCAAACACTTTCAGGGCCGTGTGACTATAACGAAAAGGCATCTGGACACAGAGCAGGGAGTGCTTGCTCCCCCGCCACCGCCCGCAAGGCCCTGGCCGGGACAGCCGCTCCTGGTGTCAGAACTGGGCTGTGATTTCCGCTTAGTGGAGGGCTCTCTCTGAGCCCCCAGACCCTCCTCCATGAAATCGCTGGTGATGTCTGAAAGGGGTAGGGAGGAGGGTGACTGGCGCCGAGGACGGAGTAGGAGAGCACTGTCTGATGCCGTCTGCACAGCCTTGGGGAATGGCCTGGGGCTCAGAGGGTAGTGGCCCAAGATCCAGGGCTCTCATCACTGCATACACTGGTTGGCCTGGCACTTACTCTACACGGACTGCCCAGGTTTGCCTTTCGGTCCCATCAGCAGTAAAAGTCACCCTCCAGGTGTGCTTTCCAGTGGAGAAGACCCCACAAAATTCCATTAGTGCAGCCCACCTTCAACGGGCCCTCTGCCCACGCAAGTGCCTTCCCTCTCCCTCACATATACCATTCAACTCTAATAAAGCAATAATGAAATCATGAAATACCACAGGGAAGAAGATGGGAGGAGGGTCATCAGTGAACAAGGGTTTTCAAGAAAATGGAAGAAGATGGGAGGTAGATGGCAGAATGAGCGTAGAGCAAAGCCCAGAATAAAAATGCTGCAGACGGGGCTTCCCTGGTGGCTCAGTGGTTGAGAATCTGCCTGCCAATGCAGGGGACACGGGTTCGAGCCCTGGTCTGCAAAGATCCCACATGCCGCGGAGCAACTGGGCCCGTGCGCCACAACTACTGAGCCTGCGCGTCTGGAGCTTCTGCTCTGCAACAAGAGAGGCCGCGATAGTGAGAGGCCCACGCACCGCAATGAAGAGTTGCCCCCGCTCGCCACAACTAGAGAAAGCCCTCACACAGAAACGAAGACCCAACACAGCTAAAAATTAATTAATTAATTAATTAATTAATTAATTATTTTTAAAAAATGCCGCAGGCATGCTAGGGCTAATAGGGAGCAGGTCTGCCAGGCAGAACCCAGTAGGGGCTCAGGATTTGAAACAGCAGGTACCATTGAAAGCAGAGGGACAAACGGTGCTAGAAATGGGGATTCAATAGCCAGGACATGGAAGCAACGTAAGTGTCCATCAACAGATGAATGGATAAAGAAGATGTGGCACATATAATACAATGGAATATTACTCAGCCATAAAAAGGAACGAAACTGAGTTACTTGTAGTGAGGTGGATGGACCTAGAGTCTGTCATACAGAGTGAAGTAAGTCAGAAAAAGAAAAACAAATACCGTATGCTAACACATATATATGGAATCCAAAAAAAAAAAAATGATCAGAAGAACCTAGGGGCAAGATGGGAATAAAGATGCAGACCTACTAGAGAATGGACTTGAGGACAAGGGGAGGGGGAAGGGTAAGCTGGGACAAAGTGAGACAGTGGCATGGACATATATACACTACCAAATGTAAAATAGATAGCTAGTGGGAAGCAGCCGCATAGCACAGGGACATCAGCTCGGTGCTTTGTGACCACCTAGAGGGGTGGGATAGGGAGGGTGGGAGGGAGGGAGATGCAAGAGGGAAGAGATATAGGGACATATGTATCTGTATAACTGATTCACTTTGTTATAAAGCAGAAACTAACACACCATTGGCAAAGCAATTATACTCCAATAAAGATGTTTAAAAAAAAAATTTTTTTTTAAATAACTAATTATGCATCACATCTAAAACACAAATTCTCAGCCAGACTGAATCAACATTTCAGTAAAGCAAATGCTATAAATATGAAAATAAAAAATAAAAATAAATAAATAAATAAATAAAAATGGGGATTGTTGAAAGAATCACTGACAACGGGCCCCACCTTCCCCAGCCTCTAGACACTGCCTGGCATAAGATCTCAAAGCCAAGCCAAAACAGGGGGCCACATCTTCAAAGACTTTGACCCCTGTGAAAATGCAACAAGCAGTAAAAGGGAGATCCTTCAAGCTATTCTTGGTGCTGTATTTATATCATAATTGGGAGGCCAAATCGAAAGACGGTTCCTGATCTTCAAAAACTACAAGTGTTGTGCCAGGGTCTTTATCCACACAGGTGGCCCCACTGTAAGGTGAACCAGGGGACAAGGGGTTCCTTGGCCACCTAGCCTTTTGACACAGGGCTGCCCCATACAAAGCACAGGCAGGAAGACACCATCGTCAGGAGTGGGACATCCCAGCAGATGCCCCCGGGCACCATATGCTAAACCAGCAGACCACATCCACCCCACCCAGGGTCTCCACACCAACTAATCCCACTATCTCTAGCCAATCAGCCTCACGCTGGGGCCCCGCCTTCCTTAAGCAGGATACAGTTTGCCATGTTTGGGCTTTAAAAGCTCCACCTGTTTTCTTCTCCAGAGCCCCATCCTCAGAGCATATTGGATTCTGCACTGGAGCAGGTTCCCTGCTTGGCCATAACTTTTCTTCGTGTTCGATTTTTGGTCTCTAATAATTTTTCTTTTATAACATGCTGAAAGCCTTGAAAACCCTGTGCTTTGGTAGGTGATTAAGCTCCCACATCATTCCCACAAATGAAAAATTCATGAAATAAATTATAAATGTGTGTGTATTTCAAGAGAAGGCAACGTGTTTGAAGTCTTCCATCATTGGAGCTTGTTGAATAGGATGCTATGGGGTATTAGAGCAGTGTGTGCACGCATGTGCATGTGTTTTCACAGCTGTTAAAGAATCTTTCTCCCACAAACTCTTATATGGGAGCCCAATACACAGAACTGATTACAAGAAGCTGCCATGGCAAAGCAGGGGAGGGGAATCAAGGCCCCATCTGCTCAGCTCACCTTCTCTCCCCCTTCTCGTGGCCCAAGTAACTTCCTAAAACGACATTTCCAGGGAGCACCGTTAGCGACCCTGCCTCGGAACAACTAAAAAGTAAATTTAACTATATGAAAAAAAGGAGGCACTTTAACTTTATAAAATATACAAAATTTAAAACATGAGCAGTTATCCTTACCTGCACACTTGTAAACACTGACCAATAAAATCACAGGTAAATTCAGCCAGGCGGAATTCAGCCATCACCACCACCGTCTTCACCACCACCGTCCTCATCCTCACCTATGTTTAATAAATTAAAGGTGAGCCAGGACTAAGTGACTGATACATACTCAATCATTCAATCCAAACAACAAAACCATGAGACCAGTATTGCTATTATCCACATTTTAAAGAATTGGACCAAGGTCTCATAGCTAGTGGGTGACAAGGGCCAAGATGCAAGCCCAGGTCTGCTGGACTCTCCTTGCACACTCTTAGTCATGGTGTTCCACTAGGACCCATAACAGCCACTTGTGTCCTTCTTTATGTGTTTTATGAATTTTTTTTACTTGCATTAACCACTTTCATAAGAAGGAGGACAGGTAGTAGAGGGATAGCCAACTCCTTAAGTCCTAAAGAGACAGGCAAGGCAGGGATGCCCTGGGTGGCTCACCTAGCCTGGGGTCACCACGGAGGTGACCCCAAATGTCCCAAAGGAAGGGCTCAGAGGAAATTTCTCACCCCAAGGGGACTCAGTGCTCCTGAATCTGCCAGGTCTGCACATCCTTCTTCAGCTTTTTCCCTTCTTACTCATCAGAAACATTAGAAAAGCTTATTAGTTTTGATATAACCACACACTATCATGTAACTATACTAAGAAGACGGGGGAGAGAAGGAAGGGATGTAAAAGAATTAATATTCCTAATCTACCAAAACAGACAATGTCTAAAATTGATGAGTCAGGGACTTCCCTCATGGTGCAGTGGTTAAGAATCCGCCTGCCAATGCAGGAGACACGGGTTCGATCCCTGGTCTGGGAAGATCCCACACGCCACGGAGCAACTAAGCCCGTGCGCCACAACTACTGAGCCTGCGCTCTAGAGCCCGCGAGTCACAACTACTGAGCCCGTGAGCCACAACTACTGAAGCCTGCGCCCTAGACCCCATGCTCCACAAAAAGAGACGCCACCCAATGAGAAGCCCACTCACCACAACTAGAGAAAGCCTGCACACAGCAATGAAGACCCAATGCAGCCAAAAAAAATAAATAAAAATAGTGAGAAAATATTTTTTAAACTTTTTTTTAGTTAAAAAAATAAAATTGATGAATCAACAGACAGCACTATATGTATATTATTTAGGAATTTGAAGGAAAATATTAGCAGAAACAGATCCAATAATTTACAATTGTTCTCTGGGGAAGTCATAGTAGAGGCCAAGGGGCAGCTACTTAAGAGACTGCTACATTTTTATAAGCATTTTAGCACCATTTGATTTTTCAAATCAAGTGCCAATATTTGATTTGTGAAAATGAAACAAAAATAATAAAACCTACCCTCCTAAGTGGTCTCCTTTAGCTTAATGGACTCCAGAAAGGAGTTCAAACAGACAGTGCGGTTTGATGTGGTTTGTGGAGCCATGCGATCTGAGCCACTGCAGATGGGGGGTGCCTGGTGTTGGGTGAAGAGCCCTGGATCTTGAAACAGAAGATCTGGGTTCCAATCCTGGCCTTGGTGCTCCAAGCTCTGTGGCTTTCAGCAAGCTGCATAATCTCTCTGAGCTTCTTTACCGCATAAGGGCAGGCATCCAGACCTGATATAACCAAGAGGATTAAATAATATAGATCCCAACCCAGTGAAGCAAACCTCGTGAGGAGAAAAGGGGTGGGGACCTGAATGTCTGGGCCAGGTAGATGAGAGCCATGGAAAGACAGACTTGGATAAGAGACATAGGTTTCTTGCCCATGAACAGGCACTGAGCTGAAATTTCCCCTCTCCCCTCCACACTGTTCCCCAGTTCTCTGAGACCATGGAGTATATTTTAGGGTTCCACAGACTCAAAAGAGAGGAGGGTATCCCAGGTGTCAATCTGCATCCCTCTGTATGAGGCTCACCCAGACCTTGAATCCATCTGATCCAGGCCTGGGCCCTCTTGAACAAAGTCCCTCCTTGACTCTTCTGAATTAAAAAAAAAAAAAATCTCCAAACTACTTAGCCTTAGGATCAAACCTTAGGCCCCAAAGAGAAACCTCCAGCCCTTTCTCCAGGACAGGATCCAGCTCACCACTGTGTCAAGCCTTGTGAGAGGTCTGGTCACAACTGTCATTTTAGGACAAGCAGGTCCAGGAACCAGCCCAAGTTGAGGCCATTTTTTCCAGGTTCTGAGCATTTAGAAGAGCTCACAGCTCAAGGGCCAGCTGCCGACTGGCAGACAACACTGCTCGTGCTCATATGTCATGATATGAAGAGGTAGAAAGATGCCCTGTGCAGCAGCCCTGGGCAGAGAGAACCCAAAACAAGACTCCAGATCAGGCCCAAGGCACTCCCACCAGGACGCGGAGGCAATGAGAGAGTCAGGCTGAAATCTCCCCGAAGGTTGCAAAGAACACAGCCTGCTCTCTGTGTAGACAGCATGTGGGGTGAACACACAGACCTGCAGATTCAATCCCCCCAAAATAAAGTTTATATTCTTCGGCACTTCATACTTGGCAAGGGTTAATCATAATGTCAATTAATACAATGATTAAATTAATAAAATACTTCTGGATGGGAAAAAAACCCTCAGAGACCAGCTTTGATTCCATGAGCACACGGTAAAGGACCCAAGAGGGGGAGACAGCAGAAGGAGGGTTAAGGGGACTAATTAGCCAGTGATTAAATGTCATTTTCCTTGAGTCAAGTGATTCTCATTTTATTCAAGTGTGCTGGAAACGATGGTGAAGATTTCTTTTTTTTCATTTTGGGGAATTCTTTTTTTTTTTTTTTTTTGTCCAACGAATAACTCAATCATCTGCTTTTAAAAGTAGTGTGCAATTTCTAAATTACAATCTTTAAAAATCAAGCTGACACTGTCAACTCCTGCTGGTTAGGATTTTCTGAATCACCTACAGAAAGACGGCTGCTCCGCCGAGAACCTGTCTGGGAAACTGGCCTGTATATTCTGTGCCCCAAAGCATCTGTTTCCTCAAAGATGTAGCCAGGAGGCTCAGGGTATGAAGCCAGGCACCTGCTCATTGCCTTAGGAGTAAAGCTGGTGGTATATGTGGTGTGGCCCTCCACAGGGATATCTCCTCGGGGGCCAGACCAGGGGGGCTTACAGCTTTTGGTAGTGATGGGAGGGCAGGGCACATAGTGGGCTCGTGTGGTGGTCAGGCAGTCCAAGGGCTCGGTGGGAAGGTTGAGCTGGGGGATGGGCTTGACTGGCTTGGTCTGCATGCTGGCCCACTGCTTATAGTCCTCTTTGGTCGTGGTGGAGCTTTCAAAGCGGCCACCCTTCTTGACCGAGAGCACCGGTCGGTAGGACTGAGCTGGGGCACCCTTAGGGTACGTGTAGTGGGCCCGCACTGTCGTCAGAAGGTCCATCTTTTCTTCAGGAGCAACAAAGGTGGCGGGAGCTTTGGAGAACATCTGGGGCGTTGGCCAAGCTTGGTACTTATCTCGAAATTCGGTGGTGTTAGAGAATGGCGTGTCTAGGGCACTAGGCCTGGCTGAAGGTTTCAAGCTCTTGGCTGGCTCTCCCATCAGGCCCCGGTATGACTCATTGTGAGTGGTAAGGCTTTCAATGGGGATTTCACAGGGTCTGAACTTCTCCGGCTCATACACATAGCGTTTCTCCATGGGGTGGGCCATGTAGCTCATCTTGTAGTTTGTCAGATCCTCCAGGGGGATGTTACAGAGCTTGAGTGCAGCCAGAGGCTTACAGCTCATGGTGTTCACCAGGCCCTTCATGGAGTAGTCATCCTGGTGTGTGGTTCGGCTATCAAACTTGGTGGACGCCGGCCGGTAGTTGCGTGGCAGACGAAGCATTTCTCGTCTTGGTTGGTTCCAGGGTAAATAATCAGCTGAAAATAAAGCAGAAGTGGTAATCACTCATAAATCCAGTCACTCAACCTGCATGTATTCCAAGAAGCCCCAAAGCCACAAGCCAATCTCCAGTGAGATGTTCCCTGAGACAAAGAACAGAGTAGATCCCTGCTACCACCTCAACCAAGGCCTTGGTGTTCCAACTTTGTGGTATTTGAGGGCTACTGTGCAGAAGAGACAAATTTATAGGAGTCTCATCATACCCACAATGCTGCATGCAGGGATTTTAGAGGGTCCACGGCCATGGGAGGATCCAGGGAATCGATTCCAACAGAGAAGTCCAACCGTTGGTTTACCCTGATCCAAGAACAGTTCCACTCCTCTAAGGGGAAGGTGGCCTCTGTGAATCAGCAAAGAGTGACTGGGAAGGTACATGCAGGGCAGTGAGACAGGGGGTTCACAACCCACCACTGCTGGGCCACCAGCCAGACCTACCAGGCCTCCCTGGTCATCTGTGGAGTGACAGCCATTAAGTCCCTATAATCCACACAAATCAAATATGGCACTCCAAGGGAATAAGGGCATTGTGTTGGCTAGCCAACTCTGAATCCACAGGGAATTCTCTTGCCTACAAGAGAATTTACCTCTTGCCTACAAGAGGTTTTTACAAAGAAAACAAAAACAGCTTCCCAGGAGTCTTTGAGGTATATAGCCAACACCAGTGGAGTCCACAGGCACACTTTCTTTAAACAGCTTTATTGAGGTATAATTTGTGTAACATAAAATGTACCATCGTTCATACACAATTCAATAACTTCTACAGAGTTGTGCAACTATCTATAATCAAAATCTAGTTATACTGAGTCACCTTGCTGTACAGCAGAAATTAACACAACATTGTAAATCAACTATACTTCAATAAAAAAATAAATTTTAAAAATCTATTTGTAAAACATTTCCATCAACCCAAAAACTATCAATCAAGCCCATCTGCAATCTTCATTCCCATCCCTGGGCAACCATTAATCAGTTCTTGGTCTCTATAAATGTGCTTTTTTCTGGACATTTCCTATAAATAGAATTGCACAATAGGTAGTGATTTGCATTGGCTTCATTCACTAAGCAAGTAATGGAGGTTTATCCCTGTCATAGCATATATCAGTTCACTCCTTTGTATTGTTGAATAGTACTAGAGTATATGGATATACCAAATTTTGTTTATCCATTCATCGGTTGATGGGCATTTGAGTTGTTTTCACCTTTTGGCTATTATGCAAATTTCTGCTATGAACATTGATAGACAAGTATTTGTGTGGATATATCTTTTCATTTCTCTTACATAGATACCAAGAAGCAGAATTGATAGGTTATATGTTAAATCTATGTTAACTTCTCAGGATACTGCAAACTCTTCCAAAGTGGGCGTGCCACTTTACATTCCTACCAGCAATGTATGAAGCTTCTCATTTCTCCACATCTTCAACACTTGTTATTATGGTTTGTTTTTTTAATTATAGACATTCTGTAGTGGGTGTTTAGTGGTATCTCGTCGTATTTTAATTTACATTTCCCTGATGACTGAAAATGTTGAGTATCTCTATATGTGCTTATTAGCCATTCATGTGTCTTTTTTGGTAAAATATCTACTCAAATCTTTTGCCCATTTTTTAAAACAGTTGTTTGTCTTATTTTTGAGTTATAAGAGTTATTTGCATATTCTAGATACAAGTCCAATAGCAGATATGTGATTTGTAAATATTTTTTCCCAGTCTATCACTTATCATTTCATTTTCTTGCTGGTATCTCTTGAAGCACACAGAGGTTTTGAATTTTCATAAAGTTCAGTTTTTTCCCTATGTCTTAGCCTAAAAGATTTAAAATTTTAGCTTTTACATTTAGGTTTCTAACACTTTTTGAGTTAATTTTTTAGTATGGTGTGAAGTAAGGCCTAAGCTCACTTTTCTGCATGTGGATATCTAATATGTCAGCACCATTTGTCAAAAAGACAAATTTTCAGCTCTTTTGGTTTGATTTTCACATATAAAATTTAGGATCACTTTGCCAATTTCTGCAACAACAAGAACAACAACAACAAGCCTGCTGGAATTTTGATAGGAATAGCATTAAATCTATAAATAAATTTGGGTGGAACTGTATCTTAACTGTATTGAATCTTCCAGTCTATGAACATGGACTCTCGCTACCTGTTTCCATATTATTTCTCTCAGCACTATTTTGTACTTTTCAGTGTACAAGTCTTACATTTATTTTTTTAAATTTATTACAAATATTTTATTCATTTTGAGGTTATTATGAAAACTGTCTTCTTAATTTTGTTTTCAGATTTTCAATGCTAATATATATTTTTTCAATGCTAATTTTTATATATTGCTCTTCAACACTGACACATTGATGAATTCATTCTAGTAGGGTTTTTGTGGATTCTTTAGGATTATCTTAACTGAGAATAAAGACAGATTTACTTCTTCCTTTCTAATCTAGATGCATTTATTTATTTGTTTTTCTTGCATTACTGCACTGGCTAGAACCTCCACTACAATGTTGAATAAAAGAGGTGAGAACTGCTATCCTAGCCATGTTCCCAATCTTAGGGGGAAAGCATTCAGTCTTTCCACATTAAGTATGATGTGAGCTATAGGGGTTTTTGTGGAAGCACTTTATCAGGCTGAGGAAGTTTCCTTCTATTCCTAGTTTCTTGAGAGCTTTTATGGGTATCAGATCTTGTCAAATGCTTTATCTGTGGCTTTCAATCATGTAGGTTTGTCTTTTACCTTATTAATATAGTATATTACATTAATTGATTTGCTGATGTTAAACCAATCTTGCACTCCTGGAATAAACCCCACAGTTTTATAATTATTGGTTCTGTAATTGTCTTTTAATTTAGAGAAAAGTATATATTTACCTATATAAGCAGTTTTATCAGTGTTCTTTATTCTTTGCATGGATTTGTGTTAACATTCAGTATCATTTTCTTTTAGCCTGAAGGACTTCCTTTATTATTTCTTGTAAGGCAAGTCAGTGAGCTACAAATTCACCCAGTCTTTGTTTATCTGGGAATATATTTTCCCATCATTTTTTTTAACATCTTCATTGGATTATAATTGCTTTACAGTGTTGTGTTAGTTTCTGCTGTATAACAAAGTGAATCAGCTATATGTATACATATATCCTCATATCCCCACCCCTTGCGTCTCCCTATCCCACCCCTCTAGGTGGTCACAAAGCACTGAGCTGGTCTCCCTGTGCTATGCAGCTGCTTCCCACTAGCTAGTTATTTTACATTTGGTGGTGTCTATATGTCTATGCCACTTTCTCACCTAGTTTCCCATCATTTGTGAAGCATAATCTTTAATAGTTATAGAATTCTTGGTTGACAGGTTTTTTTTTTTCCTTTCAGTACTTTGAGTATGTCACACCACTGTTTCTGATGAGAAGTTAGTTAGTTATTATTGCCATTTCCTTGTATGTTATAAGTTGTTTCTCTTTTGCTTTTTTCCAAATCTTTGGCTTTCAACAATTTGACTGTTATGTGAATAGGGGTGGATCTCCTTGCATTTATTCTCTTTGGATTGTGCTTCTTGGATGTGCAGATTAATATTTTTCATCAAATTTAACAGTTTTGACAATTAAATATTTTTCTGCCCCTTCTTCTTCTGGGCCTCCCATTATCTGTCTGTTGGTACACTTAATGGTATCTCACAAGTCTCCGAGTTCATTTTTCTCAATTTTTTCTCATTCTTCAGATTGGATAATCTCTACTGAGACCTCCATTTTCATGGATTCTTTCTTCTGTCAGCTCAAATCTGCTATTAAGCACCTCTAATGAATTTTTTTATTTTGATTATTGTCCTTCCAATTGCAGAGTTTTCATTCAATTATTTTTAGGATTTCCCATTATAGTATTCTCTATTTGATTGGAAATTGTTGTTATATTTCCCTTTATTTCTTTAAGCATGGTTTCCTGTTGTTCTTTGAACATATTTATAATAGCTACTTTGAAATATCTGTCTGCTAGGTCTAACATCTGGGCCTCTTCAGAGATAGTTTCTATTAACTGCTTTTTTCCTGGATCACACTTCCCTGTTTCTTTTTATGCCTCATCATTTTTTGTTAAAAACTCAACACTTTGGACAATATGCCGCAGCAACCCTGGATTCTGATCTTGCACTGGGAATAGTTTTTGCTGTTTGTTTAGTGACCTGTCTCAGTAATTCTGCAGAGTCTTATCTCCCCTGCAATGTGCAGCCACTGATGTTTTTGCTGAGTTTTTTCTTTTTAATTGATTTTATTTTTAAGCCTAGGTTCCTAAGAGCCACCCTCTATCAGCATAGTTTAGCAATCAGCCTATGATTAACCAGAAGTTACACTTAATCACCTTAAGCCACTAAGGCTTTCACCATTTGCTAATGGATCTGTGTGTGGGTTGGAGAATATAGTCAAAGATCAGGCAGTTAACAAGTCTTCCCTGGCTTTTATTTTCTGCTGGGCTGTCTCTTGTCTCCTCTGCACATGCACCAGGCATCATATTCAGCCAGGAAAGATGAGTAAATAACTAGACCCTTTCTCTGATCTCTTGAGCCTGCACACTGCCTTGCCCATATGCACAGTCTTCCAGACCACCAGGAATATGTATGAGCTTATCAAGGCCTACTCTGTGTCTGTCTCATACTCTGGATCTCTTTGGTAAATTTCTGACTGTTCTACTGGACTGTTGCTTGCTTCAAGCAGTACTGCAACCTCAGACTAACTGCATAAGTTGTCTTCCCTGGTTGTTTTGCCATTAATACCACTATTGTTTTTATTGGAATGCCTGGGTATGTACTTTACTCCAATCAGCCCCCATTGGCAGCAGAGCATCTGGTTTTCACAGCCCAGCCTGCCCAGGCAGAACTACCACACGGATGGAACTTGGGGGAGGGGTGATGGAAGCAGCCCCAGGATAAAACACCACACACCCCCACTGTTCATAACAAGGTTTAGTAGTTTTTCTTGAATAAATGGTTCTCAATTTGTTGTATGCCTTTGGTTGACTTCCAGAGTCCTAAAATGGTTGGTTTTTTACTATTTTGTTGCTTTTTTGGGAAGAGAATTTGTCAAGCGCCTCACTCTACCACTCTGTAAGGCCTGACATACCCACCCCCCAGGCACACTCTTAAGCTTATTTTAGGCTAATAATACTACCAACTATTTATTTTAAATTGGCTTCATTTTAATTGAAAACCTAATCTTTCTCCAAGAGCCATTAATGGCTCTATCAGCATCTTGAAAGCATTAGGGGGCCTTACAGGGAACCATCTCGCTGAATATAAACCACATGTTTCCCCCTCAGACTTTAAGTCTCACTGAAATGGGGTCATCTACCTGTAGATGCCTACACACTGCCTCAAGGTGCATGGCGGTGGGTAGGACAGGGTTTTCTGGCCCTCCTCTGTGACGGATGAAGTGTTAAGAAAACAGGTTCCTAAACTGAAAGTTGCCTCATGTGATTTCTGATACCCAACAATACAGTTGAAACCACATTATTATCTAACCTCCTAACTTCCTCCACCCAGCATATATTACAAAAAACCTCCACAGGACCCTGAAAACCTCAGAATTGCACATGACAAACGATTCACACGCCTGAAAAGCCACCAGTAAAAGCCCTTCAGGGCCAGAGTGTCATGTGCATAATTGGCAAGAACTTCTTTAAAAGAGATTCCATTCAATAATGTGCCTTTAAAAAAAAAAAAAAAAAACTTAGCTAAACCTAAAGCTGAGTATCAACTAATTACACTCTCAATCTTTCCAATTGCACAGTGTTTTGAAAATGTCAAAATTACAACCAAATGCTACTGGAGCATATATTACAGGTGGTTTTCTGCAGCCCAGGGAAGGCGCTGGCCATAAGAGTAGTAAGAGAAAACTTTGAATATTTTTCCTATGGAACGATAGTAAGCAGAGCATATAGACATAATATAGATGCACCCATTGAAATACATATATTTAATGACCTTGGTCTTTGATTTCTTTTTTCCACAAGAGAAACAAGTCATCAAATGAGTGATAAACCAAGAGATAAGGCAAGGATGTGGACCCTCGAAGATGCATGAGGTTGTGCAGGACCAACCAAAGGGCAGAGTAAATGTCATGGGTCTTCTCTAACCTTCACTCCTGCTCTTGGCCTGCACCCACAGAGTAACAGACCTGGTGGGGATTTGTGCAAATCTAATGCCAAACGGTGTCACCTGGAGCCCTTGTAAACAGTGATCCAGAACAATTCGTTCATTTATTCCCTCACTAAACACATCTTTGTTGCTGCATCTCCGGTGCTAAAAACTGTGAGTACATGTTTGGCATTCAAGACCAAGTTTTGGAAGCCACTATATCATATAGGTGTAATGGAAAAAATAAACCACTGAGATTATATGATATGGCAAGTATTATTCAAAAAACTAGTAAGACACATAGGTCGCAAACTGACACCTATAGGTGAATTCTAATGACAAATATGTTTTCTTTGACTACAAACTGATTTGTTTCTTTTTAAACCTGAATTTCAGAGGAGAACTATGAAATCCACCCTCAAGTACATATGTAGCCAGAATAAAACCAAAGGGTCGGGACTTCCCTGGTGGCACCGTGGTTAAGAATCTGCCTGCCAATGCAGGGGACACGGGTTTGATCCCTGGTCAGGGAAGATGCCACATGCCATGGAGCAACTAAGCCTGTGTGCCACAACTACTGAGCCTGTGCTCTAGAGCCAGCAAGCCACAACTACTGGAGCCCATGCACCAAAACTACTGAAGCCCACACGCCTAGAGCCCGTGCTCCACGACAAGAGAAGCCACCGCAATGAGAAGCCCACACACTGCAACGAAGAGTAGCCCGCACTCGCCGCAACTAGAGAAAGCCCATGTGCAGCAACAAAGACCCAACACAGCCAAAAATTTTTTAAAAAAAGAAAAAAAAGAATCTGCCTGCCAATGAAGGGGACATGAGTTCAATCCCTGGGCCAGGAAGATCCCACATGCTGCAGAGCAACTAAGCCCATGCACCACAACTACTGAGCCTGCATGCCGCAACTACTGAGCCCACATGCTGCAACTACTGAAGCCCGCGCACCTAGAGCCTGTGCTCTGCCACAAGAGAAACCACTGCAATGAGAATCCCGTGCACCCCAGCGAAGAGTAGCCCCCGCTCGCCGCAACTGGAGAAAGCCCGCGCACAGCAACCAAGACCCAACGCAGACAAAAATAAATTAAAAAAAAAAAACCAAAGGGTCTAAGCATGCCTGGTTCAGAAGAGTACTGTTGCTACTTCACTGGTATACATTCATTAAATATGTGTAAGTAGATAACAGTTAACAGGTGCCAGAAGTTTAAGAAAAATAAAAGAGAAGAAAATAGGGTTTTCTCAATCTTAACTTTCTCAGTAGGGAAAAGTCAGCCATGATTCAGTTTTAGCAGCGGAATATTGTTCTCTGGTTTGCAGAGGGCAATTTGAGATGTAACTGTTTGGAGAAGGGGAGGAATATGGGAGAGCTGGAGGTAGGAGAGATTAAAACTTAAGTATTAGATTGTTGTTTTTTTTTTCTGTGTGTTGATTTTGAGGGGTGAGTATTCTGTGGGAGGAAGTGGGGGGACTTTCCTTAAAATAACACCACTAGGCTACTCCATCCTTGCCAACCCCTAAGGAAAGCAAGGAGCATTTCTCACCCGTAGACCTCTCCTTGCACGTAGGGCAAGGCGGGGAAGGAAAACTGAGCTGAGCAGGCAGTTGTTCTGAAGAATCTCTAACTATTCCAAGATTTGTAAATCCAGGCAGCCCATAGGGAGGATGTAGAAAGTAGAGGATGTAGTTGGATGAGCCCTACCAAGTCCCTGCCCCCTCCCCCGGTGAAGGCAAGTGCTCACTCCGGCTTTGTTTTTTCCTGCTGCCCAGTGTCCATTTTTGGCCCTCCTGTAAACACTGGATGAAAAGGGAGACAAACGAGCCCTGCAGAGGCCTGAGTGCCACCCCACCACACGCCTGGTTGTGCTGACCCCTTAGTAAAACATCTGCTATGGTGCCTGCTTTGTTGAGGGTAACGGGCAAAGAAAAAGATCCCTGCCCTCCAGGAGCTTGCAGTCTAGCCAAGGAGACAAATGTTAAACAAAATTACAAAATGAATTACAAAACAAGGGAGTACAAGACACTCTTAGAGCACCTAACAGGGTGTGTTTGGTCTGGCACGGGGGGAAGGTCTGGGACTCCCTCTCAAGGTGTGATCCTTCCGCCACTCGCTGAAGGATGATGCTGGACCGGAGACAGGAGGACAGCTCTCTAAAGAGGGAAGAGCAGTGCAAATGCCCTGAGACAGAAAAGAAATGGAGCAAAGGAACTGAAAGAAGTTCCTGTGGCCGGAGCAGAGGGGCTCAGGGAGAAGGAACCAAATCTGCAAGGAAGCAGAGGAGTTGGTAAAGGTGTGGGATTTTATCCTAACAGCCATAATAATTACTTAAGGAGTTTTAGGCAGAGGTCATGTGAGACTGACGTCTGCAAAAGCCCTCTCTGCTTCCATTCTGTGGATAACGGAGATGAGCTGACAAGGTCGGAGCGATGCTCAGGCCCATGTCCAGGTGTAGACATGGAGAAGACAGGGTTCAGTTGCTGCTAGGAGGAAGCAACCGCAGGACAGAAGAGAGAGGGAGTAAGAGACGGGCTGCAGTGATATAACGTGGAATAGGCTGTATGACAGGCACAGGCGGGGCTGACGCTGAGAAGGAAGGTTGAGGCATCAGTGGGCTGGAGATCCCAGTGAAGCCAAGGACTGCCAAGGTGGGCGTAAATAGGGGAGCAAGCCAGAAGGACCCGACGGTGGAGGGCGCGAAGGTGGAGCCATGTAGGGGTATGACAATATCCAGAATGTGGCTTGGCAGAAGGCGGCTACAGAAGCGTGGAAGAGGACGACTCTGAAGGTAAGAAAGTAAAAGGACGCACACACACACACACACACACACACACAAACACACACACACACACACACACACACACAAAGAAAGAAAAAGCAGAGAAGCTAAGCCACATGCAGAATCTTCAAGAATAATAGATTTAGAGCTCCTGGAAGGGCTTCAGGAAGATTCCTACACCCCCTCAAGCCTCCCCACCTCCCCTTGGCTAAGTGTTTGGCATGGCTAAGTAAAAGCCATTATCATCACAATCACATAGACACCCACAGACATGTGACAGGAACAGTTTAGCACAGGAACAGTTTAGCACATACTTTTAAGGCAGCCACGTGCATCGTAAGCAGCAAAGTTAATGGTCACAAAGCGGGCCTCCATCCCCAAGCTCTCGGCCCTGCAGCTCGTGCTCCACGGAGTGAGCGACACGCTGCCTGCGCTACCACACCCACCACTCCACACCCTCTCTCTCCTACTAGACCATCAAGTCAAGGGCAGGTCGTTATGCTTCCTGCACAGTTCCCAATACCATGCCTGGAATGCAGGAGGTGCTCAATGAACAACGCAATCGTCCCATTAAAATGAAGTTCAAAACTGGCAAAACTAATTTATGAAGTTAAAAGTCAGCATAATGGTTCTATCCTGGGTGGAAATGGTAACTGGAAGGGAGTATCAATGCTATATGTCTTGATCTGCCTCCTGTTTCCACGTGTATTTACTTAAAATTCACTGGTCTGTATCATTATGTATTTGTACATTTTTTCTGTATGTTACTTTTTCATAATTTTTTTAATGAACCAATCTATCAGTCAGTGGTGGAACCCAACTAAGCTTAAACTTGAAATGCTTCCCTCATATAGGATGGGAACGGCAAACTGAGGCAGGGGTTGGCAGGTATTTTCTGTAAGCGGCCAGATATTAAATGTGTTAGACCTCGCATGCCATATGGTCTCTGTCTCAGCTCCTCAGCTTTGCTGCTGTAGCACAAACGTAGCCATAGATAACAGAGAAACCAAATGGGTGTGGCTGTGTTCCAGCAAAACACAGTCATGATACTGAACTTTGAATTTCACTTACTATCCACATGTTCTAAAGTAATAGTCTTTTTCTCATTTTTTTTTAAGCATTCAAAAATTTAAAAAGCATTCTTAGCTCCCTAGCTGTACAGAAACAGGCTGCAGGCCAGATTTGGCCACAAAAAGTACTCTGCCCAGCACTATTTACAATAGCCAGGACATGGAAGCAACCTAAGTGGCCATCGACAGATGAATGGATAAAGAAGATGTGGCACATATATACAATGGAATATTACTCAGCCATAAAAAGAAACAAAATTGAGTTATTTGTAACGAGGTAGATGGACCTAGAGTCTGTCATACAGAGTGAAGTAAGTCAGAAAGAGAAAAACAAACACCATATGCTAACATACGTATATGGAATCTAAAAAAAAAAGACGGTTCTGAAGAACCTAGGGGCAGGACAGGAATAAAGATGCAGACATAGAGAATGGACTTGAGGACACGAGGAGGGGGAAGGGTAAGCTGGGATGAAGTGAGAGAGTGGCATGGACTTATATACACTACCAAATGTAAAATAGATAGCTAGTGGGAAGCAGCCGCATAGCACAGGGAGATCAGCTCGGTGTTTTGTGACCACCTAGAGGGGTGGGATAGGGAGGGTGGGAGGGAGACGCAAGAGGGAGGGGATATGGGGATATATGTATACATATAGCTGATTCACACTGTTATACAGCAGAAACTAACACAACATTGTAAAGCAATTATACTCCAATAAAGATGTTTAAAAAAAAAAAGTACTCTGCACAACCTCTGCGCTGAGGGGGTGTGTGTATAAAACCCATTTCCTGGCCAGCACTCAGGCTCAGCCCGTCCTTCCCCCAACCTGCCCCTCAAGCACTCTCCCACCTTTATAAGTAGGCAGACACTCCATCTTGTCCCCGCATGGATATTTACTGTCCCGAGGTTTGATGGGGTCCACTCGACTGACAGGGTACGGGTTGTAATCTTGTTTATGCGACGTGAGCAGATCCATATTCTCTCCACTTGGGACAAACGGGTTGGGCTGGTGGATCTTCACCGGTAACACCTTGTGAGGCCCAAAATCTCTCCTGTAAGGAAAATAAGCACACATCTTGGGGGCCCTTGCCTTGGAATAAGGCTCATGGTTTCCATTCAACCCAGTTCTACAAATGCTTGCTGAGAAGTCATCCTCTCCTCTATCCCTTAACCGCTCTTCCTCCTGTTTCCCACTTTCGAGAGAGATACCGCCATTCACTCCTCTCTCAAGTCAGATGCCTTCATGGTCCAGTCGTTCACCAGGTGTGCCCACCTCACCAGCTCACCGGTGTGTCTCTCCCCCTCAGTTCAGACCCTGACCATTTCTCATGTGGGTCATGTGATAACCCATCCCCCGGGCTTCCTGCATCGTTCCCGCCTCTCCTACTTCTATCCTCATAGTGAGGTCAAAATCAACTCTCTAAAACTAAAATTGTACCCTTTCACTCCTCAGCTTAAAAATCTTCCAGATAAAACCCAACTTTCCAGCATAGTATGCAAGCCTTCCTGGACCTGCCTCGGCCTCCTCCCCAGCCACAGCTGCCCCCTCTCTCTCCCACTTCCCACGCACATTCCACCTCAGCCACCCTGGACCCCTGGGAAGGTCTCCCCTGTGCTGCTCTCTCCACCGCCCTCCCCCAACCTGTTCACTGTGGAGCTAACTTCTATTTTTCAGGTCCCACCACCTCCTTCTCTGTGCTCCCAATAGCTCCTGCTAAGATGTATCTAGTGCCTCTATTCGATCTCACAGAAAACCCAGTAGAAAAGGCCAATAAATGGAGGCAATGAACCTTTCACTTCTCAGCTCTCTGGCATCAGCACCCCCATTATTTCAGGATATATGAAAACAATGGCATAGGAAAAGCATGACACTCTTTACTAAAGAGTTTAAGAAGCGCTCTCTTCCCAAAGCATCCCACAGTTCTAAAAAGGCCAAGATGCTACTGCACCACCACCACGAAGCACCCTGCAGCACCAGGGCTCAGCCTGGGCACCCACTGCCTACCCGGGCTGTCTCCGCCTCCCACTGCCCAGGGAAAACCCTCTTCAGCTAACATTCCCCCCATCCTCCGAGAACTTCTGCTTTACACAATGGCCGGTTTTTGCCTGAAACCCATTTATCCAACTGGACAAGAGGAAGGTAGGTTTTCCCTGATGGTGCTTGCCAAAACAACCTCACCAAGGGAAGGGGAAGGCTTCCGGACAGGAAGACATCAGGCCCGAACACCAATAAAACCTGCTTCCTGGCCAAAATGCGGAGCAGCATTACCGAGCCATGCTTGACTAGCAGAGGTGACACGCTCCACTGTAACCTGTCTTGCATGAATTATACACATGGTTGTCGATAAACCCAAACCGGGGCCTGAAAATGTTTGCTGGGATGGGAGGAGGGAGTTAGGAAGCCGGAGAATTAGTCTCTCTAGGGCTCAAAGGGGGAAATAGGAGATGCTTCGGTTGAACTCCCTGTAATACCCTCTGGGTAGGTTTAAAAATACATCTCAGCAGCAGTTACCGGACCTGCAGCCTGGGCTGCCTTCTCGGGGGCCCCATGTTGGCAAATGGCAAGAGGAAGCCGAGTGACCTGAGGCGGCCGGAAGCTGACTGTGTAAGTCAGGGTTGATGGGGGGAATGGGCTAAACAAGAACCCAAGAATCAACTCCACGCTCCTACCCTTCTTAGTGCGCAAGTACCTCACGCTGGCGTCTGTTCAGTGCTAAACCAACTGCAGCAGGGAACTAGAAGCGTCAGGCCCTAGGCTTCAGAGAGAAATGGAAATGCCCAGAAAACCCTGGCTGAAAACCAGTTAACTGCAAAGTGGCTTTCGTCAGAAAGTCTCTGTTCTCAGGGAAGGGCTCCTGGGGGGAGGTGGCTCTCCTCACTCCCCAAAGGGGCGGAGTGGGGTTGGAAGCAGCCTGAGACCACACAGCTCCGTACAAACTTGTCTTCACTGACGGCTACCCAAGGGTTCAGCCCTCTTTGCTTCCAACAAAGGAGGTACCAGGGTTCAGCCCTCTTTGCTTCCAACAAAGGAGGTACCAGGGGATACCAGGGGCAGGCACTGAGAACCAAAGCTGAATGCCCAAGTTGCCCCGTGGAGCCCTCTGAAGCCCAGAGCAGCCAGGAGCGCTTTCCTGTCATGGCCCTGTCGCACCCTGGAACCCTGCACACAGCCCACAACGTTCTCTTCTGCTGTTACTTCTACTGAGGGAACCAACTTCCCCCGAGAGATACTGCAGGAACCTTCCTATAAGGCCTGCCAAGCTCTCTGGCAACTAAAACGTGCTTAATGCCCCCATTTCCTGCTGCTACAAGAAAAGAACAGATAAATGCCCACAACCAAACTCACCAATTCATGGACTTTCCTGAAGCTGGTTTCTCAAAAGCAAAATGTGATGCAGCAAAATCCTTACTTACCACGTTCAGGGAATGAAATTGTTAACTGAATCTCCTTCTCTGACAAAAAATTTAAGTTATTGTAATGAAAGTACATTTATGGGTTGAATTTACTGAGGTAGTGATCTACCTCTGAAGAGAGGAAAGAAGTTTAAAGTTTAATTCATTTCTCTTCCACCCAAAATTATTTACTGTGGCTTAAGGGTGAATTTAATCAGAATTTATGTGTTTTCTCATTATGTTTTTATGTTCAGAACATTCACTGAAACCTATCATTAACCACAACATAACTGCAGGTCCCCAACCTCACATAATCTTACAGCCTTTAAGCTCACGTAAAAGAAAAATATTTTATCCTTCCCAGAAATTGCTCAAATTTAGTAGCTTTTTTTTTTGTTTAAGAACACTCCCTTCTCTTCCTGTGGTACATTTCCTAGTCCCTGTGCCCATTCTGACTATGAACCAAAAAAAAAATTGGTCAAAGATGTTAAGTTTCTTTTAGGTGCATAGCCATAAAAGTTATCTAGTATGGAAAGCCCCGAGTTAAACTCCGAGTTAAGTAAAGGTTAAAGAGAACCTGCTGGGAAGCCATAACAATTTGACTTCCCATCATTAGGCAAAATTAAAGAAAGGCATTTGACAAGAGTCTGGCAAAAGGAAAGAAACTGTAACGTAACAGCTAACTAGGGTCATGAGCCTGGAAGAGGGAAAAGGATATTTTCATCATGATAAAGAGGATACGCAATACTTTTTTTTTAATCTATTTTTAACGTTTATCTACACAAACTTCAGAATTTGTGAGTATGCCCAGATAGTTCATCATATTAAATGGAATCCATTTTAAGAAGAGCTCCTGCCTGGAAATTAACCCATGAACTTATGATCAATTAATCTACAACAAAGGAGGCCAGGATATACAATAAAGAAAAGACAGTCTCTTCAATAAGTGGTGCTGGGAAAACTGGACAGCTACATGTAAAAGAATGAAGTTAGAACATTCTCTAACACCATATACAAAAATAAGCTCAAAATGGATTAAAGACCTAAATGTAAGACCAGAAACCATAAAACTCATAGAAGGAAACATAGGCAGAACACTCTTTGATATAAATCGTAGCAATATTTTTTTTGGATCTGTCTCCTAAAGCAAAGGAAATAAAAACAAAAATAAACACACGGGACCTAATTAAACTCAAAAGCTTTTACACAGCAAAGGAAACCACCGACAAAACAAAAAGATAACCTATGAAATGGGAGAAAATATTTTCAAATGATATGAGCAGTAAGGGGGGTTAATATCCAACATATATAAACAGCTCATATAACATCAAAAAAAACCCCAAAAAGCCTGATTAAAAAATGGGCAGAAGCCCTGAATAGACATTTTTCCAAAGAAGACATGCAGATGGCCAACAGGCACACAAAGAGATGCTCAAAACTGCTAATGATCAGGGAAATGCAAATCAAAACCACAATGAAATATCACGTCACACCTGTCAGAATGACTATCATCAAACAGAACACAAGTAACAAATGTCAGAGAGGATGTGGAAAAAAGGGAACCCTTGTACACTGTTGGTGGGAATGTAAATTGGTACAGCCACTGCAGAAAACAGTATGTAGGTTTCTCAAAAAACTAAAAATAGAACTACCATATGACCCAGCAATTCCACTCCTGGGTATATATTTGAAAGAAATAAAAACACGAATTCAAAAAGATACATGCACATCAATGTTCATAGCAGCAGTATTTACAATTGCCAAGATATGGAAGCAACCTAAGTGTCAAACAACAGAGGAATGGATGAAGAAGATGTGGTACATATATACAATGGAACACTACTCAGCCATGAAAAAGAATGAAACTGCCATTTGCAGCAACATGGATGCAGCTAGAGATTACCATACTAAGTGAAGTCAAAAAGAGAAAGACAAATACCATATGATATCACTTATATGTAGAATCTAAAATATGACACAAATGAACCTAGCTATGAAACAGAAACAATCACAGATATAGAGAACAGGCTGGTGGTTGCCAAGGGGGAGAGGGTTGGGGGAGGGATGGAGTGGGAGGTTGGGAGGGACTCTGAAGGGTCGGGCGAGAGGCCTCTGCATTTGGCACCCTATGCGCAAGTGAAACTAGATGATGCACAAAGGAAAAGAAAAAAAAGGTTCTGCTGTTTGCCTTCTGCCACAAGAGTAGCATGTCCCCAAAAGGAGCTTCTCTTTGACTCTGGTACTCCAGAATAAGAAGACCTCTGGAACAGAGTAGCCAATATGTAGCAACTGCCATGCAAGACTTAATGACAAAAACACAATCTGGGGGGACCTTCAAGATGGCGGAGGACTAACACATGGAGATCACCTTCCTCCCCACAAATACATCAAAAATACATCTACATGTGAAACAACTCCTACAGAACACCTACTGAATGCCGGCAGAAGACCTCAGACCTCCCAAAAGGCAAGAAACTCCCCACATACCTGGGTAGGGCAAAAGAAAAAAGAAAAAACAGAGACAAAAGAATAGGGACAGGACCTGCACCAGTGGGAGGGAGCTGTGAAAGAGGAAAAGTTTCCACACACTAGGAAGCCCCTTCACTGGCAGAGATGGGGGGTGGCGAGGGGAAGCTTCAGAGCCACGGAGGAGAGCACAGCAACAGAGGTGCAGAGGGCAAAGCGGAGAGATTCCCGCACAGAGGATTGGTGCCAACCAGCACTCACCAGCCCGAGAGGCTTGTCTGCTCACCCGCCAGGGTGGGTGGGGGCTGGTAGCTGAGGCTTGGGCTTCAGAGGTCAGATCCCAGGGAGAGGACTGGGGTTGGCTGAGTAAAGACATGTCTGAAGGGGGCCAGTGCACCACAGCTAGCCAGGAGGGAGTCCGGGAAAAAGTCTGGACCTGCCTGTTTCGCAGTGCGCGAGGAGAGGGGATTCCTTCCCCATGTGCCCACAGAAGGCAGAGCACCGCCTAAGCGAGCACCAGAGATGGTCGTGAGCCATGGCTATCAGCTCAGACCCCAGAGACAGGCATGAAACGCTAACACTGCTGCTGCTGTGCAGCATGCCACTGCCAGGGTCCCGAGATCCAGGGACAACTTCCCCAGGAGAACACACAGTGCGCCTCAGGTTGTTGCAATGTCACGTCGGCCTCTGCTGCCGCAGTCTCACCCTGCATTCCGTAACCCTCCCTCCCCCCAGCCTGAGAAAGCAAGAGAGTCCTAATCAGCTACTGCTTTAACCCCCTCCTGTCTGGGCGGGAAACATGCCTGAGGGTGACCTACACGCAGAGGCGGGGCCAAAACCAAAGCTGAACCCCAGGAGCTGTGCGAACAAAGAAGAGAAAGGGAAATTTCTCCGTGCAGCCTCAGGAGCAGCGGATTAAATCCCCACAATCAACTTAATGTACCCTGCATCTGTTGAATACCTTAATAGACAACGAATTGTCCCAAAATTGAGGCAGTGGACTTTGGGAGCAACTGTAGACTTGGGGTTTGCTGTCTGCAACTGATTTGTTTCTGATTTTTATGTTTATCTTAGTTTAGTTTTTAGTGCTTGTTACCATTGGTGGATTTGTTTATTGGTTTGGTTGCTCTCTTCTTTTTATTTTTTTTTCCTTTTCTTTTTTTTATTTTATTATTATTTTTTTAATTTCTTTTTTCTTCCTTTTTTTTCTTCCTTTTCTTCTAAGCTGTGTGGCTAACAGGGTCTTGGTTTTCCGGCCGGATGTCAGGCCTGAGCCTCCAATGTGGGAGAGCAGAGTCCAGGACATTGGACCACCAGAGACCTCATGGCCCCACGTAATATCAATCAGCAAGAGCTCTCCCAGAGATCTCTGTCTCAATACTAAGACCCAGCTCCACCCAGCGGTCAGCAAGCTCCAGTGCTGGACTCCCCATGCCAAACAACTAGCAAGACAGGAACACAAACCCACCCACTAGTACAGAGGCGGCCTAAAATCATACTAAGTTCACAGACACCCCAAAACACACCACCAGATGTGGTCCTGCCCACCAGAAAGACAAGATCCAGCCCCACTCACCAGAACACAGGCGCCAGTCCCCGCCACCAGGAAGCCTACACAAGCCACTGAACCAACCTCACCCACAGGCGACAGCCACCAAAAACAACAGGAACTATGAACCTGCAGCCTGAGAAAAGGAGACCCCAAACACAGTAAGTTAAACAAAATGAGAAGACAGAGAAACATGCAGCAGATGAAGGAGCAAGGTAAACACTTACCAGACCAAACAAATGAAGAGGAAATAGGCAGTCTACCTGAAAAAGAACTCAGAATAATGATAGTAAAGATGTCCAAATCTTGGAAATGGAGAAAATACAAGAAATGTTTAACAAGGACCTAGAAGAACGAAAGAGCAAACAAACAATTATGCACAACACAATAAATGAAATTTAAAAATTCTCTAGAAGGAATCAATATCAGAATAACTGAGGCAGAAGAACAGATAAGTGACCTGGAAGATAAAACAATAGAAATAACTGTCACAGAGCAGAATAAAGAAAAAAGAATGAAAAGAATTGAGGACAGTCTCAGAGACCTCGGGGACAACATTAAATGCACTAACATTCAAATTATAGGGGTCCCAGAAGAAGAAGAGAAAAAGAAAGGGTCTGAGAAAACATTTCAAGAGATTATACTTGAAAACTTCCCTAACATGGGAAAGGAAATAGTCAATCAAGTCCAGTAAGCACAGAGAATCCCATACAGTATAAATCCAAGGAGAAACGTGCTAAGATATATATTAAAAAACTATCAAAATTAAATAGAAAGAAAAAATACTAAAAGCAGCAAGGGAAAAGCAACAAATAACAAACAAGGGAATCCCCATAAGGTTAACAGCTGATCGTTCAGCAGACACTCTGCAAGCCAGAGGGAGAGGCAGGACATATTAATGTGATGAAAGGGAAAAACCTACAACCAAGATTACTCTACCCAGCAAGGATCTCATTCAGATTTGACAGAGAAATTAAAACCTTTACAGACAAGCAAAAGCTAAGAGAATTCAGCACCACCAAACCAGCTTTACAACAAATGCTAAAGGAACTTCTTTAGGCAGGAAACACAACAGAAGGAAAAGACCTATAAAAACAAACCCAAAACAATTAAGAAAATGGTAACAGGAACATACATATCGATAATTACCTTAAATGTAAATGGATTATATGCTCCAACCAAAAGACACAGGCTAACTGAATAGATACGAAAACAAGACTCATATATGCTGTCTACAAGAGACCCACTTCAGACCAAAGGACACATACAGACTGAAAATGAGGGGTTGGAAAAAGATATTCCATGCAAATGGAAATCAAAAGAAAGATGGAGTAGCAGTTCTCGTATAAGACAAAATAGACTTTAAAATAATGACTACTACAAGAGACAAAGAAGGACACTACATAATGATCAAGAGATCAATGCAAGAAGAAGATATAACAATTGTAAATACTTATGCACCCAACATAGGAGCACCTCAATACATAGGCAAATGCTAACAGCCAAAAAAGGAGAAATCAACAGTAACACAATCATAGTAGGGGACCTTAACACCCCACTTTCACCAATGGACAGATCATGCAAAATGAAAATAAATAAGGAAACACAAGCTTTAAATGACACACTAGACAAGATGGACTTAATTGATATTTACAGGACATTCCATCTAAAACCAACAGAATACACTTTCTTCTCAAGTGCTCATGGAACATTCTCCAGGATAGATCATATCTTGGGTCACAAATCAAACCTCAGTAAATTTAAGAAAACTCAAATCATATCAAGTATCTTTTCTGACCACAACACTATGAGATTAGATACCAGTTACAGGAAAAAACTGTAAAAAATACAAACACATGGAGGCTAAACAATATGCTACTAAATAACCAAGAGATCACTGAAGAAATCAAAGAGGAAATCAAAACATACCTAGAAACAAATGACAATGAAAACACGACGACCCAAAACCTGTGGGATGCAGCAAAAGCAGTTCTAAGAGGGAAGTTTACAGCAATACAATCCTACCTCAAGAAACAAGAAAAATCTCAAATAACACCCTAACCTTACACCTAAAGCAATTAGAGAAAGAAGCATAAAAAACCCCCCAAAGTTAGCAGAAGGAAAGAAATCATAAAGATCAGAGCAGAAATAAATGAAAAAGAAATGAAGGAAACAATAGCAAAAGATCAATAAAACTAAAAGCTGGTCCTTTGAGAAGATAAACAAAATTGATAAACCATTAGCCAGACTAAAAAGGAAAAAAAGGGAGAAGACTCAAATCAATAGAATTAGAAATGAAAAGTGAGAAGTAACAATTGACACTGCAGAAATACAAAGGATCATGAGAGATTACTACAAGCAACTATATGCCAGTAAAATGGACAACCTGGAAGAAATGGACAAATTCTTAGAAAAACACAACCTTCCAAGACTGAACCAGGAAGAAATAGAAAATATAAACAGACCAATCACAAGCACTGAAATTGAGACTGGGATTAAAAATCTTCCAACAAACAAAAGCCCAGGCCAAGATGGTTTCACAGGTGAATTCTATCAAACATTTAGAGACGAGCTAACACCTATCCTTCTCAAACTCTTCCAAAATATACCAGAGGGAGGAACACTCCCAAACTCATTCTACAAGGCCACTATCACCCTGATACCAAAACCAGACAAAGATGTCACAAAGAAAGAAAACTACAGGCCAGTATCACTGATGAATATAGATGCAAAAATCCTCAACAAAATACTAGCAAACAGAATGCCACAGAATATTAAAAGAATCATACACCATGATCAAGTGGGGTTTATCCCAGGAATGCAAGGATTCTTCAATATAAGCAAATCAATCAATGTGATACACAATATTAACATATTGAAGGAGAAAAACCATATGATCATCTCAATAGATGCAGAAAGAGCTTTTGTCAAAATTGAACACCAATTTATGATAAAAACTCTCCAGAAAGTAGGAATAGAGGGAACCTACCTCAACATAATAAAGGCCATATATGACAAACCCACATCTAACATCATTCTCAATAGTGAAAAACTGAAACCATTTCCTCTGAGATCAGGAACAAGACAAGGTTGCCCACTCTCACCACTATTATTCAACATAGTTTTGGAAGTTTTAGCCACGGCAATCAGAGAAGAAAAAGAAATAAAAGAAATCCAAATTGGAAAAGAAGAAGTAAAACTGTCACTGTTTGCAGATGACATGATACTATACCTAGAGAATCCTAAAGATGCCACCAGAAAACTACTAGAGCTAATCAATGAATTTGGTAAAGTAGCAGGATACAAAATTAATGCACAGAAATCTCTTGCATTCCTATACACTAACGACAAAATATCTGAATATAAAATTAAGGAAACACTCCCATTTACCATTGCAACAAAAAGAATAAAATACCTAGGAATAAACCTACCTAGGGAGACAAAAGACCTGTATGCAGAAAACTATAAGACTCTGATGAAAGAAATTAAAGACAATACAAACAGATGGAGAGATATACCATGTTCTTGGATTGGAAGAATCAACATTGTGAAAATGACTCTACTACCCAAAGTAATTGTCAGGTTCAGTGTAATCCCTATCAAACTACCAATGGCATTTTTCACAGAACTAGAACAAAAAATTTCACAATTTGTATGGAAACACAAAAGACCCTGAATAGCCAAAGCAATCTTGAGAAAGAGAAATGGAGCTGGAGGAATCAGGCTCCCTGGCTTCAGACTATACTACAAAGTTACAGTCATCAGAACTGTATGGTACTGGAACAAAAAACAGAAATATAGATCAATGGAACAGGATAGAAAGCCCAGAGATAAACCCATGCACATATGGTCACCTTATCTTTGATAAGGAGGCAAGAACATACAATGGAGAAAAGACAGCCTCTTCAATAAGTGGTGCTGGGAAAATTGGACAGCTACATGTAAAAGAATGAAATTAGAACAATTCCTAACACCATACACAAAAATAAACTCAAAATGGATTAAAGACCTAAATGTAAGGCCAGACACTACAAAACTCTTAGAGGAAAACATAGGCAGAACACTCTATGACATAAATCACAGCAAGATCCTTTTTGACCCAGCCCCTAGAGAAATGGAAATAAAAACACAAATAAACAAATGGGACCTAATGAAACTTAAAAGCTTTTGCATAGCAAAGGAAACCATCAACAAGATGAAAAGGCAACCCTCAGAATGGGAGAAAATATTTGCAAACAAAGCAACTGACAAAGGATTAATCTCCAAAATACACAAGCAGCTCATGCAGCTCAACATCAAAAAAACAAAGAACCCAATCCAAAAATGGGCAGAAGACCTAAATAGACATTTCTCCAAAGAAGATATACAGATGGCCAACAAACACATGAAAGGATGCTCAACATGAGTAATCATTAGAGAAATGCAAATCAAAACTACAGTGAGGTATCACCTCACACCAGTCAGAATGGCCATCCTCAAAAAATCTACAAACAATAAATGCTGGAGAGGGTGTGGAGAAAAGGGAACCCTCTTGCACTGTTGATGGGAATGTAAATTAATACAGCCACTATGGAGAACAGTATGGAGGTTCCTTAAAAAACTAAAAATAGAACTACCATATGACCCAGCAATCCCAATACTGGGCATATATCCACAGAAAATCATAATTCAGAAAGAGAAACGTACCACAATGTTTATCGCAGAACTAATTAAAATAGCCAGGACATGGAAGCAACCTAAGTGTCCATTAATAGATGAATGGATAAAGAAGAGGTGGCACAAATATACAATGGAATATTACTCAGCCATAAAAAGAAATGAAACTGAGTTATTTGTAGTGAGGTGGATGGACCTAGAGTCTGTCATACAGAGTGAAGTAAGTCAGAAAGAGAAAAACAAACACTATATGCTAACATACATATATGGAATCTAAAAAAAAAAAATGGTTCTAATGAACCTAGGGGAAGGACAGAAATAAAGATGCACAGAATCTGCATTAAAGTAGAGAATCTACTGGAATAAAGTAGAGAATGGACTTGAGGACATGGGGAGGGGGAAAGGTAAGCTGGGACGAAGTGAAAGAGTGGCATGGACATATATACACTACTAAATGTCAAATAGATAGCTAGTGTGAAGCAGCTGCATAGCACAGGGAGATCAGCTCGGTGCTTTGTGACCACCTAGAGGGGTGGGATAGGGATGGTGGGAGGGAGGCGCAAGAGGGAGGGGATATGGGGATATATGTATACATATAGCTGATTCATTTTGTTATACAGCAGCAACTAACACAACATTGTAAAGCAATTATACTCCAATAAAGATGTTAAAAAAATTAGAAAACACAATCCAAAAAAAAAAGCAATGTACACGGGCTTCCCTGGTGGCGCAGTGGTTGAGAATCTGCCTGCTAATGCAGGGGACACGGGTTCGAGCCCTGGCCTGGGAAGATCCCACATGCCGCAGAGCGGCTGGGCCCGTGAGCCACAACTGCTGAGCCTGCGCGTCTGGAGCCTGTGCTCCGCAACGAGAGAGGCCCGCGCATCGCGATGAAGAGTGGCCCCCGCTTGCCACAACTGGAGAAAGCCCTCGCACAGAAACGAAGACCCAACACAGCCAAAATCAATCAATCAATCAATCAAACATACGCATCTGATTCAAGATCCTCATTAAAAAAAAAAAAAAAAAAAAAGCAATGTACAGGATCAATCCAAATTTCTTGACATACACAGGGAAAATGTGACCCATTCTCAAGGGAAAAAAAAGATAACCATGAAGACCAACCCCAAGCCGACCCAGATGTTGCAACTAGCAGGCAAGGATTATACAGCAGCTATTTTAACTATGCTTAGTTGCAAAATGGAAAATAAGGTCACAATGAATTAAAAGGCAGGGAATCACAGAAGAGAAAGAGAAACTATATATAAAAAGAACCACATGTAAATTCTAAAACTGAAAAACACAACGTCTAAAATAAAACACTCACTGGATGGGCTTAATAGCAGAATGGAAATAGAGGAAGAAAGAAAGACTCAGTGAACTTGAAAATGGATGAATAGAAGCTCTCCAATATGAAGGATAGAGAGAGCAAAAGATTGGGGGAAAGAAATGAACAGAGCCTTGGGTACAGAAAAAATACTTAAAGAAAGAATGGCCAAAATGCCCCCCAAATTAATCAAAGATGCACATCAAAGGCTCTTAAACTACCCAAGCAAGTCTAGTGCTGAGACCTTTTACTGTATGTCTTAATTCTCAGGTCCAATCTATAGAGGTGAGGAAGTATATCCCCACCGAGATAGCTGTGAGTGGAGAAATATGTATTTGAACAGGAAATGTGTAATATTCAATAGGTAGGAAAAGACTCAAGCCTACTACCGTCTTGCTTCTTTCCTGGCTTTTCTAAAAGCCCTTTCACTTTTAGCTCTTCCCCCTCACACTCCTGTTTACCAAGGAGTCTTGTCAATACATGAAGGAATCTGTGCCACCAACTTTCTGCCCTCTTCCCTGCGCCAAACCCATCAAGTGTGAACCCGATTCCATCCTCCCCCTCTGCACCTCCATTTCACCCTACCCTCGGCCCCTCTCCCTTTAAGAAGAAAGGTCTAACACCATCTTGAAGACTCACCTCTTTTTTCAGAGGCTGTCCACTTTGCCCATCTTTAGGGATCTCACTTAGCTAACAAAATAACGTCCCAAAATGGGGCCCAACTGTTTTACATGGTGACATGCCTAAGGGGAAATGAGGCTTGAAGTGCAAACCTCTTATTCATAAATTGGCCTCAGGTCTACCCGAACCAAAGGCAGATCCTCTGTGAGAGAATTACTAAGGGCTGCAAGAAACAGTTCAACGTTAAGAAGGGCTGAAAAGCACAAGCATTCACCTCGTGGCACCTGCTGTAAATCCCCAAGATTTACAGTCAGTAAGAGTTGTGTGCAGCTGTAATCATGCCTCATGCTGGGATGATAACCTTTCCAGAAACCAGGTGTTTTTTGTGTCTGAGCTTAATCGCCAAACCTAGCCAAGCCACGGGCCACGTGACTTTTTCATGCAGCAGGTGGCAGCCCCGCGTCCAATCTCAGAAACTAAGCCAGGTCAGCCTTTAGATAGGTAAGCGGGTCGGACATTCTAATCATCGGAGTTCTAAGGCCAGAGGATGACAATCCGCACAGACACAGAGGTGTGCAGACACAAGGCTGACCCATCCTCTCCCCAGCGTCCTCTGGCAGAGAACCTAGATGACAGCATCTCTGCATTTCCCAATGGGGAACAGTTTTACTGTATGTATTCAGATATGGGCCAGAGTCTCTGCCGAGTTTATAAGGTTCAGAAAAGGTGGTTAGTAAAATCTTGATTTTTGTTCATTTATGTCAATAAAAGCCCACCGAAGCTCAAAAAAAAAAAGGAGGCATCCTGATAGGGGTATAGGTTTTTTTTTTTTTCAGCCTATGAAAACGTGCCCAGCAGGGTAGGCACGGGGCTGAGAAATGATGAGATTGAGGGACGGGGGAGAGAAGAGATGTCTTCTGCTCATCTCCCCCTTAGTCCTTTTTCTGGGGAAGGAAATAAAGGAGAGGAGAGAAGCATTTCTGTTCTTTTTTCTTCCCATGGGTAACCATGATCCTGGCACTTTTTCTTTTTAAGGCTCTTACGATCATTAATAAGTTGTTTTGGAAATTCTTTCAGTATCTTCATTCTTCCACTCTGGCCATATCTTAACATGAATGATTTTGTTATTCTGGCCTTGGCAGGGACAGAGAGACTTTCTGGGTGATATGTTTATTGTTGTAAGTGACACAAGGCAAGGATAATTTAGGACAGGTCAAAGGGCAAGTTTTTGTTTTGCGAAGCACCAGCGGGAAGAGGGTGGGCGTGTGGGGCTCCACTGGGGGCCTCAGAGCTAGGGGATGGGACAGGACGCCTGCTCCAGAGAAAGGATTTGTCCTCATTCTCCTGAGCTTGTGGGCAACAAGCAGAAAGCATCCCTCAACGTCCAACCCTCCAAGTACCCAAATATTTCCAGGACAATATCTGAAGCTGGCCTGTACTCTGTATCCCACAAGGCACTCTTGACTTCCTGCAAATTGGGTACAAAGAGAAGTGAAGACCAGCATCTAGAAACTGAAGGTGATGTTTGTAATCCATCCCTCAACACTGCTCTTATCCCTTCCTACCAATTACGTGTCTCTTATACATAAGCCTAGTTCCTTTCATGAGCATTGACTGTGGTTTCTTAAAACGGAAAGCAATGCTCCAGAATGATCCACTTCTCTTGTTGTGGTCTTTAGACTCATAGAAACAAAGAACGCTGTTTTCCTGGGGAAATGAAGCCCAAACTTTAAGGTTTATATTGTTTAGTAAGTCACAGGTTGAAAAACAGGTTGCATAGATTACTTTTTTTTTTTTTCATGAATCAGGACCCAGAAACCTTGTGCTGACCTCAAATCATTTAATATAACTACTCAGCATAAAGGTGACCTGATTCAAGTCAAGAGTCAGATAAGACCCTCGACTCCCTCTCATTCTCAAGCTGCCCCTGTCCAGGGGTTCCCACAAAGCCGAGGAATCCCTGGGCTTCATTCCCCACATTGTGGGTCTTTTCTGCCCCATAACCCAGACATGGACTTCTTCCTTTGGATCTAGAAGACAGCAGCTTTTAGGAGGAATACTTCATGCCTCCAACCCACATTCTCAACAGAGGACATTTCCAGGCCTATCCTGGGGGAAACTGAATGAACTGGTGTTCTGCTTAGCCAGGGTCACCTGGAACCTTTACAGAAAAGCACAAAATTGCGAGGCAAAGGGGGAAGCAATAGGAAGAAATTTTACCAGGTCTTGCAAACCTGTAATGTGCGGGCATCGTGGTAGAACAATTTCACCTCCACCGCACAGCAATCCTGCCCTGTAGGGATGAGGAACTTGGGAGGCAGAGAAGGCGCCCAGCTCTCAGGTCTCATGTGGGGACTAAGCGCTACAACCTGAAACACTGCCCAACTGACTCAAAGATGTTTCTACTCCTCTGGGTCACCAGTCACAGGTCATCACCTGGAGATCACTAACTGAGCTGTCAACAGCAGATTCTGTTAGAGCCCTGCAACACATGGAACAACCCTGAGACTGACCATGTGTCCCCATCCCCTCAGTACAGATACCTCTGGCAGGCCTGACACGCTGAGCCACGGGGTTCAGTCTCCACACAGAGCTGGAGCTCAAGAATCAGAGTTGCTAAGTCAAGGGTAATGTAAAAGGAAATAGTCTTTGTTCATATTCCTGAGGAACGTTCAAGGGGACCCCAACTCAAACTCTATAGCCTAATTTCAAAAAAGCTCAAGTTCTCTTTCACCATGACCAACATCACTACCACCACCCAAGCTGACCTGGAGCTTCTGTGCAGAAGCCCAAAGCTCCTTTTTCTGCAGGAACCACGCTCTTTCTAGTTATTATTTTCCTTTCATACTTAACTTAACCTCCCACCCTTTTGATGTAGATCAATTTACAATTCCCACCCCACAGCTCCCCCTTCCCCTGCCCCAGCCCCAAGCAAGAATCCTTTCTCCTTAAGAGGGGGCTAGGGAAAACTAAACAGGCTAATAAATGCAGGATCTTCTTTCAGAGATACAGTAAATTAACATTCAGGCATTAATAGCATGTATTGATAGTGCACGTCAATGCAATCTGAACATTAGGTTAATGCTGTACATTACTCCATTAGTGGTGTGCATTTATACGTTCACACTATTGCCCTCACCTCGATGTGGTCAGGCCTTCCATTGGCGTGCACCCTTTCTGGTACTCCAGCTTGGGCTTGAAGGACTCTCTGGGCAGGTAAGAGTGATAGAGAGGGTAGTTCCCGGTATATTCGGAGAAAAGACATGGTTTCTCTGTTTTATCATAAATCTTGGTAGGGAGGTGTAGACAGTGATGCCGCCTAATTTAAGAAAAAGAAAAAAAAAAAAGGAACGTTAGGTTGGTTACCTTCTTGGGAAGAATACATTCAGTTTGCTACCTCCTCAAAATCTGACCCAGAGTATAAAATCATGACTGCCGGCATTGAAAACAGCAGTTTAACCCTTCCTTTTCTCTACTGAACTATGTGAAGCGGCCAGAATTTCTTAAATGATCTGTAACTGCAATTGGTCAATTGTCAAAATTCCTTGAACCATAAAATGACGCACAAGCATGGCTGATGACCAGCCATCACACGTGCCATGCTGCTTGTTTAAATACTGAAATACTTCCAATACCGTAATAGGTGAATGGCTGTGGCCCCCAAGGCATCTGAGTGCCAACCTAGTCCCTCCCCTGAGACCCTCCCTCCCAATCACCCAGCAATTAAGGGCTTAACAGCTGCCCTAATGGGGGCTCCAAGGCTGTGCTCTAGGGCCAGGCTACTGTCTTCCCTCATTAGTTCCTGGGTCAGTTCAGAACATCACCCTCGCACACAAGTGGCATCACACATAGCAGAACCACCTCAGTTCTGAGTATACTAAACACCATTGACTATGTGAAACCATTTCTACATTGAAAGTCTGGCTCCTTTATTCTTTCAGGTCTCACTTCAATTGTTGCCTCCTTAGGCTTCCACTAATCATCTTTACCTAAAATACACCCCTCCACGCCCTCACCTCTCAAACAGAGTTTCTCTCATCACGTGGATGCCTTTCCCATCACTTACTCCTATCTGTAATTGGCACATTTGTGGCTGAGTTTATTATCTGTCTCATCTATCAAGCTCAGAACCTTTTTCTATCTTGTTCACTGCTACATCCCTAGTACCTCTCACATCCTGCCTGGCACAGAGTAGGCATTCAATAAACATTTATTAAACGAATACTGAACATATGAATGAATGATTAAATAAACTTTGTGCCTCATTATGCAGGTAGATGATAGATAATAATTTGAAGTTATAATTTATAGTGAGTTTTTCCATTTGACATGCATGGTAATAAATGACCTGATTATTCTACTTATAGGTGAATAAAGGGCAGCTATTTGAGCTGTCCAAAACAAAGTAGTGTATCAATTATTTAAATGCCCACATACAATCCTTGCAAACCAGCTAGGGTACCTCTAATCATCAGACACCAGCACATCAACAAAACTCCATGTTAGCGATCTCCAACTTAGTTATATCCAGAAATGGCATAGAATTTTTTTAAATGTTTTACACTAAACTGATTCTGATTACAGAAACTAAGATACACAGTATTCTGGGGCAGCACATCAGAGAAAAGAGAAAAAGAAACAGACATACAGAGAACTCATCACTGCTCCAATCAAAAGCTGGTTTCTAGGCAACAATTAGCGTGCTGCTCCCATTGTTAATAAGTTCAACCCTCTACATAAACATTGCTGCCACCACTGTTATTACTGTGTGCCTCTCTTCAACCTCCAGCCACCGTCCCGCCACCCGACCCCCCCGGGGAAAATGGTCAACACCTGCATGGTTCGTATGGATAGAGCTGCATATGAACAAGTTTATCCCTATTTTCATTTCACGTGTAGATTTGTGTATCAGATTAGGATTCCTACAAACCTCAAATCAAAAGCCAAGAAGTGCTAGTTACTCAAAAATACCTCTGCAGATATATTTTATTCAGCCACACTCTGAGAGAAAAAAAATCAAGATTTTATTAAGGGCAACTTAAGATGTTACAAATTTGTTATATTTACTTTTCACTTTTGCTATTATAAAAGTACTACTGGTTCATGGTGAATGTTTTCTATTTTCCTAATTTACAAGAAAATTTTCCATAAAATGCAGTCCTTATGATACGAATATCTGAATTTCAGTGTCAAATACACTGAAAAGTTTCCTTTTCCTTTTTTTAAAATGTACGTTGTTGGCATTTAATGTGCAAAGATCCATATTTATATTTTATATACATTTAATGAAGTATCTCCTAAGCATAGGTACACAAATAAGTGCTTTCTTTTGTTTACTAAGAAACACATTTCCCACAGTATATGTTAGACGTTATTACCATTTCTATGCTCAGAATCAGTCCAATTATCTGAGATTTCAATTTGGGCCAATTAGTACCCTATCATTTTAGGATTCCTACAAACCTCAAATCAAAAGCCAAGAAATGCTGGCGACCCAAAAATACCTCTGCAGATGTATTTTATTCACCCATACTCTGAGAGAGAAATCAAGACTTTATTAAGGGTAACTTAGATTCAGGCACTTGCAATAAAGTGGACTCCACAGGCCTAACAGTATTTTCCCTCTCTAGTGCCCTTGTTTTTTAAACCAGTAAAACTTTGCTTTTATATAACCCCCTTTCTGTATTGTTACTTTTTAAAAATGTAACATATTGTAAAGGCTCATTCCAAAAGAAAAATAAATTAAATGGCAAGAAACTACATTGCAACTGGTATTATAAGAGGGGATTTCAGTATAGCAACACACTTGCATCCAGACATTGATGTTCCATTAAATGGAATTACATCTAATATATATTTATAGGGCAGATTTTATTTATTTGACATGTTGGTAGTTAACTAAGACCTTGTCTCACTTTGAAACATCAAAAACGCTCAACCGAAAGTCAACTTTTCATCGCCTAGTGTACTCATGGTACCACCCTCTTTCCTCACCTGTGCCCACCCCAACTTGAATGTCCCTCTCAAGACAGGAAGCACCGTGTATTCACCTTGTTGGTGAAGTTTAAAGGCGGAACCCCTTTATCCAGGAGTTCCTCAAGGATAAAGACCAAGTCTTCTACTTCTGTGTTCTGGAAACTAGCCCAATACCTGATATATTTTATTTAATAGCAGATGGATAGTGTATAAGAGGATGAACTGATGAAAGAAAGATATTTACAAAGACATGACTGATTTGTTCTAACATTAGTAGAGCCAAAAGGGAAAATACAGATCAGATTCTCAGTTTTTATGGACCTAGACAGTGTCTAAATAAAGTTTATGGGATCACCATGCATGGGGTATTCAAAAGCAGTCTTAACAGTCATGAACCAAAGAAAGGAGAGACCTCTTCTCCCAGTTCTCTGATGCTTGTACTATTTTAAAGGAGCTGGTGGGCCACCTTGCTCAGGAGCACACTGAAACAAGCCAAGATGGGCCAACAGACAGAGAAGAGAAGGAGAGTAAGAAGGTTTCCTTAATCTATCAGAACTCTGAAGTCTTTCCACTCCAAGAATTACTAAAGGACCACAAGTAAGAGGAAATAATCCCGACTTTTTCTGACATTTGGTAAAGAGAGCAGTAGAGACCTTTCAATGGAACCCAGAAAAAGTTAATAGTTGACACCAAGCTAGAATCATAGAATTTTTTAATTGAAAGGGGCCATGGAAAATATCTGATCTAACGTCCCCACTACACAGATGAAGTATCTGAAGCTCAGAGAACCATGTATGTAACCTAGCCATAGAGAGAACCTAGGTCTCCATCACATCTGAATGACCAAGTATGTTTCCTGAGGTGCATCCAGCTCAAAGCCATCTAGGACTCAGATGACCCTAGAATGGATGATAGAACTTTAAGTATATAACAAGTCCCTCCAGAATAGCACCATCCAATAGAAACAGAAGGCGAGCCATGAATGAGAACCACACATGTCATTTTAAATTTTCTAGTAGCCACATTAAAAAGGTAAAAAGCAGGTGAACTTAATTTTAATATTTTACTTTTAATCCAATCTATCCAAAATACCATTTCAACATGTAATCAATACCAAAAATTGAGATATTTTACTTTCTTACTATGTCTTCAAAATCCAGTGTGTGTCTCACATTGACAGAACATGTCAGGACGACCACGTTTCAAGTGCTCAACAGCCATATGTGGCGGTGGCTTCCCTACTGGGAAGTGCAGGTACAGACAAAAGAACTGCAAGCACCCTTGTGCTGGAAGCTCCCCTACAGATGGAGGAAAGACAAAGATGCTTAGAAATATTTTTGTTCAGAAAGAGGGTATTTGCCTCTTAGACTCTCTGACCTGCATTCATGTAACACAATCAAAGGCATTAAAAGACATGAAAAATTAGTTGGAGGATTTTTTTCATTATCTCCTCACTCCACAGAGCTGAGCTTCAGTTTTATGCACCTGGAATGCACCCTGTAGCTGCTCTCTTTCCTGCCACCTCCACTTTCCCAACATGTTTCCCTTCCTTCAAGGCCCATCTTGAATGCTGCTTCCACCACCACCATCACCGCCATCACCACCACCACAGGAAGCTACTGATGATCCCACTGTGCCCTGCTACTGGCCATGACTCTCTCTCCTCTGACTGTGCATGGTGTAGTGTCCCTACCTCTTTCAGGACCCTTTACCTTCTGCTCTGCCTTGCATGGTCCTCTACTTATAAATTTTCAGGTTAAGAATTTTCATGGTTGCAAACAAAGCTGTTCATCAGGGGGAAAGCATGGTAATTCTTCCTGCCCCCAAGAGGCAGCATGAACAGTAGCTACTAGAACACAGCTCTGGACTTTTCAAACAAATGAACTTCCAGTAGTTCTTTAGAACCCAACCTGTTTGTAAGCAGAACAGCTTTTGGTGGATATGGGTGACTCGTCTTGCCTCTCCCATGGTCTTTTAGAATCCCCCGCTGAGCCCAGCCTGCTGTGGGCAGTGAGGAGGGCTCTCCACTCCAGGGGGCAGAGGGCATGGCAGAAGGAGACTCTGGAGGCAGGGAGATGGAGGTTTCCAATCCTAGCTCTGGCACTGACTGCTTGTGTAATGTGGAGGACATTATTTAACTCTTCTGAACTTCGATTTCCTCCTCTGTAATTTGTGGCTAACAACTTCTACTATTTAGTGTGATCGTGTGACTTTTTCCTCAGATACCAGAGGGAAAACGCCTAGCTCAGTCTAAGGCAAGCACTCTGATTAAGAGGCTATGTTTATTGAGCAATTACTGTACACCACATGGGCTAGGAGTTCTGTATCTCATCCCATCTAATCCTTACAGCAACGCTATGATGGAAGCACTCTTACTTTCCTCATTTTACAAACATGAAGACTGAGGTTTAAGAGATGTGATCTCACTCAAGGTGACAGAGCCAGATGGTAATGAAGTCAGGACTAGAACCCCAGGCCTTCTGCCTGGTTCCAAAGCCTGTGCTCTTAATCACAGCCATACACTGTGTGGCTTAATGGGATGCCAGCCTGTACCAAACACCTCTGTTTCCTGGCTGCTCTGATAAACCTAACGGCAGTCAATTAATAGGCAGTTCTTAGACCTACCCATTCCCCGTCCCCCTAGCTACACTCAGCCTTCCAGGACAGGATGTGCTCCTCTTTCCCGAGGACCCCAAAACCATTCTAATATAAACCAACAAATAGATGCAATTCCAAGTGCTTTTTAAAACGCTGATCATTCCACAGAACTTTCTTTACTGTCTAAACAAGACAGTGTCATTAGATAAAGTCATAACAGTAACAACCAGGAAAACAAAGAACATGGAATGCTGGGTCTCAAAGGACCCTCAAGATCAGCCAACCCTTCAGCTTCGTCAGGCAGGTGTGGGCACTGAGATGGAGGGACGCCAAGCTTCTGGCCAAGGTCACACGCTGGTCAGCGGCAGCGTCCACCCTGGGTCCCACACCACCTCCCACATAACTGACTTCCATTTACAACCTGACTTAAAACTCCAAGTACAGACTCTTAAAGGATTTGCAGCCCAGTTTTCCTTTTGTCCGGTAGTTGGGAGCCTGTGACCTGTCACAGCTGCCATGCGAGGGAGGAAAACACTTAGAGCAGAAAATGCATTCTTGGTCTAGAAGAGGCGAAGGTGCCAACCATCACCAAACCTCAAGTCAAAAAGTCATCATTCTAGGCCGACGGTTTAGAACGATTTCAGGGTGTCTGGAGTAACAAGAACTCTGAGATCCTAGAGGCAGGGTCCTCTCAGATGAGGACCTACATCTCTGGAACGGTCTTCTCCCTGAACAGCTCACAAAGCCAACCCAATTAGCCTCTGAGGATGGACAAAGCCAGTGCTTTTCCCAACGTGCATGTGTTATCTACCTGCAGTGGCTTATAAACTTTTTAAATGTTTACTAAACTTTGTTCTCTCCTATTTAGAATATACCCAGAGGCAAAGGGATAAGTGAGAATGCTTTTATGAACTGCAAAATAAGACCACTGTTGAACATACATAGATATATTTCATACCAATCTTAAGACAAGACGACTCACATTCCCCCTACCTACATCTTCTACCTAGATCTTTAAAGAAACGTTGCATTGTGAGAACTCTGAATAACTCCAGCTTATACCCTACCCATGGTGCTAGGAAATTGGGCAGGGATTATAAACTGAACCTTTGGTGGTGACTAATCCTTCAGGGGACCAGATTCTGGGTAACAGAAAGCAGGGCCATCTGGTACAAATATGACAGATAGATGCAACTGATGTACCAACTAGCGGTGGCTGCCTGAGAGCCATACTGAAAAATTCATAGGTCACAGCCAAGTTTAGTGAGGATGACCGTCTTGATTGATTAGCCATGCCTGTCAAGGGTGCTGGGGTAGGGAAGTGGGGATGGGTGATAAATATATGAATGAACCTATCAACAAAAGGCAAGGAAAGGGAGGGAGGGAATTCTGGTGGAAATGTCCTAAATGGTGACTTACAGGAATCACACGTTTGGAAGACATCTAGGAACAACAAAGCCATAAGAATACAAAGTTGCCAAGAGGAGAAAAAAGGAATTAAAAACAAGGCCAAAATCTTGAAGAACACCACATTTAGGAAGCAGGATAAAGAAGTCTCAGGAGGAAAAAACTGACAAAAAGAAGAAAATTCGGTGACAGATCAAATAAAAGATTTTAAGTGTTCAACAGTTGAATGCCTCAGAAAAATGTCACAGGTGACTAGAAAGCAGCTTCAGTAGAGTGGCTGTGCTGGATCCAAGGAATGGGTGCCGCTGAGGAAGTGGAGGAGGGGAGAGAGACCATGCTGAAAAACCTGGTGACAAAACCAACAGGAAAAGTCCAACAGGAGTTCAAGAAATTACCCAGGACATACACAAGAACTGTAAACTATGTGATTATCTTCATGCGGTATTGGGTAAAAGACGTGAAATCAGATCATCTTTGTAGGTAGAGGAACAGAGTAGCAGACAGGGATTCTTTGATGAGCAAAAACAATTGCTGGAGCCAGAGCCTGGACTACAGAGGAGGTATGATTAAGGGGGGGAAGGCGGGCGGGGTTCAAGAGACAATTTGAGAGGAGAGATGGGAATCTGAGCAGCACCAATCTGGTGGCCTTGACCCAGGACACAAAGGCATCAAGAGAAAGAAAGCGGATGAAATGAAGAGGTTCAAGGCATGCACAGGGCACTCTAGGGAGTGTGTTGAAGGGGCAGCTAGAAAAGAGTGCAGACTCGCTTCCAAGGAGTAGTGATGCCAAGGGAGAGGGGCCCAACTAGGACCTTGTGCGGCAATGCTCAGAAGCTCTGAGGGAAGATACTCTGGTTCAGCAGACTGTGAGGCAGAGGGCCTTGTGGGATGGCAGGCACCAATGAGAGGAGCTCTGCTGGGGCATGCAGCCATCAGGCTGAGTGGGCAGGAGGGCAGTGAGAGCCAATGGTCCTTTGAAAAGCCAAGAGCCTGGAGAGAGCAGCAGACAGTTATGTTCAGAGCCACAGAAGAGCACCCCAGGGGCTCTCCCTGTCCCTTCCTCCTTGGCAGTCAAAAGGAAGAAGAGTTTCTTCAGTGAAAAGAAAAATAGATGAATTGAGGAAACCTCTTCAAGAAGGTGCAACTGGTCAAGGCATCCTGAGGAGACACAGGGCAGGCATTTTGGCAATGGCCCCACTGAGTCTTGGAGAGACACACAGAAAGGACCATGCCAGTCACCAAGGCACCTTCTCTTTCCACCTCTTAGACAACCAACGCTCTGGGGGAAGGCAGGTGCCACCTGGGCTGTTCCAACTTGGCATGTCTCCTCCCCACCAGCCCTGACAACACTCTACCCAGACCCCTAGTCCTACCTGACCCCTTTCACTGCCTTCAGATTTCAGTTCAAAAATCCCTCCTGCCAGGAGGACTTCACAGACCCCTAGTCCTACCTGACCCCTTTCACTGCCTTCAGATTTCAGCTCAAAAACCCTTCCTGCCAGGAGGACTTCCCAGACCCCTCATCAGATCACGGCCACTCTGCTCATCCCCCCATTCTCACACCACATGCTGGCAGCCCCCTGCTCAGTCTGACGTCCTGGCAGGCGGGTCTTCGGTACCACCTTCGTGCCTGGCACATGGTGGGCATTCAATACTCGATTGCTGAAAGCAGGCAAGAAGAACAGGGTCAAGTACCATATGCGGCTAAGTTGTGTCCATTGTGGCCTGAGCCAGCAGCACACCTAACAAACTGTTTAAAAAGAAAACCCAGCGGCTAGATTCATACTTGTTTACCCTTGTGGCATGGCCCTTCCTAGGTAAACATAGCTTAGAAATTGGTTTTAAAAAAACAAATCCTTGACCCAATCTCAAATCACACACATACATAATTTGAGCTGGATCACAGCAAACCCTAATGTGCAAGCTAGAATTACAAAGTTTTTAGGGGAAAACACAGGCAAATACCTTTGTAAGAGTAGAAGGCAAAGATTTCTTAGGTCACAGAAAGTAATAACCATAAAAGAAGGAATTGGTTAAGTTAGATAAAGTCAAAAGCTTCTGCTCATCAAAGATACATTTAAGAAAATAAGCAAGCCACACATTTGGAAATAATATTTGCGAAACAAATATCTAGCAAAGGACTGTTATCCAGGATGTATAAAATCATCTATAACTCAATAATAAAGACACAAAAATAACAAGCAAAAATCTGAACAGACACAAAAAGATATACAAATGGACAATAAACATATACAAAAGTGCTTAACATCATGAGTCATCAGGGAGAGACAAGTTTAAACCACAATGAGATACCACTACACACATACCAGAACAGCTAAAATTAAAAAGACTAACAAAACCTACTGTTGGCTAAGTAGAGTACCAGCATTGTCATTCACTGTTGGTAGGGATGTAAAATGGTCTAAACCAATTTGGCAAAAGCTATGGCAGTTTCTACATGCTGGCCTACCTCCCAGCCCAGCAATTCAATTCCTAGGAATTTATCCAAAGAAATAAAAGCCATACATTCACAAAAAGGAGTTGGACAAGAATATCCAAAGATGCTAATTCATATAACCAAAAAATAGAAACAGCCCAGGCATCCATCAATGGGAGGATAGATAAATCGTGGTATCATCATTCAATGGAATACTAATCAGCAATAAAAAGAAGCAAACTACTTGCAGCCACAAAGCAGCAGACACATAACAGCATGGATGAATCCCACGAACACTTTTGTTGAGTGAACAGAATCAAGAGTGCATACTTTACGATTCCATTTATATGAAATTCTGGAACAGTAGGAACTAACCTATAGTAGAAAAATAATCAGCTCAGGGGTTACCACAAGGAGAGAGAGATAAGAGAATGACTGGGAAGGAGTATGCAGGAACTTTCTGGGGCGCAGGTATGGTTCTACATCTTGATAGGGATTAGAGTTACACAGGCACATGAATTTGTCAAAATTCAGCCAACACCTCAAGATCTGTGCATGTCATTGTAAATTTATCTCAAACGAAAAAGGAAACCAATATTAAACTGTTAATGACACGAATGCTGAACTATTTAGGGGAGAAGTTTACTGATGTATGTGATTTACTTTGAAATACATAAACGAGACGGACTGACAGATGGATGGAGGGATAATGGGAGGACTAGATGGAGAGGCGTGTCGATGCGGATGATAGCATCTAGGCAGTGGATATACAGCCGTGCACTTTCAAATTCTCAACTTTGTCATATGCTCAAAAAATTTATTTTTATTTTTTTATTTTTTTTGGCTGTGTTGGGTCTTCTTTGCTGTGTGTGGGCTTTCTCTAGTTGCGGTGAGTGGGGGCTACTCTTCATTGCAGTGCACAGGCTTCTCACTGCAGCGGCTTCTTTTGTTGAGGAGCACAAGCTCTAGGTGCACGGGCTTCAGTAGTTGTGGCACGCGGGCTCAGTAGTTGTGGCTCACAGGCTCTAGAGTGCAGGCTCAGTAGTTGTGGCGCACGGGCTTAGTTGCTTGGCGGCATGTGGGATCTTCCCGGACCAGGGCTCGAACCCGTGTCCCCTGCATTGGCAGGCGGATTCTTAACCACTGCGCCACCAGGGAAGTCTGCTCAAAATTTTTCATAATAAAATGTTGGAGAGGAAAAAGAGCAAGAACAAGTTTCTAAAAATCCTCCGTAGATGTGATCATGGCATTGTGGTTACGTAATATAGTGTCCACACGTTTAGAGAAGCACGGTGAAGTACGTAGGGGTGAAATGACATGATGCCTGGAATTGATGAATGAATCAAATGTGACAAAATCTTGATAATTATTGATGCTGGAAGATAATTATTGACGGGGGTTCATCTCTATTCTCATTTTTGCAGATTTAAATTTTTTTAATTAAAGAAATATTAAAACAAATCCCTAAGAGGCAGGGCCTACATGAAACAAGCATGTATCTGCTTCAGCAAGAGTTTCCCTGAGGCCAACACGGCTTTAATCCAACCACCTGGGACAAAACAGGATCTTGATTTAAGCTGATGATAAGTGCAGAGCCAGCAACCAAAGGAAGCTTTCCTTCTCACACTCTGAAGTCTGTGTCAGCTGCACCGGGCTTGTTCCCATGTGGCCTTTTAGGGTCCTCCAGCCAAAAAGCAGCAAGCTCACATACTTAACCGGAGTTTCACTCTCTTCTCAAGAAATCGAGTGAGTACCCCGTGCATTTTAGATGAAACCCAACAGCTGTGCTCAGCAAATCTTCCCAAGGCTCTCTTCCAGGCATTGCCAAAAAAAGAAAAAAAAAAAAAACCAAAGCCTCTTTAATCCCTATTTTTAAATAATAACTGTCTTTGACCCACCACCTCACCCCTAACCCAAGATTGCGTTGATGTCGAGCACACTGTAATTATTCTTATCACAGCATTTATCCCACAGTATTACAGAATGCTTGTTTGTTGCCCAGACTGGGCTCCTTGGTATGGGGAGTGGGGGGGTATCTTGTTCACTATTATATAACCAGCTAAGCATGATGCCTGGAACACCTACATGCTTCCTAAAATAGTTTTGGGTGGCTGGGTGAACAATTTGTAAAACGTGCACAGTTCACAGAGCTTTTCCATATGGTCTCCTTCTTCCTGCCACCCTAAGAGCTAAGCAGGGCAGAAATTATTCGCCTCCCCACAATATCCCAGATAAGGAAACAAGGCCAAGGGGGCATTCAAGATGCGCTCAATCTCACAGAACAATCAGTGGTAAAACCTGGGCCAGGGCCAATTTTGCTAACTCCTTGAGATGTTCTTTTCATCATATCAAATTCCTTTCTGAGGAAAATTCAAGTTGATCACTCAGAAGACGAGACACTTCTCTAACCACGATCAAAACGCTTGGAGTTACGGATCCTGTGGCCTCTGAACTGACTAAATTTAAGAGTGAACAGGACCCAATGAGCATGGATCTTCCTCGGAAAGCAGGGAGAGTAAACAGCTGGATAAACGCCACTACCCATAAAACCCCAGATGTTCGGCTTGATGTTTCAACATATTAAATGTCTCATCTAATTAATTAAGGTAAAAAGACAACAGGGGCGCTGTACACCATGTTAATCTCCACCAGCCAGCTGACATCAGCTGCTCGACATGCATTAATCTGTTGCAAAATTTCTCCCTCCAAACACGCCCCTTCCCTCATTTTGCATAAACAACAACCAAGTGCTGTTTTCATAGCCCCTTTGGAAGAATCAGGGGCTGGCTAGGATTACCCTGAGCTGTCATCTTTGAGGTCAAATTACCCCCAAGCAGCAGTTCACACAAAACTCGTCCTCTTCTCTTAGCTTCAAGTTGGGGGAAAGAACTGGAAGTTCTGGTGAATCTGTAAATAAAACACTGGCCATCAGCTGAGGTGCATGCCCTCCCCGAACCCATCCACGCACACATGAAATGCAGCCCAATATTCCTGCTTTGAGTTTCAGCAGGTGAACTGGCAACAACTTGCACGGGGCCAAAGGTCCAAAGAGCAGGTCTCCAGGCACAGCCGCGCTCCATCCCCTTCAGAAAAGCAGCCCAGCGTCCCGTCTCTAGGGTACGAGCATGCTTTATATGTCCTATACGGAGTTACCAACAGGCCTGGGAGCTGTCAAGGGCCTTGTGAATTACTGTGGAATTACCAGGAACTTCACTGTATTTATTGATATTCCATTGCCTTGGGCTCCAAAACTTGGTGCTGAGGTATCTTAGCCTCCATGCTAGGTTTTCTATGCCAAGGTCTTGTTGTGTGAAGATTTCTGGGAACCTTTCCTTCTCTAAATGTGGACCTGTCTCATGCTGTGGGTAATGAGGAGGAAATGGTTCCCATCACCTCTCCCCAGCCCCAGCCCTCCTACCCAATATCATTTCCCACCTAAGCAACCACAGAAAGGAGTACTTTTGTCCTTCACAGCAGCAAGTGGCCAAGCAAGACACGCAGACAGAACAGATCTGAATCTAGTAGCCAATGCCTAATTTCAACTGTGAGGATTTTCTCCACTGCTTGCTCATAAGCTACTGATTTTACCATCATAAACTGAGTATTCCCCGTGCCCCACTGCTGCTTGCTTCAATTCTAGAAACCTTTGGAATTTCAACTGATACCAAAATTTCAACTACTGTTATATCCTCCATCAAAAAAGATTCACCAATGCTAATCTACATTTTTTTGTCCTCTGTCTCTAAGGAGCTTCTCAAAATTTGAGCCAAACCTCCTATAATGTCATTAAAGTGAAAGAAAAATAATTTAAACAATGAGTGGAATGATTTTAGAAAAGTAGCCTTATTGAGCTAAATTTATTCCTTTGAGTACCAGAAATATTTTTAAACAAGCATTTGATTCTTAGGGACTGAAGTCACTGTTACAAGATCACCCCCCCCAAAAAAAAAAGCAGGAGGCTGAATTTCCAGTTTAATTATGACCACAGATGAGCAGCTGGAATGAAATTACTTCACTGTGCTGTGTGTTCATAATTCATATCCAAGTGATCTCTGACTTCATTAATGATTTTTCTCTACTTCTCCTCAGATGTTTAGCTTAAAGGGAAATTTTTTAAATTACCTCTTTCCAACTGTACTTTTTCAATATACTCTTCACTCTGGAAATTAAAGATTACTGATATTAACTTTATACTGATAGTGTAAAACGCACTCCTTCGATAAAACATGACCTTATAAAATGTTAAAGGCAACCCACTCTTATCTCTGAACAAATATCCTGCTTTATATCAATTGCCCAATAACCAATAACAAAAGATTCAAGTTTTACTTTGTTACCTGACAAACACACAAAGATTTCTAGCATAAAAAACCAAGTTACAGGGCTTCCCTGGTGGCGCAGTGGTTAAGAATCCGCCTGCCAATGCAGGGGACACGGGTTCGAGCCCTGGTCTGGGAAGATCCCACATGCCGCGGAGCAACTGGGCCCGTGCGCCACAACTACTGAGCCTGCGCGTCTGGAGCCCGTGCTCCGCAACAGGAGAGGCCGCAACAGTTAGAGGCCCACGCACCGCGATGAAAAGTGGCCCCCGCTCTCCGCAACTGGAGAAAGCCCTCGCACAGAAACGAAGACCCAACACAGCCATAAATAAATACATAAATAAATTTAATTAAAAAAAAACAAAACAAAACCGAGTTACAGAAATTGTACTTTTTCCTTTTTAGGTTTATATGTTTTAGCTAAAATCAGAACTTGTTAAACCCCTTGGGCTTCTGGAAGAATGCAGCGGATTTAAAGAGCATTTCTTACTGGACCTCCCAGATGCTGGCAAAGTCCTAGGGAATGAGGAGGTTAGGAGAGAACAGGCAGATATACACACACAATGGGTACTAATTCCATTCTTGATTTCTGGTAGAAGACAGCCCTTTACCAAAAAAAATGAGATTCACAAAAATAAAATTCTTGGCTCACTATCATCTTTGCAAAGTGACCTCCTCTTTCTCTTCTCAAACCACTGAAGAAATAAACACCATACGTTTCCATTAACCTGGATGAAAACTGTTCTCCATGGGGCCTTTGGCTTTTCATAAAGGTAGAAAATCCGTACACCGGTAGATCTGTACACCTTCAAAGGTAACAATATGAATACTCAACATTTATTGAGCACTGACTGTGTACAAGGCACAGCCCTTAACTCTTTATCTGTATTATCTCCGTCTTTACAACAACCTGCCCTTAGACCAAAAGGCTTACAAAAGACCCAAATCCTCAGGTTGTGAGTCAGGCTGCACAGAGCCCAGGGCTGCCAAGGGTAGTTAGAGGACCAGCTCAATGCAAAAGGCACACAAGGGCATGAACGAGGGAGTGAACCTGGGTGCCCATCTCTGAACCTCTAAGAAACCTGAGGTGCCAAGGGTGGGCCTCCCCCAAGCTTCCATGAGACTCCATCCCTTTCCTCATCCTCTCCCCTTTGCTCTTCACCTAGCTCTTTTTCTCCTCTTGGTGCCCACACTACTCTAAACCTTGAGTCCTTCAGGATTGACGGCAGAGACCATCCCTAACCTAGACAACACTCAGGCAGAGAAAGCCCACTGAGAGAACACAGTGTCAGCGGCCTCAGGTACTCAGGAACCCGACCTTCTGCAACCAGACAAAGGAAAAGTGAAAGCTACTTCCCATAAACCTTTTCACTAACTGGAATCAGGTCATAAGCCACACCCAGCAGCAAGGGGAGCTGTGAAGTCAAGGATCAGGTTTCTTTGGTCACCACAGTGGGCAACAGGCGAGACAGATGGGGATACTTTGAGTGGTCACCCAACAGAATCTGTTGTCAAAGTGATTCTAACAAAATAAGGCATTTTTATGTATTGTCATGTAGTGCATGCAGGTACCATGTAAGCATTGGTGAAAACTCTAATGGAATGATAATGGGTTTTAAGTATTCACAAAACTAATATGCACATTTATTTCCAGTTGCACACTATTAGAGAGGATTCTAAAGCACTAGCACCTTTACACTAGCAACTGTCTAGCAATTGTCAACATAGTTGCCGTAAAGTTGCACATCCCAATGGAGTCGGACAGAAATGTCATGAAATACTGCAAGCTAAATAGAATTTCAGAAATCACATAGGGGGACAAGAACTATTTACTCTGGAGTGTTGCCTTGTATTAGCTCTAAAAGACACACACACACACACACACACACACACACACACACACGAATCTCAAACAAAATGAAGCAGCCAAAGCTCAGACTGTGTCTTGCACTTGTTCCCATCGTTATATCATTATACCTCCTGGTTAAAGGGTCCCCTGGAGCTGTGCTGGATACAAAGACAAGCTGGTGGCCTCATCTGTCAACTGACTGCTGAGTTTCATTTAGCTTCTCTGGCTGCTTGAGCAGGTATTCCCATATCTGCTCCTTTCCCCTGTAGCCTTCCAAAGCTGCTTACAAAGGTGAAAAGAGACAAAAATCTTCCCGGATAGAGAAGATGCTTTGGTCTTACCTATTCTATTCTCATCCTCTGATAATCCCAACATAACATTCACAAGATAAACAATGCACAATAGTAGTACAAGTTTGTTTACTCTTCCATTTGTTCACTGATCCATTTATTCATTCGTTCATACAGCATTCATAAAGTTCCTATTATATCATGTACCATGTTGGGTGGGGAAAAGAGAAAGCACATATTCCCTGCCTAAAAGCACATATCCATTACTTCTTATCTCCACTTTTTAACATTGGTGCTCAGCATTCAGAAATGTGGGGAGGCAAAAGAAGAAGCCCTTATGCCTTATGAAGACATTGGTGGCAGCATCCCCAAGGGCCAAGAAAGCAGGCGGTAAAAGGCAGCCAGACAGTCAGGAAGATTAGTTACACTGAACAAATAAGTAAATATAGTGAGAATAAAAGGAGTCAGGTTTCTCACTCTGAGAAGGGATTTCTGAACATGGAAAGAAGGCTGGAAAGACCTCTGAGGTGTTAGATTGGAATCAGAAGTATTGGTGTAAAGTGATGGGTTTTTAAATAAAAAATAGATAAAATATTTATTTTTTCTGTATTTGTGTGTTTGTATACATACATATTTATACGCACGACTGTGTGTGTGCATACAGAAGCAATGAGCACAGTGAGAAATCAAATTTTGGTTTCTAAATATCACCCTCCACTAAAATGAATCAGAACAATTTGAAGAAAAGTTGATTTCACAGTGGGAGCAGAGAAAATACAAGATGATCCTGGGACATCTGTGTCAGAATATAAGGAAATGCTTAATAAATGATGGGCATCTGTCAAGAGGACAGAGCCAGCTTGAAGAAAACAAATCAGGAACAATTTGAGGATTAAAATGATAGTTAACAAGTTATAACCCATTGGTTAAAACAGAACCATGAATCCATACTGAACATACATATATAAATGGAGGAGAAGGGAACCCTCTTTCTTACAGTAGAAAGCCAAGTAATAAATGCAGAAATGGTGGAAATAGATTATTTCTATTCAGCAACCATGGTGGTGGTGCATGCAGGTGGGAGTCGACCATGGATGCTAAGGTTGATGGGTGATATTTTGATGAGGAACAGGATATTAGTACAGTACTGTATACCATAGTAATTAAATACAAAGGGAAAATGGCAGCTGTACAGTGGAGACACCTGGCAGACCCCATCATGACCAGATGATCAAGGTTAACATCACCAGTGATAAGACAGGTCATCATCATGTGTCTCTTGACGTGATACACCAGGAATATCTCAGTGCACGGCCTGAGTCTAATTATGAGGAAACACTGGACAGACCGAAGTGAAAGGTTGTCCTACAGAATGAAAGGCCTTTCAAGGGCATGAGACACAGGGAAAAGACAGAGGAATGTTTCCAGGTTAAAATATACTGATGTGGTAAGATAACTAAATAGAATGCATGTTCCTAGATAGGATCCTGGACCAGAAAGGAAAAGGGGACATTGTTGGAATGCTCGGATAAGTCTGAATGGGGTCTATAGACTGTACAGTGAGTACTGTTGTATCGATGCTGATCTCCTGATTGGGATGCTTCTACAATGATAATGCAGGAGGAGAGGTCCTTGTTTTGGGCGACATTACTGGTGATGAGCATCTCAGAAAAAAGATGTGTGTCATGTGTGGCCACGTGCATGTGCAGAGAGAAAGAGGGTGACCGGAAATGGAGGTGAAATATTAACAACTGGAAAATCTGAGTGAGGTGGAGGAGATACAGAATTCTTATACTGTTTTTACATTTTTTTGTATGTTTGAGACCATTGCCATTTTTTATAAGAACGCATGATATAAGAAAGAGGCCCTGATGCCACTAGGACCTGAGTTTTAATTCTAACTCAGTAATTTATTTGATCTATGACCCTAAGGAAATAATTTGAGGTTCAGTTACAGCATTTAAAATTAATTCTTGGAGATTAACCAAGAGGGCGGAGTAGAAGGATGTGCTCTCACTCCCTCTTGCGAGAGCACCAGAATCACAACTGGCTGCTGGACAATCATTGACAGGAAGACCCTGGACTTCACCAAGGAGGATACCTCACGTCCAAGGACAGAGGAGAAGCCACAGTGAGACGGTAGGAGGGGCGCATTCAGAGTAAAATCAAATCCCATAACTGCTGCGTGGGTGACTCACAGACTGGCGAACACTTATACCACAGAAGTCCACCCACTGGAGTGAAGGTTCTGAGCCCCACGTCAGGCTTCCCAACCTGGGGGTCCGGCAACGGGAGGAGGAATTCCTAGAGAATCAGACTTTGAAGTCTAGTGGGAATTGATTGCAGGACTGTGACAGGACTGGGGGAAACAGAGACCCCACTCTTGGAGGGCACACACTAAGTAATGTGTGCATCGGGACCCAGGGGAAGGAGCAGTGACCCTGGGGGAGACTGAACCAGACGTACCTGCTGGTGTTGGGGGGTCTCCTGCAGAGGCAAGTGGTGGCTCTGTTTCACCGTGGGGATAAGGACACTGGCAGCAGAGGTCCTGGGAAGTTCTCCTTGGTGTGAGCCCTCCCAGAGTCTGCCATTAACCCCACCAAAGAGCACGGGTAGGCTCCAGTGTTGGGTTGCCTCAGGCAAAACAACCAACAGGGAGGGAACCCAGCCCCACCCATCAACAGTCAAGTGGATTAAGGTTTTACTGAGCTCTGACCGCCACAGCAACAGTCAGCTCTACCCACCACCAGAGCCTCCCATCAAGCCTCTTAGATAGCCTCAACCACCAGAGGGCAGACAACAGAAGCAAGAAAAACTACAATCCTGCAGCCTGTGGACCAAAAACCACAGTTACAGAAAGACAGAGAAGATGAAAAGGCAGAGGGCTATGTACCAGATGAAGGAACAAGAAAAAACCCCAGAAAAACAACTAAATGAAGTGGAGATAGGCAACCTTCCAGAAAAAGAATTCAGAATAATGATAGTGAAGATGATCCAGGACCTCGGAATAAGAATGGAGGCAAAGATTGAGAAGATGCAAGAAATGATTAACAAAGACCTAGAAGAATTAAAGAACAAACAAACAGAGACGACCAATACAATAACTGAAATCAAAACTACACTAGAAGGAATCAATAGCAGAATAACTGAGGCAGAAGAACGGATAAGTGACCTGGAAGACAGAATGGTGGAATTCACTGCTGCAGAACAGAATAAAGAAAAAAGAATGAAAAGAAATGAAGACAGCGTAAGAGACCTCTGGGACAACATTAAATGCAACAACATTCGCATTATAGGGGTCCCAGAAGGAGAAGAGAGAGAGAAAGGACCAGAGAAAATATTTGAAGAGCTTATAGTTGAAAACTTCCCTAACATGGGAAAGGAAATAGCCACCCAAGTCCAGGAAGCGCAGAGAGTCCCATACAGAATAAACCCAAGGAGAAACACGCCGAGACACATAGTAATCAAAGTGGCAAAAATTAAAGACAAAGAAAATTACTGAAAGCAGCAAGGGAAAAACGACAAATAACATACAAGGGAACTCCCATAAGGTTAACAGCTGATTTCTCAGCAGAAACTCTGCAAGCCAGAAGGGAGTGGCATGATATACTTAAAGTGATGAAAGGGAAGAACCTACAACCAAGATTACTCTACCCAGCAAGGATCTCATTTAGATTTGATGGAGAAATCAAAAGCTTTACAGACAAGCAAAAGTTAAGAGAATTCAGCACCACCAAACCAGCTCTACAACAAATGCTAAAGGAACTTCTCAAAGTGGGAAACACAAGAGAAGAAAAGGACCTACAAAAACAAACCCAAAACAATTAAGAAAATGGTCATAGGAACATACATATCGATAATTACCTTAAACGTGAATGGATTAAATGCCCCAACCAAAAGACATAGACTGGCTGAATGGATACAAAAACAAGACCCATATATATGCTGTCTACAAGAGACCCACTTCAGACCTAGGGACACATACAGACTGAAAGTCAGGGGATGGAAAAAGATATTCCATGCAAATGGAAATCAAAAGAAAGCTGGAGTAGCTATACTCATATCAGATAAAATAGACTTTAAAATAAAGAATGTTACAAGAGACAAGGAAGGACACTACATAATGATCCAGGGATCAATCCAAGAAGAAGATATAACAATTATAAATATATATGCACCCAACATAGGAGCACCTCAATACATAAGGCAACTGCTAACAGCTATAAAAGAGGAAATCGACAGTAACACAATAATAGTGGGGGACTTTAACACCTCACTTACACCAATGGACAGATCATCCAAAAGGAAAATAAATAAGGAAACAGAAGCTTTAAATGACACAATAGACCAGATAGATTTAATTGATATATATAGGACATTCCATCCAAAAACGGCAGATTACACGTTCTTCTCAAGTGCGCACGGAACATTCTCCAGGATAGATCACATCTTGGGTCACAAATCAAGCCTCAGTAAATTTAAGAAAATTGAAATCATATCAAGCATCTTTTCTGACCACAACGCTATGAGATTAGAAATGAATTACAGGGAAAAAAACGTAAAAAAGACAAACACATGGAGGGTAAACAATACGTTACTAAATAACCAAGAGATCACTGAAGAAATCAAACAGGAAATAAAAAAATACCTAGAGACAAATGACAATGAAAACACGACGACCCAAAACCTATGGGATGCAGCAAAAGCGGTTCTAAGAGGGAAGTTTATAGCTATACAAGCCTACCTAAAGAAACAAGAAAAATCTCAAGTAAACAATCTAACCTTACACCTAAAGAAACTAGAGAAAGAAGAACAAACAAAACCCAAAGTTAGCAGAAGGAAAGAAATCATAAAGATCAGAGCAGAAATAAATGAAATAGAAACAAAGAAAACAATAGCAAAGATCAATAAAACTAAAAGTTGGTTCTTTGAGAAGATAAATAAAATTGATAAGCCATTAGCCAGACTCATCAAGAAAAAGAGGGAGAGGACTCAAATCAATAAAATCAGAAATGAAAAAGGAGAAGTTACAACAGACACCGCAGAAATACAAAACATCCTAAGAGACTACTACAAGCAACTTTATGCCAATAAAATGGACAACCTGGAAGAAATGGACAAATTCTTAGAAAGGTATAACCTTCCAAGACTGAATCAGGAAGAAACAGAAAATATGAACAGACCAATCACAAGTAATGAAATTGAAACTGTGATTAAAAATCTTCCAACAAACAAAAGTCCAGGACCAGATGTCTTCACAGGTGAATTCTATCAAACATTTAGAGAAGAGCTAACACCCATCCTTCTCAAACTCTTCCAAAAAATTGCAGAGGAAGGAACACTCCCAAACTCATTCTATGAGGCCACCATCACCCTGATACCAAAACCAGACAAAGACACTACAAAAAAAGAAAATTACAGACCAATATCACTGATGAATATAGATGCAAAAATCCTCAACAAAATACTAGCAAACAGAATCCAACAACACATTAAAAGGATCATACACCACGATCAAGTGGGATTTATCCCAGGGATGCAAGGATTCTTCAATATACGCAAATCAATCAATGTGATACACCATATTAACAAATTGAAGGAGAAAAACCATATGATCATCTCAATAGATGCAGAAAAAACTTTTGACAAAATTCAACACCCATTTATGATAAAAATTCTCCAGAAAGTGGGCATAGAGGGAACCTACCTCAACATAATAAAGGCCATATATGACAAACCCACAGCAAACATCATTCTCAATGGTGAAAAACTGAAAGCATTTCCTCTAAGATCAGGAACGAGACAAGGATGTCCACTCTCACCACTATTATTCAACATAGTTCTGGAAGTCCTAGCCACAGCAATCAGAGAAGAAAAAGAAATAAAAGGAATACAAATTGGAAAAGAAGACGTAAAACTGTCACTGTTTGCGGATGACATGATACTATACATAGAGAATCCTAAAACTGCCACCAGAAAACTGCTAGAGCTAATTAATGAATATGGTAAAGTTGCAGGTTACAAAATTAATGCACAGAAATCTCTTGCATTCCTATACACTAATGATGAAAAATCTGAAAGAGAAATTATGGAAACACTCCCATTTACCACTGCAACAAAAAGAATAAAATACCTAGGAATAAACCTACCTAGGGAGACAAAAGACCTGTATGCAGAAAACTATAAGACACTGATGAAAGAAATTAAAGATGATACCAACAGATGGAGAGATATACCATGTTCTTGGATTGGAAGAATCAACATTGTGAAAATGAGTATACTACCCAAAGCAATCTACAGATTCAATGCAATCCCTATCAAATTACCAATGGCATTTTTTACGGAGCTAGAACTAATCATCTTAAAATTTGTATGGAGACACAAAAGACCCCGAATAGCCAAAGCAGTCTTGAGGCAAAAAAATGGAGCTGGAGGAATCAGACTCCCTGACTTCAGACTATGCTACAAAGCTACAGTAATCAAGACAATATGGTACTGGCACAAAAACAGAAACATAGATCAATGGAACAAGATAGAAAGCCCAGAGATTAACCCACGCACCTATGGTCAACTAATCTATGACAAAGGAGGCAAAGATATACAATGGAGAAAAGACAGTCTCTTCAATAAGTGGTGCTGGGAAAACTGGACAGCTACATGTAAAAGAATGAAATTAGAATACTCCCTAACACCATACACAAAAATAAACTCAAAATGGATTAGAGACCTAAATATAAGACTGGACACTATAAAACTCTTAGAGGAAAACATAGGAAGAACACTCTTTGACATAAATCACAGCAAGATCTTTTTTGATCCACCTCCTAGAGTAATGGAAATAAAAACAAAAATAAACAAGTGGGACCTAATGAAACTTCAAAGCTTTTGCACAGCAAAGGAAACCATAAACAAGACGAAAAGACAACCCTCAGAATGGGAGAAAATATTTGCAAATGAATCAACGGACAAAGGATTAATCTCCAAAATATATAAACAGCTCATTCAGCTCAATATCAAAGAAACAAACACCCCAATCCAAAAATGGGCAGAAGACCTAAATAGACATTTCTCCAAAGAAGACATACAGACGGCCACGAAGCACATGAAAAGATGCTCAACATCACTAATTATTAGAGAAATGCAAATCAAAACTACAATGAGGTATCACCTCACTCCTGTTAGAATGGGCATCATCAGAAAATCTACAAACAACAAATGCTGGAGAGGGTGTGGAGAAAAGGGAACCCTCTTGCACTGTTGGTGGGAATGTCAATTGATACAGCCACTATGGAGAACAATATGGAGGTTCCTTAAAAAACTAAACATAGAATTACCATATGACCCAGCAATCCCACTACTGGGCATATACCCAGAGAAAACCGTAATTCAAAAAGACACATGCACCCGAATGTTCATTGCAGCACTATTTACAATAGCCAGGTCATGGAAGCAACCTAAATGCCCATCAACAGACGAATGGATAAAGAAGTGTGGTACATATATACAATGGAATATTACTCAGCCATAAAAAGGAACGAAATTGAGTCATTTGTTGAGACGTGGATGCATCTAGAGACTGTCATACAGAGTGAAGTAAGTCAGAAAGAGAAAAACAAATATCGTATATTAATGCCTGTATGTGGAACCTAGAAAAATGGTACAGATGAGCCCGTTTGCAGGGCAGAAGTTGAGACACAGATGTAGAGAATGGACATATGGACACCAAGGGGGGAAAACTGCGGTGAGGTGGGGATGGTGGTGTGCTGAATTGGGCGATTGGGATTGACATGTATACACTGATGTGTATAAAACTGATGCCTAATAAGAACCTGCAGTATAAAAAAAACAAACAAAACAACTAATACTAAACTTTCATTGGGTTATTTGTATGGAAATATGTTAATATAAATGTTTCAGACATTACATGAAATTTCTAAAAATCTTATATTTGTATTTGTATGGAAATATGTATGGAAATATGTTAATATAAATGTTTCAGACATTACATGAAATTTCTAAAAATCTTATATTTGTATTTGTATGGAAATATGTATGGAAATATGTTAATATAAATGTTTCAGACATTACAGGAAACTTCTAAAAATCTTATATGTTCTGGTATAATGTTATAAGTAATAATCCTAGTTATTACTTTAAAATGTATATCTCAGAAATAACTAATTTTCTTGTCAACTGCATTATTATGAACTTTCATCAAATCTTTAACCATGGTCATTTTTAAGTCTTTTGTCATTTACAGACAGTTCTGGGTGTACTCTGATGATTTTGCAAATATGTTCCTATAAAAGGGTTTCATCTTCAAGAAATTCATGGAAAAGACTCTGACAAGTACAGGTTTCTGGTAACTGACTGTACTGCTGAACTGAATGAATAAGCATTTTCAGAACTCTAATGAAAAACTGATGAACTCATAAAAGTGCTAACAAAAGATCAAGATGAAAAAAAAAATTAATTACATGGGACTGAGTGAACTGATGAGGATGAGTATAATTTTTGTGACTTTCTGTCTGAATTAAAAAAAAAAAATCCCACAAGGACTCAGAGGCAAAGAATATACAAATCAATTTTCACTGCAAAGTAAAGGAGCTGTTACAGTGGAGGATTACTGGACTGAATGTCAATATTATGACATAGTATGAGTGTGTTTCATGTTTGGTAATTGCAATCATTGTTGCTTTTGTTGTGGTCATCCATGTACAATGCTTGGTGTCAGTTTATCTCTTGTAAAAATAAAATACAGTGTGTGTGTGTGGGAAAAAAAATAAATAAATAAAATAAAATAAAATTAATTCTTACTGTGCCTCACAAAATTGAGATTAAAGTAGATAACCAATAATAGTCACCATTTACTGAGGACTTAATATTGTATGCTCGCATTTTAGAAATCCTATTTCTAAACCACTCAACAACCTGGCATAGTATTATGATTCCCAATTTACAACATGAATAGCCTAAGACTCAGAGAAATGACATGTCCTCTCCTTAGTAAAAAAGCAGGGCTCAAGCCAGGAAGTCAGCTTCAAAACCCTACCTTCATTCTACTGCACTGGGCTTTTCAGATGGGCAGCTCTTCCCAGTGTATTTAGGACGCTGAAGGAACTCGATCAACATTGATTTTCCTACCAACCACCTAGTAGAAGAGCAGATATATGATTAAATGATTATACTATAATGTGTTAACAATATTATGTATATGCAAAATGCAATGAGTAACTAAAAAAAGAACAAAGTGATTTTGTGGGGTCTGGCTCTGTGGCAAAAGGGTGAGGAGGGTTCAAAGGCAGTTATACTTAATTGATCAAGGGTGAGAAGGCAATGGAGAAGCAAGGGGAGGCAAGAGGCAAGGGACTTCAGGCAGAAGTTCGGCAGATACAAAGCCATGTCGGCGTGGTGGCCGGGGTGTTGGGGAAGCAGTGCACAGAGGGAGGAAGCCAGCTGGGGAGGGGTAAGTGATAGGTGGGCAGAAACCAGATCAGGAAGAGTCTGACATGCCATGTTTAGAAGTTGACACTTTGGGGCTTGCCTGGTGGCGCCGTGGTTAAGAATCCACCTGCCAATGCAGGGGACACGGGTTCGAGCCCTAGTCCAGGAAGATCCCACATGCCGCGGAGCAACTAAGCCCGTGCACCACAACCACTGAGCCTGCGCTCTAGAGCCCACACGCCACAACTACTGAAGCCTGTGTGCCTAGAGCTCATGCTCTGCAACAAGAGAAGCCACGTCAATGAGAAGCCCGCGCACCGCAACGAAGAGTAGTCCCCTTTCCCTGCAACTAGAGAAAGTCCGCATGCAGCAACGAAGACCCAATGCAGCCAAAAATAAATAAATAAAATAAATAAAATTTTTTTAAAAGTTGACACTTTGCCCTCTTGGCTAGGGAGGACACGGCACATCTGCTACCAGCGCCTCTCCCTACACGTCAGACATTACAAATCATCGCACTTTATGACACTTCAGACAGCCACTACCAAATAACTGGAGTTGACATCTGAAATAAAATCGTTTGCCGCCCCTGCTCTAGACAACGGGGAAACTTACAGGGGTTTTAACAGGTGGCTGGTAAGATTGGCTCTGTTCTTAATAGAGCACAACCAGCACAGCAGCAAAGATTGGTCAAGAAACAGACTGCAGGGAACTTCCCTGGCGGTCCAGTGGTAAAGAATCCGCCTTCCAATGCCGGGGGCGCAGGTTCGATCCCTGGTCAGGGAACTAAGATCCTACATGCTGCGTGGCACAGCCAAAATAAATAAATAAATAAATAAAAAAGAAACAGACTGCAGGCATGGTGACAGGTGAGAAGGCCACTACAACAGTCCTGTGCGATGTATAAAGGAAAGGTGCACATCCAAACAAAGTCAGGATTTGGTCAAACTCCAAGCTTTCATCTAGCCATTGTCAGAAGGCATATTATGGTGGAGAAAGCACATAAAGTGCTCTTCAAACAATAAAATCCAAGGCAAGCTGAAGGCTGTGCTCAGGGGACAGTGAGACCCAGGAAAACAGACTACACTAGGAGTGAAGCAGGCAGACCAAGAGAGATGTAAGTTTCACTAACCTTGAAATTCCACGCAAACATAGTTGCAAACTGACCACAGCAGTACTGTAACACCTATCAGGTATCAGGTGCTGTCAGACTATTAGTCATTCCCGGCAACACTGAGGTGCTCAATTAAAGGATATTATTGAAATGCAACTACAGTTTCTACATCTTGGGAAAAGACATGATACTTAAGCACATATTTTTTTGTTTTTTTAATTAATTTTTATTGGAGTGTGGTTGATTTACAATGTTGTGTTAGTTTCTGCTGTACAGCAAAGTCAATCAGTTATACATATACATATATCCACTCTTTTTTAGATTCTTTTCCCATATAGGTCATTACAGAGTACTGAGTAGAGTTCCCTGTGCTATACAGTAGGTCCTTATTAGTTATCTACTTTATATATAGTAGTGTGTATATGTCAATCCCAATCTCCCAATTTATCCCTCCCCCCGTTTTTCCCCCTTGGTAACCATAAGTTTGTTTCTGACATCTGTGACTCTTTATCTGTTTTGTAAATAAGTTTAAGCCCTTAAATTAAAATGCACACACATAGATAAACCCCTGTGTGCGCAGACCTAGGACACAATGAGGAAGCATTCCAACCCAGGATGTGGTTGAGAAACTGGTTTCTTGAGTTTTAGGAGCAGTGGAGTGCTGGGTGTAGTCAAGAGTACTGGGTAGAACTGGGTTTCATCTCTTCTCTGGGCCTCGGTTTCCTTGACTGGAAAGTGAGAGAAGGATAAAGATAATCTCTTCACACATAATAATGCTGCCTCTGAACTCTCCTCTCAGAATGAAAAGAGCAAGGTTTGGGAGAGCGTTCTTGCTATGAGCACAAGAATGTCAGGCTAAATCCTCCTGAGTGCGAATCTGGTGAGGGTAGCAACTCATGTCACATCCAGAAACTTGGTAATACGATTGAGAAAACTGGAAACACATTGCAAGGGAAAGCCTGGGGAGCATACTACATTCTGCTTAAAGATGCTGACTGTTTTCGAAATAAAACTTTAAAACATGCCGTAAAAAGCAACTTTTCCTCTGGGGAAAGAGTGGCCTAAAGTGTCTTTGATTGTAACTATGGGAACGGCTTTCATCTGCGCTCTTTATGAGGTTAATTGTAACTCTCCCCCAAGCTCAGAATCTTTCTGAATCTTGTGGTTGTAATCTTACACTCTGCGTGATAAACCTTCGTGTTCAACAGGCACATTCCAAAATGTTTGAACTCGTGGCTCAGAAAGCAGTCAAATGAGTGAAGGCTGATAAAAAGAAGCTCTGTTTTTGCTAGCCTGCATGCGTGTGTGCGCGTGCACGCACGCACACACACACACACAGCCTGCTGACTTCCAGCTACACCCAGTGAAAGTGCTTTATGTTTGACTTCTGCTCTTCTAAGTGATCAAGCTTCATCAGAAAGGACACCGCAACCCGCACAAATGTGAGGCACTTAGCACAATGCCTGGCTCACAGTAACCCCTCAGCAGCTCATAACTGTTATCATTTATCCTTCTTTTTCTTCATTATTGCTGATGGACTATAACACTGTTAGTATTTAGCAGTCATTGCGAGATTTATTCCCTCCAATGAGATCATCTTCGTGGAGCACATAACCACAGAAACACCCCTATGGAATGCTGTTGTGGTAGCCCTTTTTTACCAATGGGCAGAAGACAGTTACCATAAAGGTGTTGTTTATACAGAAAAAAAAAGAAAAACCCACCATGTTGTTCTTCACATTGTTTCATATAACAAGGACCTCCACTGAAAACTGTGGTTCATTTTCTCCTCCCAGATGCTAATAGGAATTAATCTCCTGCTGTACTTTCAGGGCTCCCTTATAACAGGCTCACTAGTAATAATTATGTGTGAACATTTATCGAGCATTTGCCACATGCCAGGCCCTGTGCTAATCGTTTTGTTTATTATTTCATCTTAACTACAACCCCATAAAATGCTGCTGTTATTCTCACCTACATGAGATGTCTGAGGCTTAGAGAGGTTAAGTTATCCAAGATCATTCATTCAGCGAGACACATAGCTGGCAAGGGGGTGGAACCAAACTCGAACCAGGTGTTTCTGAATCCAATGTCCATGTTCATGTTTTTCACTAGATTGTAATTACTAAATAAAGGGTTCTTAACTTAGAATCCTTAAATGAACTTCAAGGGATCCATGAGCCCCCTGGAATTGTATGTAAAATGGTATGTGTATGTCCACATTTTCCTTGGAGAAAGTCCAAAACTTTTACCGTATTTTCAAGAGTCCAGGACTCAAAAATATATATATATATATATTTTTTTTAAAAGCCCAGACTCAGGGCTTCCCTGGTGGCGCAGTGGTTGAGAGTCTGCCTGCCAATGCAGGGGACACGGGTTCGAGCCCTGGTCTGGGAAGATCCCACATGCTGTGGAGCAACTAAGCCCGTGAGCCACAACTACTGAGCCTGCGCGTCTGGAGCCTGTGCTCCGCAATGGGAGAGGCCGCGACAGTGAGAGGCCCGCGCACCGCGATGAAGAGTGGCCCCCGCTTGCCGCAAGTAGAGAAAGCCCTCACACAGAAACTAAGACCCAACACAGCCAAAAATAAATAAATAAATTTAAAAAAAAAAAGGAAAAAACTCAACTATATGCTATAAAAAAAATTTTTTTTAAAAAGCCCAGACTCACGTGGGACTATATCTTACCATCTTTATATTCTGCACCACCACTCCCCTCACTGCCCCCAGCACCCAAAAGCAGTGTCTAGTACATGATAAGTACTCAACTACCAGTTATCTAATTGACCCCATTCTCTTCTCTGGTCCTTTCTTAGTCTTTTCCCCCATGGAGACGCAATCAGAGTGATGAATTTTTTACAGTTCTGTTTTTAAGCCACACACATGTGAGAGCTCCATTAGCACAGTTCCAGGGCCCAGCCTTTCACACTGTTGCCCTTCACAGCCACACGCTACAAAAGAGCAAACAGGACCCCATCCTGCCTTCTCACCTCAGAAAACCACACATCTGCTTGTTCTGGCCTGAAAAGCTCACCTGCTGAGGGAGAAATGCCCAGCACGGCATAGCAGCACACCTGGCCCTTCTGCGTGAGCCCGAGCCCCATTTTCAGAGTCAGCTGTCAAGTAATCCTCTGCTTTATGAACAATCTCACATTTTAATAAAAGTCATTGTGCAAGGTGAGCTTTTGAAATATGTAAAGTTGGTTTGCAGTCTGCAGCTGCACTTAACAGATGCCCCAATTTCCAACTGAACCGTGTGTAATGGCTAGGAAAATAATAACCCATTATTGCACTTTGGGCATGCCTGTGTGCCAGGCACTGTCCTAGATCCTTCCATCCATCATTCTGCAATCCTCACAAGAGCTTAGGCAGATATTATCAACATTTTGCCAACGGAGAACCTGAAGTCCTATCAGAAAGCTTCAATAACTTCTCAAGAGCCAAGATCTGACCCCATGTTGGGCCAACGCCAAAACCCTAACACATCTCTATCCCTGCATGCCCCCATTTTCTCATGGAACCAAAATTATTCTGTTTTTTAGAGAAAGTTTACTCAAGTTGGAAAGTAGCAAAGATGTCCAGGCCTCAACATCTTAAGTAGCTGCAAAACTATCATTTCACAGCACTCTATCAATACTAAAATGGGATAGCATAGAATGTTTTCCACTCTTCACGAGTAAAGGTAAGAAACAACTAGTGTATTTCTTAAATCTATTCTAGATGCCTCATTAAAAGTCATTTTTGAATCCCATTATTCAGTTACATTCAACAAACAGAGGAGGTTCAAGGCACTCAGCTAGAGAGTATGGAGAAACCCAAAAGAGTGAGGGAGCCTTGGCCCCTCCATGGACCTTCCAATCAGCTGAGCAGACGAATCCCCAGATTGTTTCATACATTGCTAAAGCAAGAGAAGAACAATTTCCTAGCATGCTAATGGACCTCAGAGGAAGGAAATAAAGACAAATTGATTTTCATGGGGGCGGGGGTGGGGATGGGGGTAGGGAGGAAGGTACATAATAAATACAGAATTCATGAGGAGACAGCACCCAAGCTGAGAACGAGCAGGCTGTGGCCTGTGAGGGATGAGTGGACAAAGGTGAAGGGCGGTGTCTGAGCAAAGGCTCAGGGAGAAGGCACAAGGCCCTTGACACGATGGTCCACAACCACTCTCTGCCGGGAGTGCGTGGCCTGGAGGTGGCCGTGAGGCTGGGAACTGCACTGGGAAGGGCTCACCGACCAGCTCCATTCAGTGAGGGCAATGGGAGCTCAATGAAGGTTTTGGATTGGGAGTGACCCGATCAGCTCAATTTTCCAGCAGGATTGATCTGGTGGAAGTGTACAGAGGGAGAAGAGTCCAGAAGCAGGGGGACCAATTACAGTCATCTGGTGGTGAGATGACGAGGCCTAAACTAGAATGTGGAAGTGAGAAAGTAAGGAGTTAAGAAACGGCTGTATCAGGGGGATGCAAGGAAATTCTCCACCAGAGCAACAGTCTGAAATGGGGTGGTTAGAAAGGGAGTTTTGCTTGAGAAAGGGAAGGATTTCAGGTTTTTAAATTGATTGATTCTGATTGATTCAAGCATTTACACGTTAGGATTAACAATTTAGACTAATTTCAAAGTTTAATTGACAGGGAGACCTGGAAACGGGGTCATTCTGGAGTCATTTTCATGCTCTGAGGTTGCCGAGCTCTTTCATAAAGCTGTTTTCTGGCACCTTTTGGCTTAAACGCTCAGAAGCAATCGTAGGAACAGAGGCGCTGCTTGGGAGCGTGTGTTTAAGCAAACAAATCAGAAGTACAGTGGGAGGTGGAACATGGCTGTGGTAGGTTGTGTTTGGAATCTGCCGTTCAAAAGGAAGCTTCAGGAGATGAAGAAGGCGAGTTTCAGCAGCTCATTAATCCTCCAGACGCACCGAAACTCGTATGTGATGCTCACCAAACTCCCCGCTCCGTAAGGAAGGCCTGGCCTGCAGGGGAGCCTTGTGGCCACTGGCCCAGCTCCGAGCAGCTGCGGGAGAGGACGGAGGGGGGCCCTGTGCTGAGCTCAAGGGAAGTCTCCACCTGGGTGGGCCCAGCTTGCCTTTGGGAATTTTCCAGATACACTAGGCCTCTTCAGTATACTGGCAGATCACAAACTTTCAAAATCCCTATTTCTCCAATCTGAAATAGCATTACATTCAATTTGCGTGAGGAGGTCCATATATTTTTTGGATTCCAAACAACAAAACTTGTTCTTGAAAGGTTGCAAAGTACAGAAGAAGGGTAGAAAGAAAAAAAGAAAAACTCATTGAGAACTCAAGTATGAACCATCAGTCAACATTTTGGTACTTTACCTTCCAGTCTTTTCCACCTGCATTTTTAACATAGTCAAGAGATTTTCACCTTTAAAATGTGGTTACCCTGTAGAGCGTTATCTAAGAGCTGAGGAATACATTGACTCATGGACTTGTGAAACTCAGATCTGACCAGCCCCTAGTCCAGCACCTGACAGCAGAACAGGTGTCAAGTGTTAAACCAACTTCAAAGTCTCTCCTCAGAACCTCTGGAAACGGATATGACCACATTGATGAGCAATCACTTCAACAGAAATGCTTCTCCCCCGTGCTCCTAGTTTATTTCTTTGTGGCTATGATGATTAAATAGCTTGCTCATGGAAGGAAGGGGGAGAGAGAGGACAAGGCCGCCCCCCACTCACCCCCACTCTCAGTCATAAGATACCCTGTGGTGTTCTCATAACAACACTTGTGCATCTACATCATTTGCTTTTATGTCGACAAACACCTTGGGAGGTGAGCGAGGCTGGTCCTCACCAATTTCCAAAGGAGTCTGGAAACTGAGGCAAATGGAGGGCGAGTGACTCACCAGAGGTCATACAGGTGGTTGGGGGGCAAAGCCAGAACTAGAACTCAGGCAATGTGCCCCCTCCACCCTTTCCAGAGGGGCCCCCGAGCAGACGCCCTGGAGAAGGGCGTAGATGGAAGCTCCTCACGCAGCGGGGAACACTCCCTGCACCGGTGTGATACGAGTCATCACAGCCATCTCACCAGTCCGGCGTGCAAAACCAACTCACTCTCCCTTTCCGCACCTCCGCAGACTTCTCAAATGCACTGAAAGAACAGATATTCACAATTGAGAGTAATAACTTTTGCGCTCCTGATGTGCATCACATTTCATCTCACAGCAACCCACAAGGAGCCTGGGCCCTATTTTATAAGTATAAAAAACCAAACAGAAGGGCTCCACAACTTCTCCAAAGTCCTGCAGTAAGTTCCAGAAACAGGATCCTAAATGCAGCTCTGCACAGCTCTGCATTTTGCCACACTCTTGAAGTTCCGAGGCATTCAGCTCCCGGAAGCTGGGTGAGCTGGACCTTGTCACCCGGGAAGAGGAAAACCTTATCCCAACAGAGGCTCTCAGACCTCTCACACGCTACCCCGTGTCCCCACCGTGGCCAGGCAGGGCTGCATTCCCGAGGGCGGCCTGCAGGATGGGCGGCAGAGCCCTCACCAACCCACTCAGCCAAAACTGGCCGCAGGCCACAATACTAAGATGCCCAAGCAGTGAAGATACAGTTGTCCCCAAATCTGGAGAAAATATAAGCCCTGTCGTGTGAAACCAAGAAAACATTTCACTACAAAATGCAGTGTGATGAACTGACATGTCCTGCACCACCCCGAGTCATCGGCAGACTTCAGAAGCGTCACCATCGCAGTGGGGGGTGACCCTGAGCAGTGCCTTCCTTCAGGTGACTTTGTATGTAACATAACATAGGAGAGAAAGCAACAAGCAGAGACATGAAAAGGCAGTTCAGCTGATTTTTCACCAAGATACCTGAGCTTTTTCACCAAAGCCATTCCATTCTAGGTTAACTTGCCAGATTTAGAGATACCCGCCTTTGAAAAGAACGGCATTTGAAGACTGACCTTGGTAATCTCTCCTTAATTCATTCATGGAACTTCTATATACCCAGTTTGTGAGAGTTTATGGAGATATGAATTAAAAGCTATGATCCTTGACCTCAAGGAGCTCCAAGTCCAACAAGTATTTACGCTCCTAGGTAATTGCTTTGATGGCTGTGTTTACATAAAGCTCAAAGGGAGCACAGAATGCTGAGTGCCTCAATCAGGAGAGGAAATCAGGGAGGGCTTCCAAAATGAGGTGGTATGGGGCTAAGGAGAGTTAGCCAGATCGACCATTCGCAGGGAGGACATCCAAGGAAGAAGGAGCAAAGGTACGAAGTGAGAGAGAGCAAGGTAAATTTCCAAAATCACCATCAGTCCTATATTCCTGGAGCATAGAATGACAGGTGAGAAAGGTCAGGAGACTAGGCTGGACAAGGAGGCAGAGGCCACACCTTGAAGGGCATGCAGAGAAGCTGAACAACCTTCAGAGAAGTTTCCATTATACGCTGGAGGTGACAGGGACCCCAAATGAGTACCGAGCAGGGAAGAGAAGGTCACGTGCCTTTCAAAGATCTGTCTCTGGTTACAACGTAAAGGGTGGATTGGAGAGCCCAGGGAGGCCTATTCGGAAGCTCCTGCACCAGTTCAAACACAATTCATGGGATCCTGAAGCAGGCAGGGGTCTCAGCAGTGGAGAGCAGAAATGTTACGAAGTAGAATCGTCAGGACTTGGAACACTCTTCAGCATTCTCTGCTGTTAAAGAACCAACGCAGGCCTCGCTCTAGCGAGTATTTTCAGTGGAAACCCGAATGTTGGAAGTTTAATTACATACAGTGTTGTACATACAGTGGGACAATGGGAGCTGGACTGCATGGAGAGGTGAGGTCCATTTTGTTATTTGGTTTGTTAGCTAAACAGAGCAGCCTTGGGCTTAGGTTATGGGGCTCCCCAACTTCACCTCCTGGCACGGCTGCCCAAGGAAGAAGCGGGCCCCTGCAGCTCAGAATGGAGCCCAGAGGTCTCCTGCCAGAAGAGGTGAGAGTATTCGGGGCCACCTCTCCGTCTCTGTCTCCCCTGCCCCTTCTGTTCCGGCAGCTGCATTCCAAAGACTAATGAGAACAAGATGCAACATGGTTTAACAGTTTTGATACATTCCTTAGCAAAACATAATTTCTTTAAAAATACATGGACTGCCTTACAGTGACTCCATCAGGCAAGACACATGTCAGGGAAAAAGCATGAGAAAATTTGGCAGGTACATATAACGTGTCAATAAATTAAACAAAGTTTATTTTCACAAAACCAAATGGTCGGACTTGCGTGCAGTTTCCTACAAAGGACTAAGAATTACTCCCTAGAGAGAGTAATCAAAGTGCAATTAGAGCAGTCTTGGAATTTTTTTAAACATACTATCCTTTCTTCACACATGATTGCTCCTGCATTTTTAGCAAGGGTCCTTAACTCAGAGAAGTAGTAATGGGCTTTTCTAGGTTTGGGTCCTTCTGTGATAACATACAGTCATAAAACAGGTTTTGTGGGGGTTTTTTGGGTTTTTTTACATAAGCAATTGGTTTACAGTTAAGGCTAAATGTCCTTCACAATGTATCCACTCATCCGTTCATTTAACAAATAATAGCATTGCCTGTTGGGTTGGTCTATTTCAAATGCCGGCAACAAAAAATTTATTTTCCTAATGATGTCAATAATTTTAAGCCCCCCGGCAAGACTTTTACCACTCTGGATATTTCATTAAAATCCTAAGTTATTTGAGTAAAAGGTTTTTTTAATAAAAAGAGACTATTGTACCAGGGTGACTCCATATTTTCAAAATGCAGCAAGTGGTAAAAAACTACAAATAGAACTAGCATACGACCCAGCAATCCCACTACTGGGCATATACCCTGAGAAAACCGTAATGCAAAAAGACACATGTACCACAATGTTCATTGCAGCACTATTTACAATAGCCAGGACATGGAAGCAACCTAAGTGTCCATCATCGGATGAATGGATAAAGAAGATGTGGCACATATATACAATGGAATATTACTCAGCCAGAAAAAGAAATGAAATGGAGGTATTTGTAATGAGGTGGATGGAGTTAGAGTCTGTCATACAGAGTGAAGTAAGTCAGAAAGAGAAAAACAAATACAGTATGCTAACACATATATATGGAATCTAAGGGGAAAAAAAAAAGGTCATGAAGAACCTAGTGGCAAGACGGGAATAAAGACACAGACCTACTAGAGAATGGACTTGAGGATCTGGGGAGGGGGAGGGGTGAGATGTGACAGGGTGAGAGAGTGTCATGGACATATATACACTACCAAATGTAAAATAGATAGCTAGTGGGAAGCAGCCGCATAGCACAGGGAGATCAGCTCGGTGCTTTGTGACCACCTAGAGGGGTGGGATGGGGAGGGTGGGAGGGAGATGCAAGAGGGAAGAGATATGGGAACATATGTATATGTATAACTGATTCACTTTGTTATAAAGCAGAAACTAACACACCATTGTAAAGCAATTATACTTCAATAAAGATGTTTAAAAAAAAAATGCAGCAAGTGGTCAAAGAACAAAGAAACCAACAATTGAGGAAGTTAAATATAGTTTTCAAACAAATCAGACTAAAGATGGATGATATATGTCTCAGAAGATGGCAAAGAAACTTCGCCTTCCAGTGGCCTAACAGAACTGAAATCATCTTCTTCCAAAAAATAATATCCCACCAGGTTTACAAAGATTTTCAAGATTTTTATCTGGAAATATCTGTAGAATTTCAAAAAGATTCAACAGTAGGAGGCAAGGGGAACAAAGGCTGCTATACACAGTTGTACAGGTTATGTACTGCACAAGGATGACAGGGTGACATCTAAGAGGACACCGTTCACTTTGGAGACATCGTCAATTTATAAATTTAGACAGTTTTTCAGCAGACACTAGTGAAAGGTATTGCTCTGAAACTCAGCATGACAATTTTCTGACAGGTGGAAGTAAAACACATTGAGGAAGGGGGTGCCTGTTTCTAATTTGCACAAAGGCTTCATATGGGTAACAGTGGCTCTGGTGGAAAAGTTATGATTTCTGGATGACACAGTTCAAGTGATTCTTTGGAATGAACTGCTGCTTTGAGTCAGCTTTCCAACCCAGTGCCTTGCACATAGCACTCCTTAAATGTTTATTAAAACAAGCCACCAACATGAGTGTCAGGTACAATCAGCTCAGGTGATTGACCAGGATGTTACTGAAGACAGCATCACGATTCAATTGTTGTAGAAGCAATTGTCTCAGCACCGAGAAGAGCAGGCGAGCTTGAGACCACACACCACACCCCTTAATCCAGGGACAGCCACGTGCTTCCTCTCCCTCTTCCTCAAACCTGGAAACAAGGAACTCCGAGATGGCTGAGCTGCAGGATGGCAGCAGCCCTGATCCTTTGGTCACTGCACAAAAAAGAGCCTCTGACTTTGATAAACCTTTGTCATAACTAATGAGATGACAGGGCTTGTTTCTGCAGCACTGACTAGTATTACTTGACTAATACACTAAGGTCAAGACATGGGGCCCTGCGTCCCCCTTCCATGCACTCTCCTCAGGCTGTCCGCCTGCCCAGCCTGCCGTGACCACCTGTATTCAGTAATGCTACGGGGAAGGGGGAGGGAGGAGGAAGAGCAAGGACTCAAGAGTCTCTTACTCTCTGAACCCTCACAGCTGAAGTCTTCTCTGAGGACTGCACGCTTGCAGACACTAACAGTTCCCTTTGAGAGTGACCCCAAGTTTGAACACTGCTCTAGGATGCCTGAAATAATCTTGATGCCATGTGCTTATCCCAAGGAAAAATGTCAGGTCCTCATGGTGTATCTGAAAGGGCACAGAATGAGGAATCAGGAAGAACAGGTTTTAGTGTGGGATTTACAGCCTCCTAGTGACAGAGTGACTCTGAAAGTGCCCCTCATCTCTGATCATCACTGCCCTCTTCTTCAAAATCGGGCTAATGGTATCTTCTCTAAAGGTGATAATGAGGCTACAAAACACATGTAAAAAGAACATTTGAAACAAAGCATGTAAGCGTAAGAAATATTAACAAAAGAAGAAAAGCATCCGTTCAAACTTCCCTATATAACCTAGTTCATGAGTCACCCAAACCCCCAAATGTCCTTCCAAATTCTCAGGAGAACAAAAATATTCCTAACTAGACATTTAGGAATGTCTTATTGCACGTGTATTACGTTAGGCTATATGCACAATGCTAATAAAATTTCAGCTTACATCTGTATAACACTCTATAGTTAAGTTCTTTCATATACATGAAATCATGGCAGAGCTGTGCATTTTATATGCTGAATGTATGTTTTATAAAGCACTTGGGCCTTTGGATAATCTGTGTATATACTACATGCATGCCCATTGTATGTAACTAGGAGTATAATATTATTTAAATTATTACACGATGTATTATCATTGTATCTTTATTTTTATAACATATTAGTGGCAATATATATGATTTATACCATGCTGAGCACTTTGTCAGGAATAAAACCCCTAATTAAAGCTAGATTCAGGGACTTCCCTGGTGGCGCAGTGGTTAAGAATATCTTTATTTTTATAACATATTAGTGGCAATATATATGATTTATACCATGCTGAGCACTTTGTCAGGAACAAAACCCCTAATTAAAGCTAGATTCAGGGACTTCCCTGGTGGTGCAGTGGTTAAGAATCTGCCTGCCAATGCAGGGGACACAGGTTCGATACACGGTCCAGGAAGATCCCACATGCCGCAGAGCAACTAAGCCCATGCGCCACAACTACTGAGCCTGCACTCTAGAGCCACAACTACTGAAGCACATGCCAAAAATCAATCTATCAATCAATCAATCAATCTAGACTCCTGTGGGAAAATATGATTTGCTTTATGATGATTCATTTTATACTGGTTTCCAGATTATATAGCTACACAAATCAGGGTTCTACCTGAACACAGTTTGTGAAAATAATTAGAAAAAGAGGATATTAAAACCTTTGGAAATTTCCTCTGTTTTTAATTTTCCCCTATGGAATTTATAAGTTTTTTATTTTTAAAAGGAAGTGAGATCATTTGACTTTAAGTGCACAAAAAGCAGTTATAGAAGGAAGTTATATTGATTATAATAAGGCATGAATAATCTCTCTCTCCCATCATCTATCATTACTTTCCTGGAAAATGGCAAATATCCCACCTCCTTTTAACGGAATCATCTGAGAATGGTTTTGAGACTAGAAAATTAATAAAACAAAACGATGCCAGAACCTAACATTCTATGCCTCTTTCTTTCCCTACCCCACTGCTTTTTAGGTGAAACTAGAGAGGAGACTCTTCATCCAATACCAAAAGACTAATTCAATTAAGCTTAAACAGAAGTCCTGTTTTATATGGATATTAGTACAGTCTGCACTGATGTTTATAAAGAGCTTAGAGATTTTTAGGTTATTGATGTTATCTGAACCCCAAGTGCTCAAATAGCCATAGTTATTAATGCAGATTTATCTTAGAGAACTTCAAAAATATACATTTAATTTCTAAGGATGACCAATTCATAATTAAAGAATACTAGCTATAGGAAAATTTACTTTTTTAGCCATCATGCACACACACACCCCTGTCTCATGATACCTCATTCTTCAAATGTTTAGTCCTTTCAGACATTTTTTTTAAATAAACAACTCAAAAGTTATATCACCAAAAGAACCATAAGAAGAATATCAAATTCACTTCGTACTATGCTGAAATAAAGTTTTGAATCTGAATTATGTCACTCAAAGGTTCTCAGCATGTAGGTGGTGGGTAGCTTTCTCCGGAGTATAATTTAAGGGGCACAATAAACTCTTAACCTATCCCAAAGCAACCTCCACATCAAGCCTGAAGCGACCAGCACCTGAGCCACTGACAGTTGAGGAATGGGGAAGAGGGGAGGAGAGGAACTTTTTTGTTTGTGAGTAGGATGTACCACATAGAAGAGGTGTTTCTTTACCTATGTTATCTTCCTTAAACCTTAAAACAGCCACTTGGGCAGGTAGCATCACCTTTGTTTTATAGAGAAAGCAGATGCTCAGAAAGTAACTGGCCCAAGGCCACACAGGTACAAGTGTCAGACTGAAGCCCACATCTGATTCCAGATGCCAACCACCTCCTAAATTCCGAGACGGATTTTAATTCATAGATTTTAATTTTTCTTCTATCACCAAATAATCTGGGTCCTACTTCCTATAACCTACAATGACAGGCATTCAAAAGTAAGGAAATCAATAGGTACTTAAAGGTTATTGTATAACCTAACAAAGACTCCCTCTTAAAATGGTTACCAGAGAGGGTCCTCAGCCCATTAACACATACTAACCTATTAGGATGGGATGGTTTTGCAGATTATCTGTTTTTCACTGAGCACATTGTCTGGAAATAAAACCCCTAATTCAACTAGATTTCCATAGGAAAATATGATTTGCTTTACATTAAGGTTTCTAGATCTATGGCCACAGAAACCAGACCTGGCTCAACAGCTTCTAAAGAAATGCAAACAAGGGACTGAAAAATGCAAAAGTGGCCCAGGGCTGAGGAAGTCTGGGAATCTATGCAATAACAGCAAAGGGACACCATCAATAAAGGTCTTTTCAAAATGCGAGGCACTATTTAATCCTCAGAAGAACCCTATGAGATAGGTGTGATTTGTCACACCATCCCATTCTACAGATAAGGAAATAACGCTGAAAATTTTAATAAATTTGACTGCTTCACATAATATATTTGTTTCCTCCAAAACAAAGTACCACACACTGGGTGGCTTAAACAACAGAAATGCATTGTCCCACAGTTCTAGAGGTTAGAAATCCAAAATCAAGGTGGTGGCAGGGTAGGTTCCTTCTGAGGGCTGCAAGGCAGAATCTGTTTGTTCCACACCTCTCTCCTAGTTTCAGGCAGCCTCAAGCATTCCTTGGCTTCTAGATGTTCTCTCTGTGCATTCACATCATCTTCCCTCTGTATGTGTCTGCCTCTGTCCAAATTTCCCCTTTTAATAGGGACACCAGTCATATTGGATTAGGGCCCACCCTAATGACCTCACGTGACCTTGATTACCTCTGCAAAGACCTGATTTCCAAAGAAGGTCACATTCTGAGGTACTGGGGGTTAGGACTCTGACATCTTTGGGGGGGACGCAATTCTACCAATAACACACAGCTATTAAGTAGTCAGGCTGGCTCTGATTAACCACTCATCTATAAGCCTGAGCTCCTTGAGGAGGCCAAGCCCACTCAGGGGACAGAGTAGAGCCTTCCAAGCGAGAGGGCTGGAGAGAGATAAGGGGAGCAGGAGGCAGCAAGGGTGAGGAAGACAGGGACCACCTCTTGAGCGTGTACTATTCTACTGATTTGTTTCAAAAACCACCCCACAAATCCACTGAGAGCTTATCCGAGATCACACCTGCTGTGTGGGCAGTATGCATTAACGTCCTGTAGGAAATGCAGGGCTTGTTCAGCCTCAGCGTCTGTCCTCAGACAGCCTTCATTCAGTGGCTCAGCCGGGGGGGGGGGGGGTGCGGGGGGTGCGATACACAGAGAGCTCCTCCATAATCACTACAGTGAAAGACATCATGTCCAAGACCACATGGGAGGGGCGGAAGGTACAGCGCACTATGGAAATACAGAGCAGCACAACTTCATTCCAACTGGGGATGGCTTCAGGAGAGGGCAAGCTTTGCTATGGGCAGGTGTCAACATGAGAAGGTGTAAGACACACATCTAGAAGGCAAAGAAAGCCAATACCTGTTGAGAGCTTTAGATGGAGGGCCTATGATGCGGGGCTCTCGTGGAAGCTACCACCCTCAATCCTTACAATAACTCTAGGCAATGGGTATTCTCCGCAATTTACAGGTGAAGAAGCTGAAGCCTGGAGATTTCAGGGAGGGGAATAAGGTGAGAATCCTAACCTCCAACTCATCTGGAAACCCAAAGGTCTTACACAGCACAGGACTCAGAGCTGGCTCTCAAGAGCTACAAAACTACAAAATGAGTAAAGCCAATTCATCTTCGTATCATTTCTGACACTAAAAACAAAAGCAAAAGTATGGTTCAGCATGCAAAATCAGAAGGATTTTATTTCAAAAATACCAAGTCTGCTCAAATCCACTGCAGTATGAAATAAAATCATTTCCTGTAGCCAAAGTAGAAAAAAAATTCAGAAATGTATAAAATTGGTGATTTCTAGAAACAGAAGTGATCATGTAGCGAGCTAGGGTAGCTATGCATATGTGGGTGTGTTTGTGTGTGTGCTTTTACGTGTACATTTTTTCCTTTAAGCCATTAGAACCTTAGGAAAATTTTGACAATGATATGCCATGTACATAAAAGACAGATGGGTTAAACTTACTGTTTTCTTAGGATCTGTCTGGAGTTTGACAGCCGCACACCAGTGCACTAATCTGGGAAGATTTAGGACCTCTGCTGTAAAATTATTTATTAGTTGTTATTTATACTACGTGCTCACCAGCAGACCACCCAGTGCTGTAACAACAAAAGCAGTCACGCTGCATCTCTCCAAAACAAGCAAAAGACTACAGGGGCCACCTCTGGGTGTCACCACTGAAAGATGTGGCTTCCGGCAGGAAAGTATGTTCTATGTTCTGAAGGTGCTGCCATCCTAACAGAGACCAAGTAAATGGAAAACGCTGGGCTCAGCATGAGGGGGCTCTGGCAAAGCTGTCCCTTTGGAGGTCTCAGTTCTGTCATCTGTAAAAGGAAGGGCTGCACCAAAAGCCTCTCAGATCCCTTCCCCTCTGAATCCTGGATGTTTAGAAGACGAATCTGTTGGCAGTTGCACACTAACCCTCAGATGTGATCTGGGGCTAATCTCAGTGCCTGGGGGCCTCAGGATCTGACAGGCTGCCAGCATCTTTTTGACCTCCCAATTTGGCTTGAGTAAGCTAACAAGGCATATCTGAACATTCTTAAAGGCTTGAAAAGAAAAGCTCTTTGTATACTGCTTAATTATGATGTATTAAATATGTCAAGGTTGTGGTTCCACTAGACCATCCAAGAAGAGATCGAGTTTTTCTTTTTGAAATGTAGAAAGTAACTATAGAATGCCATGTTTCTACCACTTACACTGATTTAAACGAATAAGTATAAAAATAAATGAATAAAGTAAGCTTCTCCCCCCACCCCCCGCCCAAAAAAAAAATCCTTTGATAATCTGTAGTTTTCTTTTGAGCTATTTGTCTAAACTTTCATCAACCTAATACACAAACATCTTCTTCGGTACATGGAATTATTCCACATTAATCCCCTCATTTTTAGTGGTCAACATCTCTCTCTCAGGTTGAAGCTGGCATCAGCCAAAGTTTCATCATGAAATAACTCATTCAGGGAGCTCACCACTGGTATGGTTCAGTCTCCTAATTTTTCTGAGAGTGAAGTTACCTGTTCAGCCAAAGTCATCTAGGTCTATGGCCTGGAGTGGAACTTCTGATTCCAAGTCCTGCTCTCTTCCCATTAAAGCAAGATAGTCTCTAGGCTGGAAGGAGGGAACACAAAGGGATGTTGCCCCCATGCCCTTTCTGAAGTCTTGTTCATATTTAATGATTCCCAAACCTGGCTGCATCGCAACCATTTCTGGGGACTAAGTCCCACTCCAGGCCTGATGAATCTGTCCTACAGAATCTGCACTTTTTTCAAAGCTCCCTCAAGTCATTCAGGTTTAGAAACTGCACACTCATAATACCCAAGAAATCACAAGAATCAACTTTACCAACTTCTAAAGGCAGGAAGAGCACTTTAAGCAAGAGTGAGTCTCTTAACAAACAGAAAAAATATAAACAGATACTTATTCTATCTTGGGAAAAGGCAAAAGCATAATATAGCTGGATGTTGCAAAAGAACACAGTAAACCCTAAAATGAGGAGAAAGTAAAAGTAATCAAAACAATAATGAATTTAAAATAGAAATTTTAATAAAGGCATTCAATAATGTAAAACAATAAAATAAGTACCCTAATAAAAGTTTAATTTCCAAACATACTCAAAAGTAGAAATAATCATTTAATAAATTTCCAAAGCATCATCCATTCTCCACAATTATCCAGATTTTGCCACACTTCAAACCCCCTTTTTTCTTTGCTGAAGTATTTTAAAGTAAAGCTCAGAAATTACCCTTGTATACTTTAATATGCATGTCTACAGAAAAGGCTTTTCACAAAATTCAACATCCTTTCTTGATTTAAAAACAAAAACAAAAACTAGGAACAGAAGGAAACTTCCACAACATGATAAAGGCCATATATTAAAAACACAGACGGGCTTCCCTGGTGGCGCAGCGGTTGAGAATCTGCCTGCCAATGCAGGGGACACAGGTTCGAACCCTGGTCTGGGAAGATCCCACATGCTGCGGAGCAACTAAGCCCGTGAGCCACAACTACTGAGCCTGCGCATCTGGAGCTTGTGCTCCGCAACAAGAGAGGCCGCGACAGTGAGAGGCCCACGCACGGCGATGAAGAGTGGCCCCCGCTCGCCGCAACTAGAGAAAGCCCTCGCACAGAAACGAAGACCCAACACAGCCAAAAGTAAATATAAATAAATAAATAAATTAAAAAAAAAAAAAAAAAAAACACAGAGCTAACATGATACTCAATGGTGAAAGACTGAAAGCTTTTGCCCTAAGATCAGGAAAAAGACAAGGATGTCTACTTTCACCACTTCTATTCAATATAGTATTAGAAGTCCTAGCCAGAGAATTAGTCAAGAAAAAGAAATAAAAGGTACCCAAATTTGAAAAGAAGTAAAATTATTTCTGTTCACAGATGATATAATCTCATATGTAAAAACACTAAAAAAAATTGTTTTTACTGTTAGATCTAGTAAATTCAGCACAGTTGCAGGGTAAAAAGATAAAATAAAAACACAAAAATCAGTTGAATTTCTGTACACTAACAATGGACAATCCAAAGAGGAAATTAAGAAACCATTCCCATTTATAATAGCACCAAAATGAGTAAAATACTTAGGAATAAATTTAATTAACAAAGGTGGTGAAAGACTTGTACACTAAAAACTAAACTGTCTGAAAGAAATCAAAGACAACACAAATAAATGGAAAGACATTTCCATTTCCATGTTCATTGATTGGAAGATTTATTAAGATGGAAATACTACCAAAAGTAATCTGCAGATTCAATGCAATCCCTATCAAAATCCCTGGCATTTTTTGCCGAAATAGAAAAACTCATGCTGAAAATCATATGTAATCTCAAGGGACTCCAAACAGCCAAAATAATCTTGAAAAAGAAGAATAAAATGGGAAGACTCATACTTCCTGATTTTTAAACTTTCTACAAAACTACAACAGTAATCAAAAGAGTGTGGTACTGGCAATAAGAATACATATATAGACCAACAGAATAGAATAGAGCACTCAAAAGTAGACCATCGCATATATAGCCAAATGATTTTCAGAGGGTGTCAGGACTATTGATAGAATCTTCAACAAATGGCGCTGAGAAAACTGGACATCCACATGCAAAAGAATGGAGTTGGACACTTACCTTACATCATATATAGAACTTAACTCAAAAGGGAATAAAGGCCTAACTGTAAAAATAAAAACTATAAAACTCTCCGAAGAAAACACAAAGGGAAAGATTTGTGACACTGGATTCAGTAATGATTTCTTGGCTATGACACAAAAACACAAGCAACAAAAACAGATAAATTAGACTTTATCAAAATTAGAAACTTTTGTCATCAAAATATACTATCAAGAGAGTGAAGAGACAACCCACAGAATGAGAGAAAATATTTGCAAATCAAAAATCGGATAGGGTATTAAAATCCAAAATATATAAAAGAACTCCTACAACTCAACTACAACAACAACAAAGAAAAACACAATTAAAAAATCAGCAAAGGACTTGAACAGGTGTCTTGCAAAGGATTTATACAAATGGTCAATAAGCACATGAAAAGATGCTCAGTATCATCAGTCATTACGAAATGCAAATCTAAACCACAATGAGATACTACTTCACATGCATTAAGATGGTTATTATAAAAAAAAAATTTTAATAACAAGTGTTGGTGAGGATGTGGACAAATTGGAACCTTTGTGCATTACTAATGGGAATGTAAAAAGAATGCAGCCTCTGTGGAAAATAGTATGGAGGTTCCTTAAAAAGGTGAACATAGAATTACTATTTGATCTAGCAATTCCACTTCCAGGCATATACACTAAAGAATTGAAAGCAGAAACTCAAACAACACTTGCACAGTAATGTTCATAGCAGCATTATTCACAATAGCCAAGAAGTGGAAACAACCACTTTATCCATCAACAGATGGATAAACAAAACGTGGCATACACATAAAATAGAGTATTATTCAGCCTTAAAAAGGAATGAAATTGTGATACATGCTACAACATGGATGAACCTTGAGGACATTATGCTAAGTGAAATAAGCCAGATAAAAAAGGACAAATAGTGTATGATTCCACTTATATGGAACCTGGAATAGGCAAATTCTCAGAGACAGAAAATACAATAGAAGTTATGAAGGGCTAAGGAGATGGGATAATGGGGAGTTATTATTTAACAGGTACAGAGTTTCTGTTTGGGATGATGAAAAATTTCTAGAAATAGATAGTGGTAATGTTTGAATGTACTTAATGTCATTGAATTGCACATTTAAAACTGGTTAAAATGGTGAATTCTGTTATATTTTATCATACTAAAAAATGAAGACAATGCATTTCTTTAAAATATGGTTATTTTCCTAATCTGGTGACCTATTTTTAAGCATTTTAGAATATGTGGCCTCAAAACTTCATCAATTCTTCTAAATATTTTTAGATTCCCCTTCCCTCTGCCCCATTCCTAAATCTCACCCTAGTTGACCAACTTCTATTTAGAACAGCAAAACATTACTTTCTTTTCTTAGAGCTTATTTCTAACAATCATCATCTAAATTAGGAATCAGCAAACTATAGCTCTGGGGCCAAATTTGGCTTACCACCTGTTCTTGTACAGCATGTAAGCTAAGAATGATTTTTACATTTTAAAATAGCTGAAAAAATTAAGACAAATATTTTATGACACATGAAAAATATATGTGATTTAAATTTGTGTGATAATAAAGTTTCACTGAAACACAGCCATGCTCATTCGTCTATGTACTATCCACAGCTGCTTTCATACTACAAAGGCAGAATTGAGTAGCTGCAACACAGAGGACATGGCCTGCAAGGCCCCAAATATTTACTATCTGGTCCTTTACAGGAAAACTTCGCCAATACCTGATGTAAACAATCAACTCGAAAAAGGCCAAACTGCAATGTAAAACCACACTGAATTTTCCACTGAGCTAATGCAGCACTTGGTCATTTTTTTTTTTAATAGATCTGACATGGCCATTTCAGATTGAACTGACCTTTACTTTCACAGGTCAAATCAAAATTTCTGAAAGAAGCACAAAGTTATTTTAAAGACCATGGTGAATAAGAAATCCGGGGGGGTGGGGGAGGATGGTCACCACTATATTTGAAGAGTTGAGTAATTGTGGCAGAAAATGCTAGTAGCTACCTACCCCATTATCTATATTCCCCTTCTTCTGTGGTAAAAGAATCCCCAATTTTTAGCTGCACCAGCTAGAAAGGCTTGTATGACACTTCTGTGAAGTGTACATGATTTGGGAGTTAAGGGAGACTACCCTTTCCTGCAGCCTAGAATATGGATGTAATGGCTGGAGGTTAAACAGCCATATTAGATTATGAGGCAAAGCACTAGAGAGGGCAAGTCATGAAGACAGAAAGATCCCGGGCCCCTGACCCTGTGAGCTGCCCTATTAGCCCTGGACTTCTCTTAGGGGAAAGAAAAACAACCTTTTATCTTGTGTAAGCCACTGTCATTTCACATTTTCTAACACATGTGGTCAAACCTTGTCCTAAATACTTCAGCGGTATAAAGAAATAAAGGTACGGACTTCCCTGGTGACGCAGTGGTTAAGAATCTGCCTGCCAATGCAGGGCACATGGGTTCAAGCTCTGGTCCGGGAAGATCTCACATGCTGCAGAGCAACTGAGCCTGTGCGCCACAACTGCTGAGCCCACACGCCACAACTACTGAAGCCCATGCACCTAGAGCCCATGCTCTGCAACAAGAGAAGCCACCGCAATGAGAAGCCCATACACCACAACAAAGAGTAGCCCCGGCTTGCCGCAACTAGAGAAAGCCCGCATGCAGCAACGAAGACCCAACACAGCCAAACCTAAATAAAATAATTAATTAATTAAAAATTTTTTTAAAGTCTTGATTAACAGTAAGGTGAAAAACAATGAAATGAATAAAAAATATTAAAAAAAAAAAAGAAATAAAGGTAAAGTTGACCCTAAAACACAATTCTGAATGAGATGAATTTTAAGGACAAATATATGGCCTATTTGGGAATGGCTGAGGGGAAGGAGTCAGGTGACCCATTTGGTCAGGGCCTTACATTAACAGAGCATAACAAATGGGCATATTATGTCTCATTTAAAAAGTAGGCTGCAATTTGTACATATGCTTGTATATTTATAGAAACTCTCAGAAAAGATACATAAGAAACCAAAAACAGTGGTGCCTTAGGTAAAGGGAACTGGGGGACTATTTAAACTTTTTAGTCATGAACCTTCATTTCCTTTAAAATTGTTTTTCTTAAATCTTAAATTTCTGAAAAATAAATTAATAGTACAAATGCTGCAAACTCAAGCCTAAATTCCCTAGAATGCTTGAAATAATAATGATGAAAGATTTGGGGCAGTCATTTGTATTTTAAGATGGATTAGTTTAGTCAGATTGCTTTCCATCAATAGACTAATTATTCATTTATTCATGCAAATACTCATCGAGAGACTACAGTGTGCCACTGTCTTTATGGAAATATAACCATAAGTCAGTCACCAAACAAGTAAAACGCAAGTTGCAAATAACAAAAGGGCATTTCAAAGTCAGGAAAGAAAGGAGAAGTAATGGTAGAGCCTGGGACACAGGGGGTGCAGGCAGCCCTGGGTCTCACTGGGGGTCTTTGCACAGCCACAGGACACTGAACTCCTGAAGGATGGGGCAGCAGACAGCTAGGAAGGGGATGTGATAGAAGGACCACAGGGACCTGTAAGACATTTTCCCAAGTCTCATGTCTGACCTCTAACCCCCTGGCAAGCTGCTGCTACTGTGATGGCACTCAGCCCACCTGTGGTGTCACAGGGTGAAGAATGGGACAAATGGAGTTGGGGGCACAGAATGTAAATTGGTGCAGTCGCTATGGAATACTGCATGGAAGTTCCTCAAAAAGTTCAAAATAGACCTACCATACGATCCAGCAATTTCACTTCTGGTTATACATCCAAAGGAAATGAAAATAGGATACCAGAGATATCTGCACGCCCACATTCACTGCAGCACCATTCACAATATCCAAGGCATCGAAACAACCTAAGTGTCCATCAAACGATGAGTGGACAAAGAAAATGTGGTATCTATACACAGTAGAATATTACTCAGCCATGAGAAAGAAGGAAACCCTGCCATTTGTGACAACGTGGATGGACCCTGAAGGCATTATATTCAGGGAAGTAAGCCAGGCAGAGAAAGATAAATAGTACTTGATAACATTTATATGTAGAACAACGCAGTCAAATGTCAAACTCATAGAAACAGAGTAGAAAAGTGGTTGCCAGGGACGGGAGGTAGGAAAAATAGGGAGAGGTTGGTAAAAGGTACAAACTTACAAACTTCCAGCTGTAAGATGAATAAGGTCTGAGGAGCTCATGTATAACATTATGACTATAGTTGATAACACTATATTGTATAATTGAAATTTGCTAAGAGTGGAACTTAATGTTCTTATAAAAAAAAAAGATAAATATGTGAGGTGATGGATACATTAATTAACTAGATGGGAGGAATCCTTTCACAATGTATATCAAACCATCACGATGTATATTTTAAATATCTCAGTTTTATTTGTCAATTATACTTCAATAAAGCTAGGGAAAAAACTGTAAAAATAAAAAAATCTTTCCAATAATGGTTTAAAAAGGGGAGTTGCGGAGAGGGAAGTGTGCCCTAGCCACTGCGGGGACCTTTTCAAGGGCAGGCCAGCTCTCTGGAAGCACTTTTGAGCAGGCATGCAACTTAGCCCCTCAGCTAGGTGAACGCTGATGACAAGACCCAAAATTCATTAATCCCCAAATCAAAAGCAATTCATCATCCAGCTAATTGATGGATCAGTTTAGTCAAAATGGCCAAATTTCATACATGCAAACTTATCTCCAAACAAAAATCCATATTTTACCTTCAAATAAACAAAGATGCTTCATTTTAATCAGTGCCACACAGCTCCGGCAGACAGAACTGAATCTTATCTTTATTGCCCGTCCTTTTCCTCTCTGTGTTCAGAGAATAAAAGACTGATGCTGACAAGGTTACACTAAAGCTACTTTCTGCATCTGCAGAGGAAAAAATAATCTTTATTTTTAAAAATCTTCCAAATTTAAAAAAAAGAAAAGAAATAAAAATCCCAGCAGAGATGAGAAAGGTCAAAAGGGATTTTCAAAAATTAAGTCACCCCAAACCATCACAGCAGAAAACTCCCCAAGAAGATGTTGGTTTTTAAGCAGGGGGAGAGGAGACCCACCACTTCTGAGATTCCAGCTTCAGCTGAAACTAAAAACTCAACTAGGAATACCCAGAGATATAGCGATGATGACATAAACAGTTCACAAAGAAGCCCCCAGTTCTAAGACGTGGGGGAAACAGCAGATGCTTTTTTGGCTCTCTGCAAACTCCTGAGACCCCAGGTGGAAACTGTGAAGTAAGAGAAGCAATTTGGTATTTAAATCTGTGAGGAGAGGAGTACACAGAACAAAATGGAACAAGTATCAGGGAAAATCAAGATTTCTTGTGGTGTTATTCCCCAAGTGCAAGCACTCTGCCTACTAAAACAGCTGTGAGAAATCCTGACTTTCTTACACTCTTTCATTACCAAAGCCAGTCAGATTTTCCTTTACTCATGCAATTTCCATCACCTTCAAAAGAGAATATTCACTCTTTCAAGAAGCAAAGTCCATTAAAGTTTTTGGGGGTCGGGGGGGTGTTGGTTTACAAATAAACATTATTAACCTAAAAAAAAAAAGTCTTATATGAAGTTGAGACGTAGTAAGTTCATTTTCACTCATTCTGCACCTTACTCTTCCCAGGAGGGTCTAAAGTGCCTCAGTAGCTCTGAAGACCTCGTTGGGCGTTGAAAGCCGCATTCCGTGCAGAGACAGCCCTGACAGTGTGAGGGCCGGAACCCCCATTTCCTGCCTGCTTATGAACCAGGCTTTGCATCATGCTCACCTCGGATGCGAAATAAAGATGATGCAGGGGCTACTCACTGTTTCTTTACATTTCTGGTCCTACTACACAAACACTCCACGTAGCCACATTCCACACTTCTAGAAATCCCAATCTTTCAGAGCACGGCCAAGAAGGTGCGAGCGATTGGAGTACCCCCCAACACTGAAGATCTCCCAGAGCAGGGAGATCTTATGAGGCCTCCTGCAGGCCCTTTACTTGACTCCTTTGTATACATTGTTTGGTTAGCTGATTCTCCAGAACAGAAGCAGCTTATTAAAAAACAGGGATTAGGGCTTCCCTGGTGGCGCAGTGGTTGAGAGTCTGCCTGCCAATGCGGGGGACGCGGGTTCGAGCCCTGGTCTGGGAGGATCCCACATGCCGCGGAGCGGCTGGACCCGTGAGCCACAACTACTGAGCCTGCGCGTCTGGAGCCTGTGCTCCGCAACAAGAGAGGCCGCGATGGTGAGAGGCCCGCGCGCCGCGATGGGGAGTGGCCCCCGCTTGCCACAACTAGAGGAAGCCCTTGCGCAGAAACAAAGGCCCAACACAGCCAAAAATTAATAATAATAATAATAAATAAATAAATAAAAAACAAAACAAAACAGGGATTAAAAAAAAAAACAATTACAGGCAGGCACACTGACTTCAAACAAGGCACCTTTTAAGAGAGGATCAATGGGTCCATATTTCTGTCATCAGAAAAAAAGTTTATTAAAGAAATAGAAATGGTATATAATAGTATTTTAGGAAATTTTCTTTCAAAGTGATTTACCTGAGCAGTAAACATGGCAAACCCTGCCCTTCTCAATAAAAGGGCATAAAGAAACATTTTATTAGACCCAATTACTATGATTATCTACCAAATATTGAACTTTTAACCACATGCCAGGCTCTAGGCTAAATGCTCTACATACATTATCTCATATAATTTTTACCCTATCAAGGAACTAAGACACAGAAAGTTTAAAAATAAATGCAGGGGGCTTCCCTGGTGGCGCAGTGGTTAAGAATCCACCTGCCAATGCAGGGGACACGGGTTCGAGCCCTGGTCCCGGAAGATCCCACATGCCGCGGAGCAACTAAGCCCATGGGCCACAATTATCGAGCCCAAGTGCTGCAACTACTGAAGCCTCGCACCTAGAACCCGTGCTGCGCAACAAGAGAACCCACTGCAACAAAGAGTAGCCCCTGCTCGCCGCAACTAGAGAAAGCCCGCGCGCAGCAATGAAGACCCAACACAGCCAAACATAAATTAATTAATTAATTAATTTATAATAAATAAATAAATAAATGCAAGTCTGTCTAACTCCAGAATCCCTACCCTAGTCACTACACTACGCCGTCCTGCATTGCTCTCTCATTGCTTTATGTACATGACGAAACTGCATAAATTTTAAACTCTACAGAAATAGGAATTAAGTCTTCTACTTATCTACATAGTGCCATGAAACTCAAGCAAAGGTCAGCGCATCAAAAGGCATTTAAATACATGCCGACTGGACTTCAGTAGCAAATAACTCATTTTTTAACAGTCCTATTTCTGCAAATCCTCTAGAACTACCCAAGGAGGCATCCAAGCCATGGCCCCCTCTCTGATGAGGGAGGCAGGGATGGGCACAGTCACAGCATCAACACACACGTGTCTCTTCCTCCCTCTGCACTGAGAACCCAAGGACCATGGGTGATTTTAGCAACAAACGGACCCAAGGAGACATACCCTGGAGGCTACGGAGATTCCCCCTCAACTAAACTGAGCACAGGAGTGAAAATGACCAGAAATGTTTCCCAGTCAGCACTCACACCCCTCACCTGTCCAGAACTAAGTCTTAGACTGTAGGACCCGAGGCTCGGTCAACAGCCTTTCTGACTGAAGGCAAATTAGTGGAAAATGAAGGCAAAAATAGGATTCATAGGCTAGTATGTTATGTATCTTTAATCAGTATTAACTTTACCTAATGTCATGTGGCTATTTATTCAACCCAAACTGACACAGAAAAAAATTTACAAGTTTAACAGCCAGTTTTTTAAAAACCCAAGACCCAATTATTCCATATACGCTCTTTCTCTTCCCCCACTTTTCCAAACTTCCACATTCTTATTAAACCATTGCAAATATTACCAGCATTTAGGATGGATAAAAAAAGAAACGAGAGGAAACAATGAGGCAAAGATGAGCCACTTTGTTGCTTTAACCAAAGGCAAGCAAAGAGAAGAAAGCCAATAGAGAAAGTAAGATTTGGAACCTTTGTTTTCACTTAGCTGTACTTAAGTCACCATATGCGGTTAAGAGCTAGTTTTATTTTCTTAAACCTTTGTGATACCTTCAGGTACACTCAAAGGTGCTAAGGGGCCTCAACCCTAACACCGTCCAAAATACTTAGGCCTAAATTCATAAAACCATTTGTAATATGGGACGTCCCTGGTGGTCCAGTGGTTAAGACTCCGTGCTTCCACTGCCGGGGTCGCAGGTTCAATCCCTGGTCGGGGAACTAAGATCCCATGTGGTGCAGGGCACGGCCAAAGAAAAGAAAAAAATCATCTGTAATAGCTAAGATGTAAACAGGACCTAAAGTAAAAACTGGCACATGCGAATGTAATTTAATAATTTATGGCGTTATCTATTGACTTGTACATCTGGCACAGACCATAGGGGCAGGGCGCAGACTGAGTCAGAGGCAAACGTGGGAAGGCACCCATAGCACTGCTCCCACAAGGAAGCCTGGCAGAGATGCTCCACGCAGCCAGCCCCTCACTACAGGCAGGGGCGTCAGAACACCACAATGGGGCCTCCAAATGAGCAAATCAGAGCACTCCCCTTGCTCAGAACTCAGACAAGCAACCTGGCAACTATATTTTGGCTTCTACTGTTAATTTTTCTAAAAGCAAAGTACACTCTGGCCAGCAAAAGTGAGTTTCTAGGGCCCCTCGGCAGATACGTCTCATTCTAAATTGAGAAATAGACATTTTGGTTAACACACCAGTCTCTATTGGCCTGGTTAGTGTTAAGGCACGTCCAGGGGTGACGGCTCAGCTCTTGGGGTGCTGACAAGCAAGATTCTGTGCCAGTGAGAAGCACTGCCGAAAAATGTTAGGCTGTCTCCATGCATCAGGCATTTTCCCAGAAACAATCCTGCCTCATCAGCCTCCATCAGACCTCCACGACCCCCACCTAGGCTGAGAGGCAGCTCCCGAAGCTAACTGGAGGCCCTGCTTGCACACGCTTAGCTCAAACTGGCTTTCAGATTAACTGATAAAGATCAGGAGGGGAAAGGAGTTCGTGAAAGTGTGAAGAGCACACAGCCTGCTGCAAGCCCATTCAGCATGCAAAACGCAGGTGGGCGCCCAAATAACTTCACTACGGTGATAGGGCCAGGCTAGCAGCTTCTGCAACTTTTACTTTTTGAAAGATTATATTGCCCTCTTGTGGGATATGGGAAGGTAAAGTTTCAGGGCTCTTCCCCTTCCCTGTATCCAAGGACACTATGGAGAGAACAAGCCCCTGCTTGGGGCAAGAGCAAGACGGTCACCACTTAGGAATGTGGGCAATGGTAACTGTCACATCTTTTACTTTTTCAAGAGAAACAAAGTCCAGACTTCTTAAAAATTGGGAAATATCACATTTTAGCAACCAATTCCTTTTTGGAGGAAAAATATTTGGCAAGCTCCCCATTTGTGAACTGGGTATTGCACACTAGTCTGTAGAACAGTCTGATGAGCCTGGAAAACAGGGTGTTAGAATAGTTAGCATTCTGAGTATGGTTAGTATACAAGGTGTCAGCACAGCTTGGGGAGCCTGGGACACAGGGTGCATGGTAGGGAATAGCTGGAAAGGCAGGGTAGGGTCTTGAATGATGGAGAGTTGGTTCTTTGATCAACGGGCAACTACCAAAGGCTTTGAACCAAAGCCACGTGATCTGAGTTTTAGAAAAACTGCTGTGGGAAATAGCATTGTGTCTAGTCCCAGCCAGAGCAGAAGTGAAAAAGAGAACCAAGGAGCTCAAGTAAGCACCCTGTCCCCCAAACATGGTAGAAAACTGCAAGATGCTGTGTCTGTGGGTGGAATCTTCTTGCTGAGATTTAAGGCTTCCTGAGAGAAGAGCGCAGAGGCTCAGGAGGGCCACAGCTCTGTCTGTCGCAGGTATTACCAGATGTCTCCTCCACCCACAGTTAGAATGCGGGACCTCCCACCGTGGAGGCTCCACAGGCGGAATGAAGCCAGCGGTGCTGACTCTGCTCCTGCGGAGGTTACGGCGTCCGTGAACGAGACCACTAGACAGGCCAGGGAGAACTGGAAAGCATTAAAAACCTCCCTGCGAGGTTTGACTAATACTTACGGGGGGGGGGCGGTGGCGGTTGAAGTGAAAGGTCCTTTCCCAAGGGGGACTGAGAGGCAAGTCAGAGCTCCAAACAGAAGACACTTCTCGCTGACGGTGACGGAGGGCGATGAGTGCCCGCATCACATGTCAAGGCTGCTTCCAAACAACCCTTGCCAAAAACTCCTGTAAGAACTGACTACATCTTTACCTTGTTTCTTTTTAGTCAACAACTGAAAAGATCTGAAAGCCTCAAAACCGTGTCTCTTCTCCTTTTGTTTTTGAGGCCAATACTCCATGAAGGAGCTATGTGTTTCTTAACGGGTGGTCTGTAGCCCACCTGCATCAGAATCACGAGGGTTCATTGTCAAAACTTGCAGATTCCTGGACCCTCAGGGCCACAGAATCAAACTATACGGAGGCAGGGCCCAGGAATTCACGTCTTTCAAAGAGCTCTCCGGCGGATTCTTCAGTACACTTAAGTTGAAGAACACTGAAATTTCAGACATTTGCATGCAGGGGAAGGGCACCAGGTGGGGAAAGCTTTGTCTCTCTCCAAGGACAATAGTATAAGATCCGTTCCTGTGATACAGCCATCACTGCAAGGCTATCAAATCATAATCCGTGGTTTGAGAATGCCTCTAGCCCAGTGATTCTCAACCAGGCCGATTTTACCCCTCAGGGAACATGTGGAAATATCTGAAAGCATTTTTTATTGTCACACCTGGGTGGCTGCCACCGACATCGAGTGGCCAGAGGCCAGGAATCCTGCTAAACATCCCACCATGCACGGGACAGACCTCCACATCAAAAATACCAAAATGTGCCACAGCTGAGAAACCCTGATCTAATTTTATTTTCCTAAGTTGGTACCGAAATGTAAACAAATTAATTTTCAGCAATTTCTTATTTTAACTGCCTAACATCCGAAACCCTTCCTTTAAGGAACTCCCAACCATGTTCATCTTGTGAGAGGCGGTGCCCACCTCCAGAAACCAAAACGTAAAACACCCCTCCCAACACCCAAGTCCACAGTGAGGCCTGAGCACATGACCGAAGCACAGCAAATCAGAAACTCCCACCTGGAAATTTGAATATAGGACAAGTGATGCAAAAATAAATAAATAAAAAGTGGGGTGAGAGTGAAGAATTTGCTCCAGGGGAGTGACATCGGCAGGGCCAGGGCTACGTCCAGGGGCAGTAGCTACGTCAGCAGGATCCTCACCAGATGGTCTTTGGAGAATGACTTGGGCTGTGGCTCTGGCCTCCTGGCCTCTTCTATACCTTCCCATCTGCCATCCTCGGCTCTCCACCCTTCTCAATCATTCTGTGCATTGCACTACAGCTTTTCATTTGTTTAAATCTGCTTAAACCAGCCAGTGTTGCTTCAACCAAGAATCCTGAATACTATAACCATCCTAAAAGCTCTCGTTAGTACCAGCATCATCGTTAAAAGATAGCCACACCAAGTTCCTACACCTTATGCAGGGACTTAGAAGCTTGAGAAGCTAAGGACAGCAAAACAGAGACCCTAAATCCACACACGATAATGACTCAGAGAAGGCACCCAAGTGCACTATGGGGATGGAAGATCTGGACCTAGTCACCATGTTTTTCTTTCCTATGGTACTGTATTATGTGACGTTATTTAAGATTCCCCAAACTCCTTTTGGGGAAGAAAGCACCTTGATAAAATCCATTTCTAAATAGAGCAGTAGAAGAGAAACAGGAAGTCTTGATTCATGGAAGTGTTAGAATTTCAGGAACTGCCATCACTGGCAGCAAGGAGGGGCTTTCAAGCCCACAGCCCAGCTTAGAAAAGGCCCCAAGGTGGTGTGCAGTGAATCGTCACAAGGCGAAAGAAGCATGGGTCACTCCAGCATTGCAACGGAACACGTTTCAAAAGTCCCTACGCTGCTTGTTGGACTTGAAATACATTTCCCACTAAAGTATTGCTTCATGTGATGGCTAGAGTCCCAGGCTAGCCCACGAAAGCCTCCTAAATATGAACTTCTACATGTAGACATAATCAGGGAAAGTTATGGAAGCAAAAAACTGAAGCTCCTTTATACATTAACCGAAGGTTATCAAAGGGCTCTCAGAAAAGAAAGGGCACCAAGTAATGAGGCAGGTTCAACAGGAGCAGTGGATGGAGACAGAAGGCTCAAGTCTGCACATGTGCTTTATGCATTAAATATGAACGTCTTAATAACCCTCTTAACTTCCTTGGTTTTTCAGGCACATATGGATCTCAGCTTATTCTTCGTATCACATGTACCCATAGTTCTTTCCTCTGCAGTAGTCTTTCAAGTTCAATCATCATATTAAAATAAATGCTATGCTCCCCTTCCAGAAATCTGGGTTTTCAGTGCTGAAAGGGACCCTAGAGATCCTTTCGTCAAAGCTCCTGTCCAAGCAGGAATCCTTTCCACAGCATCCCAACAGGCACATGCCCAGCTCAAGGGTGAAAGGCAGTCCCCTTCAAGTCCCTACGGTTCTAACTGCTACAAAATTCTTCTTTCTTCGTATTCACCTCGGATAAGCTTTCCTGAAGTGACCACTCAGTGGTCTTAGTTCTACCCTCTGAACAACCCTGAACAACCCAGAACAAGTACAGGCCCTCCTCTGCAGAATATAGCCTAGTTAACTGTCTATCTGTCTACTGACCTTGTCAAGTTCAAGTTCTCTCACTTCCAGAATGCACTCCCCATAACCTGGCCTTTGTGATCACTTGCTGGTATTCTTTTAAAAATACAGTGCCCAAATGGAAAAGCATCTTTCAGTTGTGATCTGATCAAGCCCAAGTCCAAAGAAGTAATTACATCTGCTGACTTGGACACCCTATTGTCATTTAGCATGAAACGAAGTTAATGTTTCTTATCAGTCACATCATACCATCAAGACCATATGAAACTTGTGGTTAAGTAAAACCCCCAAGACCTTTTCACAAACTATGGCCAAGACAAACCTCTCCCATTATGAATATGTAGAACTGATTTTTCATCCCAAATGCAGAACTTCATGTTTACTCTTGTTAAGTCTCAGCTTGGTTTCAGGCCCTGCATTCCAGCCTGTCAAGATAAGTTTGAATCTTGACTCTGTCGTCTATCACTTGCTATCTTCTTCTCATTTTGTGTTTTCAGTACATTTGATAAGGATGACTTCTATGTCTTCGTCCAAGTTTTGATAAAAATGTTGAACTGACAGAGCTAACGATGGAGTCCTATGGCATGGTACTAGTGAAATTGTTCCAAGTAGGCAAAAAGCCATCAGTCAACACTCTAATGGGTCTGCTTGTTCAATGAGCTAGGAATCCACCTCATTATACTATCATCCAATCCATCTTTCACCAATTTCATCTTCAAGGATATCTCGGCAAGAGTCTTCAAGACGCCATTCATTTCTCCTAATCATTCTTCTTCCTACCCATTCCCTCTTATACAAAACAGCCCCCTCCCCCAACTGCCCAGTTTTTATCATGTAACTCCCACAGCTCAGCTGACTGGACCAAGAGGAAGGACCCCGGATGCCAGAGGAACCAGGTCACAGGCTGATCCAACCAGGCCCTCTTCCCCTTGAAATGTGGAAACAGTACACTGAATTCTAGTCAGTCTCTTTGGTTACCTGAAATGGTAAGCAGTGTAAAGCGAGGGCTGGGCAGCCACACATGGCCAAGGTGCCGAGTGCTGAGAGGAAGCCAGATAAGACATGCCCCCAAGATCACACTAGGCCACAACGAGGCCTGAGAAAGACATTCATTCTCAGCAGCTACTGAGTAATTTTTGGCAAACTCAAGAGAACATCTGTCCATCTTCAGCTCTGTGACACATCTCCACTTTTCCCTCACTTCTCCAAGATCACCAACAGAAGCCCCAGGAGACCTCTGCAGACACCTTCAGAACCCTGAGATAGAAATTCTCTGGGCCTAGAAAAAAAAGCTGTTATGGACAATAGGGGCTACTGCATTGGGACTTCCCTGGTGGCGCAGTGGATAAGACTCCGCTCTCCCAATGCAGGGGGCCCAGGTTCGATCCCTGGTCAGGGAACTAGATCCCACATGCATGCCGCAACTAAGAGTTCCCATGCTGCAACTAAGGAACCCGTCTGCCGCAACTAAGGAGCCCGCCTGCCGCAAGTAAGACCCAGTGCAACCAAATAAATACATATTTTTAAAAATTAGGGGCTACCTCACTGTCTGAAGATCATTAATTTTTTATTTTAGTTTTATTGTGATAAGAGCACTTAACATGAGATCTATCCTCTAAATTTTCAGTGCACAGTACAGTACTGGTGACTACAGGTACAATGCTTTACAGATCTCTAAAACGTATTCATCTTATACAACTGAAACTATATGTGTTGATTAGAAACTCCCCATTTCCCCCTCCCCTCATCCCTGGCAACCACCATTCCACTCTTTAATTCTATGAATTTGACTCTTTTAGACAACAGGATGAGTAGAATCACATTTGTCTTTCTGTAACTAGCTTATTTTACTTAGCATAACATCCTTGAGGTTCATCCATGCTGTCACATATTACAGCATTTCCTTGGTTTTTTTAAACTAAAGAATATTTTATTGTGTATATATACAATATCTTCTTTATCCATTCATGCATCAGTGGACATTTAGGTTGCTTCCACATCTTGGCTATTGTGAATAGTGCTGCAACAAACATGAGAGTGCTAAGATCTCTTCAACATCCTGATACCAATTCTTTTAGATAAATACCCAGAACTGGGATTGCTGGATCATATGGTAGCTCTATTCTTGCTTTTTTGAGGAACCCACCATACTGGTTTCCATAATGGCTGCACTTCGCGTTCCCACCAACAGGGTGAAAAGGCAACCTACAGAATGGGAGAAAATATATATCCAATAAGGGGTAACTTCCAAAATACCTAAGGAACTCATATAACTCAATAGCAAAAAGAATAACTTGATTTCAAAATGGGCCTAGGACTTGAATAGACAGATATATGGAAAAAAATGTTCAACATCACAAATCATCAAGCAAATGCAAATCAAAGCCACAATGAGATACCCCTATTATTAAAAAACAAACACTAGGCTTCCCTGGTGGCGCAGTGGTTAAGAATCCACCTGCCAATGCAGAGGACATGGGTTCGAGCCCTGGTCCGGGAAGATCCCACATGCCGCGGAGCAACTAAGCCCGTGCGCCACAACTACTGAGCATGCGCTCTAGAGCCCACGATCCACAACTACTGAAGCCTGTGCAGCTAGAGCCCGTGCTCCGCAACAAGAGAAGCCACCGCAATGATAAGCCCATGCACCACAACGAAGAGTAGCCCCCGCTCACCACAACTAGAGGAAGCCTGTGCACAGCAACGAAGACCCAAAGCAGTCAAAAATAAAATTAAATAAATAAATTTATTTTTTTAAAAAATACTATTTGTTTTTTAACAATACTATTATCAAAAAACAAAACTGATGATCACTGATTTTTAGAAGCCCAGACATGTTAAAGGACCTGAACAAGTTCACAAACCTTATCATTCATTAAAACCGGGACTAGAATGCAGACATTCTGACTCACTGTCCCAAATTCTTTCCTTAACACTACCCACTGCCCTCCCATTTGAAGCAGGATACAAAACAAGGGATTCAGTCAATTCTTTGCTTTTCATCTTGAGCTCTTGTTCACAGATTTATATAGACTTTATCTGGAGAACAGAGTTGAGATATACTTGAAAGAGAAAATGGGTCGTTTAAGAGGAAAAGTTTTGATTTTTTAAAATAATCATGTAAATGGTAACGTTTCCAAACTAAGTAACTGACCAGCACGGGCAGAAACTTAACTTGTTCCTTACCTTACAACTCAATTTGTTAACATAAGAACGAGGGGCTTTTGGATATCCTGGATATCTAAGATACATGGATATATTTGGCTAAGTGGTTAACTTGACAGCTGTTTAGAAACACTGCCATTTCCTTTTACAGAAACAATCACAGATACTTCAAAGTTATTCTGAACGAGCCCGTAAAGAAAACTCCAGAACAGAATGGTAGAGTATGCTATGCAGTGAGGATGCCTTTAATCCCTGGGTCATTGTATTTAAGACTTGGAAAGCTCTAAACTGAACAGAAACTCAACCTTAATGTTTGTTAATGTCAGTCAGAACTTGAGAAGTATAATCATTGCTGGACTCAAGGGCAGACGGCCCTACAAGGGCAGAGGGCCTCCCAGCTGTGTCAAGAGCAGATTCAATCTTTGCAGACCATCCCTATCCTCCACATTTAATCGAGGCCCCCAAGCACTTCAGCACATCACTCTGCTTTCATTCTCTGCAGAGCATTTTTCACTACCTACCAGTGAATAAACAAAATTAACACTCTCCCCTAGAGTGCAAGCTCTTCATGAGAGCAGAGATCTTGTTCACACCTCCCAGAACCTCATGACCTAGAACACAGACCAGCATCTTATTTATATTTAAATAGTAACACTTATCTATGCCTTCCGATGGACGCCAGGCATTGTTCTGTTGGCTTAATAAGGACATAAGCCTCACAACAACCCTATGAAGTAGGCTCTGCTGTCATCTGCATTTTACAGATGAGGACCCTGCGGCACACAGGAGACTGCTGTAAGATGGGTCAACGAGACACAGCTGGCAAGTGGAAAGGCTGGGATTTGAACCCAGGTGGTCTGGCTTCACGATCTGTGCTAACTCCTATACTCAGCTGGCTCTCATAGTAAATTCATCAATAAATTATCTGTTGAATTTTTTTAAATGCCAAGAATAGAGTGGAGATTATACATTTTTTTAAAAAATATTAACGAACTACAAATCCATTCAGGAGATCTAACTGAATGACAGGCTTAACGTCAGTCTGATTCAGACACTGGACATCTATTTTAACAGAAAAAAAGAGAAGGGGGGGTAGAGAGAGAGAGAGAGAGAGGGAGAGAGAGGGAGAGAGAGGGAGAGGGAGGGAGAGGGAGGGAGAGGGATAGGGAGAGGGAGAGGGAGAGGGAGAGGGAGAGGGAGAGGGAGAGAGAGAGAGAGAGAGAGAGAGAGAGAGAGAGAGAGAGAGATAGAGAGAGAGAGAGAGAGAGAGAGAGAGAGAGAAATGCTGCTTCTTAAGTACTTCTTTTGGGGAGGAGTGTTTTATCTGTGATTCACCTGCTCCAACCCGTCAGTGGCTCTCTTTGCTGTGTGAGCTCACATTCTGAGGCACGGACAGGCCCCCGTGCAACCTGCCTCCGTGGAGCTTCTGGTATGATCCCCCGCTTCAGGCCCGAGCCCTCAACGTGGGTGTGATGTCTCCATGTCTCTGTCCACCAGGCCCCTGCAGCTGGTGCAGACAAGCCCTCAGCAACATAACATTTTCCTTCAGAGCTTGCCCCGCCTGTTAAGGTATGGTTATTACCCCTGTTTTCAACTTGCACAAGCTTGCACAGTTACAAAGCGGCAGAGCCAGGATTCGAAACCGGGCAGCCTGACTCTGGAGCTTACTTTCCTGACCACCCCAAGCATATCATTTCCCCTTCCTATAGCTTGCACGGTACCCCCTCCCAGAGTGATCTGTCCCACCCCTGAAATCCTACGTCACTTATTTTATTCATCTCGTTCATTTGTAGCTTAGCTATGATTTCCCTCCATGGGACATGTCATCTCCTCAAATGAACTTTATCACCTGAAGGCCAGTCTAAGATATTTTAATATCGATGGAGGGAAGGGTGTTTAAAACTACCCAGGGCAGGACGGAATTGGAGTGGGGTTCTCTAAACTCATCCACTTAGAAACTCTAAGACTGAGTAGGTCATTTTAACGACTGTAATTTGAATTACTACTAAGCTGTACTCTGCAATTTCCTAATATCTGAAATTTGACTAATTATATATACTGACTTATATTCATTTTATAAGATTAAGGGTATATACAAACAAATATTAATTCTGATATCACAAAAAATACCATTATTTTTGATGAGCATATAACATTCAAGTGCATAAGTTCTACAATAAAAATAATTCAGTGTTAAAGTGAAAGATTGTTTTTTTTGTCTTGGCTTCTCTATCTGGATTCTGTTAAAGATAAAAAGTCACCAGCAAGCATCTATTAAAAGCTGTTCTTTGTCTTTTTTTCTTAATCAGAATTTATGAAGTCAATTTTATTTAAATTAAAAACAAGAATTCTTCTTGAAACATGTAATATCAAACCAACTCCTCGATTTTTTTTCCTTCCTCTTAATTTATAACAGAGACTCTAAGAAAATAAAATCTAAGGTTAAGGAAATTTCCATCGATGTGAAGAAAATATTTTCCAAAATTAAAATAACAAGTGCCTCCCTGGTTAACATAACTGATTTAAGTTGCAGATACATGGCTGCCCCTGAGATCACCTTCCTCCCCAAGGTCTGTGAAAAGGCCAAATCCACATCCTTTTCAACAATTTGCAAGTCCTCTATGGGACTACCTTTTTTATGAAATGCTGCACATACTACCAATGCTACATAAATATTTCATGATACATTACCCAGTCCTGGAATTTCCTGCAAGATTGCACAAAGTCTTTAAAACAGTGCACTGCAAGCCATAAAATAATCAGATATAAAAGTAAGCTGTATCAATCCCTTGATTAACCACAATTTTTTTTTACAAGAATTTCAGAAAAAGTACTGTTACTACATCTTAATCTCAGGAGAGAGATTTGCTATTTATATTACTTTACTAAAAGGCTTTTAGAATTACACCTCTTTTTTTACATCAGGTAATATTTCTCAAATGGACAGGAGCCTTTCCGTTATAATCTACGTTCAAAAATTACCCATTGTGACTTGAAAACAGATCATAGACTGAACTGTAACATCTAGCAGAGTCTGATACACAGTAAAAGATGAAAAAAATTTAATTGTTGACCTAATTGTGCCTAAAGCTTAACAAAATGTGTTCTTGTATATTAAAATTAACCTCAATGCTTCAAATTCCTTATCTGTAAAATAAGAGCTAGAGACCCCTAAGATTCATTTCAGATTTAAAAAGCTAATTAGCGGGACTTCCCTGGTGGCTCTGTGGTTGAGAATCCGCCTGCCAATGCAGGGGACACGGGTTTGAGCTCTGGTCCGGGAGGATCCCCCATGCCGCGGAGCAACTGAGCCCGTGCACCACAACTACTGAAGCCCGCGTGCCTCAACTACTGAGGCCTGCATGCCTGGAGCCCGTGCTCCGCAACGGGAGGGGCCGCCGCAATGAGAAGCCTGCGCACCCCAACGCTCGCCGCAACTAGAGAAAGCCTGTGCACAGCAACGAAGACCCGACACAGACAAATAAATAAATAAATAAATAAATGTATTTTTTTAAAAAGCTAATTAGCAATTTATTTTATCTACAGCCCTCCCCAGAACCCTCCTCCTCCCCACCCCCAGTTGCAAATTTAGTAATCTGGGACAAGAACAGCTCAGTAAACAGAAACCATCCCCAGGGAAAATGAAGGCTAAGATCAAGGAATCAAATTTCCAAGCTAAGCAATGCTCCCCATGTTGAGGGACCACCCCCCGCCAATCCCGAAAGATAATAATGTATAAGAAAGTGCTTTTAAAATTTTCGAAACACTACAGAAATGTAAGGTAGTATAATACTGAAAACTGTGAAAGGTGGCATTTTTTTCAGTAACAGGAAGTACTGGGGACATTCAGATGATCTTATTTTCTCATATACAAAAGTAGGGTGACTACAATCAAACACTCAAATCCCCCAATGTAGCTCTGTTGTGTCAAGACGATTAAGTGGTAGGATGGTTAGAAACAATTTTTAAACTGTTCCATTACTGTATCTCTACAACTCATGAATATTTTTGCTTACTTGGCATTGATTGCACTGAAAAGAGATTATAACACTTTATGGTAATAATACCGATCGCCAGATCTTGATTGTCAAGTGGAGTGCTGCTGTGGATGGAAAGCCTTGAGCTTAATTCAGGAGATGGAAAGCCTTGAGCTTAATTCAGGAAAATGCGTCTGGTTTTTTAAAACCTGCAAAGCTCATTAAAAAGTTTTATGAGGGGTTGGAATCTCCAGATTTAGATATTTGCAACACCTTCACTTTGTCATCTGTGATCTACTCTCAAGGTATACCACTTCCTGAGCTCTGCTGGGCCCTAAACTCTAATTGCTCATTCTATAAAACTTAAGGTAAATCTATAAAAAATTAAGCTGAAGAAAAACCCAGAACGAGGTGTTGCTTTCCCTTTAGGCTGATCTGGCAGTGAGAGTTGGTTGGGAGAAGGCTGCCATCTTGTGGCCAAAAGAAAGAACTGGCTCCAAGAGCGCCGCCCATTCCTCGAGCCTCTGACAGCTGCTCCCACAAAGGAAGCCTACCTATCCAGCTCTCCGTGTGCATCCTGAGCCTCCTCAGTAACAAGAACGGAGTCTTCAAAAATTAAAGTCGAGTACTTCGCTGGTGGCGCAGTGGTTAATAATCCGCCTGCCAATGCAGGGGACACGGGTTCAAGCCCTGGTCTGGGAAGATCCCACATGCCACGGAGCAACTAAGCCCGTGCACCACAACTACTGAGCCTGTGTGCCTCGAGCCTGTGCTCCGTAACAAGAGAAGCCACCGCAACAAGAAGCCCGCGCAGCACAACAAACAGTAGCCCCCGCTCACCGCAACTAAAGAAAGCCTGTGCACAGCAACAAAGACCCAATGCAGCCAAAAATGAATAAATAAATTTTTTTAAAAAATTAAAGTTGAAAGGACATTAAAGAACTATTTGCTCAAACAAAGCCTTAGGAGGAAAATGCAGTGGAAGAGGAAGAAAGAGATGTGGGCTTCCTTCCCTCCCTGGCAGTCCCAAGAGCCTCCACAAGTCTCCTGATTTTAAAAACTTGGAGGAACTGAAGCCCTGGGAGATCAAATGACTCACTCAGAAACCCCAGGCTCCCCTCTCCCACTGAAAGACTCTCTCCTCTGACCAGCAGTGTTCATCTTCACACATGCTTTTCCTCCAGATTTCTCATCACTTTTTCCCATAATCTCAGGCTGGCAAAGTAAAATATCTTCGACTTCTAAAGCTTAGAGAACACCTATATAATTCCTCTCATTCCTTCCCAACCCATTTCTGAGCAGATTTAATTGGGGGTGAGGAGGAAGCCTTCCAAATAATGAGACTCTAGGTCAGGGTCGTCCAGTGTAACTCTGCAATGATGGAAATGCTCCCTATTTGCACTGAGTAATAGAGTAGTCACTGCACACGCGTAGCTACTGAGTGTTTGGAATGTGGCTACACACATGACTGAGTACATTTTATTGAATTTCAAACAATTCAGATGAAGTTGCCACATGTTGCTAGTGGCTAACCTATGGGACAGCACAGCTGTAAACCCTGCCTCCCTAATCCATTCCGGTATAACACCTTGACAAGCAAAACCCATCTATTTATTCAAAAGGGTATGTTTTGACTGCTCTATGGAGAAGAGTTTGTTAGTATTATACGGCACACACACAAACAGAAAACATGGGCTCTGCTTTCCAAGAGTACACAAGGAGGGGAGAAAGCATGCAGACAGATAACTAGAACCATTAACAGAAAATGGGGTCCCTCTCCAATGGGGAGCTACGAGGCTCGATTAATGAGACATGCAACAGGAGGAGGGGACACAAGCATTTTAGAAAGGGGGAAGTAAGGGCAGGGGAACAGAGACGGGGGCGGGGGTCACAAGGTCTGCTTAGGGGATGCCAGGAAGCCCAATCCAGTATGAGTGGTCTTATGTAAGGGGGTCATGGAGAGAACTAGAAAGGTACATTAGGACCAGTTTCCAAACATAAAAATTAGAGACCAAGGGGAGAAAAATGAGAATAAAAAGGAAGGAACCAATATAGATTGCAAAGGAGGATGGTTCGAGACTTTGGAGATGATATGAATACTGGGGATGGTGGAGGATAACAGATGATTCAAATTTTTAAACCCAGGGTAAAAAGACAAGGATGTCCACCCTAGCCACTTTTATTCAACATAGTTTTGGAAGTCCTAGCCATAACAAACAGAGAAGAAAAGGAAATAAAAGGAATTCAAATTGGAAAATAAGAAGTAAAACTGTCACTGTTTGCAGATGACATGATACTATACATAGAAAATCCTGAAGATGCTACCAGAAAACTACTAGAGCTCATCAATGAATCTGGTAAAATTGCAGGATACAAAATTAATACACAGAACTCTCTTGCATTCCTATACACTAACAATGAAAGATCAGAAAGAGAAATTACACAAATAACCCCATTTATCATCACATCAAAAAGAATAAAATAGCTAGGAATAAACCTACCTAAGGAGGCAAAGACCTGTACTCAGAAAACTATAAGATACTGATGAAAGAAATTGAAGATGACACAAACAGATAGAGAAACAGACCATGTTCTTGGATTGGAAGAATCAATACTGTCAAAATGACTATACTACAGAAAGTAATTGACAGATTCAATGCAATCCCTATCAAATTACCAATAGCATTTTTCACAGAATTAGAATTAAAAAGTTTACAATTTATATGGAAACACAAAAGGCTCCAAATAGCCAAAGCAAACTTGAGAAAGAAAAATGGACCTGGAAGAATCAGGCTCCGTGACTTCAGACTATACTACAAAGCTACAGTAATCAAGACAGTATGGTACTGGCACAAAAACAGAAATATAGATCAATGGAACAGGATACAAAGACCAGAGATAAACTCACGTACCTATGGTAACCAAGTCTATGACAAAGGAGGCAAGAATATACAATGGAGAAAGAGAGTCTCTTCAGTAAGCGGTGCTGGGAAAACTGGACAGCTACATGTAAAAGAATGAAATTAGAACAGTCTCTAACATGATATACAAAAATAGGGGCTTCCCTGGTGGCACAGTGCTTGAGACTCCGCCTGCCAATGCAGGGGACACGGGTTCGAGCCCTGGTCTGGGAAGATCCCACATGCCGCGGAGCAACTGGGCCCGTGAGCCACAGCTACTGAGCCTGCGTGTCTGGAACCTGTGCTCCGCAACAAGAGAGGCCGCGATAGTGAGAAGCCTGCACACCGCGATGAAGAGTGGCCCCCGCTTGCCGCAACTAGAGAAAGCCCTCGCACAGAAACGAAGACCCAACACAATCAAAAATAAATAAATAAATAAATATTTTTTTTAAAAAATTTAAAAAAATAAAAATAAAAAAATAAACTCAAAATGAATTAAAGACCTAAATGTAAGACCAGAAACCATAAAACTCTTAGAGGAAAACATAGGTAGAACACACTGTGACAGAAATTGTGGCAAGATCTTTTTTGATCCACCTCCTAGACTAATGAAAATAAAAACAAAAATAAACAAATGGGACCTAATTAAACTCAAAAGTTTTTGCACAGCAAAGGAAACCATAAACAAAACAAAAACACAACCCACAGAATGAGACAAAATATTTGCAAACTAATCCTGACAAGAGATTAATCTCCAAAATTTACAAACACCTCATGCAGTTCAACATCAAAAAAACAAACAACATGCTGAAAACAACTGGCAAAAGATCTAGACAGGCATTTCTCCAAAGAAAACATACAGATGGCCATAAAGCACGTGAAAGGATGATCAACATTAGTAATTATTAGAGAAATGCAAATCAAAACTACAATAAGGGGGACTTCCCTGGTGGCACAGTGGTTAAGAATCCACCTGCCAATGCAAGGGACAAGGGTTCAATTCCTGGTCCGGGAAGACCCCATGTGCCGCGGAGCAACTAAGCCCATGCACCACAACTACTGAGTCTGTGCTCTAGAGCCCACAAGCCACAACTACTGAAGCCTGCATGCTCTAGGGCTCACGTGCTATAACTACTGAGCCCACGTGCTGCAACTACTGAAGCCCACGTGCATAGAGCCTGTGCTCCGGAACAAAAGAAGCCACCGCAATGAGGAGCCTGCGCACCGCAACGAAGAGTAGCCTCCACTCGCCACAACTAGAGAAAGCCTGCGCGCAGCAACGAGGACCCAATGCAGCCAAAAAAAAAAAAAAATTGTTAAAACTACAATGAGGTATCACCTCACACCAGTCACAATGGCCATCATCAAAAAGTCTACAAACAGTAAATGCTAGAGAAGGTGTGGAAAAAAGGGAACTCTCTTACACTGTTGGTGGGAATGTAAATTGGTACAACCACTATGGAGAACAGTATGGAGGTTCCTTAAAAAACTAAAAATAGAGCTACCATATGATCCAGCAATCCCACTCCTGGGCATATATCCAGAGAAAACCATAATTCAAAAAGATACATGCACCCCAGTGTTCACTGCAGAACTATTTACAAAAACCAGGACATGGAAGCAACCTAAATGTAAGCAACCACAGACAGATGAATGGATTAAGTAGATGTGGTACATATATACAATGGAATATTACTCAGCCATACAAAAGAATGAAACAATGCCGTTTGCAGCAACATGGATGGACCTAGAGATTGTCATACTGAGTGAAGTAAGTCAGACAGAGAAAGACAAATATCATATGATATCACTTATATGTGGAATCTAAAAAAAAAATGGTAGAAATGAACTTGTTTAAAAAACAGAAATAGAGTCACAGATGTAGAAAACAAACTTGTGGTTACCAAGGGGGAAAGGGGAGGGGAGGGATAAATTGGGAGATTGGGATTGACATATACACACTACATAAAACAGATAACTAATAAGAACCTACTGTATAGTATAGGGAACTCTACTCAATACTCTGTAATGACGTATATGGGAATAGGATCTAAAAAAGAGTGGATACATGTATAACTGATTCACTTTGCTGTATACCTGAAACTGACACAACTATAGTAAATCAACTATACTCCAATCAAAATTAATTTTAAAATGAATAAATAAATAAACCCAGGGTAAATGGACAATAGACGGCACCATTAATGGGGCAGATACTGGAGAAAGGGAACGTGGTGACTATCTGAAGGTTGTTGAAGTTGAGGTTGACGAGATAACCAGATGGACCAACAAGCACTTTGAGAAGTGAAATGAGACTGAAAGAAGAGAAGAGAGGCTGAGGGATGTGAGAGTCAAACCAGAGACCCCTGACTGAAATGGGAGTAGAGGGGCAGGTACAGGAGGAGGAGAAAGGAAAGAAGACACCCATGGACAGACTCTGCATCCAATGGGAAATAGCCCCTTTTCAGGGGTGAAGGAGAAACAGACAAGGAACGTCCCCTACTACACGGACAGGACGGAGACTTCTCACTGCACACCCTCTGTACCTCTTCAATGAGCATTCCGGGCTTCCTAACTGGAATGCATACTGGGCAAAGATGGAGACTGGATCAGATATTTCAATCCCAATGTCCACAAGAGAGCAAATTAAGCCCCAGTCCTACCTGAATGACTCAATACCTCAAGAGGAGAAGGGAGGGTATGGAAAGGGCCCCAGCAGAGGGTGAGCCGTAGAGCTTTTGCCTCAGCAGTGTGGAAAATTAGCCCTAGATTAAAACACTGCTCTGGATCCCCCTAACAAACCTTAAAAAGCAGGACCCGTGCTTCTATGTGATCTAGTTCAGTGGTTCCCAATCCTGGCAAATGGGGAAATCACCGAAAGACTGCCGGTGGGGCCCACCCACAGAGAGGATGATTTAACAGCCTGGGAAACCAGCATCACTTTAAAGCTCCCCAGGTGACACTAGGGAGCAGCCAAGGTTGAGAACCACCCACTGACGCCAGAGATGTGTAACATTTCTCACCCAGTTATTAGAGTCCCCTGTTATTCTCCCCACTACTGATGACATTTGCAATATTGATATAACAAAGTTAGCAAGCGTTTTTTGCAGCTTTCAAGATGCTAACATATTTTAAGCACAACCCATTAGCAGGAGTCTCACACACCTTATCTCAGTGACTACTTAGAGAATCCTGGAGAAGTTCAGTTACCTGCCCAAGACCCCACAATTAGCAACAGCCCACGAGCGCTGACCCCAGGGCCGCCCCTCTTTTCTGTTGCTCCTGTGCTGTCCTCAAGCCCAGCAATTCTTAGATGTCCTAAGAAGGAGGTGAAAGAAGCACCTCAGGCACTGGAAAATACAGGAAAGGAGTCAGCGGCAGAACTTTGACTACAACCCATGATTTCTCCCTGGAACCACCTGCTTCACCCAAGCATGGTTCATAAAGGCAATGGCCAGGAGAGACACCTGGCAAGGCCAGGACAACACAGTGCAAAAATAATTTCCTTTCCTTATTCTTGTTCAACTCCATACCAGTGTGGACATGAGTTTTGGAAGTACCTTACACCCCTAAGTAGTAAGAATTTCTCTGAATGAGAAACTCAGTTACATGAAAGGATTCCTCTTCCCCAAAAGGAGACCAACAAAAGATGCAAGACTTGGCCCAACCTGGCCAGGGGGGTTTGTATCCTTGTCTGACACTCTCCAGGCTGCAGGGAGGGGAGCACAAACTCTGCGGGTCTGTGCCCAATGTCAACGTCCGTGCAGCTCTGGGCGGAAGGAAAACGGAGAAGGCCTGAGAACAGCCACGTTCGTCGGGGCTGATTCAACGCGGCGCGTTAACTGCTAACACAAAGTCAGCGGCAGCCTAAAAGAGGCCGACAAGTGGGCGCATCCACCGTGGTGCTGCCTGAGCTCGAAGCTCAGGGTCAGGGCTCAGCCTAGCTTTCAGAGTCTGAAATGCCAGGTTCCTGGGCCCTAGGCGCGGGCGCGGCCGCCTTACCCGCAGGAGCACAGGTCGCAGATGCACTTCCTCTTCACCCGGGCCATGCAGAGGCCTGCAGGACGGCGCAGAGCATCCCGCGCCGCTGCCTCCTAGACCCCGACCGCCTCGCAGGGGGCGCGCCGAGTCTCCTGGGCCTTGCCAAATATCCTGAATACTGACTCCAGAGAAAACTTAAGTGACCCTTTTGCAAAGTCCGCTCTTCCGTTTCCTTCCCTGAGCAGGCCTTGCACGGGAGCAGAACACAGCGTGGACCACGCGGGCCCGGGCGACCTCCCCCTGCACGCACCGCCCCGGCCTCTGCACGCACCGCCCCCGCCTCCGCCCGCCCTAGGCCCGCTGGGCCTCTGTGACGTCACCGGGAGCACGGGTGCACCTGTGAGGTCAGGAAGCTTGCAGCAGCTTGCCTGGCAGGCCCAGGACAAAGGTCCCCCATTGGGCCTTGTTGAAACCTCAGGAAAAGCGAAGACTATGACGACTTTGGAAAGCTCGTGGGTGCGCAAGTCGGCAAACGCCCTGCTCACTTGGGCAAAAAGGCCGAAAGCCCCACCCCCATCACACTGGGTGGCATTTTCTATCTCTAGGATCCATGGTGCCCCTTGGTACAGAAAGGCGTCCATTTCCAGATCTTCCTCGTGGAAATCGATGCCTTCAGCTCTTCACATAGACCTCGCACTCTGAGAACAAAGCAGTTTCAGGGCGCCTCGGCCTTGACTGCTCGGGTGGGTGCTCAATCACTGCCCCAGGTGATAATAATGGTGCCGGGGCAGTGGTCCTCAAGTTTCCGTGTGCATCAGAATCACCTGGCTTGATAAAAGCCAGATTGCCACACCCCACCCCCGAGTTTCTGATTCAGTGGGCCTAGCAAGTTCTGAGCCACTCCGATGCTGCTAGGCCAGGGGCCACACTTTAAGAAGCGCAGTTTGGGAGATTATTTTGCCCTCTCTATAAGCAGCCTTCCCCTATTATAGTGTTTCTTCAGCTCACCTGACCCTGAGAACCACTACAGATCCTACCTAGAAACCACTGGCATCAACATCTCTAATCTGGGACCCTAGTTTCAACAAGAAGCCAGGTGATTTGAATCACAGAGCAAGCTCAGGAGACACTGCTCTGATGGGTGGTTTGGAATTAAACAGGATGACTTCCCCATTGTGGGACATGGGAGCTTCAAGTATTGACAGTCCTATGCTTGTTTTTCTTTCCCACACTTCCTCAGTCTTCCCATTAGTTGTTTTTTTATTTTAAGTATTTGTTTATTTATTTATTTATGGCTGTGTTGGGTCTTCGTTTCTGTGTGAGGGCTTTCTCTAGTTTTTTTGGCAAGCGGGGTCCACTCTTCATCGTGGTGCGCGGGCCTCTCACTATCGCGGCCTCTCTTGTTGCGGAGCACAGGCTCCAGACGCGCAGGCTCAGTAATTGTGACTCACGGGCCCAGCTGCTCCGCGGCACATGGGATCATTCCCAGACCAGGGTTCGAACCCGTGTCCCCTGCATTGGCAGGCAGATTCTCAACCACTGCGCCACCAGGGAAGCCCCCCCATTAGTTTTTGTGAAGGAGTGAGTCAGTAAGTCAGAGGCATTTTAGACCGCAGAACACTTAATATTCAGTTTTTTGGATTTTTTTCTTCCATGTTAGGCTCTAGAATAGAGATCAGCAAAGTATTGCCAACAGGCCAAATTCAGCCGGCCACCTGTCTTTGTACGGCCAGCAGGCTAAGAATGTTTTTTTACATTTTTAAATGGTTGGAAAAAATTAAAAGAATAATACATGACCCATGAAACATATAAAATTCAAGTTTCGGTGTCTACAAAATTTGTAGAAATATTCCTGATTTTGCCTCTTGGCCCACAAAAGCTAAAATATTTACTATATGACTTTTTGCAGAGAAAGTTTGCTGACCTCAGCTCTGAAAAGTCAACGAGGGAGATCCAGAGGGGAGCAAAGCTTACTGATCATTCTTAAGACCAGGGGAGGGTGAAGCTGCTCCTCGCCTTCTCAGTAGGAGGTCAGGGCCCTAAAGGGGAGGATGGAAACCTGAGGGGACAGGATGGAGACAGGGGAGCTATTGGAAGCCGAGGAAAAGCCTGCATGCCATCCCCTGCCATTGACAGAGAACATCACATGGGCCTTACACAGGAACTACAGTGATGAACACCAGCCTTCTCTTGACAGCTGTCTAAACATTATCTATGAATCTTCCAGAAGAAAAATGTCACACTCATGCCCCCAGACTTGGATGAGAACCACCCCCCCCATTCAAACTGCCCTTGTGGATAGCAGCATTGTCAACAACCCATGGCACTCCCAACTTCTCCCATCCCTGCTCTCAACAGAGGGTGGAGATCTTGAAAGATGAAGATGGTATGGATAAAATGGCATCAACACTGGTACTTTTGTAGAGCTGGTGCTGGACAAGACAAGCTTTCCTCCCCCTCCTTGTTACAATTACTGCCCATATTTTGTTAGTTCCAGACAACTCTACCCTTACTCATATAAACAACTCTCTAACCCTGTTCCAAAACATCCTTGCCTATGAAGAACTTACTGTCACTTGCTATGCATTAAACACCTTTGCATACTTTCCCTTAAGCTCTCTTGTCTATCTCTTAAAACTGACATAAATCTATCTTACCCATATTGCAAACAAAAACACTGAAGCTAGGAGGTAAACTCACTCAAGATCACACAGCTAATGAGTACTAGAGCTGAGATTCAGGCCCACTTTGAGCTTTCTTTTCAAACTTTTCCTCCCAGGAAAAAGAATGAATGGGTAAGCTAGAGATCTTAGGGACCACTGCAAATGGTATTTTATCTTAATTTTATATTTACTTCTTAATATGTCCATCTTTAATATTTCCCCAAAATCTTTTTGTAAAATTGACACTCAGTGAACCTATACAATTTCCTGTGGCCTTAAAACCCATCCAACCCCAAACTCACAGCTGTATACCATCGGAAAATCTACTCTTTGTAGAGCACCGTTAAAAATCTATAGTTACTCCTCTGAGTACAAAGCACTTTGGCAAACATTGCCTTTTTTTTTTTTTTTTTTTAATGAGGATCTTGAATCAGATGCGTATGTTTGATTGATTGATTGATTGATTGATTTTTGGCTGTGTTGGGTCTTCGTTTCTGTGCGAGGGCTTTCTCCAGTTGTGGCAAGCGGGGGCCACTCTTCATCGCGATGCGCGGGCCTCTCTCGTTGCGGAGCACAGGCTCCAGACGCGCAGGCTCAGCAGTTGTGGCTCACGGGCCCAGCCGCTCTGCGGCATGTGGGATCTTCCCAGGCCAGGGCTCGAACCCGTGTCCCCCGCATTAGCAGGCAGATTCTCAACCACTGCGCCACCAGGGAAGCCCCAAACATTGCCTTTTATACCATCTTTAATTATTTGCAATTGCTAAACTTCATTGGCACCAGTAGAAGACTAGCCCATCATGACACATAAATCGGGCATCTACCATTCATTCCACAAACACTTATTGATCTCCTATGATGAATCAGACACTGTGCTGAATGACAGAGACAAGGAACAGGAACCTCATGGAACTTAATATAGAAGGAGAAGCAGGTGACCAAAATAGTGCCCAAGTGTATCATTATCAACTATGTTAAGTATCAAGAAGGATAAATAGGGGGACCTGGTGAATTCTATCAAATATTTGAGAAAGAAGTAATACCAGTCCTACACATGATCTTTTAGAAAATTTAGGAACACTTCCCAGTTAATTCTGCAAGGCCAGTATTACCCTGATTCCAAAGCCAGACAAAATTGTCACGTGAAAACTACAGACCGCTATCTCTTGTAAATAGAAATGTAAAAATCCTTTTAAAATATTAGCAAACTGAACCAGCAATATATATCAAGGATTATATGCCATGACCAAGAGGAGTTTATCCCAGAAATACAAGGTTATTTTAACACTGGAAAATCAATTAATGTAATATACCACATCAATAGAATAAAGGACAAAACTACTTGATCTTCTCAATGATTCAAAAAGGCATTTGACAAAATCCAGTAACCATTCTTGATTTTTTTTTTTTTTTTTACAGAATCCTCAGGAAATTAGGAAAAGAATGGAACTTCCTCAACCTCATAAAAGGCATTTACAAAAAAGCTACAACTACCATCAGGCTTAGCAGTAAGACTGAATATTCCCTGCCACTGTGAGAAACAAAACAAGATGTCTGTTCTCACCACTTCTATTCAACACCCTACTGGAGGTTCTTGCCAGTGGAATAAAAAAAGAAATAAAAGTTAAAGGCATTGGGTTTCCCTGGCGGTGCAGTGGTTGGGAATCCACCTGCCAATGCAGGGGACACGAGTTCGAGCCCTTGTCTGGGAGGATCCCACATGCCGCGGAGAAGCTAAGCCCGTGCACCACAACTACTGAGCCTGCACATCTGGAGCCTGTGCTCCGCAACAAGAGAGGCCACGATAGTGAGAGGCTCGCGCACCACGATGAAGAGTGGTCCCCACTTGCCGCAACTAGAGAAAGCCCTCACACAGAAACGAAGACCCAACACCGCCATAAAATATTTTTAAAAAATAAATAAATTTAAAGGCATCCAGATTGGGAAGGAAAAAATAAAACTCTATCTACAGATGACATGGTCCTATACGTAGAAAATCCTAAGAACTCTACACACACACACACACACACACACACACACACACACAACTACCAAAAACAAAAAAGTTAAACAAAGCTGCAGGAGACAAGATCAATTACAAAATCAATTGAATTTCTACATACTAGCAACAAACAATCGAAAAGTTAAATTAATAAAACAACACAATTCACAATAGCATAAAAATGAATACAACACCTAGGAATATATTTATCCCTTAAGTACAGGACTTTTACAGTGAAAACTACAAAGCATTGCTGAGAGAAATTAAGATATAAATGAATGGAGAGATATACCATATGCATGGATCAGAATATTTAATATTGTTAAGAAGGCAATTCTCCCCTGATTTACAGATTCAGTGCATTCCCTGTCAAAATCCAGCAAACTTTTTGTTACAGAAATTGGTGTGCTGATCCTAAAAATGTATACAAAAGGCAAAGGACCTAAACTAGCCAGAAAATTCTGAAAAAGAACAACAAAAAAGACTTAAACCCCCAATTTCAAAATTTAGTATCAAAACGATAGCTAAAGTAATCAAGACAGTATGATATTAGCTAAAGATAGACATACAGATCAAGGAAAAGAATGGAGAATCCATAAATAAACTCTTAGATTGGTGGTCGATTGATGCCAAAAATGTGTCATGGCAATTCAATGAGGAAACGATGGTCTTTTCAACAAATGACACTGGGATAATTGGACATCCATATACAGGAAATTAAAAAAGGAACTTAAACACTCACGCCACCTCATACAAAAATTAACTCAAAATACACCAAAAACTTAAATGGAAAACCTAAAACTCTAAAACTTCTAGAAGAAAGCATGTAAGTAAATCTTTGTAACCTTTGTTAGACAAAGATATCTTAGACATACACCAAAATCATGATCCACAAAAATAAAACACTGACGTATTGGACTTTACAAAAATAATTTGCTCTTCAAAAGACACTATTAAGGGAACTCCCTGGTGGTGCAGTGGTTAAGAATCTGCCTGCCAATGCAGGGGACATGGGTTCAATCCCTGGCCCGGGAAGATCCCACGTGCCGCGGAGCAACTAAGCCCATGCACCACAACTACTGAGTCTGCGCTCTAGAGCCCGCAAGCCACAACTACTGAAGCCTGCATGCTCTAGGGCTCACGTGCTATAACTACTGAGCCCACGTGCTGCAACTACTGAAGCCCACGTGCATAGAGCCCGTGCTCCGGAACAAAAGAAGCCACCGCAATGAGAAGCCTGTGCACCACAACAAAGAGTAGCCTCCACTCGCCACAACTAGAGAAAGCCTGCGCACAGCAAAGAGGACCCAATGCAGCCAAAAAAAAAAAAAAAAAAATTCTTAAAACTACAATGAGGTATCACCTCACACCAGTCACAATGGCCATCATCAAAAAGTCTACAAACAGTAAATGCTAGAGAAGGTGTGGAAAAAAGGGAACTCTCTTACACTGTTGGTGGGAATGTAAATTGGTACAACCACTATGGAGACCAGTATGGAGGTTCCTTAAAAAACTAAAAATAGAGCTACCATATGATCCAGCAATCCCACTCCTGGGCATATATCCAGAGAAAACCATAATTCAAAAAGATACATGCACCCCAGTGTTCACTGCAGAACTATTTACAAAAACCAGGACATGGAAGCAACCTAAATGTAAGCAACCATAGACAGATGAATGGATAAAGAAGATGTGGTACATACATACAATGGAATATTACTCAGCCATACAAAAGAATGAAACAATGCCGTTTGCAGCAACATGGATGGACCTAGAGATTGTCATACTGAGTGAAGTAGGTCAGACAGAGAAAGACAAATATCATATGATATCACTTATATGTGGAATCTAAAAAAAAAAAATGGTACAAATGAACTTGTTTACAAAACAGAAATAGAGTCACAAATGTAGAAAACAAACTTGTGGTTACCAAGGGGGAAAGGGGAGGGGAGGGATAAATTGAGAGATTGGGATTGACATATACACACTACATAAAACAGATAACTAATAAGAACCTACTGTATAGTATAGGGAACTCTACTCAATACTCTGTAATGACGTATATGGGAATAGGATCTAAAAAAGAGTGGATACATGTATAACTGATTCACTTTGCTGTATACCTGAAACTGACACAACTATAGTAAATCAACTATACTCCAATCAAAATTAATTTTAAAATGAATAAATAAATAAACCCAGGGTAAATGGACAATAGACGGCACCATTAATGGGGCAGATACTGGAGAAAGGGAACGTGGTGACTATCTGAAGGTTGTTGAAGTTGAGGTTGACGAGATAACCAGATGGACCAACAAGCACTTTGAGAAGTGAAATGAGACTGAAAGAAGAGAAGAGAGGCTGAGGGATGTGAGAGTCAAACCAGAGACCCCTGACTGAAATGGGAGTAGAGGGGCAGGTACAGGAGGAGGAGAAAGGAAAGAAGACACCCATGGACAGACTCTGCATCCAATGGGAAATAGCCCCTTTTCAGGGGTGAAGGAGAAACAGACAAGGAACGTCCCCTACTACACGGACAGGACGGAGACTTCTCACTGCACACCCTCTGTACCTCTTCAATGAGCATTCCGGGCTTCCTAACTGGAATGCATACTGGGCAAAGATGGAGACTGGATCAGATATTTCAATCCCAATGTCCACAAGAGAGCAAATTAAGCCCCAGTCCTACCTGAATGACTCAATACCTCAAGAGGAGAAGGGAGGGTATGGAAAGGGCCCCAGCAGAGGGTGAGCCGTAGAGCTTTTGCCTCAGCAGTGTGGAAAATTAGCCCTAGATTAAAACACTGCTCTGGATCCCCCTAACAAACCTTAAAAAGCAGGACCCGTGCTTCTATGTGATCTAGTTCAGTGGTTCCCAATCCTGGCAAATGGGGAAATCACCGAAAGACTGCCGGTGGGGCCCACCCACAGAGAGGATGATTTAACAGCCTGGGAAACCAGCATCACTTTAAAGCTCCCCAGGTGACACTAGGGAGCAGCCAAGGTTGAGAACCACCCACTGACGCCAGAGATGTGTAACATTTCTCACCCAGTTATTAGAGTCCCCTGTTATTCTCCCCACTACTGATGACATTTGCAATATTGATATAACAAAGTTAGCAAGCGTTTTTTGCAGCTTTCAAGATGCTAACATATTTTAAGCACAACCCATTAGCAGGAGTCTCACACACCTTATCTCAGTGACTACTTAGAGAATCCTGGAGAAGTTCAGTTACCTGCCCAAGACCCCACAATTAGCAACAGCCCACGAGCGCTGACCCCAGGGCCGCCCCTCTTTTCTGTTGCTCCTGTGCTGTCCTCAAGCCCAGCAATTCTTAGATGTCCTAAGAAGGAGGTGAAAGAAGCACCTCAGGCACTGGAAAATACAGGAAAGGAGTCAGCGGCAGAACTTTGACTACAACCCATGATTTCTCCCTGGAACCACCTGCTTCACCCAAGCATGGTTCATAAAGGCAATGGCCAGGAGAGACACCTGGCAAGGCCAGGACAACACAGTGCAAAAATAATTTCCTTTCCTTATTCTTGTTCAACTCCATACCAGTGTGGACATGAGTTTTGGAAGTACCTTACACCCCTAAGTAGTAAGAATTTCTCTGAATGAGAAACTCAGTTACATGAAAGGATTCCTCTTCCCCAAAAGGAGACCAACAAAAGATGCAAGACTTGGCCCAACCTGGCCAGGGGGGTTTGTATCCTTGTCTGACACTCTCCAGGCTGCAGGGAGGGGAGCACAAACTCTGCGGGTCTGTGCCCAATGTCAACGTCCGTGCAGCTCTGGGCGGAAGGAAAACGGAGAAGGCCTGAGAACAGCCACGTTCGTCGGGGCTGATTCAACGCGGCGCGTTAACTGCTAACACAAAGTCAGCGGCAGCCTAAAAGAGGCCGACAAGTGGGCGCATCCACCGTGGTGCTGCCTGAGCTCGAAGCTCAGGGTCAGGGCTCAGCCTAGCTTTCAGAGTCTGAAATGCCAGGTTCCTGGGCCCTAGGCGCGGGCGCGGCCGCCTTACCCGCAGGAGCACAGGTCGCAGATGCACTTCCTCTTCACCCGGGCCATGCAGAGGCCTGCAGGACGGCGCAGAGCATCCCGCGCCGCTGCCTCCTAGACCCCGACCGCCTCGCAGGGGGCGCGCCGAGTCTCCTGGGCCTTGCCAAATATCCTGAATACTGACTCCAGAGAAAACTTAAGTGACCCTTTTGCAAAGTCCGCTCTTCCGTTTCCTTCCCTGAGCAGGCCTTGCACGGGAGCAGAACACAGCGTGGACCACGCGGGCCCGGGCGACCTCCCCCTGCACGCACCGCCCCGGCCTCTGCACGCACCGCCCCCGCCTCCGCCCGCCCTAGGCCCGCTGGGCCTCTGTGACGTCACCGGGAGCACGGGTGCACCTGTGAGGTCAGGAAGCTTGCAGCAGCTTGCCTGGCAGGCCCAGGACAAAGGTCCCCCATTGGGCCTTGTTGAAACCTCAGGAAAAGCGAAGACTATGACGACTTTGGAAAGCTCGTGGGTGCGCAAGTCGGCAAACGCCCTGCTCACTTGGGCAAAAAGGCCGAAAGCCCCACCCCCATCACACTGGGTGGCATTTTCTATCTCTAGGATCCATGGTGCCCCTTGGTACAGAAAGGCGTCCATTTCCAGATCTTCCTCGTGGAAATCGATGCCTTCAGCTCTTCACATAGACCTCGCACTCTGAGAACAAAGCAGTTTCAGGGCGCCTCGGCCTTGACTGCTCGGGTGGGTGCTCAATCACTGCCCCAGGTGATAATAATGGTGCCGGGGCAGTGGTCCTCAAGTTTCCGTGTGCATCAGAATCACCTGGCTTGATAAAAGCCAGATTGCCACACCCCACCCCCGAGTTTCTGATTCAGTGGGCCTAGCAAGTTCTGAGCCACTCCGATGCTGCTAGGCCAGGGGCCACACTTTAAGAAGCGCAGTTTGGGAGATTATTTTGCCCTCTCTATAAGCAGCCTTCCCCTATTATAGTGTTTCTTCAGCTCACCTGACCCTGAGAACCACTACAGATCCTACCTAGAAACCACTGGCATCAACATCTCTAATCTGGGACCCTAGTTTCAACAAGAAGCCAGGTGATTTGAATCACAGAGCAAGCTCAGGAGACACTGCTCTGATGGGTGGTTTGGAATTAAACAGGATGACTTCCCCATTGTGGGACATGGGAGCTTCAAGTATTGACAGTCCTATGCTTGTTTTTCTTTCCCACACTTCCTCAGTCTTCCCATTAGTTGTTTTTTTATTTTAAGTATTTGTTTATTTATTTATTTATGGCTGTGTTGGGTCTTCGTTTCTGTGTGAGGGCTTTCTCTAGTTTTTTTGGCAAGCGGGGTCCACTCTTCATCGTGGTGCGCGGGCCTCTCACTATCGCGGCCTCTCTTGTTGCGGAGCACAGGCTCCAGACGCGCAGGCTCAGTAATTGTGACTCACGGGCCCAGCTGCTCCGCGGCACATGGGATCATTCCCAGACCAGGGTTCGAACCCGTGTCCCCTGCATTGGCAGGCAGATTCTCAACCACTGCGCCACCAGGGAAGCCCCCCCATTAGTTTTTGTGAAGGAGTGAGTCAGTAAGTCAGAGGCATTTTAGACCGCAGAACACTTAATATTCAGTTTTTTGGATTTTTTTCTTCCATGTTAGGCTCTAGAATAGAGATCAGCAAAGTATTGCCAACAGGCCAAATTCAGCCGGCCACCTGTCTTTGTACGGCCAGCAGGCTAAGAATGTTTTTTTACATTTTTAAATGGTTGGAAAAAATTAAAAGAATAATACATGACCCATGAAACATATAAAATTCAAGTTTCGGTGTCTACAAAATTTGTAGAAATATTCCTGATTTTGCCTCTTGGCCCACAAAAGCTAAAATATTTACTATATGACTTTTTGCAGAGAAAGTTTGCTGACCTCAGCTCTGAAAAGTCAACGAGGGAGATCCAGAGGGGAGCAAAGCTTACTGATCATTCTTAAGACCAGGGGAGGGTGAAGCTGCTCCTCGCCTTCTCAGTAGGAGGTCAGGGCCCTAAAGGGGAGGATGGAAACCTGAGGGGACAGGATGGAGACAGGGGAGCTATTGGAAGCCGAGGAAAAGCCTGCATGCCATCCCCTGCCATTGACAGAGAACATCACATGGGCCTTACACAGGAACTACAGTGATGAACACCAGCCTTCTCTTGACAGCTGTCTAAACATTATCTATGAATCTTCCAGAAGAAAAATGTCACACTCATGCCCCCAGACTTGGATGAGAACCACCCCCCCCATTCAAACTGCCCTTGTGGATAGCAGCATTGTCAACAACCCATGGCACTCCCAACTTCTCCCATCCCTGCTCTCAACAGAGGGTGGAGATCTTGAAAGATGAAGATGGTATGGATAAAATGGCATCAACACTGGTACTTTTGTAGAGCTGGTGCTGGACAAGACAAGCTTTCCTCCCCCTCCTTGTTACAATTACTGCCCATATTTTGTTAGTTCCAGACAACTCTACCCTTACTCATATAAACAACTCTCTAACCCTGTTCCAAAACATCCTTGCCTATGAAGAACTTACTGTCACTTGCTATGCATTAAACACCTTTGCATACTTTCCCTTAAGCTCTCTTGTCTATCTCTTAAAACTGACATAAATCTATCTTACCCATATTGCAAACAAAAACACTGAAGCTAGGAGGTAAACTCACTCAAGATCACACAGCTAATGAGTACTAGAGCTGAGATTCAGGCCCACTTTGAGCTTTCTTTTCAAACTTTTCCTCCCAGGAAAAAGAATGAATGGGTAAGCTAGAGATCTTAGGGACCACTGCAAATGGTATTTTATCTTAATTTTATATTTACTTCTTAATATGTCCATCTTTAATATTTCCCCAAAATCTTTTTGTAAAATTGACACTCAGTGAACCTATACAATTTCCTGTGGCCTTAAAACCCATCCAACCCCAAACTCACAGCTGTATACCATCGGAAAATCTACTCTTTGTAGAGCACCGTTAAAAATCTATAGTTACTCCTCTGAGTACAAAGCACTTTGGCAAACATTGCCTTTTTTTTTTTTTTTTTTTAATGAGGATCTTGAATCAGATGCGTATGTTTGATTGATTGATTGATTGATTGATTTTTGGCTGTGTTGGGTCTTCGTTTCTGTGCGAGGGCTTTCTCCAGTTGTGGCAAGCGGGGGCCACTCTTCATCGCGATGCGCGGGCCTCTCTCGTTGCGGAGCACAGGCTCCAGACGCGCAGGCTCAGCAGTTGTGGCTCACGGGCCCAGCCGCTCTGCGGCATGTGGGATCTTCCCAGGCCAGGGCTCGAACCCGTGTCCCCCGCATTAGCAGGCAGATTCTCAACCACTGCGCCACCAGGGAAGCCCCAAACATTGCCTTTTATACCATCTTTAATTATTTGCAATTGCTAAACTTCATTGGCACCAGTAGAAGACTAGCCCATCATGACACATAAATCGGGCATCTACCATTCATTCCACAAACACTTATTGATCTCCTATGATGAATCAGACACTGTGCTGAATGACAGAGACAAGGAACAGGAACCTCATGGAACTTAATATAGAAGGAGAAGCAGGTGACCAAAATAGTGCCCAAGTGTATCATTATCAACTATGTTAAGTATCAAGAAGGATAAATAGGGGGACCTGGTGAATTCTATCAAATATTTGAGAAAGAAGTAATACCAGTCCTACACATGATCTTTTAGAAAATTTAGGAACACTTCCCAGTTAATTCTGCAAGGCCAGTATTACCCTGATTCCAAAGCCAGACAAAATTGTCACGTGAAAACTACAGACCGCTATCTCTTGTAAATAGAAATGTAAAAATCCTTTTAAAATATTAGCAAACTGAACCAGCAATATATATCAAGGATTATATGCCATGACCAAGAGGAGTTTATCCCAGAAATACAAGGTTATTTTAACACTGGAAAATCAATTAATGTAATATACCACATCAATAGAATAAAGGACAAAACTACTTGATCTTCTCAATGATTCAAAAAGGCATTTGACAAAATCCAGTAACCATTCTTGATTTTTTTTTTTTTTTTTACAGAATCCTCAGGAAATTAGGAAAAGAATGGAACTTCCTCAACCTCATAAAAGGCATTTACAAAAAAGCTACAACTACCATCAGGCTTAGCAGTAAGACTGAATATTCCCTGCCACTGTGAGAAACAAAACAAGATGTCTGTTCTCACCACTTCTATTCAACACCCTACTGGAGGTTCTTGCCAGTGGAATAAAAAAAGAAATAAAAGTTAAAGGCATTGGGTTTCCCTGGCGGTGCAGTGGTTGGGAATCCACCTGCCAATGCAGGGGACACGAGTTCGAGCCCTTGTCTGGGAGGATCCCACATGCCGCGGAGAAGCTAAGCCCGTGCACCACAACTACTGAGCCTGCACATCTGGAGCCTGTGCTCCGCAACAAGAGAGGCCACGATAGTGAGAGGCTCGCGCACCACGATGAAGAGTGGTCCCCACTTGCCGCAACTAGAGAAAGCCCTCACACAGAAACGAAGACCCAACACCGCCATAAAATATTTTTAAAAAATAAATAAATTTAAAGGCATCCAGATTGGGAAGGAAAAAATAAAACTCTATCTACAGATGACATGGTCCTATACGTAGAAAATCCTAAGAACTCTACACACACACACACACACACACACACACACACACACAACTACCAAAAACAAAAAAGTTAAACAAAGCTGCAGGAGACAAGATCAATTACAAAATCAATTGAATTTCTACATACTAGCAACAAACAATCGAAAAGTTAAATTAATAAAACAACACAATTCACAATAGCATAAAAATGAATACAACACCTAGGAATATATTTATCCCTTAAGTACAGGACTTTTACAGTGAAAACTACAAAGCATTGCTGAGAGAAATTAAGATATAAATGAATGGAGAGATATACCATATGCATGGATCAGAATATTTAATATTGTTAAGAAGGCAATTCTCCCCTGATTTACAGATTCAGTGCATTCCCTGTCAAAATCCAGCAAACTTTTTGTTACAGAAATTGGTGTGCTGATCCTAAAAATGTATACAAAAGGCAAAGGACCTAAACTAGCCAGAAAATTCTGAAAAAGAACAACAAAAAAGACTTAAACCCCCAATTTCAAAATTTAGTATCAAAACGATAGCTAAAGTAATCAAGACAGTATGATATTAGCTAAAGATAGACATACAGATCAAGGAAAAGAATGGAGAATCCATAAATAAACTCTTAGATTGGTGGTCGATTGATGCCAAAAATGTGTCATGGCAATTCAATGAGGAAACGATGGTCTTTTCAACAAATGACACTGGGATAATTGGACATCCATATACAGGAAATTAAAAAAGGAACTTAAACACTCACGCCACCTCATACAAAAATTAACTCAAAATACACCAAAAACTTAAATGGAAAACCTAAAACTCTAAAACTTCTAGAAGAAAGCATGTAAGTAAATCTTTGTAACCTTTGTTAGACAAAGATATCTTAGACATACACCAAAATCATGATCCACAAAAATAAAACACTGACGTATTGGACTTTACAAAAATAATTTGCTCTTCAAAAGACACTATTAAGGGAACTCCCTGGTGGTGCAGTGGTTAAGAATCTGCCTGCCAATGCAGGGGACATGGGTTCAATCCCTGGCCCGGGAAGATCCCACGTGCCGCGGAGCAACTAAGCCCATGCACCACAACTACTGAGTCTGCGCTCTAGAGCCCGCAAGCCACAACTACTGAAGCCTGCATGCTCTAGGGCTCACGTGCTATAACTACTGAGCCCACGTGCTGCAACTACTGAAGCCCACGTGCATAGAGCCCGTGCTCCGGAACAAAAGAAGCCACCGCAATGAGAAGCCTGTGCACCACAACAAAGAGTAGCCTCCACTCGCCACAACTAGAGAAAGCCTGCGCACAGCAAAGAGGACCCAATGCAGCCAAAAAAAAAAAAAAAAAAATTCTTAAAACTACAATGAGGTATCACCTCACACCAGTCACAATGGCCATCATCAAAAAGTCTACAAACAGTAAATGCTAGAGAAGGTGTGGAAAAAAGGGAACTCTCTTACACTGTTGGTGGGAATGTAAATTGGTACAACCACTATGGAGACCAGTATGGAGGTTCCTTAAAAAACTAAAAATAGAGCTACCATATGATCCAGCAATCCCACTCCTGGGCATATATCCAGAGAAAACCATAATTCAAAAAGATACATGCACCCCAGTGTTCACTGCAGAACTATTTACAAAAACCAGGACATGGAAGCAACCTAAATGTAAGCAACCATAGACAGATGAATGGATAAAGAAGATGTGGTACATACATACAATGGAATATTACTCAGCCATACAAAAGAATGAAACAATGCCGTTTGCAGCAACATGGATGGACCTAGAGATTGTCATACTGAGTGAAGTAGGTCAGACAGAGAAAGACAAATATCATATGATATCACTTATATGTGGAATCTAAAAAAAAAAAATGGTACAAATGAACTTGTTTACAAAACAGAAATAGAGTCACAAATGTAGAAAACAAACTTGTGGTTACCAAGGGGGAAAGGGGAGGGGAGGGATAAATTGAGAGATTGGGATTGACATATACACACTACATAAAACAGATAACTAATAAGAACCTACTGTATAGTATAGGGAACTCTACTCAATACTCTGTAATGACGTATATGGGAATAGGATCTAAAAAAGAGTGGATACATGTATAACTGATTCACTTTGCTGTATACCTGAAACTGACACAACTATAGTAAATCAACTATACTCCAATCAAAATTAATTTTAAAATGAATAAATAAATAAACCCAGGGTAAATGGACAATAGACGGCACCATTAATGGGGCAGATACTGGAGAAAGGGAACGTGGTGACTATCTGAAGGTTGTTGAAGTTGAGGTTGACGAGATAACCAGATGGACCAACAAGCACTTTGAGAAGTGAAATGAGACTGAAAGAAGAGAAGAGAGGCTGAGGGATGTGAGAGTCAAACCAGAGACCCCTGACTGAAATGGGAGTAGAGGGGCAGGTACAGGAGGAGGAGAAAGGAAAGAAGACACCCATGGACAGACTCTGCATCCAATGGGAAATAGCCCCTTTTCAGGGGTGAAGGAGAAACAGACAAGGAACGTCCCCTACTACACGGACAGGACGGAGACTTCTCACTGCACACCCTCTGTACCTCTTCAATGAGCATTCCGGGCTTCCTAACTGGAATGCATACTGGGCAAAGATGGAGACTGGATCAGATATTTCAATCCCAATGTCCACAAGAGAGCAAATTAAGCCCCAGTCCTACCTGAATGACTCAATACCTCAAGAGGAGAAGGGAGGGTATGGAAAGGGCCCCAGCAGAGGGTGAGCCGTAGAGCTTTTGCCTCAGCAGTGTGGAAAATTAGCCCTAGATTAAAACACTGCTCTGGATCCCCCTAACAAACCTTAAAAAGCAGGACCCGTGCTTCTATGTGATCTAGTTCAGTGGTTCCCAATCCTGGCAAATGGGGAAATCACCGAAAGACTGCCGGTGGGGCCCACCCACAGAGAGGATGATTTAACAGCCTGGGAAACCAGCATCACTTTAAAGCTCCCCAGGTGACACTAGGGAGCAGCCAAGGTTGAGAACCACCCACTGACGCCAGAGATGTGTAACATTTCTCACCCAGTTATTAGAGTCCCCTGTTATTCTCCCCACTACTGATGACATTTGCAATATTGATATAACAAAGTTAGCAAGCGTTTTTTGCAGCTTTCAAGATGCTAACATATTTTAAGCACAACCCATTAGCAGGAGTCTCACACACCTTATCTCAGTGACTACTTAGAGAATCCTGGAGAAGTTCAGTTACCTGCCCAAGACCCCACAATTAGCAACAGCCCACGAGCGCTGACCCCAGGGCCGCCCCTCTTTTCTGTTGCTCCTGTGCTGTCCTCAAGCCCAGCAATTCTTAGATGTCCTAAGAAGGAGGTGAAAGAAGCACCTCAGGCACTGGAAAATACAGGAAAGGAGTCAGCGGCAGAACTTTGACTACAACCCATGATTTCTCCCTGGAACCACCTGCTTCACCCAAGCATGGTTCATAAAGGCAATGGCCAGGAGAGACACCTGGCAAGGCCAGGACAACACAGTGCAAAAATAATTTCCTTTCCTTATTCTTGTTCAACTCCATACCAGTGTGGACATGAGTTTTGGAAGTACCTTACACCCCTAAGTAGTAAGAATTTCTCTGAATGAGAAACTCAGTTACATGAAAGGATTCCTCTTCCCCAAAAGGAGACCAACAAAAGATGCAAGACTTGGCCCAACCTGGCCAGGGGGGTTTGTATCCTTGTCTGACACTCTCCAGGCTGCAGGGAGGGGAGCACAAACTCTGCGGGTCTGTGCCCAATGTCAACGTCCGTGCAGCTCTGGGCGGAAGGAAAACGGAGAAGGCCTGAGAACAGCCACGTTCGTCGGGGCTGATTCAACGCGGCGCGTTAACTGCTAACACAAAGTCAGCGGCAGCCTAAAAGAGGCCGACAAGTGGGCGCATCCACCGTGGTGCTGCCTGAGCTCGAAGCTCAGGGTCAGGGCTCAGCCTAGCTTTCAGAGTCTGAAATGCCAGGTTCCTGGGCCCTAGGCGCGGGCGCGGCCGCCTTACCCGCAGGAGCACAGGTCGCAGATGCACTTCCTCTTCACCCGGGCCATGCAGAGGCCTGCAGGACGGCGCAGAGCATCCCGCGCCGCTGCCTCCTAGACCCCGACCGCCTCGCAGGGGGCGCGCCGAGTCTCCTGGGCCTTGCCAAATATCCTGAATACTGACTCCAGAGAAAACTTAAGTGACCCTTTTGCAAAGTCCGCTCTTCCGTTTCCTTCCCTGAGCAGGCCTTGCACGGGAGCAGAACACAGCGTGGACCACGCGGGCCCGGGCGACCTCCCCCTGCACGCACCGCCCCGGCCTCTGCACGCACCGCCCCCGCCTCCGCCCGCCCTAGGCCCGCTGGGCCTCTGTGACGTCACCGGGAGCACGGGTGCACCTGTGAGGTCAGGAAGCTTGCAGCAGCTTGCCTGGCAGGCCCAGGACAAAGGTCCCCCATTGGGCCTTGTTGAAACCTCAGGAAAAGCGAAGACTATGACGACTTTGGAAAGCTCGTGGGTGCGCAAGTCGGCAAACGCCCTGCTCACTTGGGCAAAAAGGCCGAAAGCCCCACCCCCATCACACTGGGTGGCATTTTCTATCTCTAGGATCCATGGTGCCCCTTGGTACAGAAAGGCGTCCATTTCCAGATCTTCCTCGTGGAAATCGATGCCTTCAGCTCTTCACATAGACCTCGCACTCTGAGAACAAAGCAGTTTCAGGGCGCCTCGGCCTTGACTGCTCGGGTGGGTGCTCAATCACTGCCCCAGGTGATAATAATGGTGCCGGGGCAGTGGTCCTCAAGTTTCCGTGTGCATCAGAATCACCTGGCTTGATAAAAGCCAGATTGCCACACCCCACCCCCGAGTTTCTGATTCAGTGGGCCTAGCAAGTTCTGAGCCACTCCGATGCTGCTAGGCCAGGGGCCACACTTTAAGAAGCGCAGTTTGGGAGATTATTTTGCCCTCTCTATAAGCAGCCTTCCCCTATTATAGTGTTTCTTCAGCTCACCTGACCCTGAGAACCACTACAGATCCTACCTAGAAACCACTGGCATCAACATCTCTAATCTGGGACCCTAGTTTCAACAAGAAGCCAGGTGATTTGAATCACAGAGCAAGCTCAGGAGACACTGCTCTGATGGGTGGTTTGGAATTAAACAGGATGACTTCCCCATTGTGGGACATGGGAGCTTCAAGTATTGACAGTCCTATGCTTGTTTTTCTTTCCCACACTTCCTCAGTCTTCCCATTAGTTGTTTTTTTATTTTAAGTATTTGTTTATTTATTTATTTATGGCTGTGTTGGGTCTTCGTTTCTGTGTGAGGGCTTTCTCTAGTTTTTTTGGCAAGCGGGGTCCACTCTTCATCGTGGTGCGCGGGCCTCTCACTATCGCGGCCTCTCTTGTTGCGGAGCACAGGCTCCAGACGCGCAGGCTCAGTAATTGTGACTCACGGGCCCAGCTGCTCCGCGGCACATGGGATCATTCCCAGACCAGGGTTCGAACCCGTGTCCCCTGCATTGGCAGGCAGATTCTCAACCACTGCGCCACCAGGGAAGCCCCCCCATTAGTTTTTGTGAAGGAGTGAGTCAGTAAGTCAGAGGCATTTTAGACCGCAGAACACTTAATATTCAGTTTTTTGGATTTTTTTCTTCCATGTTAGGCTCTAGAATAGAGATCAGCAAAGTATTGCCAACAGGCCAAATTCAGCCGGCCACCTGTCTTTGTACGGCCAGCAGGCTAAGAATGTTTTTTTACATTTTTAAATGGTTGGAAAAAATTAAAAGAATAATACATGACCCATGAAACATATAAAATTCAAGTTTCGGTGTCTACAAAATTTGTAGAAATATTCCTGATTTTGCCTCTTGGCCCACAAAAGCTAAAATATTTACTATATGACTTTTTGCAGAGAAAGTTTGCTGACCTCAGCTCTGAAAAGTCAACGAGGGAGATCCAGAGGGGAGCAAAGCTTACTGATCATTCTTAAGACCAGGGGAGGGTGAAGCTGCTCCTCGCCTTCTCAGTAGGAGGTCAGGGCCCTAAAGGGGAGGATGGAAACCTGAGGGGACAGGATGGAGACAGGGGAGCTATTGGAAGCCGAGGAAAAGCCTGCATGCCATCCCCTGCCATTGACAGAGAACATCACATGGGCCTTACACAGGAACTACAGTGATGAACACCAGCCTTCTCTTGACAGCTGTCTAAACATTATCTATGAATCTTCCAGAAGAAAAATGTCACACTCATGCCCCCAGACTTGGATGAGAACCACCCCCCCCATTCAAACTGCCCTTGTGGATAGCAGCATTGTCAACAACCCATGGCACTCCCAACTTCTCCCATCCCTGCTCTCAACAGAGGGTGGAGATCTTGAAAGATGAAGATGGTATGGATAAAATGGCATCAACACTGGTACTTTTGTAGAGCTGGTGCTGGACAAGACAAGCTTTCCTCCCCCTCCTTGTTACAATTACTGCCCATATTTTGTTAGTTCCAGACAACTCTACCCTTACTCATATAAACAACTCTCTAACCCTGTTCCAAAACATCCTTGCCTATGAAGAACTTACTGTCACTTGCTATGCATTAAACACCTTTGCATACTTTCCCTTAAGCTCTCTTGTCTATCTCTTAAAACTGACATAAATCTATCTTACCCATATTGCAAACAAAAACACTGAAGCTAGGAGGTAAACTCACTCAAGATCACACAGCTAATGAGTACTAGAGCTGAGATTCAGGCCCACTTTGAGCTTTCTTTTCAAACTTTTCCTCCCAGGAAAAAGAATGAATGGGTAAGCTAGAGATCTTAGGGACCACTGCAAATGGTATTTTATCTTAATTTTATATTTACTTCTTAATATGTCCATCTTTAATATTTCCCCAAAATCTTTTTGTAAAATTGACACTCAGTGAACCTATACAATTTCCTGTGGCCTTAAAACCCATCCAACCCCAAACTCACAGCTGTATACCATCGGAAAATCTACTCTTTGTAGAGCACCGTTAAAAATCTATAGTTACTCCTCTGAGTACAAAGCACTTTGGCAAACATTGCCTTTTTTTTTTTTTTTTTTTAATGAGGATCTTGAATCAGATGCGTATGTTTGATTGATTGATTGATTGATTGATTTTTGGCTGTGTTGGGTCTTCGTTTCTGTGCGAGGGCTTTCTCCAGTTGTGGCAAGCGGGGGCCACTCTTCATCGCGATGCGCGGGCCTCTCTCGTTGCGGAGCACAGGCTCCAGACGCGCAGGCTCAGCAGTTGTGGCTCACGGGCCCAGCCGCTCTGCGGCATGTGGGATCTTCCCAGGCCAGGGCTCGAACCCGTGTCCCCCGCATTAGCAGGCAGATTCTCAACCACTGCGCCACCAGGGAAGCCCCAAACATTGCCTTTTATACCATCTTTAATTATTTGCAATTGCTAAACTTCATTGGCACCAGTAGAAGACTAGCCCATCATGACACATAAATCGGGCATCTACCATTCATTCCACAAACACTTATTGATCTCCTATGATGAATCAGACACTGTGCTGAATGACAGAGACAAGGAACAGGAACCTCATGGAACTTAATATAGAAGGAGAAGCAGGTGACCAAAATAGTGCCCAAGTGTATCATTATCAACTATGTTAAGTATCAAGAAGGATAAATAGGGGGACCTGGTGAATTCTATCAAATATTTGAGAAAGAAGTAATACCAGTCCTACACATGATCTTTTAGAAAATTTAGGAACACTTCCCAGTTAATTCTGCAAGGCCAGTATTACCCTGATTCCAAAGCCAGACAAAATTGTCACGTGAAAACTACAGACCGCTATCTCTTGTAAATAGAAATGTAAAAATCCTTTTAAAATATTAGCAAACTGAACCAGCAATATATATCAAGGATTATATGCCATGACCAAGAGGAGTTTATCCCAGAAATACAAGGTTATTTTAACACTGGAAAATCAATTAATGTAATATACCACATCAATAGAATAAAGGACAAAACTACTTGATCTTCTCAATGATTCAAAAAGGCATTTGACAAAATCCAGTAACCATTCTTGATTTTTTTTTTTTTTTTTACAGAATCCTCAGGAAATTAGGAAAAGAATGGAACTTCCTCAACCTCATAAAAGGCATTTACAAAAAAGCTACAACTACCATCAGGCTTAGCAGTAAGACTGAATATTCCCTGCCACTGTGAGAAACAAAACAAGATGTCTGTTCTCACCACTTCTATTCAACACCCTACTGGAGGTTCTTGCCAGTGGAATAAAAAAAGAAATAAAAGTTAAAGGCATTGGGTTTCCCTGGCGGTGCAGTGGTTGGGAATCCACCTGCCAATGCAGGGGACACGAGTTCGAGCCCTTGTCTGGGAGGATCCCACATGCCGCGGAGAAGCTAAGCCCGTGCACCACAACTACTGAGCCTGCACATCTGGAGCCTGTGCTCCGCAACAAGAGAGGCCACGATAGTGAGAGGCTCGCGCACCACGATGAAGAGTGGTCCCCACTTGCCGCAACTAGAGAAAGCCCTCACACAGAAACGAAGACCCAACACCGCCATAAAATATTTTTAAAAAATAAATAAATTTAAAGGCATCCAGATTGGGAAGGAAAAAATAAAACTCTATCTACAGATGACATGGTCCTATACGTAGAAAATCCTAAGAACTCTACACACACACACACACACACACACACACACACACACACACAACTACCAAAAACAAAAAAGTTAAACAAAGCTGCAGGAGACAAGATCAATTACAAAATCAATTGAATTTCTACATACTAGCAACAAACAATCGAAAAGTTAAATTAATAAAACAACACAATTCACAATAGCATAAAAATGAATACAACACCTAGGAATATATTTATCCCTTAAGTACAGGACTTTTACAGTGAAAACTACAAAGCATTGCTGAGAGAAATTAAGATATAAATGAATGGAGAGATATACCATATGCATGGATCAGAATATTTAATATTGTTAAGAAGGCAATTCTCCCCTGATTTACAGATTCAGTGCATTCCCTGTCAAAATCCAGCAAACTTTTTGTTACAGAAATTGGTGTGCTGATCCTAAAAATGTATACAAAAGGCAAAGGACCTAAACTAGCCAGAAAATTCTGCAAAAGAACAACAAAAAAGACTTAAACCCCCAATTTCAAAATTTAGTATCAAAACGATAGCTAAAGTAATCAAGACAGTATGATATTAGCTAAAGATAGACATACAGATCAAGGAAAAGAATGGAGAATCCATAAATAAACTCTTAGATTGGTGGTCGATTGATGCCAAAAATGTGTCATGGCAATTCAATGAGGAAACGATGGTCTTTTCAACAAATGACACTGGGATAATTGGACATCCATATACAGGAAATTAAAAAAGGAACTTAAACACTCACGCCACCTCATACAAAAATTAACTCAAAATACACCAAAAACTTAAATGGAAAACCTAAAACTCTAAAACTTCTAGAAGAAAGCATGTAAGTAAATCTTTGTAACCTTTGTTAGACAAAGATATCTTAGACATACACCAAAATCATGATCCACAAAAATAAAACACTGACGTATTGGACTTTACAAAAATAATTTGCTCTTCAAAAGACACTATTAAGGGAACTCCCTGGTGGTGCAGTGGTTAAGAATCTGCCTGCCAATGCAGGGGACATGGGTTCAATCCCTGGCCCGGGAAGATCCCACGTGCCGCGGAGCAACTAAGCCCATGCACCACAACTACTGAGTCTGCGCTCTAGAGCCCGCAAGCCACAACTACTGAAGCCTGCATGCTCTAGGGCTCACGTGCTATAACTACTGAGCCCACGTGCTGCAACTACTGAAGCCCACGTGCATAGAGCCCGTGCTCCGGAACAAAAGAAGCCACCGCAATGAGAAGCCTGTGCACCACAACAAAGAGTAGCCTCCACTCGCCACAACTAGAGAAAGCCTGCGCACAGCAAAGAGGACCCAATGCAGCCAAAAAAAAAAAAAAAAATTCTTAAAACTACAATGAGGTATCACCTCACACCAGTCACAATGGCCATCATCAAAAAGTCTACAAACAGTAAATGCTAGAGAAGGTGTGGAAAAAAGGGAACTCTCTTACACTGTTGGTGGGAATGTAAATTGGTACAACCACTATGGAGACCAGTATGGAGGTTCCTTAAAAAACTAAAAATAGAGCTACCATATGATCCAGCAATCCCACTCCTGGGCATATATCCAGAGAAAACCATAATTCAAAAAGATACATGCACCCCAGTGTTCACTGCAGAACTATTTACAAAAACCAGGACATGGAAGCAACCTAAATGTAAGCAACCATAGACAGATGAATGGATAAAGAAGATGTGGTACATACATACAATGGAATATTACTCAGCCATACAAAAGAATGAAACAATGCCGTTTGCAGCAACATGGATGGACCTAGAGATTGTCATACTGAGTGAAGTAGGTCAGACAGAGAAAGACAAATATCATATGATATCACTTATATGTGGAATCTAAAAAAAAAAAATGGTACAAATGAACTTGTTTACAAAACAGAAATAGAGTCACAAATGTAGAAAACAAACTTGTGGTTACCAAGGGGGAAAGGGGAGGGGAGGGATAAATTGAGAGATTGGGATTGACATATACACACTACATAAAACAGATAACTAATAAGAACCTACTGTATAGTATAGGGAACTCTACTCAATACTCTGTAATGACGTATATGGGAATAGGATCTAAAAAAGAGTGGATACATGTATAACTGATTCACTTTGCTGTATACCTGAAACTGACACAACTATAGTAAATCAACTATACTCCAATCAAAATTAATTTTAAAATGAATAAATAAATAAACCCAGGGTAAATGGACAATAGACGGCACCATTAATGGGGCAGATACTGGAGAAAGGGAACGTGGTGACTATCTGAAGGTTGTTGAAGTTGAGGTTGACGAGATAACCAGATGGACCAACAAGCACTTTGAGAAGTGAAATGAGACTGAAAGAAGAGAAGAGAGGCTGAGGGATGTGAGAGTCAAACCAGAGACCCCTGACTGAAATGGGAGTAGAGGGGCAGGTACAGGAGGAGGAGAAAGGAAAGAAGACACCCATGGACAGACTCTGCATCCAATGGGAAATAGCCCCTTTTCAGGGGTGAAGGAGAAACAGACAAGGAACGTCCCCTACTACACGGACAGGACGGAGACTTCTCACTGCACACCCTCTGTACCTCTTCAATGAGCATTCCGGGCTTCCTAACTGGAATGCATACTGGGCAAAGATGGAGACTGGATCAGATATTTCAATCCCAATGTCCACAAGAGAGCAAATTAAGCCCCAGTCCTACCTGAATGACTCAATACCTCAAGAGGAGAAGGGAGGGTATGGAAAGGGCCCCAGCAGAGGGTGAGCCGTAGAGCTTTTGCCTCAGCAGTGTGGAAAATTAGCCCTAGATTAAAACACTGCTCTGGATCCCCCTAACAAACCTTAAAAAGCAGGACCCGTTCTTCTATGTGATCTAGTTCAGTGGTTCCCAATCCTGGCAAATGGGGAAATCACCGAAAGACTGCCGGTGGGGCCCACCCACAGAGAGGATGATTTAACAGCCTGGGAAACCAGCATCACTTTAAAGCTCCCCAGGTGACACTAGGGAGCAGCCAAGGTTGAGAACCACCCACTGACGCCAGAGATGTGTAACATTTCTCACCCAGTTATTAGAGTCCCCTGTTATTCTCCCCACTACTGATGACATTTGCAATATTGATATAACAAAGTTAGCAAGCGTTTTTTGCAGCTTTCAAGATGCTAACATATTTTAAGCACAACCCATTAGCAGGAGTCTCACACACCTTATCTCAGTGACTACTTAGAGAATCCTGGAGAAGTTCAGTTACCTGCCCAAGACCCCACAATTAGCAACAGCCCACGAGCGCTGACCCCAGGGCCGCCCCTCTTTTCTGTTGCTCCTGTGCTGTCCTCAAGCCCAGCAATTCTTAGATGTCCTAAGAAGGAGGTGAAAGAAGCACCTCAGGCACTGGAAAATACAGGAAAGGAGTCAGCGGCAGAACTTTGACTACAACCCATGATTTCTCCCTGGAACCACCTGCTTCACCCAAGCATGGTTCATAAAGGCAATGGCCAGGAGAGACACCTGGCAAGGCCAGGACAACACAGTGCAAAAATAATTTCCTTTCCTTATTCTTGTTCAACTCCATACCAGTGTGGACATGAGTTTTGGAAGTACCTTACACCCCTAAGTAGTAAGAATTTCTCTGAATGAGAAACTCAGTTACATGAAAGGATTCCTCTTCCCCAAAAGGAGACCAACAAAAGATGCAAGACTTGGCCCAACCTGGCCAGGGGGGTTTGTATCCTTGTCTGACACTCTCCAGGCTGCAGGGAGGGGAGCACAAACTCTGCGGGTCTGTGCCCAATGTCAACGTCCGTGCAGCTCTGGGCGGAAGGAAAACGGAGAAGGCCTGAGAACAGCCACGTTCGTCGGGGCTGATTCAACGCGGCGCGTTAACTGCTAACACAAAGTCAGCGGCAGCCTAAAAGAGGCCGACAAGTGGGCGCATCCACCGTGGTGCTGCCTGAGCTCGAAGCTCAGGGTCAGGGCTCAGCCTAGCTTTCAGAGTCTGAAATGCCAGGTTCCTGGGCCCTAGGCGCGGGCGCGGCCGCCTTACCCGCAGGAGCACAGGTCGCAGATGCACTTCCTCTTCACCCGGGCCATGCAGAGGCCTGCAGGACGGCGCAGAGCATCCCGCGCCGCTGCCTCCTAGACCCCGACCGCCTCGCAGGGGGCGCGCCGAGTCTCCTGGGCCTTGCCAAATATCCTGAATACTGACTCCAGAGAAAACTTAAGTGACCCTTTTGCAAAGTCCGCTCTTCCGTTTCCTTCCCTGAGCAGGCCTTGCACGGGAGCAGAACACAGCGTGGACCACGCGGGCCCGGGCGACCTCCCCCTGCACGCACCGCCCCGGCCTCTGCACGCACCGCCCCCGCCTCCGCCCGCCCTAGGCCCGCTGGGCCTCTGTGACGTCACCGGGAGCACGGGTGCACCTGTGAGGTCAGGAAGCTTGCAGCAGCTTGCCTGGCAGGCCCAGGACAAAGGTCCCCCATTGGGCCTTGTTGAAACCTCAGGAAAAGCGAAGACTATGACGACTTTGGAAAGCTCGTGGGTGCGCAAGTCGGCAAACGCCCTGCTCACTTGGGCAAAAAGGCCGAAAGCCCCACCCCCATCACACTGGGTGGCATTTTCTATCTCTAGGATCCATGGTGCCCCTTGGTACAGAAAGGCGTCCATTTCCAGATCTTCCTCGTGGAAATCGATGCCTTCAGCTCTTCACATAGACCTCGCACTCTGAGAACAAAGCAGTTTCAGGGCGCCTCGGCCTTGACTGCTCGGGTGGGTGCTCAATCACTGCCCCAGGTGATAATAATGGTGCCGGGGCAGTGGTCCTCAAGTTTCCGTGTGCATCAGAATCACCTGGCTTGATAAAAGCCAGATTGCCACACCCCACCCCCGAGTTTCTGATTCAGTGGGCCTAGCAAGTTCTGAGCCACTCCGATGCTGCTAGGCCAGGGGCCACACTTTAAGAAGCGCAGTTTGGGAGATTATTTTGCCCTCTCTATAAGCAGCCTTCCCCTATTATAGTGTTTCTTCAGCTCACCTGACCCTGAGAACCACTACAGATCCTACCTAGAAACCACTGGCATCAACATCTCTAATCTGGGACCCTAGTTTCAACAAGAAGCCAGGTGATTTGAATCACAGAGCAAGCTCAGGAGACACTGCTCTGATGGGTGGTTTGGAATTAAACAGGATGACTTCCCCATTGTGGGACATGGGAGCTTCAAGTATTGACAGTCCTATGCTTGTTTTTCTTTCCCACACTTCCTCAGTCTTCCCATTAGTTGTTTTTTTATTTTAAGTATTTGTTTATTTATTTATTTATGGCTGTGTTGGGTCTTCGTTTCTGTGTGAGGGCTTTCTCTAGTTTTTTTGGCAAGCGGGGTCCACTCTTCATCGTGGTGCGCGGGCCTCTCACTATCGCGGCCTCTCTTGTTGCGGAGCACAGGCTCCAGACGCGCAGGCTCAGTAATTGTGACTCACGGGCCCAGCTGCTCCGCGGCACATGGGATCATTCCCAGACCAGGGTTCGAACCCGTGTCCCCTGCATTGGCAGGCAGATTCTCAACCACTGCGCCACCAGGGAAGCCCCCCCATTAGTTTTTGTGAAGGAGTGAGTCAGTAAGTCAGAGGCATTTTAGACCGCAGAACACTTAATATTCAGTTTTTTGGATTTTTTTCTTCCATGTTAGGCTCTAGAATAGAGATCAGCAAAGTATTGCCAACAGGCCAAATTCAGCCGGCCACCTGTCTTTGTACGGCCAGCAGGCTAAGAATGTTTTTTTACATTTTTAAATGGTTGGAAAAAATTAAAAGAATAATACATGACCCATGAAACATATAAAATTCAAGTTTCGGTGTCTACAAAATTTGTAGAAATATTCCTGATTTTGCCTCTTGGCCCACAAAAGCTAAAATATTTACTATATGACTTTTTGCAGAGAAAGTTTGCTGACCTCAGCTCTGAAAAGTCAACGAGGGAGATCCAGAGGGGAGCAAAGCTTACTGATCATTCTTAAGACCAGGGGAGGGTGAAGCTGCTCCTCGCCTTCTCAGTAGGAGGTCAGGGCCCTAAAGGGGATGGAAACCTGAGGGGACAGGATGGAGACAGGGGAGCTATTGGAAGCCGAGGAAAAGCCTGCATGCCATCCCCTGCCATTGACAGAGAACATCACATGGGCCTTACACAGGAACTACAGTGATGAACACCAGCCTTCTCTTGACAGCTGTCTAAACATTATCTATGAATCTTCCAGAAGAAAAATGTCACACTCATGCCCCCAGACTTGGATGAGAACCACCCCCCCCATTCAAACTGCCCTTGTGGATAGCAGCATTGTCAACAACCCATGGCACTCCCAACTTCTCCCATCCCTGCTCTCAACAGAGGGTGGAGATCTTGAAAGATGAAGATGGTATGGATAAAATGGCATCAACACTGGTACTTTTGTAGAGCTGGTGCTGGACAAGACAAGCTTTCCTCCCCCTCCTTGTTACAATTACTGCCCATATTTTGTTAGTTCCAGACAACTCTACCCTTACTCATATAAACAACTCTCTAACCCTGTTCCAAAACATCCTTGCCTATGAAGAACTTACTGTCACTTGCTATGCATTAAACACCTTTGCATACTTTCCCTTAAGCTCTCTTGTCTATCTCTTAAAACTGACATAAATCTATCTTACCCATATTGCAAACAAAAACACTGAAGCTAGGAGGTAAACTCACTCAAGATCACACAGCTAATGAGTACTAGAGCTGAGATTCAGGCCCACTTTGAGCTTTCTTTTCAAACTTTTCCTCCCAGGAAAAAGAATGAATGGGTAAGCTAGAGATCTTAGGGACCACTGCAAATGGTATTTTATCTTAATTTTATATTTACTTCTTAATATGTCCATCTTTAATATTTCCCCAAAATCTTTTTGTAAAATTGACACTCAGTGAACCTATACAATTTCCTGTGGCCTTAAAACCCATCCAACCCCAAACTCACAGCTGTATACCATCAGAAAATCTACTCTTTGTAGAGCACTGTTAAAAATCTATAGTTACTCCTCTGAGTACAAAGCACTTTACCAAACATTGCCTTTTTTACCATCTTTAATTATTTGCAATTGCTAAACTTCATTGGCACCAATAGAAGACTAGCCCATCATGACACATAAATCGGGCATCTACCATTCATTCCACAAACACTTATTGATCTCCTGTGATGAATCAGACACTGTGCTGAATGACAGAGACAAGGAACAGGAACCTCATGGAACTTAATATAGAAGGAGAAGCAGGTGACCAAAATAGTGCCCAAGTGTATCATTATCAACTATGTTAAGTATCAAGAAGGATAAATAGGGGGACCTGGTGAGTTCTATCAAATATTTGAGAAAGAAGTAATACCAGTCCTACACATGATCTTTTAGAAAATTTAGGAACACTTCCCAGTTAATTCTGCAAGGCCAGTATTACCCTGATTCCAAAGCCAGACAAAATTGTCACACGAAAACTACAGACCACTATCTCTTGTAAATATAAATGTAAAAATCCTTTTAAAATATTAGCAAACTGAACCAGCAATATATATCAAGGATTATATGCCATGACCAAGAGGAGTTTATCCCAGAAATACAAGGTTATTTTAACACTGGAAAATCAATTAATGTAATATACCACATCAATAGAATAAAGGACAAAACTACCTGATCTTCTCAATGATTTAAAAAGGCATTTGACAAATTCAGTAACCATTCTTGATTTTTTTTTTTTTTTTTTTTACAAAATCCTCAGGAAATTAGGAAAAGAATGGAACTTCCTCAACCTGATAAAAGGCATTTACAAAAAAGCTACAACTACCATCAGGCTTAGCAGTAAGACTGAATATTCCCTGCCACTGTGAGAAACAAAACAAGATGTCTGTTCTCACCACTCCTATTCAACACCCTACTGGAGGTTCTTGCCAGTGGAATAAAAAAAGAAATAAAAGTAAAGGCATTGGGCTTCCCTGGTGGTGCAGTGGTAGGGAATCCACCTGCCAATGCAGGGACACGGGTTCGAGCCATGGTCTGGGAGGATCCCACATGCCGCGGAGAATCTAAGCCTGTGCACCACAACTACTGAGCCTGCGCGTCTGGAGCCTGTGCTCCACAACAAGAGAGGCCACGATAATGAGAGGCCCGCGCGCCGCAATGAAGAGTGGCCCCCAATTGCCGCAACTAGAGAAAGCCCTCACACCGAAACAAAGACCCAACACAGCCATAAAATAAAAATAAATAAATAAATAAATAAATAAAGTTAAAGGCATCCAGATTGGGAAGGAAAAAATAAAACTGTATCTACAGATGACATGGTCCTATACGTAGAAAGTCCTACGAACTCTACACACACACACACACACACACACACACACACACACAGAACTACCAAAAACAAGAAAGTTAAACAAAGCTGCAGGAGACAAGATCAATTACAAAATCAATTGAATTTCTACATACTAGCAACAAACAATCCAAAAGTTTAATTAAACAACGCAATTCACAATAGCATAAAAATGAATACAACACCTAGGAATACATTTACCCCTTAAGTACAAGACTTTTACAGTGAAAACTACAAAGCATTGCTGAGAGAAATTAAGGTATAAATGAATGGAGAGATATACCATATGCATGGATCAGAATATTCAATATTGTTAAGAAGGCAATTCTCCCCTAACTGATTTATAGATTCAGTGCAAGCCCTGTCAAAATCCAGCAAACTTTTTCTTACAGAACGTGGTGTGCTGATCCTAAAAATGTATACAAAAGGCAAAGGACCTAAACTAGCCACACAATTCTGCAAAAGAACAACAAAAAAGACTTAAACCCCCAATTTCAAAACTTAGTATCAAAACTATAGCTAAAGTAATCAAGACAGTATGATATTAGCTAAAGATAGACATACAGATCAAGGAAAAGAATGTAGAATCCATAAATAAACTCTTACATTTGTGGTCGATTGATGCCAAAAATGTGTCATGGCAATTCAATGAGGAAAGGATGGTCTTTTCAACAAATGACACTGGGATAATTGGACATCCATATACAGGAAATTAAAAAAAGAACTTAAACACTCACACCACCTCATACAAAAATTAACTCAAAATACACTATAAACTTAAATGGAAAACCTAAAACTGTAAAACTTCTAGAAGAAAGCATATAAGTAAATCTTTGTAACCTTTGTTAGACAAAGATATCTTAGACATACACCAAAATCATGATCCATAAAAGTAAAAAACTGACGTATTGGACTTTATAAAAATAATTTGCTCTTCAAAAGACACTATTAAGGGACTTCCCTGGTGGCGCAGTGGTTAAGAATCTGCCTGCCAATGCAGGGGACACCGGTTCGAGCCCTGCTCTGGGAAGATCCCACACGCCGTGGAGCAATTAGGCCCGTGAGCCACAACTACTGAGCCTGCGCGTCTGGAGCTTGTGCTCCACAACAAGAGAGGCCGTGACAGTGAGAGGCCCACGCACCGCGATGAAGAGTGGCCCCCGCTCTCTGCAACTAGAGAAAGCCCTCGCACAGAAACGAAGACCCAACACAGCCAAATTAAATAAATAAATAGCGTTTCCTTTAAAAAAAAAAAAAAAAAGAATCTGCCTGCCATTGCAGGGGACATGAGTTTGATGTCTCGTCCAGGAAGATCCCACATGCCGCGGAGCAACTAAGCCTGTGTGCCAAAACTACTGAGCTTGCATGCCACAACTACTGAAGCCTGCGTGCCTAGAGCTCGTGCTCCACAACAAGAGAAGCCACCGCAATGAGAAGGCCGTGCACTGCAATGAAGAGTAGCCCCCACTCACTGCAACTAGAGAAAGCCTGCACACAGCAAGACCCAACGCAGCCAAAAATTAATTGATTAATTAATTAATTTTAAAAAAAGACGATTAAGAGAATGAAAAGACAAGTACAAGCAATCCTGAGAAAGAAAAATGGAGCTGGCGGACTCAGACGCCTTGACTTCAGACTATACTACAAAGCTACAGAAATCAAAACAGTATGGTATTGGCACAAAAACAGAAATATAGATCAATGGAACAGGATAGAAAGCCCAGAAAGAAACTCACGCACCTATGGTCAATTAATCTATGACAAAGGAGACACAAATAAACAATGGAGAGAAGACAGTGTCTTCAGTAAGTGGTGCTTGGAAAACTGGACAGCTATATGTAAAAGAATGAAATCAGAACACTCTTTAACACCATACACAAAAATAAACTCAAAATGGATCAAAAACCTAAATGTAAGGCTGGATACTATAAAACTCTTAGAGGAAAACTTAAGCAGAACACTCTTTGACATAAATCACAGCAATATCTTTTTTGATCCACCTCCTAGAGTAATGAAAATAAAATAAATAAATAAACAAATGAGACCTAATTAAACTTAAAAGCTCCTGCACAGCAAAAGAAACCATAAACAAAATGAAAAGGCAAACTTCAGAATGGGAAAAAATATTTGCAAATGAAGTGACCAACACAGGATTAATCTCCAAAATATACAAACAGCTCATGTAGCTCTATGTCAAAAAAACAAACAACCCAATCAAAAAATGGGCAGAAGACCTACATAGACATTTCTCTAAAGAAAACATACAGATGGCCAAAAAGCACATGAAAAGATGCTCAACATCACTAATTATCAGAAAAATGCAAATCAAAACTACAATGAAGTATCACCTTACAACAGTCAGAATGGCCATCATCAAAAAGTCTACAAACAGTAAGTGCTGGAGAGGGTGTGGAAAAAAGGGAACCCTCTTACACTGTTGGTGGGAATGTAAATTGGTACAACCACTATGGAGAACAGTATGGAGGTTCCTTAAAAAACTAAAAATAGAGCTACCATATGATCCTGCAATCCCACTCCTCGGCATAATCCTAAACCATAATCCTAAAGGATACATGCACCCCAATGTTCACTGCAGCACTATTTATAGTAGCCAGGACATGGAAGCAACCTAAATGTCCACTGACAGCAGAATGGACAAGGAAGATGTGGTACATATATACAATGGAATATTACTCAGCCATAAAAAAGAATGAAATAATGCCATTTGCAGCAACATGGATGGACCTAGAGATTATCATACTAAGTGAGACAGAGAAAGACAAATATCATATGATATCACTTGTATGTGGAATCTAATTTTTTTAAAAAGAAAAGAAACAAATGAACTTGTTTACAAAACAGAAACAGATTTACAGATATTGAAAACAAACTTATGGTTATCAAAGGGGAAACATGGCAGGGGGAGGGGAGGGGAGGGATAAATCAGGAGCTTGGGATGAACACACACACACTGCTATATATGATAGATAACAAAGGACTTCCCTGGTGGTGCAGTGGTTATGACTCTGCACTCCCAATGCAGGGGGCTGGGGTTCAATCCCTGGTCAGGGAACTAGATCCCACATCCATGCCGCAACTAAGAGTTTGCATGCCACGACTAAGGAGCTGGCGAGCCGCCACAAAGGAGCTGGCAAGCTGCAACTGAGGAGCCTGCTGCAACTAAGGAGCCCACCTGCCACAACTAAGACCCTGCACAGCCAAATAATAAATAAATAAATAAATATTAAAGAAAAAATGATAGTGCCTACTTAAAAAAAAAAAAAGATAGATAACCAACAAGGGCCTACTGCATAGCACAGGGAACACTTGTCAATATTCTGTGATAACCTATATGAGAAAAGAATCTAAAAAGGAATGAATATATATACATGTATAACTAAATCACTTTGCTGTACACCTGAAACTAACACAACATTGTAAATAAACTATACTCCAATAAATTTTTATTTTATTTATTTTTTTTATTTTAATAAATGTTTATTTATTTATTTTTGGCTGTGTTGGGTCTTCATTGCCGCACGCAGGCTTTCTCTAGTTGCGGGGAGCAGGGGCTACTCTTCGTTGCAGTGCGCGGGCTTCTCATTGTGGTGGCTTCTCTTGTTGCAGAGCATGGGCTCTAGGCACGCGGGCTTCAGTAGTTGTGGTACATGGGCTCAGTAGTTGTGGCTCATGAGCTCTAGAGTGCAGGCTCAGTAGTTGTGGTGCATGGGCTTAGTTGCTCTGCAGCATGTGGGATCTTCCCGGACGAGGAATCGAACCCATGTCCCCTGCACTGGCAGGTGGATTCTGAACCACTGCACCACCAGGGAAGTCCCTCCAATAAAATTTTAAAAAAGAAAAAAAAAATTGCTACTATGTGAGTGACCACTGAAGCAACTTGGAACTGATGTCAGTGATAAGGCCAACAGAAAGAAAATAATTTAGTGAAAAATTAAATAAAGAATAGTTGATAAAGGAAAATAAAAAAGATAAGTATAGACTGAGAGAAATACTTGCACATCATTTATCTGATAAAGGACCATATCCAGAATATGCAAAGAACTCTTACAACTCTTAATAACACAACCCAATTTTAAAAGAGCAAAAGATTTTAAGAGATACTTCATCTAAGAAAATATATGAATGCCTAACAAGCATATGAAAATATACTTGTGCAGAAAAGAGTTAATAAAGCAAGCCTGAGACTGCTATGCTTAGAAAGTCCTACTTGCAAGGATTGCCCTTGTCTAAGAACTTGGATCTCAGGAGAGTTCCCACCATTCCCTAGTAACAATAACTCACTGTGCCTAAATTGTAAACAATGTAGTTTACACTGAACACCTACTTTCCTTCTAGGAACCTGAAATTTTGGTGCATGGTAGGTAAATGGTGCCTACATGACTGGCCCCCAATAAAAAACCTTGGGCCGGGCTTCCCTGGTGGCGCAGTGGTTGAGAATCTGCCTGCCAATGCAGGGGACACGGGTTTGAGCCCTGGTCTGGGAAGATCCCACATGCCGCGGAGCAACTGGGCCCGTGAGCCACAACTACTGAGCCTGCACGTCTGGAGCCTGTGCTCCACAACAGGAGAGGCTGCGATAGTGAGAGGCCCGCGCACCGCAATGAAGAGTGACCCCCGCTTGCCGCAACTAGAGAAAGCCCTCGCACAGAAATGAAGACCCAACACAGCTAAAATAAATAAATAAATAAATTTATTAAAAAAAAAAAAAAAAAATCCTTGGGCCCTGAGTTCCTAATGAGATTTCACGGTAGACAACATTTCACACGTGTTGTCACAACTCATTGCTGGAGGAATTAAGTATATTTTGTGTGACTCCACTGGGAAAGGACTTTTAGAAGCCTGTGCCTGACTTCCTCCAAACTTTACTCCATGTGTCTTTTCTCTTTGCTACTTTTGTTATGAGTTCTTTTACTGTAATAAATCATAGCCATGAGCATGACAACATGCTAAGTCCTGTGAGTCCCCCTAACAAATCATGGAACCTGGGGGGTGGTCTTCAGGACCCCCAACACAATGTATGACATCAATAATCATTAGGGATATGTAAATTATAACCATAGTGAGACTCCACCTCACATCCATTAGAATGGCTATGAACCAACATTGTTCCCAAGGAACTGAAAAAAGTGGAACTCTCATGCATTGCTGGTAGGAGTATAAAATGCGTCAGCCACTTATGAAAAAGTTTGGTAGTTTCTTTAAAAGTTAAACATATACTTACTGTAACTCTACCCATAGGTATTTACCCAAGAGATATGAAAACATGTGTCCATACAAAAACTTTAATATGAATGTCTATGGTAGCATTATTCATAATGGCATAAAAACTGGAAGCAATTCCCATTTCCATCAACTGGTGAATGAACAAAATGTAGTAGTATATATTCATACAATGGAGTACTATTTAGCAATAAAAATAAATGCAATACTGAAACATGTTACAATTTGGATGAACCTCAAAAACCTTATGCTAAGAGAAAGAAGCAAGATACAAAATAACTATATGATTCCACTTACATAAAATTTCTAGAGAAAGCAAATCTATAGAGACAGAAAGCAAAACAGTAGTTGCCTGGGTCTCAGGTTGGGAGTAGAGACTGACTGCAAACATAAGCAAGAGAAATTTGGTGGGGGGTGGTGTGATAGAAATATTCTAAAAATGAGCTGTGGTAATGGAAATGTACCTTATATACAATGGATGAATTATGGTAGGTAGATTATACCTCAATAAAGTTTTTTTAATATTTCAATTTCAGTGGTGTATAGTTGATTTACAGTGTGTTAGTTTCAGGTGTACAGTCAAGAAAGATTTTTTTTAATTTATTTATTTATTTATTTTTGGCTGTGTTGGGTCTTCGTTTCTGTGCGAGGGCTTTCTCTAGTTGCGGCAAGCGGGGGCCACTCTTCATCGTGGTGCGCAGGCCTTTCACTGTCATGGCCTCTCTTGTGGCGGAGCACAAGCTCCAGACGCGCAGGCTCAGTAGTTGTGGCTCACGGGCCTAGTTGCTCCGCGGCATGTGGGATCTTCCCAGACCAGGGCTCGAACCCGTGTCCCCTGCATTGGCAGGCAGATTCTCAACCACTGCGCCACCAGGGAAGCCCAAGAAAGATTTTTTTAAGAAAAAAATCACTTGTAAAAAGTCCCCTTCCGTGTCATTATCAAATTATTATTTAGTTTTGAATAATTTAGGTAAAGATTTTTCTTATTTCCCAACAAGGTGGTAGATTAAACATACAGATTTATCTTTCTCTCTCCAAAATCCCACCAAAATGAGAGTAATGGGAGGACAGGGTATGGACAAAGATAGAATAAGAGATAATAACATCAAATTTGGGGAAGCAGAAAAGCACAGGGAAGAATGGTGCCTGACTTAGCTGACCCAAGAAAACTGAATCCTTAGCCAACAGCAAAGAAAGCCAGGAAGAAGAATTATTTTTACCACAGAACCTCCAAAATGTTCAAGATTCAGCAGCATCAGTGACAGTAAAACACTAGAAACAGAAGGACTGATTGAAGACCTGTTTAAGAAGCAGTTAGAGGATATATGGTACAACACAGGGAATGTAGCTAATATTTTATAATAACTATAAATGGAATATAACCTTTAAACATTGTGAATCACTATGTTGTATACCTGAAACATATAATATTGTACATCAATTATCCCTCAGTAATTTAAAAAATGAAGCAATTAGACCCACAGATCCCCTCCCCAATTCCAGATAGCCAGGCAACTGCTCCTCTCCCACTAATCCCAAACGCTATCAGTTTTTATTCCCTGAAAAGAGTAAACCATAGTGTCTCTGAATTGGGGGAACACCAAGGACATTGAGGAATGGAGTACCATGTTGAAAACAGGAGGATTAAGTGAAGTCTGCCTATAAACTGAATATTAGGACCCTGGTTTTCTTCTCCTAGAATGACCAGAATGTTATTTATCAGGCTTATATTCATCCCAGCCCAGCAGAAGAATCTTGGAAGAATCAAAGCAAATAGAACAAGTCTAAAGATGCAGGCAACAGAAGTTTCCTCAAAGAAATGGCTCAGCCAGATGACTTTCCAATGAACCTCATAGTCTGCCAGTGCTACCCACAGGCTTTAAATGAATTTAAATAGGAGTAGACAGCCAAAAATCACTAGACAACTGAGGAAAGTTTCTAACATGAAAAAGACAGACTAAAACAAAACAAACCAACAAAAGAAATTTGGAAGAAATCAAGACTAAACAGAGATGAAAACTTTCTTTAATGTTATCAATATCCTCAAAGAGGTAAAAGATGTTTTGTCCAAGAAAATAATTTATATTTGTAAAGGAACAATCAGAAAAATAAATAGCCTATGGAAATTTAAAATATGATACCAAAATTTAAAACTCCAAAGAAGAGATAGAAGATTAAGATGATGAAAATCTCCTGGAAAACAGAACAAAAAGACAAATAGAAAATAAGAAAGGGAATATAAAAGCATTAGAGGATAGTTCATGAGATCCAATATCCAGATCACTGGAGTGTTGATAAGAGAGAACAGAGAATACAGAAGAAATGTATCATCAAAAAAGTCCAGAACATTTTCCAGAATTAAAGGACATGAGAAGGCCCAACACAAAGCAAATTGGGGCTCAAAGTTTCAGAATGCCAGAGATAATGAGAAAATCTAAGTTTTTAAGAGAGAAAAAATAGATCAATAATAATAATAGTAAATAGATCAAACACAAATTAACGGGCATCAGACTTACTAGAAACTAAAAGACAATGGAGTAATGCCTCTAAGACTTTGAGGGAATATTATTTCCAACCAACCGAATGTCAGAGTAAAAATAAAGACAATTTCAGAAAGGCGATGTCTTGAAACTTTTATTGCTCTCATGCTTTTTATCAGGAAGCTACTGGAGAATGTGTTCCACCAAGTGAGTGAATAAGGTAAAAAATGAGGAACGGATAGGATCAAGGAAAAAGGGTACTTAAGAAAGGGGAAGGAAATCCCAGGATAGTGAAAGGAGATCATTTCACCTATAGAGGAGACACTGAGGATCCCAGAACAGATGTCACCAGGGAGATGAAATTGAGTTTGAATGTAATGAGATTTTCCATACACTATTTTGTATTATGACATTTTGCTGTATGTTTTATTTCCATAAACTAGAGCAAGGGAGCATTTTTTAACTTCTTGTCTTGTACACATGTTAACATAGTGCCCTACACGTACTAGATATTCAAAATTTTTTTTAATTACAAGGTATTGTTTTATTTTTTTTTTATAATTATTATTTATTTTTAAAATTTTTGGCTGCGTTGGGTCTTTGTTGCTGTGCACAGGCTTTCTCTAGTTGCAGTGAGCAGGGGCTACTCTTCGTTGCGGTGCACAGGCGTCTCACTGCAGTGGCTTCTCTTGTTGTGGAGCATGGGCTCTAGGTGCACAGGCTTCAGTAGTTGTGGCTCGCAGGCTCTAGAGTGCAGGCTCAGTAGTTGTGGCGCACAGGCTCAGGTGCTCCGCGGCATGTGGGATCTTCCTGGACCAGGGCTCAAACCCATGTCCCCTGCATTGGCAGGCGGATCCTTAACCACTGTGCCATCAGGGAAGCCCAATATTTTTTATTTTATTTTATTTTTTTCTGAAAAGCAGCACTGTTTTTAATGAGTTTTAGTCCAGAATACAAAGCAAGGTGCTAGTTGTTGCCTCAATGATAGTACGATGATAAACAATGGCTTTTTCTTCCCCCATTAGGCAAGTTACAGATGTGTATCAGATGGACAGGATGAGACATTTGAATAAGTGAATGGAAGAATGGAATACCTATATTTGTAGAGTATAGCACACTAAAAAGGGCTGTATGGTGGATCTGGAGTATCCTAACTTAGGAAGCTTCAGTATCCTGAAAACACTGATAAATTCTGAATGAATGATACTGAATAACACTAATTCATTCATCTACTTAAAGACCAAGGACAGAACAATGTTATATTTTTAGGGGGGCAGTATGGCCTATTATTAGGCAAGTAGACCCTGCAGTTACTCTATATGAGTTCAAATTTCCATTTCAACAACTATAACTAAACTATATTAATGGACACATACTATTAATTGAGGTAAATTATGACATCAATAGTATAAAATGTGGAGAAGAGGTAAAAATGGAGAGTTCTTATACGCAAGTGAAGTTAAGTTTTTATCAGCTTATTTTAAGTCTATTTTAGACTGTTAAAACTATAAGATATTTTATGTAGGCCCTTTGTGATCACAAAGCTAATGCCTATAGAAGTTACACAAAAGAAAAAGAGAAAAGAATCGAAACACTACAAAAAAAAAACACAAAGGAAGATAACAAGAGAGAAAAGAAGGACAAAAGAACTACAAGACAAAGAGAAAATAGTTAACATAATGGCAACTGTAAATCCTTCCCTATCAATAATTACTTTAAATGTAAATAGACTAAACTCCCCAATAAATAGATACAGAGTAGCTAAAAGAATATGAAAACCAAGATTCAACTGTATGCTGCCCATAAGAAACTCACTTTAAATCCAAGAACACACATAAGCTAAAAGTGAAGGGATGGAAAAAGGAATTCCATGAAAATGGTAACCAAAACAAACAGGAGTGGCTAAACTTCTATCAGACAAAGTACACTTTCAGTCAAAAAAAAACAAAAAACAAAAAACTGTCCCTAGAGACAAAGAAGGTCACTACATAATGATAAAAGGGTCAACTCAACAGGAAAATATAACAGTTATAAATGCACGCACATCCAACATCAGAGCACCTAAATATATTTTTAAAAAATATTGACAGATCTGAGAGGAGAAATTAACAGCAATACAATAATAATATGAGACTTCAATACCCCACTTGCAATAATAGACAGAACATAAAGACAGAAAATCAATGAACAGTGGACTTGAACAACACTATAAACCAAACAGATATATACAGAACTTTTCACCAAACAGCAGAGGAATACACATTCTTCTTAAGTGCATACAGAAACATTCTCAAGGATAAATCACATTAGGTCACAAAACAAGTCTTAAAAAATTTAAGATCAAAATCATACCAAGTATCTTTTCTGATCAGAATGGAAAAACTAGAAATCAATAAAGTAAGAAAGCAGGAAAATTCACAAATACATGGAAACTAAACAACACACTCTTGAATAAATCACTAGGTCAAACAGGAAATCAAAAGGGAATTCAAAAAATGTCTTGAGACAAAAGCAAAAACACAACGTACCAAAACTTATGGGATGCAGCAAAAGCAGGACTAAGATGACTTAGGACGAAGTGATGAAAACCTACCTTTAAAAAGATCTCAAATAAACAACCAAACTTTACACCTCAAGGAACTAGAAAAAAGCAGAATAAACTAAACCCAAAATTAACAGAAGAAAAGAAATAATAAAGATCAAAGAAGAAATCAATCAAATAGAGAATAGGTGGAAAAATCAACAAAACTAAGAGTTGGATTTTTTGAAAAACTAAAACCAACAAACCCATAGCTCGAGTAAGAAAAATGAGAGAAGACTCAAATAAAATCAGAAACGAAAGAGGAGACATTACAATGGATGTCTCAGAAATAAAAAGGATCAGAAGGGACTATTATGAACAATTATGTGTGTATAAATTAGATAAGCTATAAAAAATGGATAAATTCCAAGAAACATACAACCTACCAAGACTGAATCAAGATGAAATATTGTAGAAAGCCTGAACAAACCAGTAACATATAAGGAGGCTGAAGTAGTCATCAAAAACCTCCAAAGAAAAATCCAGGACCAGATGACTTCACTGCTGAATTCTACCAAACACTAAAAGAAGAATTAATATCAATCCTTCTTAAAATCTTCCCCAAAATAGAAGGGACTTCTGTGGTGGTCCAGTGGTTAAGACTCCATGCTCCCAATGCAGGGGGCCCAGTTCAATCCTTGGTCAGAGAACTAGATCCTTCATGCTGCATCTAAGAGCCCGCATGCTGCAACTAAAAGATCCCACATGCCACAACTAAGATCCCACATGCCACAACTAAGACCCCATGCAGCCAAATAAATAAATAAATAAATAAATAAATTTTTTTAATGGAAGTAAAGGGAATACTTCCAAACTCATTCTATGAAGCCAGCATCACCTTGATAACATAAGAAAAGAAAATTGGAGGCCAATCTCTCAGATGAACACAGATGAAAAAAATCCTCAATAAAATACTAGCAAACCAAATTTAACAACACATCAAAAAGATTATACCAATTTCAATTTATCCCTGGGATGCAAGGCTGTTTTAACTTATGCAAATTAATCAATGTGATACACCACATTAAAATGAAACATAAAAATCACATGTTCATCTCAATAGATTCAGAAGAAGCATTTGACAATGTTCAACATCCATTTGTAATAAAAATTCTCAACAAAATAGGTACAAAAGAAAATTTCCTCAACATAATAAAGGCCATTTATGAAAAGTCACAGCTAACATCATAATCAGTGGGGAAAAACTGAAAACTTTTTTCCTAAGATTCGGTACAAGGCAAGGATGCCCACTCTTGCCACTTCTATTTAACATAGTACTACAAATACTGTAAATATCAATCATACAAAAGAAAAAAAAAAGAATAAAAGGAATCCAAATCAGAAAGGAGGAAGTAAAATTCTCACTGTTTGCCAATGACATGATCCTATACATAGAAAACCCTAAAGACTGCCCCCTCCCAAAATTCTTAGAACTAATAAACAAATTCAGTAAAGTTGCAGGATTCAGAATCTATACATCTATACACAAAAATCAGTTGTGCTTCCAAAAACAGACACATAGATCAATGGAACAGAAAAGAGAGCCCAGAAATAAACCCACACACTATGGTTAATTAATCTGTGACAAAGGAGGCAAGCATATACAATAGAGAAAAGATAGTCTATTCAATAAGTGGTGCTAGGAAAACTGGACAGCTACTTGTAAAAGAATGAAAATAGAACATTCTCTAACATGATATACAAAAATAAACTCAAACTGGACTAAAGACCTACATGCAAGACTGGAAACCATAAAACTCCTAGAAGAAAACATAGGCAGGGGCTTAAGAATCCGCCTGCCAATGCAAGGGACACAGGTTCGAGCCCTGGCCCGAGAAGATCCCACATGCCGCGGAGCAACTTAGCCCGTGCGCCACAACTACTGAGCCTGAGCTCTAGAGCCTGCAAGCCACAACTACTGAGCCCACGTGCCACAACTACTGAAGCCTGCGCACCTAGAGCCCGTGCTCCGCAACAAGAGAAGCCACGACAATGAGAAGCCCGCGCACCACAACGAAGAGTAGCCCCGCTCACTGCAACTAGAGAAAGCCCGCACACAGCAACGAAGACCTAACACAGGCAAAAATAAATAAATAAATAAATTTATTTTTTAAAAAAAGAGAGAAAGAAAATATAGGCAGAACACTCTTTGACATAAATTGCAGCAATATTTTTTTGGATCTACCTCCTAAAGCAAAGGAAATAAAAGCAAAAATAAACAAATGGAACCTAATTATACTCAAAAGCTTTTGCACAGCAAAGGAAACCATCAACAAAACAAAAAGACAACCTATTGAATGGGAGAAAACATTTGCAAATGATATGACAGATAAGGGGTTAATATCCAAAATATATAAACAGCTCATACAACTCAACATAAAAAAAACAAACAACCTAGTTTAAAAATGGGCAGAAGACCTGAATAGATATTTTTCCAGCGAAGACATACAGATGGCCAACAGGCACATGAAAAGATGCTCAACATCGTTAATCATCAGAGAAATGCATGGTAAAACCACAGTAAGATATCACCTCACAATGGCCATCATTAAAAAAAAAAACAAGTAGGGACTTCCCTGGTGGCCCAGTGGTAAAGAATCCGCCTTCCAATGCAGGGGACGTGGGTTCAATCCCTGGTCGGGGAACTAAGATTCCACATGCAGCGGGGCAACTAAGCCCACATGCCACAAACTACAGAGCCCACGTGCTCTGGAGTCCGAGTACCACAGCTAGAGAGAGAAAAAACCTACACACCACAACTAGAGAAGAGAAAACCCGCACAGCACAACCAGAGAAGAGAAAACCAGCACGCCGCAATGAAAGATCCCTCATGCCTCATCAAAGATCCTGCGTGCTGCAACTAAGCAACTAAGACCCGACACAGCCAAAAAACACAAAACACAAATAGATGACCTAAATGGGAAGGAAATCCAAAAAAAGAGGGGGTATATGTATACATATAGCTGATTCACTTTGCTGTACAGTAGAAACTAATACAACATTGTAAAGCAACTATACTCCAATAAAAATTTTTTTAAAAAACACCACAAATACCAAATATTGGTGAGGATGTGGAGAAAAGGGAACCCTTGTACACTGTTGATGGGAATGTAGGTGCAGCCACTATGGAAAACAGTATGGAGGTTCCTCCAAAAAATTGAAAATAGAATTGCCATATGACCCAGCGATCCCACTTCTAGGTATATATTCAAAGGAAAGGAAATCACTATCTCAAAAAGATATCTGCACCCTCATGTTCATTGCAGGATTACTTACAATAGCCAAGATGTGGAATCAACCCAAGTGTCCACTGATGGATGAATGGATAAAGAAAATGGGATTGATATTAATATATCAATAAATATCAGAGAGAGAGGAGAGGGAATTCAGCCATAAAAATGAAAGAAATCCTGCCTTTTGCAACTACAAGAATGGACCTTGAAGGCATTATGCTAAGTGAAATAAGTCAGACACAGAAAGACAAATCCTATATGATCTCATCTATATGTGGAATCTAAAAAAACCAAACTCATAGATGCATATTGGTAGTTGCCAGAGGTGGGGTGTGAGGAGGTTGGAAAAATGGGTGAAAGTGGTCAAAAGGTACAAACTTCCAGTCATAAGATAAATAAGTTCTGGGCATGTAATGTACAGCATGGTGACTATAGTTAACAATACGGTATTGTATATTTGAAACTTGCTAAGAGAGTAGATCTTAAAAGTTATTATCACAAGAAAAAAATTGTAACTATGTGAGGGGATTGGGTGTTAACTAAGCTTATTGTGGTAATCATTTGGCAATATATACATATATCAAATTATTACATTGTATACCTAAAACTAATACAATATTACATGTCAAGTATATCTCAATAACACTGGGGAAAAGGGGGAAAAAATCACCATAATCCAATATATGTACTAGAAGAATTTAAATAAACTGAATGCTAAAGACCAAAAATGTTCAACTTTTCTAAGGAACAGTAGGAATTCTTCCGTTGATATATTTTAGCTAAAATTTATGTAAATATCCACTTGTAGAATATGGTGTTACAGAACATTCTTACTGGCTCAGAAAACTGAAGATGTGTTAAGTTTTAAACAAAGAAATCAAAAGAAATTTTTTTACATTAAAAAAAGCAGAAATGGAGGTTTATATATACAACAAAATATTATTCAGCCTTTAAAAGGGGGATCCTACCATTTGCAACAACAAGGATGAAACTGGAAGGCATCAGCCTGAGTGAAATAAGCCAGACACAGAAAGGAAAAACCTTGCATGATCTCACTTGTCTGTAGAATCTAAAAAAAGTCAAATACATAGTAGCAGAGAGGAGAATAGTTATTACCAAGTAGGGGGAAGTGAGGGTAATGGGGAGATAATGGTCAAAGGATACAAAGTTGCAGTTATGCAGGATAAGTAAGTCTAGAGATCTAACCTACAACATGATGACTATAGTTAACACTGTATAGAATACTGGAAATTTACTAAGAGAGTAGATTTCATGTGCTCTCACCACATACACACACAAAAATGCTAACTATACAAGATAGGTTAGCTTGACCATAATCATTTCACTGTGTATATCAAATCATGGACACCTTAAATATATACAATTTATATTTTAAAAATAAATTGCATTTCATTATGTAATAGACGTGTAACTTCGTAGAGTTACCTAACCCCTGTAAGCTTCGATTTACTGACTTGAAAATGAGGTTATTTATTCATAGGGTTATCGTGAGGAGTAAGTAATGTTCTATATTAGAGTTTCCTCAAGCTTTGGAATTCTGATTATAAATCCCAAAGTCTGAGACTACCGAGAAAGCAAGTGTAAGAAAGGAACTTGCTTCCAAGTGGAAAAAGCACTAACTGGGAGTTAGGATATCTCCCGGGAGGGATTCACTACCATTCAGCTGTGTAGCAATGGGCAATCACTTACTTCTGAACATCTGTACAGTTTTTATCTCCCCTGTCCTTGTACTGAGTAAACCAGGGAATCTGAGGAGGCCTAACTGGGCGGAGAAGTTAAGCCTTCTTCGGCTTTTCCCTGTCTGCTGCTCAGGCCTAAAACCACGCAACAGCACACCGCGCTCTTAAAGCGCCTAGTGGTGCGCTGGGGTTTTTTCGGCCACGAGATGGCAGCATTCTCCCAACTGCCCACACACGTACAATTTGCAACCGTAAGCCCCGTTTAAATAGGAGAACAGAACACCAGAGTCCTGGGTTCACCTTCCATTTTCTCTTTCGGGTGGGCCCTGATGCGTTTCATTAAAACAGCGGTTTATCAAAGCTCGTTGGGCAGCCACGGCCGAGAGCGCGGGTTCTCGCGAGATCGCCGCCGGAAGTGGGTGGCAGCGGAGACGCAGAGACTCTCTTCTCCGGAAGGCGAGCGTTTCTCTGTAGCGCCTGCAACCGTCTATCCCACGGCGCTCTCCCCCGAGAAAGAACTCACCGGTCGCCGCCTTCCCAGCCCCGAGCTCGCACCTTCGGCTTCCCCGGCTGCACAGCTGCACGGCCCGGCTGTCGGACCCCCCGCAACCCCCGGCCCCTCCCTCCCTCCGACCGCGCTGCAGTTAGGCCGCGCCCTGAGGCCCAGTCCGCGGCAGCTCCGGCGGGTGATGCCAAATACAGCCATGAAGAAAAAGGTGCTGTTGATGGGGAAGAGTGGGTCGGGGAAGACCAGCATGAGGTCCATTATCTTTGCCAATTACATCGCTCGCGACACCCGGCGCCTGGGTGCCACCATTGATGTGGAGCACTCCCACGTCCGATTTCTCGGCAACCTGGTGCTGAATCTGTGGGACTGTGGCGGTCAGGACACCTTCATGGAAAATTACTTCACCAGCCAGCGAGACAACATCTTCCGTAATGTCGAGGTTCTGATTTACGTGTTCGACGTGGAGAGCCGCGAACTGGAAAAGGACATGCATTATTACCAGTCGTGTCTGGAAGCCATCCTCCAGAACTCTCCTGATGCCAAAATCTTCTGCCTGGTGCACAAAATGGATCTGGTTCAGGAGGATCAGCGTGACCTGATTTTTAAAGAGCGAGAGGAAGACCTGAGGCGTTTGTCTCGCCCGCTGGAGTGTGCCTGTTTTCGAACATCCATCTGGGATGAAACGCTCTACAAAGCCTGGTCCAGTATTGTCTATCAGCTGATTCCCAATGTTCAGCAGCTGGAGATGAACCTCAGGAATTTTGCCCAGATTATTGAGGCCGATGAAGTTCTGCTGTTCGAGAGAGCGACGTTCTTGGTCATTTCCCATTACCAGTGCAAAGAGCAGCGTGACGTCCACCGATTCGAGAAGATCAGCAACATTATTAAGCAGTTCAAGCTGAGCTGCAGTAAATTGGCCGCTTCTTTCCAGAGCATGGAAGTTAGGAATTCTAACTTCGCTGCGTTCATCGACATCTTCACATCAAACACGTACGTGATGGTGGTTATGTCAGATCCGTCGATCCCTTCTGCAGCTACTCTGATCAACATTCGCAATGCCAGGAAACACTTTGAGAAGCTGGAGAGAGTGGATGGTCCCAAGCACAGCCTTCTTATGCGTTGAATATTGCCAAAATGCGCTCTCTGAAAATGCTGAATTGCCTTCCCCCTTTTTCTTTTAATATTCATAATGTCGTGTGCTTAAAAGTGGGCTTTGAAATGTGTGCTGCTTCTTCCATCCCTTTCTTCCCTTCTCCCCAGTCTTTAAGCCTTGGACGCTATTTACTCAGCTATCCAGTAGAGCTTCAAGATGGCCTTTCTGAAAAGTTGGTATGGTGTTAACACTAAAGTAGGTGGTGGTGTATGTGTGTATGTGTGTTCTGATTACCTGGTTATAATAGATATACACATCAAAGCCTTTACAATATCTTCCTGTATTCCTTACAAGGTTGCAAAGGTGGAATGTTATTTTATCAGCAAGGTATTAAAATGCATTTATAAATTCTTTTTGGCTTCAACCATGAATAAACATTTGCTGTTAGCAATTTAAAATATGGTCTTATTTGAAATAATTTGAAGGTGGTTAATATTAAAGCTATAGATTCTGACTGCCCGCAAGTATTGCTTAACTGGTAAGTATGATTTTCTGATCTTGGCTCCCATCACCTTAACGATGTTTCACAGCAACTGTAGCAGTGTGGTTAAGAGAACGGTCTCTGGAGCTAGACCACCTGAGCTGAGTTAGTATTCTAGTCCCTTCACTTACTAGCTCTGTGAACTGGGCAAGGTACTTAATTTTACTGTGCTTGTTTCCTCATTTGTAAAATATGGATAAGGATAGCACTACTTCATTGGGTTAAGATTAAATTAAAACAACATGGAAAACATTTAGAATGGTACCTGGCACATACTCAGTAATGTGTCAGCTGTCAATACCACCCACTGAGCCATTCTTCCTCCCCACTCCCAAATTACTGGATGTGAAGCCTAGCTAAATATTTAAGCCCTTACTAAATCCCAGGTATTCTTAAATACTTGATGTGCATTTTCTTACTCAATCCTCACAACCTGTGAGGTAGATTACTTTTATCTGTTAATAGATGAGAAAACTGGTAGGACCTTATAAGGTTATACAGCTGAACCTAGGCAGTATAATTGCAGATCCTCCCCCTCTCCTAACCGTTACATGCCACTACTAACTCCATTGACAGAAAAGTTCATCATAAAAATCCTAGCTTTTTAGCTGTAAATTATTCCTTCATATAAGTTCCCTTATTTTATAGATTGAGTAAACTAAAGCCAGGAAGTTAAGTGACTTCTCTCAAAGAATAGTGTTTCGCTTTGGGCAAGATCACTTTCCCATCTGTATTTGTCTGGAAATTGGATAATTTTGAATCAGATTCTTAGATTACATACTTTTGGGAATGAATTCTAAGGTTCCTATTTTGAATTGGCAGTGTGGTATAGTGAAATCAAAAAACAGACCTAAAGTGCCCCGTTTCAGCCGCCTCATAGATTGTTTTAAATGAAATCTAAGTATCTTAGAGCTGAAACACCTCTGATCAACTCCTCTCACCTCTCATTTTACAAATGAGGCATTATCTCTATTTACAGACATTAAATATAAGTGATAGGGAATTTCCAACCTTTATAAAGTTATTTAACATTTATTAAATCCTTTATAGCAGCACCTGTGAATGACAAGATCCCTACCCATAAACAGCAAGAAGCTGTTCAGATATGTTATTAAGCTAGTCTAATTAGGGCCTTTGGCAATAAACTAATATAGACTCCAAATGAACTCTGAGGGTATATATGTACTTTTAAAAATCATTTTGGGGCTTCCCTGATGGTGTAGTGGTTAAGAATCCGCCTGCCAGTGCAGGGGACACGGGTTCGAGCCCTGGTCCAGGAAGATCCCACGTGCCGTGGCGCAACTAAGCCCGTGCGCCACGACTACTGAGCCTACGCTCTAGAGCCCCCGTGTCACAACTACTGAAGCCTGCGCGCCTAGAGCCCGTGCTCCGCAACAAGAGAAACCACCGCAATGAGAAGCCCGCACACCACTACGAAGAGTAGCCCCCGCTCGACGCAACTAGAGAAAGCCCGTGAGCAGTATCAAACACACAGCAAAGCCAAAAATAAATAAATAAATTTATAAAAAAAAAATCATTTTAAAATACATTTAATAAATCTAGAGCTAGGTGGTATGAACGTTTATTCAAGACTAGTATGTAAAACATTTACAGATAGTCCCATGGAGGACTCACAAATATTTTAAATTCAGGATGTGGATTTAACATTCACAGTGCATAAGGCAAAAGGTTTATCAACTATGTATCTGCAACTTAACGTGAAAGAGAATTTTACTTTAGCAAATACTTTCTTTACATTAAGGAAAATGTCCTTAAACATATCTTCTTTCATTTTAGTATACTCAGAGTAGGGGAAAAACAGGGTTTCCTTTTATACAGGTCTCAAGAATTTAAATAAAATTGACTCCATAGATCATGTCCAAACACATGGTAAAGAATGGTTTCAAAATAATTGTATTTTTGTTTTCAATTAAATTCCCCCAAATTGATTTTAACAAATAGTCTTTATTCCACTTGGTAACATTTTTCATGTTAAGCCACATTATATGCTTGTCCTCTTTAAACATTTAAAACAATTAGGACATAGGGGCATTATCTGAAGTTTCAAACTGATAGAGAAGTCAGTTTACACACCATCTTATGAATAGTGAATAAAACAAGGTATATTCTGCTGTGAATGTAATGAGAAAAAGTACTCTTACAGCAATAAAGTAGCCCTCCCTCTTTACCATTACTTTAATTCCATCACACAGAAGGCAAAGAAAACAATTCCAATACTTCAATATTGATCTGCTAAGGATGATCTATGGCCCTTGGAGTATATGTATGTATGGACACACCCCACACACACATCTATGTAAGTATATGTCTGTATGTATTTAATCAATACAACTGGAGAAGTCACAACCATGAAAAAATACAATAAAAGCAATAAATGAAAAATACTAAGTGAATAAAAGTTAACATAAGCCATAGGAGATTTCAGAGAACGGACAGTCCCATGGATAAGAGACTAAAACTTCAAGGTGAAAGTGAGATTTGTTCTGAACCCTCAAGGACAAACTATTAACTGTGAAAGGCTGGGAGGTGAAGGTAGGATATTCCAGCTTCAGAACTGTGCATTAAGATTTTTAAAGACACATGCCCACCAAAGCATTTCAGTAAAAAAAAAAAAAAAGGGAGATCATAGTGGAAGGGGGAAAAGAGGAATCTATGGCGAAGACCTTATTTATATACCTTTAAATTTGAACTCAATTCTGGAATTAACAATGAACCATTAATGGAATTTTAAACCAAGAAGTGATATGGTCAAAGCAGTCCCTTAAGGTCAAAAGGCAGGTACGCAGGCAATATTGGATAAGGAAGAGGAGTCATAATCAAAATGGTTTAGGAGAAAGTGACAAATCTAATATACTTTTCTTTATACTACTGGCATACAAAGGACAGGGAAGAATGCCAAAAACTGTCAGCCTATCACAGGTGTGACTCACTTAACAACGATGTGGTTTTTGTAAATCCATTAATATCCAAAGATATTTTGGTCTTGTGATTCCCAGTAATTCAGGGCCCACACTTACTGGTGAACTTCAGCTTCCTTATCAGAGAGCTAAGATCTCTAAAGCAGAATGTAATAGTGTACCTAACTTCTTTAAGATACCCCAGAGCTAAATGTGAATCTGTATCCCCTAGCAGTGGCTCTCAAGCTTTTTATTGAGCCTAAGAATTACCAGGGAAGCTATTTAAAATGCAGATTTCCAATCCTCACTTTGGACCTACAGAATATATTTCTTAAGATGTATCCCAGGTAATTCCTCAAGTCCATCTTAGACCTAAGTCATTTAAGCTCCCTAGCTTTGGTATCATAACCTGTAAAATAGGTACAATATAACTATCTTACAGAGGTCTAAGAATTAAATGATATATGTATTATTAAGTATCCAGGAATAGCTCTGGCACTTTGTAGATGCTAATATGATAGCTCTACCGTCTCCTTAGCATGTTAATTTTGGATTTACCGATACTAGGTTTCTTAAGACTGGAGGACAGTTTCCCAGTAGACTTACACAGTCCCTATTTGTTCTGTTAATAAAAGAATATGGCACCTTAGGAGAAGCTTTTCTCTTCCTCTTTCTTTTCCACTGCAAAGAAGGTAGTTATTTGTGCTTTTCTTCGGTCATTTCTCACAAAAAAAGACTGGCCTTCAAACTTGGATCAAACAAGCAACACAGAGAAAGTAAGCCAAAATGAGTGAAGAAAGACGAAGTATTAAGCCCATCCACTTCCAGAACTCTTCCCTTCAACTTTTCTCCTCTTCTTGCCAGTTTCTTGGCAAACTGGACAAGGCTGTGATGGTTAAGAGTTGAGGCTAGACACAGGGCTGCTGTAGGTGCTACCACCCTTCCAGTGTGTGCTTAACCTCCTGGTTCGCAGAGGGCAATGTCATGTATTCACTTGGATGCTAAAGACAAGCCCTTTTCTTGGCCAGGGGGTCTGACTACATGAGGCAGGACACCGTACAGAAGGCCTCACATCTGACTCCCATTTAGAGTCCAGAAGGCCCACTCCTGCAGCCATATCCGACATCCTGGCCTTTTAGTTACTTCTAGGAGGTCTTGTTGGTATATTAAGGAAGGAAAATAGGGTCAAATCCTAGCTTCACTACTGACTTAGCTGTGTAACACTGAACAAGTTATTTAACCCCAAATTCAATTTTCTCAAGTTAATTTGAAGCTATTCTGTAGGCAGTGGGGAACTGATGGTTTTTCAGGAGGAAAGTAACAATCAAAATTAGCTCCCTTAACCTGCTGTATAGCACAGGGAGCTCAGCTTGGTGCTCTGTGATGGCCTAGTTGGGTGGGATGGCGGGTGGAGGGCAGGGAGGTCCAAGAGGGAGGGGATGTGTGTATGAATATAGCTGATTCACTTCACTGTGCAGCAGAAACTAACACAACATTGTAAAGCAATTATACTCCAATAAAAAATTTTTTAAAATAAAAAATTTTTTTAAAAACTAGCTCCCTTCCCCAAAAACAGTGCCCCTCCAAAAAAAACCAAACACAGACTAATTTTTTAATTTACATTTTTTGTTAAAATAAAAAACTAGAGTTAAATTCTCAAAGTCTAAATTAGACTAAATATAAAACTGCTATACAACCCACTGAATGGATTTATAGTTAGTGTCCCTCAAAAGTATCTAGTCATCTTCCACCTTTTTCCTTTTTTCTAAATTCATTCTGCTCCAGTCTTCACTATCATCACATGCACTTTATTCCATCAAACATCATTTTTCAGGATCAACCTACCTGAATAATCATTAAGCCTCTTTAGAGCTTTCCCAAACTTATACTTTGTCATTTTGATTATACACCCCAAAGCATTACTTTCCTCACTTTTTTTGTTTAGTACCAGAATGTTGTAAAAAGAAACAATAAAAGTTGTTTATTTCCCTAAAAAGAAAGATCAGTATATCCAATGGCTATTAAGTTAACCACTTAATAAAACACATCAAAAACTACTCATCCTTATGTTAATTAACTGAAATTAGAACATACTGAATTAGTTAACCTAATACTTTGCCATTTACTTCATGCTTACAAGATTATGCAAGAAACCAAAATGGCTTCTCATAACTTGTTTGCTTTCCAAATACTTCACATTTCAACCCCATATCCATAGAGAGAAAATCCAAACATACTCTCCTTACTTAAAATCAGTAGAGAAGGCTAAAAAGCATTATTTAGGACTTTTTTAGACCCTGAAAAAGTTACACTTCCAATGTGTATTTAAATTACAAATGTTTTTATCCTGTGACATTGCTTCAACTTAAGTTCATCATAGTTAAGTTGACTGGGCTACTGCTTCATCTTTCAAGTCAGATGGAGATTCTTTTGCATCAAGGCTCTTATTCAAGATTTCTTCTTCTGCAAAATTGACTTCAAAAAGAGAAAAAAGGGTAAGCAAACATTATGAGGAAAATATAGGACAAATTCCAAGTAGTAGCAAATTTCAGTAAAAAGTTCACATGCAAATATGTAACTGCAATAAAATTACCATTATTCTGGGACTTCCCTGGTGGCACAGTGGTTAAGAATCTGCCTGCCAATGCAGGGGACACAGGTTCCTGCCCTGGTCTGGGAACATCCCACATGCCGCAAAGCAACTAAGCCCGTGCGCCACAACTACTGAGCCTGCGCTCCAGAGCCCGCGAGCCACAGCTACTGAAGCCTGCACGCATACAGCCCGAGCTCCTCAACAAGAGAAGCCACCGCAATGAGAAGGCTGCGCACCACAACAAACAGTAGCCCCCACTCGCCACAACTAGAGAAAGCCCGCACGCAGCAACAAAGACCCAACTCGGCCAAAAATACAGAAATGAATTTTTAAAAAAAAGTAAGATGGGAGTAGGATGGGCCCTTAACCTACAGGACTGATGTCCTTATAAGAAGGTACACAGAACACAAGGGGAGAATACCATGTGAAGATGGAGGCAGAAATGTGTTATGCTGCCACAAGCCAAAGAACAACTGGAGGTTATCAGAAGCTAGAAGAGTCAAGAAGGATCATCCTCTAGTGCAGGGGTCCCCAACCCCCGGGCCGTGGACCACTACCAGTCCGCAGCCTGTTAGGAACCAGGCCACACAGCAGGTGAGTGGCAGGCGAGCGAGCGAAGCTTCATCTGCCGCTCCCCATCGCTCACATTACCACCTGAACCTCCCCACCCCCCCACCATGGAAAAATTGCCTTCCAAGAAACTGGTCCCCGGTGCCAAAAAGTTGGGGACCGCTGCTCTAGTGGCTTCAGAGGGAATACGGCCATGCCAACATCTTGATTCTGAATCCTAGCCTCCAGAACTTGTTTTCTCCAGAGACAAAAAATTTGTTGTCTTAAGCCACCCAGTTTGTGGTACATTGTCACGGCAGCCCTAGGAAAGTAATACAATGACCTACCTTGTTTTGTCACTGCACCGCCATCAAATTATTTCAAATGAAATCACAGATACTATATTCTTTTATTTATTTATTTTTTTAAATTCAAATTTATTTATTTATTTATTTATTGGCTGTGTTGGGTCTTCGTTGCTGCGCACAGGCTTTCTCTAGTTGCAGCGAGCAGAGACTACTCTTCATTGCGGTGTGTGGGCTTCTCACTGCGGTGGCTTCTCTTGTTGCGGAGCACGGGCTCTAGGTGCATGGGCTTCAGTTGTAGTGGCACATGGGCTCAGCAGCTGTGGCTCGCAGGCTCAGTAGTTGTGGTGTGTGGGCTTAGTTACTCCGCGGCACGTGGGATATTCCTGGACCAGGGAACGAACCTGTGTCCCCTACATTGGCAGGCAGATTCTCAACCACTGTGCCACCAGGGAAGTCCCACTATATTATAATGATATTTAACATAGCGTTTCTCAACTTTTTTAGAACCACCTTCCATTAGCCAAAAAGATTTTGACAAGGTTTACTTTCAGTAGTTCGTATTACAAAAGCAACAAGTTTCGGGCTTTTGGTTTTGTTTTCCACCCCTGTCCGATACCAATTGTAAGCTATATAAAAATCACTAGACATTCTGAAAGTACCCATAAAAATGATGGGTTCACTCTTCTCATCCTAGGTGAAGGAATAAGGAGCATATTTTGTCACATTAACAATAAAGATCGTGTAACATTCACTGCATGCTATTTTTAGGAGAAGGTGAGAGAAAACTTCAGCAGGTTAATATGCACATTATCTAGTTAAATCTTACCTGTTAAATTAGGTAGAAGTTCTCCAAGACTACATGGTATTGTGGTCCTCAATCTTTGTTCCACTGGAGAAAACTTAATTAGTGGTGAAAGAGACCGTTTTCTTTCACCAAGGGACATGCGTGAAGATGGTTTTGTATAGTCAATGTGCAAATCATGAGTGCCCAAAAAGTTAAGCATATCATCAGTTTGCATGTATTGGGAAGTAAGGCTCAATTCTGGTTTGTGTCTTTCAAGTGTTTCAGGATTAGAGAGGCAAATTTCTTCCCTTTGCTTGGACAGAGATTTCTTCAGAGCTTCATATCCACTGCAAGTAGCCTGTAAATTAAAGTCTGATTCTGGAGTATTCTGTCTTCCTCCCACAGCACCTTCTGGGAAAATGCCACTGTGCATAGGACTATTTGGTTCCAGTTTAAAATTGGCCTCTGTACTACTGGAGCTATTAAGACTTAAGTGACCAACTTCTTCTGGAAGAGTTTCATGTAATATGCCAAAATCACTATCTTTAAAACTGGAACTAATTCCACTTGATATCTGAAAAGAGTTCCATAACATACTTTTATGCATGGAAAGATCTTTGTAAGAAGCTCTCGAGTGGTCTGATATTTTAATATACTCTTCTTCACTGCGACCTATCACATCTCTCCTATTGCCTACAGCAGGGGAGAATGTCTCTATTTGGCTAGTTTCTAAAAACTTGTTCTGTAAAGCTGTACATTCCAAATCTTGCTTACAAATTATGTCCTTATTTAACAAATCTGACAGATTTTGTGTTGTTGGTTCACCTATGCAACTGGTTACCACAGGTTTCTGAAGCACACACTTGAGGCAATCTGAAACAACTTTCTCTTCAGGCAAATGAGAATGGCTAGAATCGGACACAGTGGTTGCTGAGAAAAAACTGTCCACATTAAGCTCTTTTTGATTATGCACCACAGGTAAGGATTCTGGCAATACTTCTCTATGTTCAGTATCCATTTGAATTGGTTCTGTACTTCTGTTATCTTCTATTTTAACAGCTTTTCTCCATGAGCTCCTAATTTCACTTACTAATTAAATGAAGGGGGAAATAACACAAGTTATTAATAAATTCCCAAACAGAACATGCAACTAAACATTTCATTTCTAGTGCTTAAGATAAAACTGCTGACTCAGTACATGTTCATAGATATGCCAGTTGGGTGACAAGGCTCCACAATATACCAAAGCCCAACAACATCAAAGAATTCCATCTCCAACTGACCATACACAAAAAATGAAAGGTGTTCCTGAAATGTGCATATACTTTCACACAGCACATACAAATCACATGTATTAAAGAGATATTTTCTTAACCATAATTCAAAAAGAGTCATGTACCACAATGTTCACTGCAGCTCTATTTACAATAGCCAGGACATGGAAGCAACCTAAGTGGCCATCGACAGATGAATGGATAAAGAAGATGTGGCACATATATACAATGGAATATTACTCAGCCATTAAAAGAAACGAAATGGAGTTATTTGTAGTGAGGTGGATGGACCCAGAGTCTGTCATACAGAGTGAAGTAAGTCAGAAAGAGAAAATCAAATACCGTATGCTAACACATATATATGGAATCTAAAAAATAAATAAATAAATGGTTCTGAAGAACCTAGGGGCAGGATAGGAATAAAGATGCAGACGTAGAGAATGGACTTGAGGACAAGGGGAGGGGGAAGAGTAAGCTGGGACGAAGTGAGAGAGTGGCATAGACTTACATATACTACCAAATGTAAAATAGATAGCTAGTGGGAAGCAGCCACATAGCGCAGGGAGATCAGCTCGGTGCTTTGTGACCACCTAGAGGGGTGGGATAGGGAGGGCAGGAGAGAGATGCCAGACGGAGGAGATATGGGGATATATGTATATGTATAGCTGATTCACTTTGTTATAAAGCAGAAACTAACACACCATTGTAAAGCAATTATACTCCAATAAAGATGTTCTTTATAAATAAATAAATAAATAAACAAATAAATAAATAAATGGAAAAAAAGATATATTCTTGCCCATCTAGGCCAGGGTTTGGCATGCTTATTTATTTATTTATTTATTTATATTTATATTTATATATACTTATATATATACAGCATACACACACACACACACACACACACACACACACTTTTTCTGTAAAGGGCCAGACAGTAATACTTCAGGTTTTGCAGGCCATCTTATCTGTGGAAACTACTCAGCTCTGTCACTGTAATGTGTAAGTAGCCATAAACAATATGCTGACAGATGAACAAGGTTGTGTTCAATACAACTTTATGTACAAAAACACACAGGGTGGGCCAGATTTGGTTTGCAAGACGTAGTTTGCCAACCACCAATCTATACAGTGGCTAGGTTCAACCTGAACTGAATCCATTTAACTTTGGACATGTCATTTCTAGTGGCGTAATGGAAATTATATTTAATCACTCACCCAGGATGATGCGCCTACATGAGGACAAGAACATCAGAACTCTGCCCACACAATATAGGTTGTAAGAAGAAAGTACGGGCGAGTCTGATTAGCTTGGGAGAGGTAGGTAAGATCTCTGTGCAGAGTTTCTGGCTGATGCTGCTGGTTGCTGACTGCAAGAGTACAGCCTCCAAACTCTATAAATGTTGATCACAGATCAGATGTGGAGGCAGAGGGTATTTCTGAAGTGATCAACTAAAATATTTTCCAGGAAAAAGCCAAGTAAAACAACTAAAACAAAATTGTACAGTTCTAGGGCAAAATAATACTGCTGAAGGACTGCCATATAAGTGACAGTGCCCACAGTTGATATTTCAATAAAAGTCCCCCACAGGAAAACAAACAGAGCCAATGCCACTAAATTCAAAGATACAGAAAAAAGTTTTAAAGTGAGTTTCCAAAAGATCTGTCAGACCATGGTTCTAATAGTAGTAATGTCTAAGAAAGAAACTAGTGACAAAAAACATTATTAACTTACTCAAGTTTTCTGGAGTTCGGGGAATTTGATTCCTTGTTAAGAACGGGTCGGAAACTAGAGAGTCAATTAGTCCCTCTAATATTACTTCTTCTCCTTTAGAAGGCTGTGGTGAATCAGATAAAACTGCCCTTGCAACCTAAAACAGAAAAGAAAAAGTAAAGCAAAAATGACCAAGCCCACTGGTAGAATGCAACAAAGGCCCTGATAAGAACAACAAGCACAAAAATAAACTCAACAATGTAGCTCCCAGACACTGCATATAGACTCTTCAGGCACAATCCTATTAAGGTGAAATCAAACCCCAAACCCGTTTCCTCTCTTATCTTAAATGGATATCCTGTTACACAGGAGAGAAAAGATAAGAAATCTTTATACTTGGAAAGATTTAGATATAGTTCTGACTGCAGTGATCTGAACTACTATCTGCCACACTTTTGAGCTTCACAATTCCATATCTGCTAAAATGACTGGTTCTAAAGCATGCAGGTTCTTCTTAATCATAATCCACCGCATGGTAATACCTCTACTAATAAACACAGTACATTCTGACAACAAACTTCTTGGCCAGAAACCTCATCATCAGACATAAATTAGTGAAAACATAGGGATACATTTCTAAAATAGAGAAAAGAAAGTGTACAATATGAAAACAGCACTCTGTATTAACAACATTTTAATAAAACCAGAAAGCAAAAAACAAGCAAATTAAAATCTCTGCACCCTGAAATCCCTAAAAAAGAAACTGCCTACAACCATAATCAAACTGACTCCAATTCACCCTCCTCCATGAAAATAGAGGGCTCCTTAGAATTCTAACACTAAATATTCCTTGTCATAAACACTATTAAAGAGAATTAATTTCACTTTACTTTCAGAGTTTTATGAGATTTTAGGGCTCTCCTCTTGCATCCTATCTCATTCCACTGCTACTGTAAATTCTTTTAACCAGAAAATGTGCCTTTCCTCCCATATCAGGAAAGAAAAAAAGAATGACTAATCATCTTTTCTTTAGTATAGAGTCAATCAGCTAATACAGAGAAACAACAGAACTTTAGAGATTTAAAAATATTTAGAGACCATGAAACTGGTCCAACTTCCTCAAGTTGCAAACAAGAAAAATGACTGACAGCCAGCTCTCTTATTTGGACAATATTTATTAACTTTTTTCAGGATCAAGATAAAGGAGGGAACTCCAATACCTCAATCAATATGCACTAAACCAAACTTTTCTTTCAGTCTCTCAGGAATGTAAAACAGCTGATTTATTTTCTGGCTGTTTATCCAAATTCAAACAATGGGAAATATGTAATAAAAATAACATTAAAGAATGGCCTGACCATTTCATTTGTATAAACTGAGTTCTGTAATACTCAGCAATAGTCGTATTATGTGGTCACTTGCCCGTGAAAAGTAGAAAAGTATTAAGGAACAGAGCTGGTTAAGAAAACCAAGATCATAAACAATCATGTATTTATTCACTTTTGAAATATTTAAAAAGCAGAAGGACAAAACCTTCACTCGGTGATAATATATTGTATAGTCTTTGTTCTAAAATTCAAAAAAAGAGGAAGCTCAGCTAAGCAACAGATAACATTCACAGAGTATTTTAACAAGTATAATCATTGGGTGTATTTATCCAACAATTTATGTAATGGTTAATTCCAAAAATATTATACATGTATTATTTTTATACTTTTGGATAGATATAGAATGGGACATGGGTTCTAAACCATGGATATAATCTTAACTAAATAAGTTTATTTTATATCTATTTCTACTTTTGGGGAGGGCCAATTCTGCTTTAACCATGATTTTTATTATCTGTGACCTCCTTTCCCAAATTACACCTAATCAATAATTAACTGTGGGCTTCCCTGGTGGCGCAATGGTTGAGAGTCTGCCTGCCGATGCAGGGGACACGGGTTCGAGCCCTGGTCTGGGAAGATCCCACATGCCGCGGAGCAACTGGGCCCGTGAGCCACAATTACTGAGCCTGCGCGTCTGGAGCCTGTGCTCCGCAGCAAGAGAGCCCGCGACAGTGAGAGGCCCGCGCACCGCGATGAAGAGTGGCCCCCGCTTGCCACGGCTAAGGAAAGCCCTCGCACAGAAACGAAGACCCAACACAGCCATAAACAAATAAACAAATAAATTTATTTAAAAAAATAATAATAATAATTAACTGTACTTTACTTATAACCCCAACACCATTGAGAAAATGACATTTCAGTATACTTATTACAATATTTTTCTAACCTCTTCTACCAGATGATCTTGCTCTTTTTGGAATGGATCACTTTTTTTAGCTGGCAGAGACCCTCCAAATGCACTACTCTCTGCAATATTTGATGATGAAGAGTCTTCAGCTTCAAATTCTGGTGTTTTCTTAGAAACTGTTTCATTTTTCTCTCTAGGAGTTGTCAACTTCGTGTCCTGAAGAAGATACACATGTAATGTTAAAACCTTAATAATTGTACCTCATCTTCATTAATGTTTATCTATAAAAGGTTAACATTATTGTAAAATTAAATGTTCACTGGCAGTTTAAAAATTCCAGTATTCCCATTTAGAAGTAATAACTAATGTGTAAACAGGAATGGTACATAATGTGCACATACTAGGAAATGTGAAAATATAAATTTAATTGGGATATCAACTAAAGTAAAGAATATTTTATCATATGTGAGTATGGTCAGAATTAATTTTAAATTGTTTTAAAATGTACCTTTTCAAGTAGTGTAACACTGTTTCTATCTGATGGTGAAATGGGCTGCAACAGAAAAGAAGCAGGGCTAAAAGGAAAAAAAATTAATAAATCCAAGTTATGAGTAAGAAAGAATTCCATTCACTTGATGTATTTGAATATTCTAAGGAAACTGTCTGCCCCGTATCTGTCCGTTACGATTTCACTCAATTCGTCCCGGTCATCAAAAGGCAGTTTATTATTCTAGGGAAGTACAGTGACAATTAGAGCAGTACTTCAGCCCAATTTGTGTATCAGCCTCCCAAATTATGAACATTATCCTTACCCACTATGTATTTTAAGTCAACAGCATTTTTTACAAGGGTTGGATGACTTGATGAACACTCAAAAACTTGAGTACAAGGTAAAAACAAATTCAATTAGGGACTTCCCTGGTGGCGCAGTGGTTAAGAACCGCCTGCCAGTGCAGGGGACACGGGTTCGATCCCTGGTCTGGGAAGATCCCACATGCTGCAGAGCAACCAAGCCCATGAGCCACAACTACTGAGCCTGCACTCTAGAGCCTGTGAGCCACAACTACTGAGCCCGAGTGCCACAACTACTGAAGCCCCTGCGCCTAGAGCCCATGCTCCGCAGCAAGAGAAGCTGCCGCAATAAGCCCGTGCACCGCAACGAAGAGTAGCCCCCGCTCGCCGCAACTAGAGAAAGCCCATGCACAGCAACAAAGACCCAATGCAGCCAAAAATAAATAAAGAAAAATAAATTAAAGAAAAAAAATTCAATTAACTAGAATCACGTTATTACAATGTCCTCAGGCTTCAGACCACAGAAGCACTGTAGCAGAGACTGTAAGATTCTTTTGATATTTCAGGTCCAGAATCAATTTCTCTTATGCTGAATTTTCTATAGCAAATACATTACACTTACAGTAAAGTCAATCAATGCGAATTTGCTGCATTCCACACATAGTGTTCCTTAATCTCTTAGATTCTCTTGTCCCTTTTGGTAAACATGAAAACCTTATGCATCTTTTCACTATAATTACAAAATAAGTTGTTAAATTTTTTAAGCCTTCAAAGTAATGATAACTTTATTTATCTTCATCTTGAAAGTGCCTTCAAATTCAATCATGGATTGGGTCTGCTCACTGACCAAAAAGCTTTTCTATTCTAGGTAAAATGGAGGCAGGATTACCACAGAAACCAACTTCAACATCAAGCATGCCGGTGTTTTTCTTTCTGTTCATAGACAGAAAAGTACAAAATTAACAACTTTGCAAATATTTTATATAATAGCAAATATGCCTTTCAAACTTTTTCAAATGTGCCCTTCTTGAAATCTACCTTCCAAACATAATTCAAAATCACTGAAATTGCTCGTTTCAACTTCGCCTCGACAGGATATAATCTAGATATCTAAGGCAAAAGATTAGTGATTACTATCTAGTGTCATTTTATCCACATTCTTCCCCAAAATTGACATTAAAATGATCAGAAAGCCCTCTGAAGCAGGGCCAGCAAGCTATGGACCAACGCCACTAAGATGCCACCAAAAGACTGGTGAGCTCCTTGAGGATGAGGACTATGTCTTACCAAAGGCTATTCCCAAGTCCTAACACAGTGCCTGGCGCTTGGTAGTGCCACACGATGGATCAATGAATAAATGTCACTTGAAGATGAGGTTCTATGGATGCCACCAAATTTTTCTATCTGAATCATTCTTGCAGAGTCTCATAATAGAGAAAAATGGAACCACATTCTACACCTCCTCTCTCTCATTTCTGAATTGGCAACATGCTATTAGCCTTGTGAATATCTCAATTCAAGTCAACTTCAAAGCAGCCCTGGCTCAGTCCTTACTCTCTACCCACTTGCCAGGCCAAAACTGAGGCCCATGAAATCCAGATAAAAAGGGTATTGATCCCACTGTGGAAATTAACCCTAAAAGCACTACCAAAAGAAAAAAGACATGCTTTTTATAGCAGCAAAAATTTTGAGGAAAACCTAAAGTCTAAAAATAAATGAAATGTTAAAAAGCTATTTTAAGCGGTAATATAATGTTAAGTAAACATACACATACACTAAAAAAACTGCATTTATGCTATGTTAATGTTGAGAAAATTTTGTATTTTAGAATACAAGACTTTGGAATTGGAAATAAAGTCTAAAAAAGAACTTGGGAAAGAATCTGAAAAGTGATTTATTGGAAATTGGAAATTTTAGCTAATTATTTTTTATTTTCACTTCTTGTTGTTGTTATAATATGTCTACAATTAACAGAGAAATAATAAAAAGAGAAAGGAAATAATAAAATGAGATTAGAATTCAATTTCTAAGACTAAGGATGTTTGTTTGGAATGCATGCAAGATCATACTGCCCCATCTCTGAAATGTAGTAAAGGAGAAACTGTAGAGGTTAAAGGTCTAGAAGAACTGTATCACCACCACTAGAAATATCATGGAACCCTCCTTTCCAGAAACCACTGCAAAGAAAGGTAGTACCCAGAGTGTATAGCAAAGGCATCATCAATCACTGAATTCTGATTGTAAGTATGGTGCAGCCTCCATGAGCTCACTCTGATCAAAACCAAGCCAGGAGATTTATGGAGAAGACTACTTAATATTTTAGTACTTGCGAATGAAAACCACATGTGAAAGGGCAAACAACACACTTACTCTAAAAACTACATTCATCTCATGTTTTTTAACTGCATAATTATATTAACCATATCCACATATGAATTTCCCAATTAACTACACTGATATTGATGTAAGATGATGCCACTACAAATAAAATATTTAGTATAATAGCTGAACTACATGCCAAAAAAAGGGTATTTCTTTAAGTGCAGTCTATCCACATTACACATGAAACATTTTATTACAAAATACCTTTTACAGTAAAGAATTCTGAGCAACATGTTTACTTCCATATCCCAGTAACTCAACTCTTTACCTCTCTTCTGTTCTATTAGGCAGTAATAATCTTTCATTTCCCATTAAGCGTTTATCCCTCATCACCAAAAGCCTTCCTCTACCTCCTTTCAATATCCCAACCTATAAGTAAAATAAAGCGTGAAAAGACAGTTAAAAGATCCAAGAGCTTAGAAAAGGATAAATGTGGAAGTCAAAATTATTTAATACAACTTTTTCCTATATTAAGAGAATTCTATTTGAATTAAATTCTTAGGGGCTGAGCATCTGGCTCCTGTAGAATTCTGACAGTACATCTTAGTACAAAATTCTACTTCAAGAAAGAATCTTGAGGTTGAATGGAGTTCATAAATAAAATCAGATTTGTGAATTAATCTACTAACTCCATCAATCTTTAGTCCAGCAAGAGACTTTAAATCAAAATATTTAATCTGCTCTCTCAAGGACAGACAGACCAAAAACATAACTGAGATCAGGAAGCACCAACTATTTCCCTCTAAGAGGCATGCTTTAAGAACAACTGTGATAAGGGGGTAAAATTAGCAAGCCCAATAACTTTACAATTTCTTCACTTTACAAGGTCTTCACTGCAGATTTCATTCTATTTCTTTAGGTACTCAGAAATTCAACATCACACCCAGATCTAAGAACAAAAATAAAATTCTCCCACAAGTAGTCCTGACCTCCTGTGAACCAGAAAATTTGCAGAGGAAACTGCCAATAGCATAATTTCACATGTAAGTTTTACTCTAGTTATGGTATTTCAACTTATTAACTTATTAAGAGTATACAGAATGAAGGGGGCCTCAAGTCACTTAAAATTTAGAATTTTCTTTTAGAATTATCCTAAGTATTTTGTTTCCATATCTGTGCTTCATTAACATGGGGAAGTTGAACTGAAAATCAACTATTTAAATCAAAGGTTAATCAGAAAAAGCAAAATAATAAAGGAATCTATTTAGCATATCTGTGTTTGACTGCTACCTAATGTTTAGTTTCAATAAGGGACAAACACATTCACATTTAGTTTAGAGATTTCTGCTTTTATAATCCGGCATCAGTTTATTTAAGGGATAAGTAGGATAATAGAGGAAAAAAGACAATAAAGTAAGAATACTCCTAGTTACAACAAACTAACTAGGTTCAGTTTTTTCATATGCTAAATTTTGGGATTAGATTGAATCAGAAGTCTTCCCAAAAAATTTTTTTTTAAGTACAGAACTCTTTTTATCAAATGGCATATAAAGCCCCAATATATAGTACAGATAAAGGAGTAGGCTGCTCAGGTTGAAGTGGGAAAGGCTGAAACAGTCACAGGTTAAATTTGATTCATCCACAGCACCAGAGGGCGCTGCAGAACACAGACTGAAAACTACCAACTAGATCATCTCAGAAGTCCCTAAACTCTTGGATTTAGTCAACAGCCACAAGTGATTTCAAAGACGTTCACAGACACAAAAAGGCAAAAATTCCCAAACTTGCATTAGATAATTTTCATACATGTCTTTTTCTTCAAAAATTAGGTAATCCCCGTGAGTACCAACATTTAGATAAGAATAGAAGGAAAAAAATGCCCTTGCAAAAGAAACGTTGAATCTTTCCTGAAAACGTGGATCCACAGTAGGAAAACACTGTCTGGTTAAGAGAAGAAAGTTATGAGCTATCTCACAGTGCAGAAGCTTGAAAGCTGGCTGAAGATGGGACTAAAATTAATTAAGAGAAAAAAAATCAATATGAAAATCAAATTTCTTTTACCTGTTGGCTAGATCACATTTAGTTTCCAGTATATCACTTGCCCTTCTGCAATCATTTTCCTGGATATCTTGCTTACGTGTATCTAAAGGAATAGAAAAATTAATTACTCTTTAATTATGTTTGTACATTCTAATATTCAGAGATCTCTTGAAGTTCTACAACAACTTCTAAACAGAAGAAAACAAAAATAAATCCTAATAGGAAAAGACAATTATTCAATTATTAAGTATAAAGTAGTATGCATGACAGTGATGGAGAATATGTACAATAGGCTTTCCTAGAAAGACAGCTCACACAAACTTTCCCAAAAAGGGACAATCCATAATTCTCAAGTATTATACAGCCATGCTTCATGTTTAAGTACACAGATAATGCAATTACCACATAAACCAGCCAAAAAGTTATAGTACTTAGCATATTTTAGCCCAGCACCTAGGACATCAGTCAACCTATGTATTTATTCTTCAACATATCATTTAATAACTATGTGTCGTTACTGCACTAACAATGGGAAAAAGAAATTAAAAATGGAGATCTGTCTTCAAGGAGTCAGTACAGGAAAGACTATTGACAAGTACATACAGAATTATGGTATACTGCTACAGTATTATGATACAAGTATGCACAGAATGCAAGGAGGCAGAAAGGCACCTGGCCCAGAGTGGGGAACATGAAGAAGCCATGAAAGTACTAAGAGAATAAGTTGCATGTTTCGTGTGCCACAGCATAAGGTATATCTAGTGGAAGCATGATAGGCATTGAAATTGATGACAAAAGCCATGGCTGTATTTCCAAGGATTTGATATTCCAGGAGCTCCTCTTCTTTCAACATGTTAGCTTCTGAAAGACTATTTATACATGTGTCCAAAGTGTTACTGTATAAGAAGCCAATGTGTATACTATGTAAAGTTTTCCTTGTAATTCATCATAATGCCACCTCATAACATTCTCAATACCCTATGCTTTTGAACCTACTAATTATGATGGAGTTACTGTTATTTATAAAACATTCCAAAAATAAGCACAAATACAACTATACCACAAACTTAGTAGACAACCATTAACTAAAATGATGATGATATAGTCAACATCTTGTTATAACCTGTAATGTTAAAGAATTGAAAAAGAATATATGTGTGTGTGTGTATATATATATATATGTTCCTTTTCAGATCACTGAATCACTTTGCTGTACACCTGAAACATTGTAAATCAACTATACTTTAATTTTTAAATATTTTAAATTTAAAGATTTTTTTAAAATAAAAATGATGATGCACAACTTTAAACACTATCTGGTGGTGGTAGGCAGAGTTCATGCACATTTGTTCTGGTATGAAAGAAAGTCTGTAAGGTAAAAGCTGCTAAGTGAAAAAGCATCTAGAGCCTTTTTCTCTTTTCCAAAGGTGATGGGTGATGGAAAGCCACTGGTGGGTATTACACCAAGAGGTGAAAAGGATCATATTTACATTACAGGAAGATCACTGACAGCCATTTGGAATATAGAACAGATAGACTACTGGAGGCAGAGTAGCTAGTTAGAACACAATCACATGCAAGAAATGATGAAAACTAAACTTAAGATGCAAAGATAGCAAAGGAGGGCACAGTCATAATAGTGCATTTAGGAGGTTAAACCAAACTGAACTCACCACTACAAAGCAAACGAAAATAAAGCAGACACTGACTCCTACCGTAAAGACACTACAACTACTAAATAAAATGTAAGAAAAAAGGAAAGCCCAGAAGAATAAAAATCATCACGTGACAGAACCAAAGATGGAAAGCACAACAAGCAGGGTAAACTTAAACTGAGAAACAAGGGCTCAGTGAGGCAGGCTCCAGGGGCTGAACACAGGAGATTTAAATGCCTACATGGTAACAAGAAACATCATCTCAGGCCTCTCAGGCTGGGATCTGAGAGACTGCCATAAGACAAGACACTGCAAAGACTGCTCTGCCTCTGAAAAGGGATTACAAAAATTCTGCCAACTGGACAGGGAAAGCCTGCTGTCTACCTGGACTCCTTGGTGAAAAAAAAGTATAGAAGGAAGGAAGGAAAGTCATCTAAAACCTAGCCTATTCAAAAGGAGGTGTGAAATCCATAATTATACTGGCTACTTGTTTTAGGAATCCCAAACCAAAGACATTAACTGGTCTAGTTCAAGAGAAATCCCTGGGACTCTTGGCCACTCTGTAGAGACCCTTCTGCAATCCTGGGCCCACATGACTCCTCCAGAGGTGAGGGACCCACTGAAGTTGACATTTCATTCAAATATTTTAATATTAATATTTCAATAGAACATCAGCAGGCAGAGTCTACAGGAGAAGTACCTGAAATGAAGAGATACTGGGAAAACTGATAAAGATAAAAATCAGTACATTTAAAATGGTCAACAAAAAAGAAACAACAGGGGCCATAATGAAAGAAGATGACACCATGAAAAAGAATGGGCAGTTTTGAAAAAAGAAGCAAATAAAGAATACATTCATGAAAACTAAATACTAAATGGACAGGTGAAAAAGGAGATTAAACATAAATAAAGAGATAATTAGTGAACCATAGAGAGATACAAAGAAAATACCCAGAATGCAGGTCCAGAGTTACAAAGAGGTTGTAAATATGAATGAGAATTTATGAGATATGGGGGACAGAATTAGAAGTCCCAATAATATGAGGTATAAAAGAAAAGGACCAAAAGAATGAGAGAGGGGGGTAATATTACAAGAGATATTAGTGAATAAGTTTCCAGAATTGAAGAAAGATACGAGCCTTCACACTGACTATGCACACACAAGTTCCAAGCAGGCTAAATAAAAATCAATCCACATTTAGATTCAGCTCAATGAACCTGCATAATACAAAAATAAATAAGTCTTAAAAGCAACCGGAGATCAAAAATTACCTACAAATGAATGACAATTAGACCGACAGCAAATGTTTCAAAAACAAAAGAAGGCAGAAAGCAATGAGATCATATTATTAAAGTCCCAAGGAAAAGTAAGTGTTGATCTTGAATCCAAACTATCATTCATGAGTAAGTAAAAATACAGACATTTTCAGAAAGACTAAGAGATCTTACTATTCAGGGTCTGTCACTAAAAGAAGTGAAAGATATACTTCGAGATATACCTCTCAAAAGGAAGGAATAGAACAAAAGTAATATTGACAAAAAAAAATCAGTATATGTACTGGTAAATCACACACAATGATTGTTAAAAAGAATATCTATCAATGTCATTTTTTTTTTAAGGGGTAGGGCATTATCCTAGAATAAAAGTCAGTAAGAGGACGAAACAACCATATACAATGAGTGAACCCTCCTTGGATCCTGGTTCAAAAATAAACATTTACAAAGAACATGTTGGGGGATAAGAGAAATTTTATTTATAAACTTAAGAACAGGAGAATGGTATATGTATGGTTAGATCCAAAGTAAAATTATTTTTATAAACATATATCAGAATAAACTTAAGATTTAGGATAGTGGTTACCTCTGCAAATGCAGAATGAACGGTCAAGGACAAGGGGTTAATATCCAAAATATACAAATAGCTCATACATATCAATATCACAAAAACAAACCCAATCAATGCATGCCACAACTAAAAGTTCACATGCCACAACTAAGGAGCCCGCAAGCCGTAACTAAGGAGCCCACCAGCCGCAACTAAGGAGCACATGTGCCACAACTAAGGAGCCAGTGAGCTGCAACTAAGGAGCCTGCCTGCCATGACTAAGACCCGGTGCAACCAAATAAATATTTTTTTAAAAAAAGGGCAGAAGATCTAAATAGACATTTCTCCAAAGAAGACATACAGATAGCCAACAGGCACATGAAAAGATGCTCAACATCACTAATTATTAGAGAAATGCAAATCAAAACCACAATGAGGTGTCAACCTCACACTTGTTAGAATGGCTCTCATTAAAAAGTCTACAAATAATAAATGCTGGAGAGGATGTGGAGAAAAGGGAACCCTCCTCCACTGTTGGGGGGAATGTAAATTGGTGCAGCCACTATGGAGAACAGTATGGAGGTTCCTTAAATATCTAAAAATAGAACTACCATATGATCCAGCAATTCCACTCCTGGGTATATGGGCGGAAAAAACGAAAACTCTAATTTGAAAAAACACATGCACTCCAATGTTCATAGCAGCACTATTTATAATAGTCAAGACATGGAAGCAACGCAAGTGCCATCAACAGATTATTGGCTTAAGAAGATGTGGCATATGTATACACACATACACACACAATGGATATTTCTCAGCCATACAAGAGTGAAATACTGCCATTTGCAACAACATGGATGGACCCAGAGAATATTATGCTTAGTGAAATAAGTCAGACAGAGAAAGACAAGTACTATACGATATCACTTATATGTGAAATCTAAAAAATAATACAAATGAATTTATATACGAAACAGAAACAGACTCACAGACACAGAAAGCAAACTTACAGTTACCAAAGGGGAGAAGGAAGCGGGGAAAGGGACAAAGGAGTATGAGATTAACAGATACAAACTACTTTAATACATAAAATAGATAAGCAACAGGATTTACTGTATAGCATAGGGAATTATAGCCAATATCATGTAATAGCCTATAATGGAATATAATCTGAAAAAAAACCCCAAAATCACTATGCTCTACACACCTGAAACTAAAATAATATTGTAAATCAACTATACTGCAATTAAAAAAAAAAAGAATACTCAAGGAAGGGTGGATACTCAAGGGTTAACTACACTAGTACTTTAAAAAAAAATCTAAAGCAAATATTACAAAGATTTGACAAGAGTGTTCAGTAAACAGGTATTTATAATATTCCTGTACTTAATATGCTGAAATATAATTTTTAAAATCCACTGAAAAGAAAAATCACTTCAAGAAAGATGTAATATGTAAGGTATAGGAGGGAAAAAAGCTGTTTTACTTTAAGCAAAGTAAAGTGGTTTACTACAAAAAGTATAAAATAATGTTGAGGTTCCCCAGCCCAGACCAAGGCTCTAGAGGAAGAAAAAAAAAAGGAATCCCAAGAGAACAAACTCTGCAATGTCTGAAGGAAAGGGTTACCCCCAAAGATCCTATCAAACACTCTTAAAATGTGGACTTCTAACTAAACTTCATAAACAGACAAATATTCCCTCACTCTGAAGGTGACATAGAAATCTCCAGATGGACGTGAGGACGATTTCATGGTTTCACAGGGCCTAAACTAAGTATGCCAAGAGTACAAAGGCCCTTTCCAAGCTGAAGTGAGAACACAATGGCAACCAAATATGCCAAGAACTATCAAAGTAATTCTATCATCATAAGCAATGCTCTGTATCTGAAGCTCTGTATCTGAAGATCTTTTTCATTCATCAAACTATGCAGTCTTTTGTGTCTACTCTTATGCTGGCGCCTATCCTTGACCCTTGCTCTCTGGTCTATGATCCTTCCCAACTAGTGTCCTCCCCACATACACCTGACTCCCAAACCAATCACCTATCCTAGCTGTGTTCATCCTTTTTCTTCCTAAGTCCTGTGCTAACTGCTGCCACAACCGATGGCCTGCCTAAACTCAACTGTGACCTATACTTATTACCTGCTCCAGACTGGCTACATAATTCATACATTTTTTATTCATTTATCCCTCCACCTATCTACCTTACATTTACTGAACCCAATAAAAATTTCTTGTACACAAGTACCAGGCAAGTGGTGAAACTGAGTATGAAATGGGTATTAGATATTGTAGAGAAATTAATTTTTTAGGTGTGATAATGGTATGATATTTGAGGAAACTGAATGAGATAATTATTAATTTTAGGTGTAATATTAGTATGGTAATTAAAGAGGAAAAAGTCCTTATTTTCATGGGAATGCATGCTGAAACACTTAGAGTGAAGTGTTAAGGTCTCAGACTTACATGGTTTAGCAAACAAACATACACATTTAAAGCAAAAATCTCAACTGTTGAAACAAGCAACAGTTAAGTATTCAGGTAATTACTGTACTATTCTTTCATGTTAAAAAATTGTGGGCTTCTACACAAAACTTGTAAACGAATATTTATAGCAGCATTACTCATAATAGCCAAATGGTGGAAATAACCCAAATGTCCATCAAAGGACGAATAGATCAACAAAATTCAATTCAATCATACAACAGAATGTATTCGAACAAAGTAATGAAGTATCGATACATGCTACAACTTGGATAAACCTTGAAAACACTGTGCAAAGTAAAAAACTGTGCAACTGAAAGAAAGGAGACACAAAAAGCCTCATGTTAACTGAGGCTCATATGACTGAAATGCTATGTGCATTTCACCACAGTAAATAACTGGGAAAAAAACATGAAAGTTTATAAAAGAACTATTATGATAGTGAGAAATATTAATGAGAGGGAAGTTTAAAAGAGAAAAAAATAAATAACCAACCTGGAAGTGAAGCAGGGTACTGCAAAAGAATACTCTTCGCATATGCTTCTTCTGAGGCAGGATCAAACGAAAGGGGAGACATAGGTGGTAAAAGATCCACAGCCTTAAAACACAGAATTTGTTATTTTGAAATATACACACTTTACTCAGTACCACAGTAACAATACTAAGTAAATCTATGAATGGATGATATTTTTTTCCCACAAAGAAAGAATTAGCAAACATACAAATTATCCTGTAACTATTTTTAAACTAAGGAGTATGATACTAGGAACAAGAGGGCTACTTTGTCCTCCAACTATGCCTCAAATGTAATAGTACCTAAAATAAAGAGGAATGTCTCAATTTCTTTCTTTTTTTTTTTTTTAAATTGTAATCCTTACTGTTACCGGCCAAAAACTCGGGACCTAAACCCTGTTGTCTTTGTTGAAAGATGAACCAACTGCAGGGAGAGGTTTGAGATGCACTGGCAACAAAGTGAGACTTGCTCTTCACTGAGATCAGAAGTATTAAAAGGGGATTGCACATTGTCCTTGTTTAAGTCACTTATTAAATGCCACTCGGACTTCTAGTCCGGGTGTGTCCCATGGAGACTCCCCCCACCACCACCTCCCGCCATAGTTGTGAAGATCAGAGCAGTGCTTTGCAACAAACTAAATTCTCAATGTGTTCATAGGGATTGTGGGGCTTGGTCTTTGGTCAAAGGCTCAGCCATTCCGAGGAGTCCTACCATATTTTTGCTTCCTGCTCTAGTAGGTTTAGTTTCCTGGGTTTGGGGTGAGACATGTGGACTAGAGCTGTTAGATTGCACAGGGGACTGAGTGTTCTTCAAGTTCTGCATCTCCGGGCATGCACAGACCCCCAGAGGATGGTCCAGGTCCCTTCGTTCTGACGGGCAACTTTACCATGTCGAGCTGTTGTGTTTACCATGTGCGTTTGTTACCTTTTCATCCTCATCTTTCTCATCAGAAACTTGTGGTTTTACTCTTTCAGGTTCTTTTTCTTCTGGTCTCTGTTTGCTAGCTAGATCTTTGGGTTCATTTCTGTGCCTCTTTTCATTTTTGTCTTCTCCTTCATTCATTTCAGCCTGAGCTCCTCCAGGCCTCACATCTCTGTCTGGCTCCTCCTTAGATTTCTGTTTAGGTGTTAGTCCTTCGGTTTGACTTCTGAGTCTCTTTTCTTCCTGGAGGTGACCACGCTTTACTTTATCAACTCTTTCTTCTTCTTCCACGTGTGTTCCTGGTCTTACTCTTCCCGGTTCTTTTGCAGGGAGTGGTCCAGCAACTTGTTCTCTGGATGTAACTCTACGTCTCTTTTCCTCCTGGTCTTTTTCTTCTTCACCGACAGAATCATCTGATTTTGCTTTTTTTAGGGTCTTCCTCAGGCTTCCGTTTGGCAGGGCCCCTTGTGAAATGAGATGTGATGGTGGTCTGCCTGGTAGTTTGCCTTGTAATCCTGGGGCTACATGAGACTTCAGATTTTCTTTCTCCATCGGACTTGCTTCTCCTGGGCATGCAAAGTTTGGAAACAGGTCTGGGGGACTTGTTTTTCTCTGCTATTTCCACTCTGCGGCCCTCACCACTTGTCTGGCTCCCGTTTCCTAGACATCCATTCACTTCTCGACTGAAAGCATGAGCTCCGTTCTCCAAGGACAAATCTTTATCTTAAAGGGATTTGACTTTAGCCAGGTAGCCCTCCTCTGATAATTCTTCTTTATGTAATTTGGTTTCCAATTCACATAACTGATTCTTTATTTCTGTCTGCAGAAATTCAGGCAAGAGAATTCCATTTCTCCTTCACGCATTCCTTTTCTGTTAAACTATCTCTTTCCAAATCTTTGAGCTGGATGGTCTCGATGATTTCATGAGCAGCATCGTGGGGTTTGTTGTAGACCGGCAGCGGCCACGGGTAGACGGCAGGCTCGGCCCCCACGGGTGACTTGAGCCTCAGCTCCAGTTTCTCCCCGATCTCATTTTCTTTTTAATACAATCCACTGAATCTAAAAATATTAACTATATCACAACAGCAGCTTAATGAACATTCTAATATGTATTTAGAAAAATCACAGAAACCAAAATATTTGAACTTTAGGCTCAGATGCAAAGATGACAAGCATACACACATATAGCATTTCCAGGTCATTTGTAACATGATAAATCAAGAGTTTGCAAGAGATTAAACTACTCTCCAAAAGTCAAGTCAATATTACTTACTGGAGTCCAACCTTTAATTAGACTGAAAGGAGACAGGCCAAGAAATTCTTCCCAATTTTTATGCCATTCTTCTTGTTTTTCAACAATAGAATGTCTTATAGTTGTGAGATCTTCTTTTATTTTATACCTGTAATGGCATAAAAAAGAACTTCATTCAAAATATGAATATATAAAAAGAAGCACTGAGAAAAAGTGTTGAAGTAAGAATACTATTGTTTGTAGAGAAAGGGCAGAAAGTATAACTGAAAGTTCAACCAATACAGCACACCTAAATTGCATAAACTCTCCCATTGAGAGTTCAGAATCTAAAATACCTTCTTTCCTTTTAACACCAAATAGCAATCATACATCTATACTCCATTTATCTTTAAAAATATTGGGTTGGCCAAAAAGTTCGTTCGGGTTTTTCCCTAAGATGTTACCCAAACGAACTTTTTGGCCAACCCCATACAATTTTTTCCTGGTTCTGAACTCAAGCTGAAATTCTACTCCTACTCTCTATCCATTTCTAAAGAGAACTCATACTTCCCGGTCACCCTGCTCAATACAAACAATTTTTCTGAAACCTAGTTTTATTAGTAGACCCTACAAAAGAAAAGCTAGAGAAGTCAGCATTATCTGATAAAGAATTAACACTCAGGGCAAATAATATACTCCAGACAAAAGAAAACTACATTAATTTTCCTTGCTACTTCATGTGTCTCTCTAGAAGTTGGTGACAAGGTTTTTGAGTACAAGTAAAATTTTCACACTTGTTTGCCAAAGCTACTGAGTTGTTAACTAAACAAGAATTGTGCTGAGAAATTATCAAAACCACCCTACTCCTACCCCAATGAAATAACAGAAGAGCTTTCTAGTGTACCTCATATGCTTCAGATCTGACAATCTTTCTCTCTGAACTTTGGTCTCTTTTTCAAGGAAGTGAAGGTCTATTGTCAGTCTTGCTTGGTTAGCCTGACAATGTTCATATTTCATTACTTTCAAGACTTCATTTAATAACTGAATAACTGTTAAGAGATTCAATTTTCCAGCCTCATAAACATTTCCTATGTGCAACTGAAAAAAAATAGTGGTGAACTACAGATTGTTAACATAATAAAATGCTACAAATATATATTTACATTTTTCACTATTATATAAAAAGGTTACCTTAAAAAAGAGGGGAAAAAAAGAACAAATGTCTACCCAAAAATAAAACTATGTAAATAATTCTGGCCCACAGAAAACTACTGTGGAAGAATTAACACGCCATGCTACATTTTTATATCATGCAAAAAAAGCTGAAACTAGAATAAAAGAAATGCAAATAAGTGGAAAGCAAACTAAAGACTGAGGAGAAAGATCAGGTTTGGAGAAAGATCATGAATTCATGTTTTACCGAAAGTTGCAAATTAAAGGACCCCTAAAGGTTGATTCCAAACTTAGACATGTTTATTTGGCCTGCACAGTTCCAATGTGTTAAAATCATCTGAATTAGTTGCTAATATTTTTTAAAATCACAGATTTCACACAAAATTAGTTCCCCAAAGATCTCATCATTTCCTACTTTACCCCTATTGTTACACATAATTAGTGTACTTCATTTATATAGTATTACCTGCCTAGCCCCTGTAGGAATCTGAGTTTACAGATCCTGATTTTTATGTACTCTGAATTTGAAGTGCCTGACATGTTACCTATTAAAGTGAAAACTCTTCAGGGTCACAACAATATTTTATCTTTATATCCCCTTCACTATAATAATACCTGGCACATAGGAGATGCTCTAAAAATTTTAAGTTTACTAAGAAAAAAAAAACGTAGGCTATTCAGATGGAAATGTCCCATAAGCAAGTGGAAATAATTTGATGTAGTTTGGGTTGAAGGGGAGAGACTGGAAATACCAATCTGGTAATATTATTGTATAGGAGGCTGATGAAGCCATGGAATTGGGTAAGAAAATACAGATGGATTTATAATGTGGGAAAGAAAAGGGGGCATTAAAGGAACCATGGGGAACATGTTCATTTAAAAGTTAGAGAAAAAGGAACCAGTGGAAAACTGGAGACAGCAGTCTGAAACACCACAGGAAGGCAAAGACACTGAGGTCACAAAACCTAAAGGAAGAAAAAACCTTAAAACACTTAATAGCATCAAGATGAAAGAAAAACGAGAGAATAGAAGAGTTTTTATAAAGAAATTTAGCATTCAGGAGATCATTGGTGCTCTCTTTGAGAATTTATAAAGAACTAGGTATCATATCATCTTCCTACTAAGTACCTTCTACTCTCTACACTATATGATGTAGTGCCGTACAAGGTACGGACAATGAATAAAGGTTGATAGATGTGAATATAAACACATTCAACAGTACCCCTCTTTATGAAAGATTTACCAGATATATTCACAAAGGTAAATTCCGAAAACAGTAGATAAACATTGTGAGAAAAACAATATACAATATATAAAAAAATTATGTGAAGGGAGTTTTCTCAAAGCTCCCTTAATTATCGAATGCTTACCTGACACATTTGTTTCTCAATTTTGTCAAGTAAGAGCCTTGGAATATTGATAGCAACATTAGTTCCATCTAAAGTATATTGGTTAACAACACTAAGGACTGAACTAACAACTTCTCTCTCTTTTTCCAAAACCATGAGTGTTTCATTCACTGAAGCCCACAAAGACCGAACCTTCGAAAACAGAGACAAATTATTAAAGTCTATATATAATCTATACATAAAGATATGTAAAATACAAATATATGTTCATTCCTAGGAACAAATTAGGTATTCCTGGAATGGCTTCTGGTAAGAAAACTAACTATTTTAACAGTCTAAAAGCACTGATATTACTTTCAAGGGCACTTTAAAACTAAAGAATTTCTCAGGAGAATCTAGCCCACTATGATTTGCAAAACGTATCTAAGAAACCTTATACTACGGAGATGCAATTAGCATTTCCTCTATTCTGACATGCCATCAGGGAAAATAAAAGATTTTCAGGAGAAAAAGAAAACACTACACATCAATTTTAAGGGTCATTCAAGTTTCAAAAAGTTAAAATGCTGAAAACCATATATTAACCTAGGTTTATTAAATTCACATACAAGAATGTTCACAGCACTCCTATTTGTAATACTCAAAAACTGCAATCAACCAGAAGAACTACCTTGAATAAAAAATATACTTTCCTATAATCATAAAATAGAACATTATACAGCAATGAGAATGAACACATACAACAGCATGGATAAAACAGCATGAGTGACAGAAGTCAAACACAAAAGAATATATTCTATACACTACTCATTTACACAAAGTTCAAGAACGGGCAAAACTAATCTTTAGCATAAGAAGTGAGGATAGGGCTTCCCTGGTGGTGCAGTGGTTAAGAATCTGCCTGCCAATGCAGGAGACACGGATTCGATCCCTAGTCCAGGAAGATCCCACATGCCGCGGAGCAACTAAGCCTGTGCGCCACAACTACTAAGCCTGCACTCTGGAGGCCGCAAGCCACAACTACTGAAGCCTGCGTGCCTAGAGCCCATGCTCCACAACTAGAGAAGCCATCGCAATGAGAAGCCCATGCCCACGCATCACAACGAAGAGTAGCCCCTGCTCACCGCAACTAGAGAAAGCCTGCATGCAGCAATGAGGACCCAATACAGCCAAAAATAAATAAAATAAAATAAAATAATTTTAAAAAAACAAACAAAAAAAGAAGCGAGGATAGTGTTTACCCTTGGAAGGAAATGGTGGTGAATGAAAGGGGGCTCAATGCTCCTGGGGTGAAGGTAACATTCTGTTTCTTTAACTGGATGCTGGTTACATGGATGTGTCCACTTTGTGAATTTTGTCAAGCTTCACACTTACGATTTTGGCACATTTTTATATGTATGTTATGCCTCAAAAGAATTTACGTAAGCGGGAAAGAGGAGGGGAAACACACTAATTATATTTGTGTTACTGTCTGTGTCTTCTCACAGTACAAAGTAAAGTTGTTTCCCCAAAGGAAGACTCATTGGCTGGGCATCTAAAGATCTCATAGGATGGCATTTCCTTGGTGAACATACAAAGATCCAGGATCTGGTTCTCAGATTTTTCAAATCTAGAAGTTTACCTTCTCAATGGCTCAAAGTTGAATGGACTCAGGGAAAACCGAACATTACCCAAACTCAAGAGAGACTGCTATGAAAACTCTTAATGGGTTTCATACCAACCTAACCTATTAAGCCTACAATCAAAAATACTACATTCAGGAATAGGAATATTCATATTCACTAAACTGGAAGCTCCATAAAGGAAGTGACTCTGCCTGTCTTCTTCAGTGCTCTAGTCCATAATATCTAGAAGAATGCCTAGCAAATGGCAGGTGATCAATAAATATTCACTGAATTAATGAATAATTACTTCCTGAGGAGGGCACTCACCTTTTCCAGTGACAAAGTGCCTAAAAAGCCAAATTAATACCCCAAAGCAGCTTGGTGACCACAGAATCAGAACAAAGAGCTTGAGAGAGATTTCATCCAAACACAAAGGCCTAAGAAAACACTCCTACCCACATTTGTTAAAGCCAACCTCTGAAAGCCTCAGATCATTTATATCTGCCAGATTCCTCTCTACTGCCATGTCAGCCTCAACATGACTTCTCATCTTTCTTCCATATTTACCATCTGCCTTCACGTAATGTATTTTATTTAGATAAATATTACTGATTAAGTTAGAATCAAGCTGAATTTTCCCTGCTGGCATGAAAGATTTTAAATTAACCAAATTTAAACTGGTTAATTTAAAACTGCTTTTGTATATATTTAGTCTGATAGATTATAAGCTAATTTTTCCATTATATTCAAGTGTTTTAAAGGCACCCTGTTAATACTTTTATACATATATCACTTATAATGAGTAAAAAAAGAAAAACAAAAACACTGTTACAAAGAGAGATATACGAGTTCAATTAAGTAAGTAAACACTGCATAACACAAAAGAAAGATTAAATTTCTCCCTTCAAAAGTTGTCTTGACCAGTCCCTCCCATCAGGAAGCTTCCACAAGCCTCTTAGGTAGCCTCACCCACCAGAGGGCAGACAGCAGACGCAAAAAGAACTATAATCCTGCAGCCTGTGAAACGAAAACCACATTCACAGAAAGACAGACAAAATGAAATGGCAGAGGACTATGTACCAGATGAAGGAACAAGATAAAACCCCAGAAAAACAACTAAATGAAGTGGAGATAGGCAACCTTCCAGAAAAAGAATTCAGAATAATGACAGTGAAGATGATCCAGGACCTCGGAAAAAGAATGGAGGCAAAGATCGAGAAGATGCAAGAAATGTTTAACAAAGACCTGGAAGAATTAAAGAGCAAACACCTAGAAGAATTAAAGAACAAACAAACAGAGATGAACAATACAATAACTGAAAAGAAAAATACACTAGAAGGAATCAATAGCAGAATAACTGGGGCAGAAGAATGGATAAGTGACCTGGAGGACAAAATGGTGGAAATCACTGCCGTGGAACAGAATAAAGAAAAAAGAATGAAAAGAAATAAAGACAGCCTAAGAGACCTCTGGAACAACATTAAACACACCAACATTCACATTATAGGGGTCCCAGAAGGAGAAGAGAGAGAGAAAGGACCTGAGAAAATATTTGGAGATTATAGTTGAAAACTTCCCTAACATGGGAAAGGAAATAGCCACCTAAGTCCAGGAAGCGCAGAGTCCCAGGCGGGATAAACCCAAGAAGAAACATGCCAAGACACAAAGTAATGAAATTAACAAAAATTAAAGACAAAGAAAAATTATTAAAAGCAACAAGGGAAAAACAACAAATAACATACAAGAGAACTCCCATAAGGTTAACACCTGACTTCTCAGCAGAAACTCTACAAGCCAGAAGGGAGTGGCACGATATATTTAAAGTGATGAAAGGGAAGAAACTACAACCAAGATTACTCTACCTGGCAAGGATCTCATTCAGATTCGATGGAAAAATCAAAAGCTAAGAGAATTCAGCACCACCAAACCAGCTCTACAACAAATGCTAAAGGAACTTCTCTAAGTGGGAAACACAAGAGAAGAAAAGGACCTACAAAAACAAACCCAAGGGGCTTCCCTGGTGGCGCAGTGGTTGAGAATCTGCCTGCTAATGCAGGGGACACGGGTTCGAGCCCTGGTCTGGGAAGATCCCACATGCCACGGAGCAGCTGGGCCCGTGAGCCACAATTGCTGAGCCTGCGCGTCTGGAGCCTGTGCCCCATGACGGGAGGGGCCGCGATAGAGAAAGGCCCGCGCACCGCGATGAAGAGCGGTCCCCGCACCGCGATGAAGAGTGGCCCCCGCTTGCCGCAACTGGAGAAAGCCCTCGCACGAACCGAAGACCCAACACAGCCAAAAATAAATAAATAAATAAATAAATAAATAAGAAAATCCTTTAAAAAAAAAAAAAAAACCCAAAACAATTAAGAAAATGGTCATAGGAACATACATATCGATAATTACCTTAAATTTGAATGGATTAAATGCTCCAACCAAAAGACACAGGCTTGCTGAATGGATACAAACACAAGACCCATATATATGCTGTCTACAAGAGACCCACTTCAGACCTAGGGACACATACAGACTGAAAGTGAGGGGATGGAAAAAGATATTCCATGCAAATGGAAATCAAAACAAAGCTGGAGTAGCAATACTCATATCAGATAAAATAGACTTTAAAATAAAGAATGTTACAAGAGACAAGTAAAGACACCACATAATGATCAAGAGATAAACCAAGAAGAAGATATAACAATTATAAATACATATACACCCAACAAAGAAGCACCTCAATACATTAAGGCAACTGCTAACAGCTATAAAAGAGGAAATCGACAGTAACACAATACTACTGGGGGACTTTAACACCTCACTTATACCAACGGACAGATCATCCAGACAGAAAATTGATAAGGAAACACAAGCTTTAAATGACACAACAGACCAGACAGATTTAACTGACATTTACAGGACATTCTATCTGAAAACAAAAGATTACATTTTCTTCCCAAGTGCACACGGAACATTCTCCAGGATAGATCATATCTTGGGTCACAAATCCAGTCTCAGTAAATTTAAGAAAACTGAAATCACATCAAGCATCTTTTCCGACCACAACTCTGAGATTAGAAATAAATTACAGAGAAAAAAACGTAAAAAACATAAACATATGGATGTTAAACAATACCTTACTAAATAACCAAGAGATCACTGAAGTCAAAGATGATTATCAAAAAATACCTAAAGGCAAATGACAAGAAAAATACGACAATCCAAAACCTATGGGATTGGGTGGGATAGGGAGAATGGGAGGGAGACGCAAGAGGGAGGAGATATGGGGATATAGGTATATGTATAGCTGACTCTGTTATAAAGCAGAATCTAACACACCATTGTAAAGCAACTATTCTCCAATAAAGATGTTGAGAGAAAAAAAAAAACCTATGGGATGCAGCAAAAGCAGTTCTAAGAGGGAAGTTTATAGCAATACAATGCTACCTCAAGAAACAAGAAAAATCTCAAAAGAACAATCTAACGTTACACCTAAAGGAACCAGAGAAACAAGAACAAACAAAACCAAAAGTTAATAGAAGGAAAGAAATCATAAAGATCAGAGCAGAAATAAATGAAATAGAAACAAAGAAAACAATAGCAAAGATCAATAAAACTAAAAGCTGGTTCTTTGAGAAGATAAACAAAATTGATAAACCTTTAGCCAGACTCATTAAGAAAGAGAGGGAGAGGACTCAAATCAATAAAATTAGAAATGAAAAAAGAGAAGTTACAACGGACAATGCAGAAATAAAAAGCATCATAAGAGACTACTACAAGCCAACTCCATGCCAATAAAATGGACAACCTGGAAGAAATGGACAAATTTTTAGAAAGGTACAACCTTCCAAGAATGAACCAGGAAGAAACAGAAAATATGAACAGACCAATCACAGGTAATGAAATTGAAACTGTGATTAAAAATCTTCCAACAAACAAAAGTCCAGGACCAGATGGCTTCACAGGTGAATTCTACCAAACATTTAGAGAAGAGCTAACACCCATCCTTCTCAAACTCTTCCAAAAAATTGCAAAGGAAGGAACACTCCCAAACTCATTCTACGAAGGCACCATTACCCTGATACCAAAACCAGACAGAGATACTACTAAAAAAGAAAATTACCAACCAATATCACTGATGAACACAGATGTAAAAATCCTCAACAAAATACTAGCAAACAGAATCCAACAACACATTAAAAAGATCATATACACCATGATCAAGTGGGATTTATCCCAGTGATGCAAGGATTCTTCAATATACACAAATCAATGTGATACACCATATCAACAAATTGAAGAATAAAAACCATACGATCATCTCAATAGATGCAAAAAAGCTTTTGACAAAATTCAACACCCATTTATAATAAAAACTCTCCAGAAAGTGGGCATAGAGGAAACCTACCTCAACATAATAAAGGCCATACACGACAAACCCACAGCAAACATCATTCTCAATGGTGAAAAACTGAAAGCACTTCCTCTAAGATCAGGAACAAGACAAGGAGGTCCACACTCGCCACTATTATTCAACATAGTTTTGTAAGTCCTAGCCACGGCAATCAGAAAAGAAAAAGAAATAAAAGGAATACAAATTGGAAAAGAAGAAGTAAAACTGTCACTGTTTGCAGATGACATGATACTGCACACAGAAAATCCTAAAGATGCTACCAGAAAACTACTAGAGCTAATCAATGAACTTGGTAAAGTTGCAGGATACAAAATTAATGCACAGAAATCTCTTGCATTCCTACACACTAACAACAAAAGATCAGAAAGAGAAATTAAGGAAACAATCCCATTCACCACTGCAACAAAAAGAATAAAATACCTAGGAATAAATCTACTTTAGAAGGTAAAAGACCTGTACTCAGAGAACTATAAGACACTGATGAAAGAAATCAAAGATGACACAAACAGATGGAGAGATATACCATGTTCTTGGATTGGAAGAATCAACATTGTGAAAAATGACTATACTACCCAAAGTAATTGACAGATTCAATGCAATCCCTATCAAATTACCAATAGCATTTTTCACAGAATTAGAACAAAAGTTTACAATTTGTATGGAAACACAAGACTCCGAATAGCCAAAGCAAACTTGAGAAAGAAAAATGGAGCTGGAAGGATCAGGCTCCCTGACTTCAGACTATACTACAAAGCTACAGTAATCAAGACAATATGGTACTGGCACAAAAATAGAAATATCGATCAATGGAACAGGATAGAAAGCCCATAGATAAACCCACTCACCTACAGTCAACTAATCTATAACAAATGAAGCAAGGATATACAATGGAGAAAAGACAGTCTCTTCAATAAACGGTGCTGGGAAAACTGGACAGCTACATGTAAAAGAATGAAATTAGAACACTCCTTAACACCAAACACAAAAATAAACTCAAAATGGATTAGAGACCTAAACGTAAGACCGGACACTATAAAACTCTTAGAGGAAAACAGAGGAAGAACACTCTTTGACATATATCACAGCAAGATCTTTTTTGACCCACCTCCTAGAGTAATGGAAATAAAAACAAAAATAAACAAATGGGACCTAATGAAACGTGAAAGCTTTTGCATAGCAAAGGAAACTATAAACAAGACGAAAAGACAACCCTCAGAATGGGAGAAAATATTTGCAAACGAATTAACGGACAAAGGATTAATCTCCAAAATATATATACAACTCAATATTAAAAAATGCAGCTCAATATTAAAAAAACAAACAACCCAATCAAAAAATGTGCAGAAGACCTAAATAGACATCTCTCCATAGAAGACATACAGATGGCCAAGAGGCACATGAAAAGCTGCTCAACATCACTAATTATTAGAGAAATGCAAATCAAAACTACAATGAAGTATCACCTCACACCGGTCAGAATGGGCATCATCAGAAAATCTATAAACAATAAGTGCTGGAGAGGGTGTAGAGAAAAGGGAACCCTCTTGCACCGTTGGTGGGAATGTAAATTGATACAGCCACTATGGAGAACAGTATGGAGGTTCCTTAAAAAACTAAAACCAGAATTACCATATGACCCAGCAATCCCACTACTGGGCATATACTCAGAGAAAACCATAATTCAAAAAGACACATGCACCCCAATGTTCACTGCAGCACTATTTACAATAGCCAGGTCATGGAAGCAACCTAAATGCCCATCGACAGACGAATGGATAAAGAAGATGTGGTACATATATACAATGGAGTATTACTCAGCCATAAAAAGGAACGAAATTGGGTCATTTGTAGAGACGTGGAAGGACCTAGAGACTTTCTTATACAGAGTGAAGTAAGCCAGAAAGAGAAAAACAAATATCATGTATTAACGCATGTATGTGGAATCTAGAAAAATGGTACAGATGAACCAGTATGCAAGGCAGAAATAGAGACACAGATGTAGAGAACAAACATATGGACACCAAGGGGGGAATGGGGTGGGGGGGGGGCGATGCATTGGGAGATTGGGATTGACATATATACACTATATGTATAAAATACATAACTAATAAGAACCTGCTGTATAAAAAATAAAATAAAATTCAAAAAAAAGTCTCACCTTTTGAATTTTCTCTTGTATATTACTTTGGTCATCATAGGGTTCCATTCTAGTTAAAAATTAAATAATCTCATTAGTCAATAAAAAAACCATATGGTAATTTACCATCCAAAAAGCTAATTAATCTGCAAATCCACCCGCTAACAACCATTCCTATTAAAAGCCAAAATAAAATTCAAGCTCAAAGCTATCATAATTTATTAGAACTGGACTAGGAATCAGAATTATGTTCTTGTCCTATTATCAACTAGCTATTGATATGTTATTTTAACTAATCTCAGTTTCCTTACCGGTAACATGCAGGAGGCTAAACTAGTATCTCAAGGAACTTTCAACTCTAAAAGTCACTTACTTTTTTATCTGGTTTTGCTGTCCTATACATTCTGATCTCAAATTTTGTATTTGTTTAACTGATAATCTGCAAGAAAACATAAAAAATGACAACTGTAAATCTATTACAACTAACTAGTATAGCCTGCTTTGATATTTTCCCTCATTTCATATCTTTGCTCAAGGCCTCTGAGGACTACTCTTCCAAATATACCCAACAGCCAGTCATAAAGGGACTCTAGACTCCCTTTAAGAGTTACAGGAGTGGTCTAACATATAGGCAGCTATTGAAATGGACCAGGACTTCTTGGCTCATATACTCTCTGACTTCAAGTAAAACTGTTGGAGGTCAGTTAAGACTACTCCGCTCTCTTATCCTTATCTCACATACCTAGGGGATAATTTTAAATGTTACCTAAAACAGGCAACATTGTAGTTTTAAGGAGATTTCAAAGGATTTTGTAGCTTTTGGAATAGATAACAGCATTTAAAAAGTTATCTTACTATAGTTGTTTATAATTGTAAAAAATTGGACACAATTTATGTCTTGAGAGTAAGAACCTTGCTTGTCTTGTTTAATGTTGTAGGACTAGTGTATAACCAATATCCAGCACATAGAAGTAACTCAAGAAAAAAAAGTGCTGAATAGATGAACGTAAATATAAGACAGTATAAAATGGCTAAAGAAACTATGGAATACCTCTTCAACTAAGACACTAAGTAGAAATTAAAAGTAATACATTATGGCAATATGGAAAAATTTATAGAATGAAATATTAAGAGAAAAAAGGATACAAAATAGAATAAGCACTATAATTACAGCTTAAAAATTTATTTCCATGTTTAAAAGAAAAAGCACCTAAAGAAATTGAGTTTTTGAACTAAAATGATATCTTCCTTTTCTCTAAACTTTCATTTACAGTATGCCTAAAGTTTTAAAACATTTTATTCAGAAGTTATCAGGTTTTAAAATGGAAAGATAACAGCCAGGGGGTTTGAGGTAGACATGAATTATTGCCATTGAAAGGATATTGATGAGGGACTTCCCTGGTGGCGCAGTGGTTAAGAATCTGCCTGCCAGTGGAGGGGACACAGGTTCGAGCCCTGGTCCGGGAAGATCCCACATGCCGCGGAGCAACTAAGCCCGTGCGCCAAAACTACTGAGCCCACGTGCCACAACTACTGAAGCCCGCGCGCCTAGAACCCGTGCTCCGCAACAAGAGAAGCCACCCCAATGAGAAGCCCGTGCACCGCAACGAAGAGTAGCCCCCACTCACCGCAACTAGAGAAAGCCTGCGCACAGCAACAAAGACCCAACAGTCAAAAATAAATTAATTAATTAAATAAATAAATAAATACTGATGGAATTAAAAACTAAAAAAATAAAGTGCATACATCAATGGGTTAAAAAAAAAAAGAAAGGATATTGATGACATTTGTTCAAAAAGAAAGGAATTTACATTTTCTAACTTTCAAAGTATTACTTACTGTGCATTTTCCTGGTATTTTCGGGTAACACAATCTTCTCTTTGCAAAATTTGTAAAAATCTGTTACGTGCTACATGGCATCTGGCAATGCACTTGTGCAAATCTTGTGGCTTTAAGTTAAATGTCTCTGTAAAATGTACAGAAGAATCTACACAGAACACAAAATATACAAAACTTAGACTTACAAGCTAATAAATATAAAAATGTGAGATTATTGAGAGATTAACAACCTCATTTAACTAACAACTCCTTAAAAGCTGGTATGCCGGGCTTCCCTGGTGGCGCAGTGGTTGAGAATCTGCCTGCCAATGCAGGGGACACGGGTTCGCGCCCTGGTCTGGGAAGATCCCACATGCCGCGGAGCAACTAAGCCCGTGAGCCACAATTACTGAGCCTGCGCGTCCGGAGCCTGTGCTCTGCAACAAGAGAGGCCGCGATAATGAGAGGCCCGCGCACCGCGATGAAGAGTGGTCCCCATTTGCCGCAACTAGAGAAAGCCCTCGCACAGAAATGAAGACCCAACCCAGCCATAAATAATAAATAAATAAATTTAAAAAAAAAAAACCCGCCTGCCTTGCAGGGCCTGGGCCGGCGGGAAAAAAAAAAACCAAAACAAAACAAAAAAAAAATATATGGTTCTCTCCATTTAAAAAAAAAAAAAAAAGCTGGTATGCCACATACACAAAAAGATACAACTAATTTCAGCAAAAGCAAGGATGACCTATTTTTAAAGGAGGCAATAAAAAAGGATATCTGAAGTTGAGGTATTTTACATAATTAAAAATTCTCAGAGTCCATGTGCCCAAAGTAATTCTTAATATCACAGCGTGATACATCCATGAACAAATACATCATTACACATAAGCAACTTCTTAACTGATCTTTTAACAACAAAGGAAGAAAATCAATTAAAAGAGATGAGGTGAGATCACATCACCTTCACTGCTGCCATCAGCGTACCTTTCTTCCTAGTAAGACCAACAGGACAAGACAACCAAATAAAACCAATCTCCATTTCTCAAGTAATTCTTGGCTATGTTACTAATGATCAAAGCAGACCCTGAGAACAATCCATCTAAACATTTGACAGGCCAGGTTTTCACTGTAATAAAATGTAATAAATCCTACTTTAAGATTGCAATACAATAAAGATGGATATTCTGGAAAATAGTGACCCCCACACCACACTTAACATTGTAAATCCAGGTCCTAGATTACCCGCAAAGAAATAACCAAAACTCCTAAATATTTAACAGGGGATGAGTTCGCTGGATGTAGAAGTCACCTAGAGACTGAATATGTTGAATGAAACTGCTTTAAATGAGAAATATGACAACCCATGCTTAAAAGCCTTATGTACAATAAACTCTTGCTAAATCCAAATACACATAATTCATATAAAATAGTTTGGGTTACATGTAACTGGAATAAATCATCTAATAGAAAAGCTGGTAAAATGCTTACATTACATTAAATTTAAAATATGTAAATGCTTATAAAGCAAGATCACATGTACATGTTTTAAAAAATCACACACAAAAGATAAACTGGAAAAAAGGTATGTGTTTGGGTGCATATATACATATATATATATGCACACACACACAATATATACTTGAACATACACAAAATGATATATGTATAAAGTTTGTCACTGTAGCATTGTTTTTATAGCAAAAGATTAGGAAAAATGCCAACTGTCAGCAGAACTGATTTCAGAACAAATGTGTGATTAAATACACTGACACATCCATTCAAATATGCAGTTCTTAAGAGAGAGACAGAGTAAGGAAGATCTATGAACTGACATGGGATGATCTCCAATGTACACTGTTCCATAAAAAACACAAGATTCAAAACCAGATGTATGTCACCATTTAGGGTTTAAAAAAAAAGAATATATACACATTTGCTAGTATTATTCATTACAATGGTTGCTTCTGGGAAGGGAAACTAGGTAGTTAGAGATGGAAGACAGACTTTTCACTTTCTGATTTTTGAATCATGAGAATCTATCATTTATTCAAAATAATTAAAACATATAATATGTGCATTAAAAAAACAAACAAACAACAACAAAAACACCTAAAAGAAAACAAACCAAAATGTCAGCAATGGTTGCCTCTAGAAATTGGAAGATGGGATATTATTGCATCAACTTTTCCAGTTTTTACCTCCCATGTTTTATGAGCATAACTCAATTAAACTGAGCAGCATACTTAGTAAGCTACAAATAGCATTCTTTTAAGTCTTAGCTGAAAAACCCAATATTTTGTTTCTGTAATTTAGCAAATAGATCAAATCCCTTTAAAACAGCAATTGTGAACCAAAATATTCCAACACATTGCCAGTAGCCAAAATAAATCTCTCACAAATTCAATACAACATTTAATACAATGAATTATAGGTAAACTATAACCTGCAGGTCTAACCTGGCCCACTGGCTGTTTTTCTGAGGTCAGAAAGCTAGGACTGCTTTCTACATTTTTAAGGGGTTATATTACAAAAAATAAAAATAAAAAAAACCTCACAAACAGGTATATGTGACAGACACTCTTATGTGGTCCACAAAGTATAAAATATTTACTGTCAGGCCTCACACAGAAAATGTTTCCCAACCCCTGTATTAGAACATAAGAAAATAATCTGTATTGCTACCTATGTTCATTACAAGAGGATTTCAAACTACAGTTCCAATAAAATATTAACCATTTGCCTTTGGAGGTAAAGTAATATTTTTATCTTATTTTATTTTATTAAAATCTCTTAATGATTCACAAATTGTAAAAAAATAATAAAAACTTAAGAATCAAAACAGAAAAAACTCCTACTGTAAGTTTAACTTACTTTTAGAATGGGTTTTTATATAATTTATTGCAACAAATCTTGCAAAGTGATACATCAGATGAATAAACTTAGGACCACCAGGAGAAAGAAATAGTGAACCAACAACTTGAGGGAAGTTACTTCCACATTCAGCCTATGGAAAAAAGAAACAAGATGATTTGAAGATCTTAACAACAACAACCTTTATATTTACATCATACTGTTTTGAAGCATAACAGGGTTTACCAGAATTATTCCATTTGAACCACAAGTTGAATTTTTGAATCCTGCTAAACTCTTGGTGGACTCAGTCACAAAAAGCAATTAAAATTTAAAGCCACAATTATTGATACTATTTGGGGATATAAGCTAAAATAATCTATGGTAAAAAAAATTTTTCTTTAAACAAAAACTGTGATATAGATTCCCAGGAATTCAAAAATCTATTTCTAATGCATTTAGCCAACAAAGCTGGCTTCCCAGAAATATACAGAATCCCAACCAAAAACCACCAGAAAGTATTATCCTGATTAGTATTTCTTACTTATACTGTTAGCATAAAAGCATTAAAAAGATTTCACCTCTAAAAAAATTAATGTACCTCAATAAAGCCAGAAAAAAAATTACCTCTTAAATGTTTGCATCTTTCAGAAAGAAAATACTTACAGAAATCTTTTTTAACCATTCACAGCAATGTTTTCGGAATTCAGTATCACTTTTTTGGTCAAATGGAGGCCAACAAAGTCTTTAAAACAAAAATAAAAATTAGAATTATGAATAAAAAACCAAACTCAGCAAAATTTTAAAACATCAAATTTATCTCCTATACTAGAAATATTAATGCTAAATCAAGGCTAACATTCATAAATTTCAACTAAAGAGAAACACCAACCTGTAAGAAATTAGGTCTTTTTCTTTATGAATATCTATAGGGTTGAATTCAGTTTAGTGCAAATAATCAATGAATATATAAGTTAAATATAGGGATGAATCACTATTAAAATTACTGAAAATCAGCTAAAGAAGACAACACTCAATGAATTCACTGGACTAATGCATAAAGATGGTAAAAATAAATTAGGATAATAATGCCTGGGGAAAAAGAGAGAAAAACACATGGTTACACATGAAAAGCACAGAAAGAATGGCATAAGAGATCATGACACCTAGAGATAACCTATATTACAGTCAGGGGTGCTACTGTTTTGTGGACAAACAAGATATGAAATTATTAAAAATTCAGTTTTAGTCAAAAATAATGAACTCTAAAATTTGCCTATTGCTTTCACCTTATAATGTTTTGTCTAAATTTTTATTCTGAGGCAATTATTTGATTAGGGTCCCATTTTTTTTTGTATTTCTATAGCATAACATACATGCTATATTCATAGAAAAATATTAAGTATGCAAAGAAAAAAAGACTAAAAAGCTGGAATGTCAACAGTGATATTCTCTAGTTGGGTTTAGCAATAATTTTTACTTCCTTCTTTAACTTTTTCTGTATTTGCCGAACTGGTTAAAGTAAGCTGTATTTTGTTTATAATCTAGAAAAAAAATCAAAAAATCTATTTTTATTTGAGCAGAGGAAGCCCTATACCTTAATGATAGGGATTTCGAAAATACGTTTCAAATACACTTGTTCTCCTGGTCACTCATAACTTTACCTACAGGCAAAATATTAAAAATAAATTATCACAAATAAAAACAATGCCCTAAACAATGGACTTACTATATAAGAGGATGAGGGCACAATATAAATATTACAACAAATTTGAACACTTTTTCTTATAGACGAAACCCAAATCACATGCAAAATAACTCAGAACCAAGGCTAGTGAATATTCACATTTTTATATTTTTATTTTAATTTACAATAATTTTACAAAAAAAAATCACTCAGATTTATAAAGGGTAAGTACTAAATTTGTAAGACTCAAGCCTAATTTTTATAACATCCATTCAAAATAATAGTTGAAGTCCAAAGTTGAAATTCTGGCTTATATAAAGTCATAATCCCTTTTTAAATCCCTTACAAAAAGAAAATGAAATAACTTTTACTCACTTGAAAACTTCTTTAGTGAGAGACTGGTCAAGTGTTTGAAACAAAAAATAAGAAACTATCTGAAAGGCATCACGGTTCAACTTGTCAAACATGTTCCTAATGGTTTAAAAAGAAATAGAAGCAGGAAAAAAAAAAAAGAAGAAAAGAAAAAGGTTAATAAAACTAAGCATCATCAAAAGCTGTGTAAGAGTCTGACCCATTAATATTTTTCATTCTGTTCAAGAGGTCAAGGCAAATTAATTTTTCTAATTCATGTATATATTTATAAACAATTAAACACATACAAGTTTTTGTTTTCATTCTGAAAATGTAGATCGAATAGAAGAAAACTAGTAGAACTTGGCTTTACCGCAATGAAAACATTCTACAAAAAGAAAAGGAAAGCCTACTCAGGTAGAGAGAAAACCATGGCCTAAGATATGGTGAAAATGATGATACACACCAACATGTTCTGACAATAAAAACAGCTAAATATTTATTGAGTTTATTATTTATCAGATATTATTTTAATTAAGCCTTTTACAAGCAGCAACTCATCTAATCTTCATTGCAATCATATGAAGTTAATACCTGTGCTTGCAGCTTTAACATGAAGTATTTTATCTAATCCCAACATTAGAAAGCAGTTTGATTATCCTCATAATACAGATGACATGACAAATAGATCTGAGTAGTCCCGTGAACACATAAAGCTATTTTCCTGAAATAAGCTTTTTTGAGTTGGAAAAAAAGAGTTAACATTAAAATTCCCATGCTTATACTTTTGTCAAACAACTCTTTTATCCTTGGAATGTTTCTATTCCTCAACAAATACAAATGAAGTTCCTACCTCCTTATCATCTCTCAAACCTGTTATTTTTTTCATATAGTATACTGTTCTCTTCAACACTTCTAATTTTTAAAAAGATATTTGTTAAAGGTTTGCTCACCCACTGGACTGAAATTTTATACGGGAAAAGTTTACGTTTGCTCTGTTCACCACTGTATACCCAGGTCCAATACTGTGCTCAATTAATATCTGTTGAATAAACAAATGAATGGGGGGCTGAGGTGCCTTCTGGTTTGCTCCGGGCAACTGAAGGCCTAGTAGAGCCTGGGCTGATTCCATGGAGGGGGCTGCTTATGACCTTAAGGGTCGGTGTGCTAGAGAGAACTGCAGGCACCTCCACCCTCCTCCACATTTAAAAATGCAGCTGGAAATTAATGGACGGAACAATCTGATTCAACAAAAGACTGCTGCAGCCATGTTCGCCCAGCAGATGCAGTTTACGCTCCAAAATGCTCAAATGTCATCACTTACTTCTTTTCCTGTGACTCCACCCCTGGCAGCTAATCCTGCCATGGCTTTCAATCCCTACTTACCACATCCTGGGATGGGCCTGGTCCCTGCCGAACTTTTACCAAATGCACCTGTGCTGATTTCTGGAAACCCACCTCGCCCACTGCCAGGAGCTGCTGGTCCAAAACCGATGTGTTCAGATAAACTGGAGGTATTTGTGCAGAAATATATAAATCTCTATAGGGCAGATATTAACCTTATGCATAAACATTCTTAGAGCCCAATGTTTTGAATGCTTTAAATAAGTACATCTGAATTTTAAGCTTATGGAATATAACCTCAGAAAAATGTTAGACAATTTACTACTGCAATTTTACCCTGTTATAAAGTGCACGGTTGTACAGTAGGTCAAACAATATCTTAGTGTACCCAGCCACAGACCGTGCATCTCCTTTGCTATGGCACAGAAAGTCTGGTGGGAATGCTCCTTTTAGCCAGCCTCCAGCTTTGCAGAATGGGGTTACTGTGTTCGTTGATGAGTCTCTACTTTCTAGAATAATCAAAAAGTCAGCTCTATTGGCAGCTCCTTAAATGCCTTGCCATGTATTGAACTGGAATCTGTACATGTCCTTTAGTCATGGTCCACAAGTCTGCTTGTAAAAAGCACATTGTGGGACTTCCCTGGTGGCACGGTGGTTAAGAATCCGCCTGTCAATGCAGGGGACATGGGTTCGAGCCCTGGTCCAGGAAGATCCCACATGCCGCGGAGCAACTAAGCCCATGAGCCACAACTACTGAAGCCCGCGTGCCTAGAGCCTGTGCTCTGCAACAAGAGAGGCCGCTGCAATGAGACACCCACGCACCGCAACGAAGAGTAGCCCCCCGCTCGCCGCAACTAGAGAAAGCCTGCTCGCAGCAACAAAGACCCAACGCAGACAAAAATAAATAAATAAACAAACACACACACACACACACACACACACACACACACACACACACACATTGCTGTGTGATAAAGACACATCTTGGACCCTAACAAAATAACCCCCTCTTGCAAACTTAGCTAATTACACTTCAGGCTGTGTATCAAGTGGAGGATTAAAAACTGGTTTTCAGCAATACTTGCATTTCAATGTAAGGAAAGCAGGCAAAGTCTTCCTTTGGGAAGACTGGATTTTTTCTTCCTTGGAATAGAAATTTTGTTTAGGTTTATATCTCATAATGAATATGGCTCGACATTATCCTTCAGCTTTTAAAATTTTTCCTAAATAGATGACAAAAGAATGTATACTGTTGCTTTTATACATTCACTGGCAAAATAAATAAAAGCGAATCACCTTCCAAGCAAAAAAAACAAAAAACAAAAAAACGAAAAAACAAAAAAAACCCACAAATGAATGAATGACCTTTCCTTTCCATTCCCACTGACTCCTTAGTTTAGGTCTACCTAACTGCAAAGCCCTGATTCCCCCTCTAATCCATTCTCTGTAATACAACCAGAATGATTTTTCCAAAATGCAAATCTTTCGGGCAAATGCCTAGGAATGGAATTGCTGGATCATATGTTAAATGTACATTTAACTTTATAAGAAAAGTGGCTACACAATTACATGCTCACAGAAACTAGAAACACATAGAACTGCACACCAAAAAGAATGAATTCTAACATATGTAAACGTAAGTGAATCAAAATTTTTTTTTAATTTTGAAGTAAATTTGATACCACATTCATGCTTAAAGCATTTTAAAGGGGACATCTGTTTTAGTATATCCCTCCCACTAACGAACTGAGACAACTCTAAAGACATGGGGCGGGGGGGGGGAATCTATGAAAATGTTTTAAAAAAAATATATCATCACTGAACCAGAACTTGACAGATTTTATTTAATTTTCAAAGGCAGAAAGAAGACTGCAATTGAATAAGCCAGAGCAGAGAAAACTAAGATTGCCAAAACAATAGAGAGGATGCAGTGGCAATGGGAACCATCCTCAGGGGAGGCCTGGGAGAAGCTTTAAGCTTCTCTGCCATACGGGGGGCATCAAATCATGTGAGATAGGTGGCGCATTTATTAATACATAACCATAACCTGATAAATGCTACCCACTGGTTGTCAATTTTTATTTATTTATTTATTTATGGCTGTGTTGGGTCTTCGTTTCTGTGCGAGGGCTTTCTCTAGCTGCGGCGAGCGGGGGCCACTCTTCATCGCGGTGCGCGGGCCTCTCACCATCGCGGCCTCTCTCGCTGCGGAGCACAGGCTCCAGACGCGCAGGCTCAGCAGCCGTGGCTCACGGGCCCAGCTGCTCCGCGGCATGTGGCATCTTCCCAGACCAGGGCTCGAACCCGTGTCCCCTGCATTAGCAGGCAGATTCTCAACCACTGCGCCACCAGGGAAGCCCAGACTGGTCGTCAATTTTTAGACTAGACTTCTAGACAAAACCTTTCTACATGTAAATAGTAGTAACTTCCAAACAAATAGTTACCAAACAAAACTTAATTACAGCTCTAAACCTTGACAGTAAAACAGTGCTAATACAGCTGAAAAAAGTCAAGAGGGAGAAAGCAGAGGAGGGTAGGTAAGCGTAGGTGCGCTAATTATCGTATAAAGAATAGCGGCCTTCACTGTGAAATTACATCGTGGGGAATCCAGAGATCCTTTTGAGACTGATACATCAAGAAACACAGGTCTAAGCACATTATTTAAATACTGCCACAAGAAAAACGGAAATAACGTAATTACAAAAGTCAAGAAGATTGAGAACAGGAGATAGCCTATGTATCCCAAATTTTCCTTGGCCTATAGTGGGCAAGATAATAGAGGCTGTCTAAAGTTGATAAGTTAAGACAAAGAAATATAAACAAAGCATTAAGTTCTATGATGAGATCTGTAACATCTGTAGCAAAGCAGGAAGAGGCTTTTTTTTTACTTTTCATCTTAATACCACTCTCTACTAGTTTTTGGCTAATTGTGGCAGGCTTTCAGCCTGCTATTTCAGTTAGTGAAAATTATAAACTAAAGATCAACTACCTTGAAAGTCTCCCTCGAGTCCTAAAGGCGTTTGCACCTAACGGAAGGCGTTCCCGAGTCCCTCCATTACCAAACCGCCACCTCTCCCTCGACTTCACAGACCACCCGGCTTCACTACCAAAGCAGGAATAAGCCGCCCCTTCAGTTTCGCCCCAACTGCAGACTCTACTCCCCTACAAAGCGCTCCCGGCAAGGTCCCGTAACAGTCTCTTGCCACCCGGCTAGCTGCCACTGGGAGCAGGTACTTTGCAGCCAGTGCCGGGCCACAGTAACCGACTACTTAATTCATCAACCTACGAGGTCCGCAACAAGGCGGGTCACGCCAGCATGGCCAGGCTCAGACTCCCCCGCCCCGCCGGCCCCGGCCTCCTTACACTCCGAGGTGCGTGTGCGACACGATCTTTCCACCGGCTACGGTCGCCGAGCCCGGCTCGAAGCCGAGCGCCTGCAGATACATCCAGAGATGCTCCTTCTCGAAAGAAGGGACCCAGGCCGAACTCATCTTCGCGGTAGGCAGGGCCCGGCAAAGGAAGAAAGCGCAGGCTCCAACGACTGAGAGGGCCCCTCAGGCTTTTTGCCTACGGGCAGCCTGAGATGGCGGCGGCCCCTCCATTGCCACCGCCGGATCCTCTCTCGCCCGGAACCATTTCGCCTCAAATGGCCTCAAATGCCTCAAATGGCCTGAGACTCTAAAGTCTCAGGGAAATAGAGCCTCTAACAGTAGTACGGCACAGCGGCCAAAGCACAGTCACCACAAAACGAGCGTCCCGCGCTTCCGGAAAAGCGGTTTGCGCCGGCGCCGCCCGGCTTCCGGGGGAGGAGGGGCTTCTTTAGAGGACCTTGTCTCCCGCCACGCAATGCACCCCTGCCTCGGTCTTTTCCGGTCAAGACCAGCCGAGAACCTACAAGACCCACAAGGCTTTGCGGGGCTGGCGAACTTCCTGGTGATTGCACGCTTTTGCTGGCGTCCTGCGGCTTCGCGTTTTCTGATCTTTTTTTCTGATCTTTGTGGTTCCTTTTGCCTATTACGTCAAATAAAAACCATAAGCTGGTCACTGTAGTAGAAAAAGCATTGGATTTCCTCAGCTGTTCGCACTACATGTTGTAACCTGAGCAAGTCGCGTAACTTCTGAGCCTGGGATCTATTATGAGTAAAATCTTGTTTGCCCTCAAGTGCTGAATGTTCCTTTCATCTCCTTGCTTTAAGAAATCTGGGGCTTCCCTGGTGGCGCAGTGGTTGAGACTCCGCCTGCCAATGCAGGGGACACGGGTTCGAGCCCTGGTCTGGGAAGATCCCACATGCCGCGGAGCAACTGGGCCCGTGAGCCACAATTACTGAGCCTGCGCGTCTGGAGCCTGTGCTCCGCAGCAAGAGAGGCCGCGATAGTGAGAGGCCTGCGCACCGCGATGAAGAGTGGCCCCCGCTTGCCACAACTAGAGAAAGCCCTCGCACAGAAACGAAGACCCAACACAGCCATAAATAAATAAATAAATGCTTAAAAAAAAAAAAAAGAAATCTGGCTCTCCCCTACGCATACACCTTTCCCTTGCAGCCCTGTCAATTGATGACTGCTTTCTCCTCCGCATGCCATATACAGCAGAACCTGGAAATGGGGTGGAGAGCCTACTTATTTCTCATTAACACTTTAGGCAATTATTGCCTCACTAAAACCACCAGCTCATTTGAAAAGTATGCTGTCACCCACAAGTCTTCCTTGTGGAGGTCAAGTGTAAGATCTCCAGGTTGCTGGACCTCATTCTGAGATTTAGCCCTTAATTCTCTGTCTCTCCCAACATCACTCCTGGAATAATTTTTGATGATTTCAATATCCATGTAGGTAATCTTTCCAATGCCCTGGCCTCTCAGTTCCTCGAACTCTTCTCAGCATCCTGGCCCCTTTCTGTCTTTGCCAGATTTATCTGGCAGAATCCAAATGGCTATTATATCAATTCTCTGCCTACTCCGTACCTGCAGCTTAGCAGCTAAATGCAATTATGATGCCTAGCATTACCCAAAATTAATGACAACTGAAATAGACTCTTAGGCCTGCCCTCTCCACCCTATTTCCCCCAAATCTCACTCTCCATACAATTACATGTATATTCTTCCCTCCTTTAAACTTCCAATACCCCCTTCTTCCTCCTCACTCTCAATGATGTCCTTTGTTCTTAATTGATAGATGCTTCCAAAAAAGAACCTCCATCAACAGTTTACCAACCTGCCTATATCTTTGCCCATATAGTCTTCCTTGTCTTTTGGTAATCCGGGTGAATCAGGTTGTGCCTACCTAAGACCAGTCCTCTCACACATTCGATGGACTGTATTCCCTTTCTCACACACAAGGAGTTTGCTCCAGCATTTGTCCTCTACTCTCTCCTGCAGCATCATCAGTTCTTCCCATGTATATAAACATGATGTAATATCTTCCATCATTAAAAAAAAAAATCCTTTGACCCCAATGCCTTTCTAGCTATCAGTCCATTTCTCTCCATAGCAAAACTTCTCCAAAAAAGTTATCTATATCCACCTCACTGCTAGTGGTAACTTTCCAAAGCCACTTGAATCAATTAGGGTTCTTTGGTTGCAAGCAGCAAAACTGACTCTGAAGGAGTTTTATCGGATGGTCCTGAATAGCATAAATAAAGAACGGAAAGGCCAGATAATAAAGCTCAGGAAACAGCAGGCCCATGTGCCACGCCACTCAAGATTTATACCCCAGGCACTCCAATTTACTTTTTAAAAATAGCGTAATGTATCATTATAAGTGAACATCATCATAACTATCACCCAGAACAGGAAATAAAAGTTCTCCATCCATTCCAGAAACCTCTCTTTTCCCGAAAAATAACCACCATCCTCACTTTTATAATAACAACTTCCGGGACTTCCCTGGTGGCGCAGTGGTTAAGAATCTGCCTGCCGATGCAGGGGACATGGGTTTGATCCCTGGTCCAGGAAGATCGCACATGCCTCAGAGCAACTAAGCCCGTGCGCCACAACTACTGAGCCTGAGCTCTAGAACCCACAAGCCACAACTACTGAGCCCGCGTGCCACAACTACTGAAGCCCGCACGTCACAACTACTGAAGCCCGTGCACCTAGAGCTCGTGCTCTGCAACAAATGAAGCCACCGCAATGAGAAGCCCGCACACTGCAATGAAGAGTAACCCCTATTCACTGCAGCTAGAGAAAGCCCATGCGCAGCAACAAAGACCCAACACAGCCAAAAATAAATAAATAAATAAATTTATATTGAAAAAATAATAATAACTTCCTTGCCTTGTCTTGTAGTTTGATCACCCAAGTATGCTTCCCTAGACACTATAGTTTAGTCTTGCTTTTTTTTTTTTTTTTTGGTCTTGCCTCTTTTTTTATTTTTTTTTTAGTCTTTCCTGGGTTTGTTTGTCTGTTTTAAGTTTTTATTGGAGTATAGTTGATTTACAATGTTGTGTTAGTTTCAAGTGTACAGCAAAGTGATTCAGTTAAACACATACATATAGCCACTTTTTTTTTTTTAACTCTTTTCTCATTTAGGCCATAACAGAGTATTGAGTAGAGTTCCCTGTGCTGTACAACAGGTTCTTATTATTATCTATTTTATATATAGTAGTGTCTATATGTCAATCCCAATCCCCCAATTTATCCCTTCCCACGACCCCTGGTAACCATAAGTTTGTTTTCTACATCTGTGATTCTACTTCTGTTTTGTAAATAAGTGCATTTGTACCCTTCTTTTTAGATTCCACGTATAAGCGATATCATGATATTTGTCTTTCTGTGTCTGACTTAACTTCACTCAGTATGACAATCTCTAGGTCCATCCATGTTGCTGCAAAAGGCATTATTTTGTTCTTTTTTATGGCTGAGTAATATTCCATTGTATATATGTACCATATCTTCTTTATCCATTCCTCTGTTGATGGACATTTAGGTTGCTTCCATGTCCTGGCTACTGTAAATAGTGCTGCAATAAACATTGGGGTGCATGTATCTTTTTGTGTTTTTTTAATTACACATTTTTCTCATTCCCCCTCCCCTTTTTCTTACAATTAATCTGTTGAAGAACCAGGGCTATTTGACCTGAATAATGTCTCCTGGTCTGGGTTTCACTGATTGCATCCTCATGGTACAGTTCAACATGTTCCACTGTCCCTGTCCTCTGTACTTTGTTCGAATTGGCACCTGGATCCAGAGGATTGATTGGACTCATGTATGATCACTTTGGCAAGATTAGATGATGGTTGGTACATGCTTTTTCATCAGGAAATATGTAATATCTCTGTTTATGCCATTGACAAGCAAAAATGCTAAGTGCTTAGATCCATTATTCACAGGTGATTGCAAAATGTTGAAATTCTCATTTATCATTTGTTATGGGCTGAATGTTTGTGTCCCCCCAGCCAAATTCATATGTTGAAACCCTATTGCTCAATGTGATGGTATTAGAAGGTTGGGTCTTTGGGAGGTAATTAGGATTAGATGCAGTCATAAGAGTAAAGCCCTCACGCATAGAACCATAAGAGTCACAAGAGGGTTTGCTTCCTCTCTCTGCTCTTTTCCATGTGATGATACAAAGAGAAGTCAACTCTCTGCAACCCAGAAGGGGGCCCTCACCAAAACCTGACTCTGCTGGCACTGGCACCCTGATCTCAGACTTCCAGCCTCCAGACTGTGAGAAATAACTGTTTGTTGTTTAAACCACTCAGTCTAAGGTAATTGGTTAGAGCAGTCCTAACTGACTGAGATATCATGTCTTTTTCATTTGTCAGAAGGAATACTTTTATGAGAGAGGTTTTCCCTCATTTACTATTTGTTTACCTAGTGATGAAGACATAAAGAAGGATAAATTATTTTTTAATTTTTTTTGCCTCACCATGTGCAGCTTGCAGGATCTTAGTTCCTGGAACCTGCACCCCCTTCAGTGGAAGTACAGAGTCCTAACCACTGGGCTGCCAGGGAATTCCCAAGAAGGATAAATTCTTGATTCTTTCATTTTATTTTTTTAAACTATACCTCCAGCCCTAATCTTTTCTTTTTTTTAATATTTATTTATTTATTTGGTTGCATCAGGTCTTAGTTGCGGCAGGTGGGCTCCTTAGTTGTGGCTCAAGGGCTCCTTAGTTGTGGCATGCGAACCCTTAGTTGCAGCATGCAAATTCTTAGTTGCGGCATGCATGTGGGATCTAGTTCCCGGGCCAAGGAACAAACATGGGCCCCCTGCATCGGGAGTGCGGAGTCTTAACCACTGCACCACTAGGGAAGTTCCGGTTCTTTCATTTTATTTACCAGTTTTCAAGATAATAATTGGTTTGCTATCATCCCCTGAAAGTAATCAATTAGGTTGTTTATATATATAGACAGATATAGATATATTTAGATTTTGATGGGGTTCATGTTTGCTGGGGTTCAATCTATTGCAATTATTATCCTTATTGAAGTTCAGATTGTCCCATCTTTAGTCAATGGGAACCTCTTCAAATCAGCTTCTTTTCTATCTGAAATAGCAAGAAGTTCAAGGCTCATTTTGTACATTTCCTGCCTCAGACCTGGAATCAGCCATTTCTCCAAGAAGCACTGATTTCTTTTAGTGGGAAAAGGTATTACAATACCTTTTTCTGACAAATGAAAAAGAATTACAATCTGGACACTGGGGGCGCTCCTCAATACTGGTTTGGCCATTGTTTCTATAATTTATTTAACTAATACTTATTTAATGTTGTTCTGTGCCAGGCATTGCTCTAAGATTTTATAAATGTTTATTTATTCTTCATAACAAACCTACTATTATCCTTATTTTACAGATGAGGAAATTGAGGTACAGAGAAACTAAGTTATTTGTTTAAAGTGACATAACTAGAAAGTAGAAGAACCAAGATTAGAATCCAGAGTCTGAGCCTTTACCCATCATTATATGCTTCCTCCCAGTTGACCTGTTTTTTAGTCATATGCCTACCCCCTAGGCCAGGGGAAAGCAAAAAGACCTTGACTAGCAGACGCACTGAGACCCACCCCCCCCCCCCAAAAAACATAAAGGCGCTGTTACAAGAAGAAACAGGAATGAATCCTGGGAGGAAAAAAAATAGTCCACTATATCAGTTTTTAAAAAAAACACTCTGATTCAAGATTATACAGCCCATTTTTATTATAGGCATTTCAAAGATTAAACTTTGAAGAATTCTATAAAATAATATATGATGCAGAACGAGACTCTTTTCCAAAAGTTTGGGTCAATCAGAGTTTCATTACAATTAAGACCAAGTAGCCAAAAAAGAGATTAACTCCCAACAGATTAATCCCCAAAGCCACAGGAATAAATACATGAGCAAACATGAAATTTAATGTGACACAAACTGTGTATTCAGCAAAAGGAGATTTTTCTTATTAGTTATTCAACATTTTGCCCTGAGAAGGCTGAGGGCCATTGGCATGTGAATGATTTGGTCCATCCTCCTCTTCCAAAGCTATAATATCTGGAATTTCATCAGTCTCAGATGTCAAGTCTGTGATACTGAAATCAAGTACCTGTAAAAGAAGAATCTTGGATATTAAAACAAACACTAATGAAGTGAGTTGTCAAGTCCAGGTGAGCTCTTAGAAACATAAATTACTGCATGTGCATGAACCTTACTTTGTCCGTAACTATGCTGTCTTCAATATGTTTATAGTCTTATTCCCACAATTCACTCATATTATAAAAGCACTAAGGAAACTTCTCTTTAAAAGGAAACCAACTAGGGCTTCCCTGGTGGCGCAGTGGTTGAGAATCTGCCTGCTAATGCAGGGGACACGGGTTCGAGCCCTGGTCTGGGAAGATCCCACATGCCACGGAGCAGCTGGGCCCGTGAGCCACAATTGCTGAGCCTGCGCGTCTGGAGCCTGTGCCCCGCGACGGGAGGGGCCGCGATAGAGAAAGGCCCGCGCACCGCGATGAAGAGCGGTCCCCGCACCGCGATGAAGAGTGGCCCCCGCTTGCCGCAACTGGAGAAAGCCCTCGCACGAACCGAAGACCCAACACAGCCAAAAATAAATAAATAAATAAATAAATAAGAAAAATCCTTAAAAAAAAAAAAAAAAAGGAAACCAACTAGTGGTAGAACGAATTAAATGAAAGCTTTTGAAAATACAAGCTATAAAGCATTTCTGGTTATTCATCTGTCTATTTTTCTATTATTCTCTTAAAACCAATAATACTCCTCTTTTCCATAAGTTTGATTTCCAATACTATAAACCCTTTGGGAAGTGTCTAGGAACTAAGGAAGCAAAAAGGTCTTTGAATAGTTGAAATAGCCATCACAAACCCTAGCTCTTCTCTGCATAGGAAAGGCTTTTAGGGATAAGAAGTTCTATTAACTGTTACTTTGCATACAATTTTGACAAGCAAAGTAATACTTCTTAACCAACAGAAGATTAGAAGCAGAAAATTAGTAAGGTATAACAAGTTACTAAAGGCTAAATCTTGATAGCAGAGGAAAAAATTTGACAGAGGCAAAACAACTAACAGTAACAACAACAAAAAATATCCATCGAAAAATAGAAGGGAAAATAAGGAATTATTGTTTAATGGGTTTATGCTTGGGATGATAATAAAGTTCTGGAAATGGATAGTGGTGATGGCTGCACAACACTATAAATGTACTTAATGCCACTGAACTGTATGCTTAAGAATGGCTAAAATGGTACACTTGATGGTATGTATATTTTACCACAATTTTAAAAAATAGTTAAAAGACAAAACACAAAGCGAGAATCTTGCTTTTTATCGGGTCCCTTACCTGGCTGTTTGTGGCCGTTATTGCACTTTTCCGTAAGAACCCAGGTACTCAGAGGACTGTCTGGTCTGAGGTAAAAACTTCCACTACTTATTCCTGAGCTTTCTGTTTGGGGAGATCAAACTACATTCTAGATCTTCATGAATGTTCACTTTTCAAAGATTATACCCAATCTGACATCCACAAAAGCCAACATTGCTTATATAAATTGATTCAGGGCATTAGCCAGGCAAGTCAACTATTGTAATTTTAGCCTTTTTAAGTTAAAAGATGTACCTTGCTTAGCTCTCTGTTTGGATCTATTTCTATTAAATGTATATTTTAACATCCATTATCACTCTGTTTTTAATAAATGTAAAATAGAACAGGAAGCTACAACACAAGAAGATATAGAGAGAGGGGTTTTCTGGACCCCAAATAAGGAAGCAAGCAGCAGTTCTCTCCTATCAGTGGCTAGATTGCTAGAATGGAAAAAATAAGCACTTCGACATCAGTAAGACATTGGACTAAATCCCCACTCTTGCACTTACTTCTATTCAACCTCAGTTTCCTCACCTGTCAAGTGAGGAAAATACCAAATTGATTGCATTGCAAGTGAGGAGTAAAGATAGTATATGCCTAGCTTGTAAAAGGTGCTCAATACATAGCAGCTTTAATTCTCTTCAGTTTCTTAAATACCACCCTCTCACACACACAAACCTCCAAAGTCACCTATAGATCAGGTAACTACTGGCCTAAAGTAGAGTTCTTTGCAGAAGATTGGAGATTCCACACTTAGGATTTAGGAAAAAAGCCTCACCACCACCAAAAAAAGTAGCTCTAGTCCTTGAGATGACTTAGGAGAGCCATATGAATACTTCACCTTCCATATATCCAGAATGAATCAGAGTATATAATTTTCATTATTCGGGACCATCACCAAGACCTATTTGGGGGGCTGGGAAGGAAATAGGGGAGGGTGGAGCAGCTAAGAAGTAGCCACGATCTATCAAGTTTCCATGGCGAGTTTAATTTAAAATGTAGTGGTTGTGCCTGACCATCTTCATAGGGTTTTTAGAAATGTGGCACAAGAGAAATCATTTCACAGATTTATAAAATAAATTCCTTTTCCATTGGCATAAACAACAATAGTTTGGACCATCAAAGAAGGAGTGTAAGGAGTCTTTTGCTGAGAATGCCCATCAGGCATTCTGAGGCCAAACTCAGAATCACATGCTTACTATGAAATTAATGAGATAACCATAGTCCCTCCCTGCAAGGACATTCTTTTCAAGAAAACCAAGTGACCCTGCCAGGGTTCCAGGGAGTTGCATAATTTTTGCAAGTTGTTCACCATACAACCATAAGGGGGCACCACTCATTCATAAACTTCACTGATTCCTGTATTTTTTTTTTTTTAGAGAGATTCTTTTCTAGCCGGAGCTCCCCAAAGTTGCTAACTGGCTGTCTACGCTCCCCAGATGGCTTTAATTTATTTATTTATTTATTTATTTATTTATGGCTGTGTTGGGTCTTCGTTTCTGTGCGAGGGCTTTCTCTAGTTGCGGCAAGCGGGGGCCACTCTTCATCGCGGTGCGCGGGCCTCTCACTGTCGCGGCCTCTCTTGTTGCGGAGCACAGGCTCCAGACGCGCAGGCTCAGTAGTTGTGGCTCACGGGACCAGCCGCTCCGCGGCATGTGGGATCTTCCCAGACCAGGGCCCGAACCCGTGTCCCCCGCATTGGCAGGCAGACTCTCAACCACTGCGCCACCAGGGAAGCCCCATGATTCCTCTATTTATTATGACAATTTTCCAGAAGGTGGCACTACAAGTGTTGAGGATAAGGTGCCATTTTCTAATTTGCATCAAACTCCCAGAAGAAAACATAGGCAATACACACTCCTTGACATTAGTCTCAATAATATATATATTTTTTTATCTGTCTCCTCAGGCAAGGACAACAAAAGCAAAAATAAACAAATGGGACCAAATCAAACTAAAAAGCTTCTGCACAGTGAAGGAAACCTTCAACAAAATGAAAAGGCAACCTGCTGAATGGGAAAAGATACTTACAAATGATATGCCCCATAAGGGGTTAATATCCAAAATATAGGAAAGACTCATACAGTAACTCAATATCAAAAAGCCAAACAATCCAATTAAGAAATGGGCAGAGGCCCTGAATTGGCATTTTCCCAAAGACATACAGATGGCCAACAGGCATAGGAAAAAGTGCTCAACATCATTAATCATCAGAGAAATGCAAATCAAAACCACACTGAGAGAGCTTCCCTGCTGGCGCAGTGGTTAAGAATCTGCCTGTCAATGCGGGGGACATGGGTTCGAGCCCTGGTCCAGGAAGATCCCACATGCCGCGGAGCAACTAAGCCCGTGTGCCACAACTACTGAGCCTGTGCTCTAGAGCCCACGAGCCACAACTACTGAGCCAGCGTGCCACAACTACTGAAGCCAGCATGCCTAGAGCCTGTGCTCTGCAACAAGAGAAGCCACCACAATGAGAAGCCTGCGCACCGCAAGGGGAAGAGTAGCCCCCGCTCACTGCAATTAGAGAAAGCCTGCTCTCAGCAACGAAGGCCCAGTGCAGCCAAAAATAAAATAAATTAAAAAGAAATAAATTTATTTTAAAAAAAAAAACCACAATGAGGTATCACCTCACACCTGTCAGAATAGTTATCATCAAAAAGACAAAAAATAACAAGTGTTGGCAAGGATGTGAAGAAAAGGGACCCTTCATGCCCTGTTGATGAGAATGTAAACTGGTGCAGCCACTATGGAAAACAGTATGGAGGTTACTCAAAAAATTAACAATTAGGGACTTCCCTCATGGTCCAGTGGTTAAGACTCCTTGCTCCCAATGCAGGGGCCTGGGTTTGATCCCTAGTCAGGGAACTAGATCCTACATGCCACAACTAAAGAGATGCCACAACTAAAGAGATCCCACATGCCACAAGGAAGATCCCTCCTGCTGCAAATAAGACCCAACATGGCCAAATAAATAAATAAATAATTTTTTTAAAAAATTAACAATTGAACTACCATACATCCTGAAATCCACCTCTGGGTATTTATCTGAATAAAATGAAAATATATATGCACCCCAATGTTCATAGCAGCATTATTTACAATAGTCAAGATATGGAAGCGACCTACGTGCCCATCAACAGATGAATGGATAGACACACGCACACACAATGGAATATTAGCCATAAAAAAAAAAAAGTATGAAATCTTGCCATCTGCAACAACATGGATAGACCTGGAGGGTATTATGCTAAGTGAAGTAAGTCAGACAGAGAAAGACAAATACTGTATATCACTTATATGTGGAATCTATAAAACAAATGAACAAATGTAACAAAACAGAAACAGACTCACAGATAAAGAGAACGAACTAGTGGTTGCCAGAGGGGAGAGGGATGAAGGGGATTAAGAGGTACAAACTAGCAGGTATAAAATAAATAAGTCACAGGGATATAATGTACATCACAGGGAATATAGTCAATGTTTTATAATAACTTTGTATGGTATGTAATCTACAAAAACATCGAATCACTATGTTGTACACCTGAAACTAATATTGTAAACTATACTTCAATACAAAAATTTTTAAATTAAGCTAAATTAGAGTAGGTCTTTCTAAAATGACATTTTATGGAGTCCACACCAAAGGTCTTGTTAAATTTTGTTTTTACTATTATTATTATTATTTTTTGGCCACACCGCGTGGCTTGTGGGATCTTAGCTCCCCGACCAGGCTCAGCAGTGAAAGTGCAGTCCTAACCACTGGACCACCAGGGAATTCCCAAGCGTCTTGTTAATTAAAGTAAATTAAGAGTAGCTTTTTTAAAAAAAAATTATTAATTTATTTTGGTTGCACCAGGTCTTAGTTGTGGCAGGTGGGCTCCTTAGTTGCAGCACATGGGCTCCTTAGTTGCAGCACGTGGGATCCTTAGTTGCGGCATGCGAGTTGTGGCATGCATGTGGGATCTAGTTCCCTGGCCAGGGATCAAACCCAGGCCCCCTGCCTTGGGAGTGCAAAGTCTTCTTAACCACTGTACCACCAGGCAAGTCGTGCAGCTCTTTTTAAGATAAGACATTTTATGGAGCCCACACCAGATTTCTTGTTTGGAAAGAGTAGGACTGTTGGTAACCCTAGCCCTATCTTTGTTTCAGATTAAAATCATTTGTTTCCTGTTTCCTTCATTTCTGAAAGTACAGTCGTTGGACCACCTGCATTAGAATCGCCTAGGATGTCTTTTTGTTTTTTTTTTTTTAAGCGATGCTTTTTAAAAGTGCAGATGCCTGGTACTACCTCCAGACCTACGAACCAGATTCTGTAGGGGTGGAACCCAGGAATCTGCATTTCATCAGTGTCCCCAGTTGATAATCCCTGGCATAGACAAAGAGGGCAGAGGAAGGCTCACTGACAGACGGCATGGTTTTATCCATGCTAAGAGCTCACTAGGGCCATTTCATACAAGGGAGTCAGTCAGATAGATATATTAGCTACCTCCTTACTGAGTTGTCCTGTGCTCTAACCTGAGTAGAGTAGACAACAAAAAAGGAAAAGTGCTTGATTCATACTATTCAACATCTACTCCTATTAATGCTAAGTTATAATTTAAATGGTTGGCTAGAAAAAAATAAAGAAAACAAATGGTCGGCTAGAATCAAAAAGTCAGATAACAGGTGTAGGTGAGGATATGGAGAAATCAAAACCCTCATGTACTACTGGTGGGAAAGTAAGATGGTGCAGCCACTTTGGAAAACAGTCTGGCAGTTCCTCAAACAATTAAGCATAGAGTGACCATATGACCCACTAGTAATTCTACTCCTAGGTATATACCCAAGAGAAATGAAAAGATCATTTACATGGTAACCATTTCTTCATCACTGACATTTACACAAAAGCACCATTTAAACTATTCATTACTCTTGTAAAATATCAATTAACAACACTATCTACTACCTTCCTCACTTTCTTAAATTCTAGAAAACATTTTTTTCAGTTAGCCAAGAAACATAGATACTATGATATGGCTCTCATATCTTTAATGTGGCTCTCTCAAACAGCACTTTCATAAAATCTGTACCAAGCTAAACAACCTAGGTCTATTCTACAAGACGAGGCTCCTCTGTGAGACTTAAAACCTTTCATTATATTATATCCCATTTCTCTGTAATCTGTAGGCCCAGTTTAAGCAAGTTAAGCATGGAGGAGAAATCCCAGGCAATTGTGTCCCCTCCCCCAAACATTGTGCTTTCACACTGCCACCCCATCATTTCACTTAGCCATCTTCCTGACAATCTTAACAACTAAAGATGCGTTGCGTTAATCAGCAATCTCACCTGTCAGATTCAACAGGGCCATGGGCTGCCTGCCTCTTACTACCTTATCATCAATTGAGGGTGTGATATTCCTAGTCTGCCTTTTCCACTTGAGCACCCGGCCTCTGCTCAGCAACCCCTGGATAGTGAACAAGAAGGCCTCAACCCCAACCAGCCCTAAAAATATGACCTGAACCTATCCCAGTAAGGGTCCAGTTGACACAATTTCTTCTAGCCATCGGTAACTTCTCAAACATGAGGGAATGGCATCAGAATCTCAAAAGGTAAGCAAGGGGAACAGGAAAGATACCATAAAACATCTTTTCTTTGGCCTAAGTTGACCTCAAGCCTGATATGACTTCTTATTCTTCTCCTCCTCTGCGAATAGCCCGATGCTATTTCCTTTCCAGTTTCTCCATCTTTCAGATGAAGTAGGCTGCTACAGGATAGCCTGGGAACTTAGACATCCAACAGTGGAATTATCCAGCATCTTTTCCTTACTAAATAGCAACTGTGAAAATATGATAGGATATCCTACATTATAGGATACCTGTTGGGAAGGTGGACACTTAAAGCATGAAGGTATTGCCCTTTGAGATACAAGCAACAAATACCTTGGTTTATAAGGCAGGGACATCTCACAAGACCATCACCCATGCAGGCCTCTGTGCTAGGTCACTCCTGGAGCTGGATCAGGACTGAGGCCCAGCTGGCCCAGTCTCAAGTCCACGAGAGCCCAGGAAGGTCAGGCTGGCAAGAGCCCTCCTTTCCATCCCCCACCTGCTCTCCCAGGCATCATTTAGACGCCATTTCTTAGATTTGTGCACAAATATCTATCCTTCTCCTTATTCCTCCTTCCCTCACCAGTCATCTCCATGAGCTAAATGATACTCTAAAAGGGATATCTCAGGTAAATCAAATTTTAGTTTTTCCTGTTTCACTTCATTATTCCTTCAATATCTATCATGCCTTATCAAAATGGATATATTTTCCCAATCATGATCTCATATTATATACTCACTACTCACTCTGGAACTGGCCAGTTAAAGACACTATGTGTCACTGTCCCACAGAAGGTATCCTCATGACTAGTGCAAAATAGAAAGACACCCTATCCTCAAACACTTCACTTCCATCTGTTGAAAAACATCACTAATTTTACTTTACAGATGATAAAACTAAGGCTAAGACATTAATGGCTAATATACCATGTTCCTTTTTTTGCCCAGAACTAATTAGAAAGTTCATATTATAATTACATGCAAAGGAAAGAAGTAGGCTTGAACACTCAGGCACACTACGCCAGGCTTCATGTAGCCAAATATTCAAGGACCTGCCATAATTATAGACTGTGCTAGGCTTAGTCAGCTTTTTTCCCCTCAAAATAATTGTCCTCTTTGGGAAAAAGTTTGTTAAACTAAAACTGCCAGTTTATGCAACAATAAAGCGAAGACATCACAAATTTTGAGACATGTTGACAACAAAACGAAATGCATGTAGGCACAAACTTGAGACACAAAGTCAGACAGACAAAACCAAGGGCAGTGCTATTCTTCCAGAAACTAAGAGAGGTCTCTTTATATTCTGTCTTGCTCATGAAGAACAGCTTTGAGAAGTCTGTTTTTCATAAGCAATTCAGTAGGTACTATAACTCTTATGAAGGGGAGACACAAAGGTTTATGTTCAGTATAAGAAAGTCTGTGTACAGCTGTAGTATATAAATTTTCCAACCATTTAGAATCAACCACAAAATACCAGCCTTGAAGTTTTGAGGCAAATGACAGCAGGATCACATCCAATTTGGACTAATAAAAAAAAATTTTTTTTAAGAGGTAGAGTCTCTAGAAAAACCAGTCACTAGGGATGGGCAGGCCAGTGCATGGATTGGTTCCACCCTGGAGGCCCATAAGTCATGACAGTCCACCGTCCCAGAAACCAGAGCTTCCTTAGCTTCAAGTATCTCAGGGAGTCCCTCCAACTGAGCTCACATGTTCACTGATTCCCGGAGTTACCTCAAGGGGGAAAAATTTAGTTCTCTAACTTAGTAAGCTTTGATAAGTTTATTCACACAAGTCCATGTAAAGTTATACGCTGCTTCCTTGTTTTCGTGGGGAGACAGGGGTGAAGCAGGGTAGAAAGAGGAGACAAATTTGACGTAGACTTCAGTTCTGCTGAAGGGCAGGACAGGCAGAAGCATGTAGCTCTATTTCACAAGTTCTAAGACTGGCTTTTTTGAAAAGGTTTGGCATACTGCAGCTTTGTCATGAGGAGATCCGTATTTCCTAAATAATTAACCCACACTGAGGGGATTAGAAGTCTGGACACCCTAGGTAGGAGGTAGGAAGAACCCTTTTCTACAGGGGGTCCAAAGTCTTTTTTTTCTAATTATTCTCATGTGGTCTTCTAAAGGCATCTCACCCACAACTGAGGTTAGTGATTTCTCCCAATATGACAACATGGTACCTTAAGTCCAGCTGAGACTGGACACTGAACAACCTCATTCCTTACACGTTAGATGGCCCCTTGGCAAGAAGTACTGCTACCTTTACGTGAGACTGATGCAAAGAGTCACTGCTTCCTCTCGGCTCTGATTTCTTTTCAGCAAGGCAGTCAGTCATAAGTGGCTCCTTCTGCTAGTTTAAAAACCTGTTCTCAGGGGTGAAGTAAATGGGCAAATGAAAGGAACCACCACCACCTAATAAAATTCTTATAGGAACGTTAGCTTTTAATTTGTTTAAAACCTGTTACCAAACATTCCATTTTTAACATTAGTCTTCCAATGTTATTACAAATTCCCCAACAGCCCATTTGAATTCATGTGTATTAATAACCCTGTCATGCAGGCAAAGCAGTTCCAAGAAAGCCACACTAAAAGCACATGTAACACACAGCATAAAACTGATCTATTCTGCAGTGAATTTTATTCAATTCAAAGGGGGCATTCCCCTATGAAAAATAAAAAACTGAGGGTGCACAAGCATGCATTGTGAGACAAACCAGTGCTGAGGCCTGCTCAGACCAAACGAGAGCAGACACGAGTTCGTACAACAGCGCACATGAAGGTGTTTTTATTCAATACAAACAGACAGCAACAGTGGCAACAGAATGAGGCCATAACTGCACTGGAACATTTTGTGAGTTCTGGATAGGCTCTGAACAGTCTATCGTTCTTTTCTTTCCAGCCAAGTAAACAACAGAACTCATCCATTAAAGTGGAAACTTTAAAGCTCTTAATCCAGTTGGCAATGACTACAATAGAGGACCTTTTTTTCTCGATAGCTGCTTCCCCACTTCAGAGTTGTCTAGCAGGTTTCAACGTAAGAGGAGGTGTCATCCGGCTGGCTGCCCTGTGTGTCGCTGACAGGGACAGGTTTAATGTGTTCTGCGCTCAGGCTGCCGGGCCTCCTGGCTGTACCTTGCGCCTGAGCACGCTGAGACTCAGTCACCTGAGGATAAAAGGGACCTACCAGCCAGTTGAGGGGTGTGTTGTTAACAAGATAATCCATCACATCATCTAAAGACTCCTTCATTTTCTGCAGCTGCCCCTTGCTGGAAGCGAGGAGGCCGTCAGACACTTCCTTAAAGGAGGCAACGTTGCGAAACACTGAGTAGATGTCGCCAGCCATCACCCCCAAGTGGTTGGCCTGATCTTGGATGTTCTGCGGTAACCCCTGGATGTTGGACAGGAGGGTGTGGCACGTGGTCTGGAGCTGCTGAGTCAGGTTTTGGGCAATAGCAAGAGTACGTGACTCTATGTGCTGAAAGTAAGACAAGTTTAAGAATTAGCAGTGGATCCAACAGTCCTATGTATGAATTAGTTCACTTACAGTCAGCTGGTTATACATCCACCACACATGTGGATTCTTTAACTTTTTAAAATCCTCGTAACAACCCTGAGTTAAGCAGTATTATTTCACATTTCATAAACATGAACGTAAACTTAGAGTTGAAATAACACGCCCCAGTTAACAGCTGGAGTGTGGATTTGAACTAGTGCCTGAGTCTTCAAAGTTCACGGTCTTAAGCTGAAGAAACCTAACAGGGGAGACCACACAGAAGGAAAATACACTCCATATTAGTAGGGCAACTTAGATATTCTCTCCTCAAGTGAGATATGATATGAACAAACAGTTAATATAGATTTCAAGGGCAAATGCATACTAGCTTTTGGAATGCAAAGAACCACGTTCTAGGACTACAATATGCTATTTCTTCTGTCTGGAACATTCGTCCCCTTATTGCCTTTTCACCTAGTTTATTCACCCCTAGGTCTCAGCTTACCACTCATCTCTTCCAGCAAACCATCTGACTCACCCGTCCTCACTCCAAGGATGAGTTAGTACCCTTCCTATGTAGTATTCTCATAGCAACTATATTTATGCTATCAAAAAAAACACTATGACAGTAAAGATGCCTGTATGCACTTAGTCTGTACCCATTGTAAGGGAACGCCCGTGTTTCTCAATTAGTTGTATCCTGATAGGGACAATATGCCTATCTGTAAATTGTTAGATACAGTTGCACATTTTTGCTTTTCGGTCACATAACAGGCAACCTATGTACACTGTATTGTTCAAACTTTTGATAGAGAAGAGTATTCTAAGAGGAATAATAAGAAACTTATTAGTAAGTTTCTAGTAAGAAGTTCTTAATAGTAAGAACTTCTTCAGAAGCTGTAGTGGATGACGGTCCCAGTTGTCTCACCTCAGCACAGTGGGATTCATCTGTATCATCATAGCCGATGCTTCTCTTCCACTCCAGCCAGGACAGATAGAGCTTATCCTGAGCACCCTGAATTTTCTGGTTGGCATTATGCACATTCTTCCTGGCAAATTCAATCTAGAACACGTTGAAAGAAGACAAAGGAACAAACTAGTCAGACATTCTTGTTAGCCTGTTCTCAGATCCATGATGTAAATCAGCCAACATCAACTCTTACAGAAATTCTTGGTTTTTAAGGAGACCTATCCCTGATACCATTGTTATTTGTTATCAATATGTGTAAGTCAACCAAGCAGTCACAGTACTCATTGCCTCTTATTTAATTATTAAACCACTGTCTCCAATTTACCTCCAGTTTAACACAGGCAAGGCAACTGAAATTTAATACGTGTAAAATATAAAATTACAAAATAGAAAGGAACTCGAACTTCCTCTTCCCTGTTGCCAGCCACCTACTTCCCCTTCCAAGAATAAGCTGGTTTCTAATGGCCATACAATACATACTGTTCTGTAACTTGGCAATCCTTAATGGCTACACAGTGGTCTTTTGTGATGTATCAATGTAATCAGTCCCCTATTAGTTGATGTGCATTGTTTATACTCTTTTGCAACTCTGAACAAATATACTTATCTGTAGGATAAGTTTCTAGAAGGAAAGCTGCTCCAGGCATAGGTGTGCCTGTAACTTTCCTATAAGAGTCCCTTGAATCCTCTGGAAGTGCAAAAACACAAGTACTCCTCTTTCTCTACACCGTCGCCCACAGCATCTAACTTTGCCGGTGCCATTGGACAAAACCGGAATCAGTAATGTGACCCCTCAGAGTAAGATTAACGCCACTTCATATATTGATATTTCAGCTATTTATACTTTCTTTTTTCTGCGAGTTTTCTGTATACTCTGCCCATTTTTCTATTGGATTGTTCATAAGGTAAGATTAAAATTCTTGGATTTCATGATATGTTTACTCCCAATCCTCGAGATAAATGAACTCACTTCAGATACCTTTAAAGGAAGTTGTACTCACCAGGTTGACAGTGGAATGGAGCTGAGAAATGGTCTCTTGGCTTTTTTGCTTAGCTTCTTTAACCCTGCTGAGGGCCTGCTGGTAGGCCCATGAGCGGAGCTTGGTGGACAGGGATCCCAGTCTGATATAATAACTTGGCTTCTGAACAGGATCAAATCCTTCCACTTTTTTGGCTTCTTTTTCTGAAGTTATAGAGAAGTGACCAAAAAAAAGAAGTCCAGGATCACAGCTCTAAGTGACAAGGCCTGGTCTCTCACCTGGATCTTGACTTTGTTGATGCCACTCACCTAGCAATCATGGACCCCTCTTCCCAAGATGCCTCATGTCTGCTGCTGGGCTTAGCAACCCAGAACACATCCCTATGTGTGACACATGTCACCTACACAGGTCTCTTCCCACTAGAGCTTCTTACCTGGCACAGAGTGAGCACTAAATCTTTAATGATTCTATACAGCAGCCCATTAAGGACAATCCATTTATAGAAAGTATTTCTCTAGGCTAATTTCTCCGGAAGTTTCAAGACTTACTACGTACAACTCAGTGTGAAACTGAAGAGTGCCTTAAGAAGGAAAACTATAGAGACAGAAAGATTAGTGGTTGCTCAGACAGTGGGGGTGGTGGGGGGATGGAGACTGACTGCCAACAGGCATGAAGGATTTTTTATCTTTGGGGGTGATAGAAATTCTATAACTGGATTGTGATGGTCATATAACTGTAAATTTAGAATGAAAACAGGTGAATTTTTTTGGTATATAAAAGTATATCTCAATAAAGCTGTTTAGAAAGATTGCTTTAAGATATAAAACATTGGGAGTTCCCTGGTGGCCTAGTGGTTAGGATTCTGGGGCTTCCACTGCCATGGCCAGGGCTCAATCCCTGGTCAGGGAACTGAGATCCCACAAGCTGCATGGCACAGAAAAAAAAAAAAAAAGATGTACAACATTATTTCAAGAAAAAAATCCAATTACCTAGTTCATCCTTGGTGAGAGGGAGGTACTGGTCTACCAGCAGCTCTGATCTGGTGAGCGCATTTTCTACTCCACTGCTCACCAGCTGCATCATCCGACTTCCTAGGACTATGTTAATGCCGCCACTGACCACGGATTTGGTCTTCTCCACACTGCCGGTCACTGTTCCTTTGGTCTTGTCCACCACCCCAGTGATTGTGCTGGCCACAGAATCCTTGGCCCCAGTCACAGTAGTCGTAACAGCATCTTTTGCCCCAGTCATGGCTCCTTTGGCATTGGCCACAACCTACAGGGAAAAAAGCAGATCATTCGCCTGGTGAGAAGCATAAAAACCTAGTTAAGTTCTTAACTAAGGTAGCATAGTTGAAGAGTTAAAGAATGAATCTGGCCCTTTTACTTTCTAGTTGTAGGTCTTAGACAAGTCACTGAGAGTTGATGAGCCTCAATTTCCTTATCAGGTATAAGTACCCTACTTGCCACCACTCAAGGGTTGTTGGAGGACCAAATGAGGGAAACAGATAAAAAATTTGTCAACTTGTCAAGTTTTTTGTCCTAATTAATTAATTTTTAAAATTTATTTTATTTTTGGCTGCTTTGGGTCTTCATTGCTGCACGCAGGCTTTCTCTAGTTGCGGCAAACGGGGGCTACTCTTCGTTGCAGTGCGTGGGCTTCTCATTGCGGTGGCTTCTCTTGTTGCAGAGCATGGGCTCCAGGCACATGGGCTTCAGTAGTTGTGGCGCATGAGCTCAGTAGTTGTGGCGCACGGGCTTAGTTGCTCCACAGCATGTGGGATCTTCCCGGACGAGGGCTTGAACCCATGTCCCCTGTATTGGCAGGTGGATTCTTAACCACTGTGCTACCAGGGAAGCCCAAGGTTTTTTTGGTTTTTGTTTTACACTAGATGAACCTATAGTAATTAAGGCACAAGGAGTACTCTAGAGAAAATGGCATTTTCCACATTGACATGCTTATACTGAGCCCCTCATGCATGCCTATAAGTATAGACATAGGTATCATGTACACCTGGCCCTATGCACACAGCCCCAGGCCAAAACACAGGCAGAGGTGTCAGTTCTCCATCCTACTAGATGTGTTTTCAGGTACCAAGTGAGAAAAGGCTCTATTTACCACCTCTGCATTTATCCAGTACCACATGGGAATCAGTGATTTGAGAAAGCAATTTCACCTACAGAGATGAAGCCACAAATTTAATAGAGATCAGACTAAAGGTATTCTAGCCCAAAGGTGGAGAGTTCATCTCTGCTTCTTAAGACAACCTGACAACAGTTCAGGAGGTAACGGAGTGATCATTACTCTTTCAAAAATATATCCAAGGTAGGGAACAAACAAGTATTACCTGTTTATGGTCTGCACAGCCTGTGTTAAACAGATAAAACGTAAAAATGTCAGGTGGCAAGCCTCAGCACTCTTGTCCCAAGCTCACCTGGTTTGTTGGCTGATTCAGAATAGGCAGTTTCTCCTCAATCCTGTCTAGCCCCTTACAGGCATAGGTATTGGCAATGGCAACTAGAAGAATCACAAATGATGAAAATGTTAACAGTCTGGGTAAGAGTGAATATATATCTTGAGCCTTCATTCTTACTATAAAAAAATTTACCATGCAATACTTTGCCTGGTTTCTCTAGTCCAGAAAGAAGATTCTTGCCAGGTTTCTGGCAACTTTCTTCTACTGACAGGGAAATAAGGATATGGGTGTGGGAAGCGGGGGGAGCAGCAAGCAGAGGCAGTGACAGGCCAAGTAGGACGCTGGCCAAGAAGCCTCTTACTCATCAACTGTTCCCTAAGGTTAATGCCAAGAGAAGCCAGGCTTCACCTGAACCCTCATTCGGGGAACGAGGTATATGAAAACTCTCAAAATTAGCATCTCCATGCTAGTTTAATCCGCACCTACACTTAATTCAGTAGGTGGCAGTGTACTTGGGGTTATCACCAGGGAACAGTATGCTAACAGCACCCTGGATCTCCCTAAAAAGACCCAGATTTTAGCCCAAGCTCCCCCCACCCCCCAACAATGACCAAGCCTAGAACTAGTACTATACTCATTTGGGAAGTAGCAGAGTTGGAAAACTGATCTCTAAAAGGTTTCGTATAATTCTAAAAGTCCACGACATAACCACTTGGGGGAATGATTTAAACCCTTATTCAAAAGTAGTTCATAATGTGGAGAAATTGAAAATTCCACTCCTAGGTATATACCCGAGAGAATTGAGAACATACGTGCACACAAAAACTTGGGCACAAGTGTTCACAGTAGCATTCATTATTCATAATAGGCATAAAGTAGAAGCAACCCAAACATCAACTGATGAATAAAATATGATATATCCATGCAATAGAATATTAAATTATTCCATATTAAAAAGGAATGAAATACTGATATGACGCTACAATTTGGATGAACCTTGGAAACATTATGCTAAATGAAAACTAGCCAGTCACAAAAGACCACATATTTTATGATTCAATTTACATTACACGTCCAGGATATGCAAATCTATGAAGACAGAAAGTAGATTACTAGTTGCCTAAGGTGGGGGGGAGGGGGATGGGGAGTGACTGTGAATGAGTATAAGTGTACATTCACTGGCATTCACAATACTGTTCACTCACAATATTGTGCAACCATTACCACTATCATTTGCAGGACTTTTTCATCACCCCAAACAGAAAGTGGTATGAGGTTTCTTTCCGAGGTGATGAAAATGTTCTAAAATTGATTATGGTGATGCCTACACAACTCTGTGAATATACTAAAAGCCATTGAATTGTATGCTGATGTTATTTTATTTTATTTTTTTTAAAGCAGTTCACATATACTGTGTAGTCCCAAAGAAGTCAGCTATTTCAGTTCACTCACTCTTTCCCCATATGATCTCACTTGCCAACACAGAAGCATCTCTGGGGGATTTTTTTGGTAATATCATAACGTCTGCCATTGTTATGAAGCAGGCCTTCTATAACAATGAGGGTCACCTGGCAGTTTCTCAGGAAAGGCAGCATGTGTCTCAGGAAAGGCTGAGGATTCCCTGATGTGTACTTAAGGCATAACACTGGCATTCACCATATTCAAGCCAGCTTCGGGCTCACTCCTGATGAGTACATAGGACTAAATTTTGAGGGGAAATCAAAACTCACTTTGTGGCTCTAGCTTTTGGATGATTGGCAGAGCACTCGTCACGGCCACCGAGGTGATGGTCTTCACGCCCTTCTCTGCCATCTCACACACAGACTTCAAGTAGGGATACTGATCCTTCGTACTGATGTAAGCCGAGGAGACGAGGTCATATGTGGAGCTCACCAAGGGTAGGTTGGCCACCCTTGTCACCACACTCTGCAACCAAGGAGGAGGGAGAGCTTAACTTCCAAAACACACTGGGGAGGGAAAGGAATCAAGAAACTGCTATTTATAAATCATACCGGCTGTGGTTCAACTGCAACAGATGCCATTTTTCTTCTGGAGAAAGAAAAAATCTGCAGAAGAGAAACTTGCTTCAGGACACTGTAATAAGACTCCCAGATTCATTCTCCAACCGAAGCAAATGCTAATTTCAAGTAGAGCAAAATTCAAGATCAAGTTTAGTCTGCATTTCTTCCCACCCTCTGGCTCTCAGAGCTCTCCTCTGGGCAAACTGTTCTGAAAGAAGGTTCTTAAAGCTCACGTGTACAAGTCACCCACTTAAAGTGTTCAATTCAATGTTTTCCCCACCAGAACATTAGAGATGCCTTTTGAAGATAAATATCTGTCCACAAAAATGCTAACCAAGTTAAAATCCATGGTAAAACTAAAGAGATATTCCAAGTAGAAGACATCTTGGACAGTCAGGACGATCAAGATGGAGCACTTTGGTGGGGGGCGGTGGTTACTCCTTCTTTGTCAAAGAACTGAAACGAGTTCAGGGGACACTAAACACACGAGAAAGGAGGTGCTCCGCGGAAATGAGAAACTTTTCCGGACGCTTTAAAATGTCAATTTAGTGTCCCCAACGATCCACAGCCACACAAAACAGCCTCACTGCTAAGCAGCAGAGCTGGAAAGTTAAGAACCCACCACTTCGGAGCCAATCAGTTCACCCTCCGGCCAAGGGTCCCACTTTTACAAGAAATGAGAACCACGCTAAAGGCGGAAATCAGACGCCAGCATCAATAGCCCGTCTGTCACTGCGTACCCCACAAAATTCTAAGACGATTTTCTCACGCGTTTCCTTTTAAATAATGTCCTTTCGGGACGACTGGAAACTGTTACCCGCAACCAAGCCAAGAAGCTACAATCGCACTAAGGCAGCGTGCAGAAAAGCAGCCTGAATCAAGGAACAAAAGCGAGGCTGGAAAGCGCAGGCCCAGGAGACAGCCCCTTCTCAGCCGGGGCCCGGAAACCGCCACGAGGCCGCCAGCGTCCAGCCTGCAGCCCGCGGGGGGCCGAGCCACGAGGAACCGGGACCGCAAAGGTGGCGCGCACCCACCGGCCGGCAGCAGCTCAGAGACAAGGGTCCAGCGGATCCGCGCGACGTTCACAACGACTGGCCCGCGGGCGCCGGGCTATATACCCCGCCCCGCCCCGCCCCCGAGCCACGTGACCGGCGGCTCCCGGACACCCGACCCCCAGAGGCCGGGCCGAGTCCCGCCACCTACCCCCAGCGCAGGGCCGCCTCCAGGGGTGGGGGCCCCTTTCGGGGTGGGCGTGGCGGGGGGGGCCCTGCCTGGGTCAGGGGTGCTGGGGTTCCCCGGACAAAAATGCGGCCGGCGCCCACGCTGGATTTGTAGTTTTGCAAAAGGCAGTGGAGGAGTCGCGCGGACAGACGAACAGTAACTAACCTGTTGATTTCCACCAGTCCTCAGAATAGAATTGTCTCTTAAAATGGAAGCAGTGGCGTCTGGACTGATTTATAACAACTTCTAAAGTTTTGTGAAATTCTAAATGATGACGGACGTGTAGAGATGGCTGTTTTGCTGCTCTTTTGACTTTAAAGTCACTTCCTCAAACATCCGTCTGATTTAAAGTTGAATCGGAATTTCCAAAAAAGGGCGCGAGAATACCGTTTGTTGGTTTTTTTGTTTGTTGGTTTGTTTCAGCGAGACTTAAACCCAAATCACTCCGGGTTGATAGCTGCCTATGATTACTATGCAAGATGGCTTTTTTTTTTTTTTTTTTTTAAGAAACAAATCAACGTCTGAGTCCCAGTTTCTTCTTGTGTAAAATTCAGGATTTGAACCAGATTATGTGAGCAAACAAATTGTGCAACTGCCCCATCCCGGGTAGGGGCTCCGTGGACCGCTCCCCGAGTGAGTGGCCTGGGATCTGATGACATCGCCGAGGGCCTCGGCCTCCCTGCTCCCTCTCAGGGAAGGTAAACAAGAAAGGACAGGTGGGAGGTGCGAGGGGGAACTGGCGCCGGGTCCTCGGCCTCCGGAATTGGGAGCAAGCAGACGTAGGGAGGACGCAGGAGCCTGGCGCCGGCCTTTGTCAAGTTACAGAGTTTGAACTGTGGGAAACCCTCAAAGGCATTTACCTTAATTACGTAACTAATGTTGCATGCACAGAGATACTGTGCATATTTAAAGCTCCAAACCGACCCATTAAAAAATGTATCCCTTATACACGACGGAAGACATCTGGAGGCCCCCAGCAATTAAAACCAAATATTGTGTCTTCCCGCCCCCCCTACACACACCAGGTCATTCAAAACAAAATGCAGTACTACCATGAAATAACTGTTAGGAAGTCCAAAAATTTATGAGTTTTTTTCTCCTATGTTGACATCTTCAATGCTTTACGCAATCAAGTTATTTTTTTCTCTTCTTTTTGCTGTTCTGTCTTTGTTGGTGCTCTAAGCAGATGTTTAGTGTGCCTATTGTTAATGTCACCACCCTGATGTAAAACAACAGGAATTTGAGTGATGATGGTGAGGGTTTTTTTTTTTTTTTTAAACTTCTCAGTATTCTGGCCTCTTATTTTGCAACAGAAGGCTCTTGCCCTTTCACCTGTAAATGCCTCCATGCTTTTTACTTGTTTTAAACCTGTGAGTCACTTGATCTCTTTAAGGATCAGCAAGCTTCCTTCTGCTTTTCTATACCTGAGAAGGAGAGGGCTCCAGAGACTAATGTTGGGGTCAATAATAACACCCAAGTCCTCCAGGTGATTCTGTTAGTCTCTAACGTTTGAGAACCTTTGTTTTACAGAAGTGATTTTTCATAGTTGGTCTCGGGACTAGTGCATCAGAATCACCTAGGGTGCTTGTTAAACATTCTGTCTCCTACCCAAGCCCTACTGAGTTAGGAGCTACAGGGGGTGAGGCCCAGGAGCCTACATTTTTTAAAATACTTTCTGTACTAACACCGCTTTACTCTTCACAAAGCACTTTCATATGTTCCTCGTTGTTTGAGCCTCACAACAATCTGGGAACTCAGTGTAATAGGGATTATTACTCCCATTTTAATAATGAGAAACAGTCTCAGAGACATCAGGTGATTTTGCCCACAGTCATGACTCACTAAGTAGCAAGTTAGGTGAGACTAGATCCCAGGGACATAACCTGAGCTAGTTACCTAGTTGCTCTTTGCCTTAGTTCCTTCATTTAAAAACTGGAAATAATAACAGTCCTTCATGTTCTAGGTAAAGGGTGTATGGTTATTCCTTGTATGTACTAGTTTTTCAACTTTTCTGGGGCTTTAAATGTTTCAAAATAAAAGTTTGAGGATACTACCCGACAATGAGAGAGAATGAACAGACCTATAATTACATGCCATGTAAGTGAAAGAAGCTGCATACAAATAATACTGTACAAAACAAGCAAACTAAGCTCTGCTGTCAGAAGTAAGGCTTGGTAGTTGCTTTCGATGGTGGGGTGGGCTAGTAACTGGATGGGGCCACGAGGGGCCTTTTGTGTGCAGATAATTTTCTTGTTCTGGGTGCTAGTTACATGTGTCTGCTCTTCTTGTGAAAGTTCATTAAACTGTACACTTTATTTTTTATACGCATGCTATACTTCTCTTTTTAAAAGTTTTGAAAAGTTGAGAAGAGAAAAAAATAGTGGTGCTTACTTCATAAGGTTTTTGTGAGGAATAAATGAATCAATACATTCAACAGAGTAATGCCAGGCACATGGAAATGGTACCTATTGTTTGGTTTTTTTGAATTTTTGAATTTTATTTTATTTATTTTTTATACAGCAGGTTCTTATTAGTTATCTATTTTATACACATCAGTGTATACATGTCAATCCCAATCACCCAATTCATCACACCACCACCACCCCACCACGGCTTTCCCCCCCTTGGTGTCCATACGTTTGTTCTCTACATCTGTGTCTCTATTTCTGCCCTGCAAACCGGTTCACCTGTACCATTTTTCTAGGTTCCACATATATGCATTAATATACGATATTTGTTTTTCTCTTTCTGACTTACTTCACTCTGTATGACAGTCTCTAGGTCCATCCATGTCTCTACAAATGACCCAAGGAAATGATAGCTATTATTAATGTTTTCTAACCACACCCAGAGCCTTTTTGCCCAAGAGAGCCTTGATCACAGGGGAAGCAGAAGGGGCTCCAAGGAACGGGCCATATCCCAGGTCCCACCTGATCTTCCTTCCTGGACTACAAAGTATGAGAGACTCTGTTGACAGAGACACATTTCTTAGAGTTTGTAGCAACTCAACCTGGGTGTATTACTGATACAAAGTAATAGTAAAATAGCAAGAAAAAGAAAATCTGACTTGAAGTTTCCCCTTCCAGAGGTAGGGCAACTGCCTCCTTCTCCACCCCTTATCCTTTTTTCTTCCCTTCCACAAAAGCACTGTATGCTCCAGCTGCACCCTCCTGTATCCCTGCCTCCGTGCAATGCTCGCTCCCTCACTGACCTCTCTCTCTGGACAAACCCTTGTTGCCTCTGCCGGGAGTGCCTGCCCAACTGGCAAACTCTACTCACTCTGTACTACTGAGCTCTTCACTTCCGTGAGGCCCTCGGCTCCAAGATCACTAGTGAGTAGCAGAACCGGGCCTGCAACCAGGTATGTATGACTCCTAGAGTCTACACGGTTTATTATTACTCGGTGTGTGCTCTTAGGCAGTAAATACACTTGACCCTCAGTGCCTGTAAGGTGAAGGAGTTAGATGATATCTAGGGTTCCTTCCAGCTGTATTATGTTAACCCCCAAAAATAACAATACCTTACCTTGTGTATAGCTTTACAATGTCCTTTTTTTTTTTAATTTTTTTATTTATTTATTTTTGGCTGCGTTGGGTCTTTGTTGCTGTGCGCGGGCTTTCTCTAGTTGCGGCGAGCGGGGGCTACTCTTCATTGCGGTGTGCAGGCTTCTCATTGTGGTGGCTTCACTTGTTTCGAAGCATGGGCTCTAGGCAGGCGAGCTTCAGTAGTTGTGGCACACAGGCTCAGTAGTTGTGGCTCGAGGGCTCTAGAGCACAGGCTCAGTAGTTGTGGTGCACAGACTTACTTGCTCTGTGGCATGTGGGATCTTCCCGGACCAGGGCTCGAACCCGTGTCCCCTGCATTGGCAGGCGGATTCTTAACCACTGCGCCACCAGGGAAGCCCAGGAATCTTAATCTGGTTAGTTATATCCCTTGAGGAGGAACTAGGACTCTGTTTTATTGCTGAACTATTGTCATTACTTTTCTTGCTTAGCTGCTTTTTCTTTGTTTCTGTATTCGCTCATTTCCCTAATTAGCAACTGCTTTGCCTGCTCTCTGGAACTCAGGGAAGGCCTTGGAGACTAAAGCCTTTTTTTTTTACCAACAAGAAACGGGGTGAAAGGGAGGGGCTTTTGTACCTGGGAGGTCCCCACAGGGTCCTGCTCCGTTTCACTCCCCCCTCTTCTTTGATACTCCTCAATCCTGAGGGGAACAGAGGCAGGACAAGGAAGGGAATACAGTTTTGGATAGAGAGGTTCATCAGAAACTCGGGAGGGGAACTCGGTTTCATACCCAGAGATTCTGATTCACCTCATTTAGGAAATAGTCCAGAAATGTTTAAAAAGTAGCCCAGGTCATTCTGATGCAGGTAATCCAAGAACTATACTTTAAAAAAACTGCATTTGGGACTTCCTTGGTGGTCCAGTGGTTAAGACTCTGTGCTTCCACGGCAGGGGCATGGGTTTGACCCCTGGTCGGGGAACTAAGATCCTGCATGCCTCTTGGTGCTGCCAAAAAAAAAAAAGAGAGAAAGAAAAAGAAAACTGCATTCAACTACAGTATTATATATAGAAGGGATAAACACAAGATCCTACTGTATAGCACAGGGAGCTATATTCAGTATCCTGTGATAAACCATAATGGAAAAGAATATGAAAAAGACTATATATATATATATATATATATATATATATATATATATAAATGAATCACTTTGAAGTACAATAAAAATTAACACAACATTGTACATCAGCTATACTTCAATAAAATAAACTTTTTAAAAAAGAAAACTTCATTCAAACCACACTCTTCTGAGAGACCAAGAGGCTGAGGGATCTGCCTAAGGCACCGCAGCGGGCAGAATCGAAACTAGAATGTGAGGTGTCCGACTCCATGACCTTTCCGCCATGTACACAAAAATACAACTCAACAATAAGTCCGTTTTATGAAATCATCTTGGCATGAAGAATTGCCGTTTATAACATAGGTTTATTGATTTAAACTCTAACTCGAGCTTACTGGCCAGCCCCAGCACTAAAAAGAAAGCCCGTTCCCAACCTCAAGGCCTAATAACCCCAAGAACATATGATTTGGGGGTTGCTGGAGCATGACAGTTTGCTTTGCAGGATGAGTGGTCTTTGTCCCTGGTAACCTAAGCAGCTCTGCTTGGAGGCCAGGTGCACTGTGTATCCAGATCGCAAACAGTCAGCGCCTGACCGTGGGGAGATAAAAGCAGGCAAAGTATTTTCTGAGGGCCCCTCACCTACTCTTTCAGCCCCTTTTCTCCTCCTTTGAGAATCCTCCTTTCCCTAGGTGCTTTGAGTCTCCCTACTGCAGTATCCTCTCCCCAGCACCCTCCAATCCTAACAAGCCTGTGCTCTCAACTAAAAAAAAGTCAGATGCATTTCATAAATGAATTCAAACCCAAATGCTAAAGACTAGTTTATTAAGTGCCCTCCCCTAGGGGCATTTACAAGTTAATAAAAATCTTTTTTTTTAACAATTTATGAAATATATTCTCATGTGAGGTAGGAAGGACATGCTATGCCTATTCTGTGTTCTGACTCAAAGTCACTTGTCCAAACCGCTTATTAGGTTTGTAAGCAGTAGAGTTAAGTCAAAGATCCTGTCTACAACCTTTCAGCTATATCATGCTATCTCTGAAGAATAAACGTCAAAGGTCCCCAGTAAGTGTTTGTTGAATGAATATTCAAATAAAGAGCAAGAGGAAATGAGGTAGTAAGAAAAGAAGAGGATAAAAAAAAAAAAAAGATCAGGGGCATTTCCTCAGGGGACTAGAAAGGAATTGTTCTTGGTAGATGGGGAGGAAGGCTTTGTGAAATTAGGAAAGCCTGCCCCAAACAGACACACCCACGCACACTGCCTTCCATACACTACCTATGTGTCAGTCCCCAGGCTTGATCAGTTCCCAAAAGACATCAGGCCTGTGGATAAAATGTTTATTTCTTTTTTGCTCTTTCTCAGGAATTAAGAATCATAGGTCATTTTAACTTTGGGCCACCAAGCCCAGATGATAACCCTAGAATTTTAGAGCAGGAAGAGATTCTACTGATTATCTAATCCAGTGGGTCTTTATGTTCATCTTCGTGGATGAAAATTGTTTGGGGCACAGATCTTCAAACAAGCACCTTCTCCTGGGATGGCTTCTTCAGCAGTTTTCTTGGAGGCAAAAGCTGTGGGCCAGCTACCCTTGGAAAGTGGTCCTTTGGGCCTGGCTTCATCTTTGAAAAGATGCCTGATCCTTCCATTTCTCTGAGCTCTCTTTTGGTCGAGGGCAAGGTGAGAAGTAGGGGTAGGAGAGGAGTGATTTTTGTTTTTTGCTTAAGTATGTTAATTTTGGAAAGATGACTGAGCCAAAAGTTTTGGGAATGACAGCTATTATATTCACTCTCAACCTCCACATTCTAGCTCTGGAATTAGATTTGGCAAAGATGCTTTTTCTAGGTTGGCTTTTGACAGAGCCAATATTAGCAGTCCTTAATGACTCAACAAAAAACTGAGGAGGAAATTGTGGGAAACATGACTTTACCGACAAAGGTCACTGCCATTTCGAGAATCCTCCCACTCTCTGAGCTGCAGAATGAAACCCTCAAGGTCAGTATCCATTTTGTCATCCAAGTATGAGTCATTCCTTTTAACTGAGCCAATTAACCAAAGTTCCACATTTGATTTAATATTTCATTAAAGAAAAATCCAAAAAGCTTCACTAAGTAAAGACAGGGTTACATCAGGATCCAAAGTTCAGGAGACATACACAGCCACACTACTATAAACGTTATAAAATTCATCAAGAATTCAGAATTGATCTTCTAAAATTTAAGACCATACTGATAGGAGTAGTCCTGATATTATTTTAACAGATCTGTATTTTTTCTATGTAGGTGTATTTATCTAACTTTCATTTTCATAAAAGTGGGTTTATATTACTAATATTATTCTGTAGCTTACTTTTTTCACTAAATATATCATGAACATTAAATATTCTGCAATTGGGGACTTCCCTGGCAGTCCAGTGGTTAAGACTCTGCACTTCCACTGTAGGGGGCGTGGGTTCGATCCCTTGTCAGGGAACTAAGATCCCACATACTGCGAGGCCTAAAATAAATAAATAAATAAATAAATATTCTACAATTGTGTGTGCAAGGTGGCTGTTTACCCAGTCACCCACATGATTCCAATCTAAGCAACATGACTTAGATTGGATATATCTCTGAAGACAAAATACTTACAAACACTCAAGGAGGAAATACAGAAACAGCTTGGTTTGAAATTCGGAGGCTAGAAATGTCATAGCCCATTTGAGGATCAAACTAAAGCAGTGCTAATCAAGGTCCAAGGACTTTGCTCTGTGGATCAATATAAAGCTCTTTTTTAAAAACAAATTTCCTCAAAAAATGTAAGTAAAAAAGAATGCCATTTGACAGAATGTGTATTTAAATAAGCAAAGCAAACTAATTTATTATCTCCTTCACAATCTGTATTAACAGAATGTATTTTCATACTTTCATAAAGAAACATCACAGCTCTATGTGTATTTATACAGAAGATAAGGATTACAGATATCTAAAACCCTCAAGCTTGCCACCAGGATTGAATAAAAATAATTCATGGTCAAATGTTTTTGAAAAATACAGATGATAAAGCATTTCTGTGAAGAAAAAAGAAAAACATCATAGTTACCCCTAAGTTGAAATAAAAGGAGAAAGGAAAATTTTCTCATACAACTATATAATATCTATTTATTGAAAGCTTATTAAAGCAAGAAGATTTTAGAAGAAAATATGCCAAAATGTTATAGTTATCATTTGTAGGAGGATTACTGCTCATTTTTTTTTAGTGTTTACCTCTATTCTCTAAAATGAATATCTATTATTTGTGGCAGAAAAGGTCTTTTCATAAATAATCTTTTTATTAGGTTATACTTAATGCTCAAAAACAAAACAATTAGCCAGAGGAGTCACCAATGATTGCTAAATTTCACCTAGCAACTTGATTACAGAAAACCAGTAACTGAGTACGGCTTACTTGTTCTAGAAAATCCAACTGTGAGCATTTACACACATAGCTGAGTCAGGAACTCCCACAGCTCCTTGGAGATGGCCAGTTAGGGAGCTTCAAAATTACAAGTCTAATTCATAAACCAAGACATAGTCTCTCAAATGTTCTAGAAAAGTGTGGGTGTGGATGTGGGAGCATAGGCTGAGCAGAGGCAGCTACAGTATCACAGGACCCATTCCTAGAGGACCCTTAGACCCCTACATCTACCTTTTCCAAGCAACGTGTATCCCCAACTGCTCAGCACCAATCTCTGGAACTGCTTGGTGGGTGGTACATCCCTAAAGGCCCATGGTTTCATGTCCATGAGGGTGTCTAAGTTAAAACTGTGGGTTCCCAAACAACCATTTACAAAAGGACTTCTCCTCAAGCCATCACTCCAGGATGTCCTTGCTAGGGATCTAAGACATGGCCCCTTCCCTCACGTGCTCATAAGAACTTCAGGGATCCTTGGGTGGAAATCACATCTAGGCCACCATGTTCTTGACAGCTCTCCAGCAGGTGAGCACATATGTGGCTCATAGCTCGTAACCATTCCATTTATTCATTCATTCATTTATTCATGGGATAATTCTGATTAGGGCATTCTGTGACTGAACTAAATTTTAACATATTCACGTTAAATAAATGATGTGGCTACCTAATTCATAACACAGTTTCCTATAAAAGATAAAAATCAGGAGCATTTCCTAGAAATGGAGCAGGGGCAATTTCATCACATTTATTCTGGCTGGCTGTCTCTCTCTTTTACATACATACATACACACAGCCTGGTTATGTATACCCCAAACTGTCAAGGAACGTCAGTTTGAAGTGGGTGCAATTTTTTTTTTTTGGTCAGAGATACTGTGTATTAAGACACAATCTTTCAGAGAAAGATAAATTCTGTATGGTATCACTTATATGTGGAACCTAAAAAATACAACAAACTAATGAATGTAAGAAAAACGAAACAGACTCACAGATATAGAGAACAGATTAGTGATTACTAGTGGGGATAGAGAAGAGGGGAGAAGCAATATAGGGATAGGGGATTAAGAGGTACAAACTATATAATGAATAAAATAAACTCTAAGGGTATATTGTACAACACAAGGAATATAGTCAATATTTTATAATAACTATAAGTGGTGTATAACCTTTAAAAATTGTGAATCACTATATTGTACACCTGTAACTTATATAATATTGTACATCAACTATACTTCAATTAAAAAAATGAAAAACGAATTATCAAATCAAAAAAAAAAAAAAAAAAAGAACTGCTACAGAAACTAGAACATAGGAAAAGAAAAAATAAAAGACAATCTACTTCAAAATCACAAAGTATGTCATCTTGAGAGAGACATATCAAATAATTGGCGATGGCAATTTGGGGTAGGAATGCAGAGATTGTAAAAAACTTCTATTTTCATATTATATATTTATTACAACATTTGAAAATGTTTAATGAGCTGTAGTTCCAACTTTGTAAGCAGAAAGCATAACAGAGAAAATTTAAAAACAAAAAGCATCATACGTAGTGTGAGAAACTTGAGCTTTCCCACTAAGATCAGGTACAAGACAAAGATGTCCCCTCTCACCAATCCTTCTCAACATTGTACTGGAAGTTTTAACCAATGCAGTAAAACAAAAAAAGGAGCTAAAAGGTGTACAGATTGGGAAGGAAGAAATAAAACCATCTTTATTCACAGATGACACGATAGTCTATGTAGAAAATCTAAAAGAATCGACAAAAGAATTCCTGGAACTAATAAGTGATTATAGCTAAGATTATTGCAAGATACAAGGTTAATATACAAAAAGCAGCATGCACATCCCTTAGCAATGGATCACACATTGCCATCACTAGCTTCATGCTTTCTTGTGACAGTCCTGCCTATCACTGAGAAGCCCTAATATAATCTCCCAGCAGCTGTGGGAGTCCATGAGAAGATTTGGCAGCTTCTTACCAATCATCTGATTAGGTAGGAAATTGTGCAGATATAAATCTTGGAAAGAGTAGAAGCCCCCTGGGCTTCCTCTTCCTGTGACTCCTTCTCTTGAGTCTGCAGGCACTGTCTTCACCTGTCAGAACGGGCAGTTTCCCTTTAGGCCCTTGCACCCCACTCCTCATCCCCCACCTTTTGTTTACATTTGATTCCCCAGGCTACTCAGGAAATGGCTAATGGTCATAGGGGTTTAATCTAAATGGACTCTTGGCAACAACAAACTTCACGCTTAGTCAAAGACATGTGTTAGAACTGGACTGTTAGGTAGAGCTCTCAGAATGTGTGGGTGAAGAATGCTGGAAGCGAGATGAGGAACTTTCGTGCTCTTGTGCTAAGAGCTCTGTGTGCTCTTAGCAGTGCATACTGCCAGGAAGCCAAGAACCCATTTTCCGTGATGCCCAAAGTACACTACGCTGTATTCAAGGAGGCCCTGCCACGTAACAGACGCAACAGAGGGAAAATTCGTGCCTCCTACTCTCGAAGACACCTAAATATAGTTAATATCTGAGGATTCTGACTATTGGAAAGAGGCAAGGTAATGTCGTTCCTTCTCTCTCTCTCATTCTCTCTCACTCTGTGCATGCACTTGCACACGTAAGGTACTGATTCCTGCTAATCACCAGTCTGCTCACATACATACACGGTTCCTTAACAACATTCTTCATTTCTTCACCAAATCAAGTACTGCTGCTCGAGTTGTCACTTTCTTTTGGCCTTTCTGGCTTTGGTTCTCCTCCGACTCTCCAGCCACACTTCCTGTCTCCATAGGGCCACGTGAGCAGGAGGTGAGCATTACAATGCTCCAGTCTGCTGCCTCTGGGGGTTGCTTCCACAGACTCAATTCTTTCGAGTTGCTTCAGAATCCTCTCCACCATCCTTACTTTGTAGCCCTTCTTCCATGCATCACTTCAGGGTCAACCATTCCCAGAATATTGGCCACTAAGGGGTTCCTGCTTTCTTTCCCAGTCAAGCACACACTGAAGGAAGCCCTGATTATTCTGACAAAACATTCTGTGCATTCAGAATAAACTCTTGATGGCGTCCTGGAAACTTGTGCGAACAGCCAGCCAGATTGCTGCCAGCCAACTCCAGGAAGAACCAAGTAAGGGCCTGCTGGTTCCTCTGCCTCCTCACCCCACCCCCCATGTTAAATGGGCTCCTGCTCACAGCTTACAATGTCCCCATTCTCCTGGTGACACCATTTCAACAGACTTAAACAGCTTCCCCTTTAGACTAGCATCTGTGGTTTTATTATATTCCCTGCCAAACCATAAGGGCATCCTGCAAATGGTAGGTAGTTCTTCTGGCCTGCGTAAATTCCGAGAATCTCTAGGCTGGCCAGCATAAAATAAACCCCAGAGTGTTAATAAGGGCAATGAATAGTGGAGATGGAGAATGGTAGAAGACAAATCATCTTTTTTTTCTAAGATTTAAGTGTATTTACTTTGGGCTGTGTTGGGTCTTCGTTGCTGTGCGCAGGCTTTCTCTAGTTGTGGCGAGCGGGGGCTGCTCTTTGTTTTGGTGCCCAGGCTTCTCATTGCGGTGGCTTCTCTTGCTGCGGAGCACGGGCTCTAGGCATGGGGGCTTCAGTAGGTGTGGCATGTGGGCTCAGTAGTTGTGGCTTGCAGGCTCTAGAGCGCAGGCTCAGTAGTTGTGGCACACGGGCTTAGTTGCTCTGCGGCATGTGGGATCTTCCTGGACCAGGGCTCGAACCTGTGTCCCCTGCATTGGCAGGCGGATTCTTAACCACTGCACCACCAGGGAAGTCCCAACAAATCATTTTAAAAAGACAGCAACAACTAAAGAAACCTCAAAGTCTGCATATAAACCAATCAGAAAGTTTTATGAAACTGCATCTTATAAATTTACATAATTTAATAAAACACAATCATATTTTTATTTTTTTAATTTTTAAAATTTTTTTATAGAACAGGTGATGGAAAGATTTTTTCTTTTTATAAGTTTATTTATTTATTTTTAGCTGTGTTGGGTCTTCGTTTCTGTGCGAGGGCTTTCTCCAGTTGCGGCGAGCGGGGGCCACTCTTCATTGCCATGCGCGGGCCTCTCACTATCGCGGCCTCTCTTGTTGCGGAGCACAGGCTCCAGACGCGCAGGCTCAGTAGTTGTGGCTCACGGGCCCAGTTGCTCCGCGGCATGTGGGATCTTCCCAGACCAGGGCTCGAACCCGTGTCCCCTGCATTGGCAGGCAGATTCTCAACCACTGCGCCACCAGGGAAGCCCACAATCATATTTTTAATATGATAAAATAATTTTCATTTACAGCCTATGCAATATGCCAATCATATATACATAAATATTTTTAATAATAAAGTATTAAATATGACAGCAAGCTGGTAGGAAGAAGGATGTGCCCATCTCTTTATTTAAAGTTGAAATAAATTTCATGAAAAGAAAGACAACAAAGTGCATTGATTAGAAGCACAGCCTGGAGAGACTTCTCTAATGGCCCAGTAGTTAAGACTCTGCACTTCCACTGCAGGGGGCAGGCATGGGTTCGATCCCTGGGTGGGGAACTAAGATCCCACAGGCTGCATGTGGTGCAGCCAAAAAAAAAAAAGTAAATTAATAAAATAAAAAGAGATTATACGGACATTATTTTTAAAAAAATTTAAAAAGCACAGCCTGGAATCACCCACCTAGATCTATGTTTGATGCCAAAACAGTATTAAACTTAAACTTACAGGAAATGCCTCTAAGGGAAAATGGGGGAGCCAGGAGAGGCTGGGAGAGCCATCAGCCTTTGATGCAGGCCTCCCCGGGAGAGAAGAAGAGAGGGAAGAAAGGCTGGCCTGAAGCATGTTAGAGTGCAGTGTACGCTAATGGAAGTTCAGCAAAGCTGCTGCGGACCCCTCAAGCCATCAGAGGAATCCCGAGCTGGCCTTAATATCACTGCTGCACTCATTACCGGCTGGGAGCAACCCATGGGAAGCATGGCCTCAGCTCAAACACATGGATGGATTTCAGACACAGCAGGAACCCTCAATCAATTACTTCCTGCAGTTGGAAAGATATCTGAGTGGTGTACCTTACGGCCACCATACTTTGTTTCCTCTTCAGGTAAAACAGGACAAAATCCATGCCTGCTCACCTCCTAGGGCAGTTATGAACACTTTGTAAAGTGTGGAATATGTAAACTAATATTTACACACGACTATGCCCCTGTCGTGAGGTGTAATTCTTCACTCCCTATCTGTCTGCCTCACTTAATGCAAGCCTGCAGCGTGGTGGGGTCCCCCATACCTCCAGTCTGCCTCTGAAACCCTCAGTCTTCTGGGCTACCCAAACTAGTTACTTCCCCTCCTCATGGCGGTGGATCTGGGTTTGTGAGAAACAGAGGTGGCCTTACCTTCCTTATAAGTGGACAGGGCACTGCTGCTGTTGACTCCCTTTCCATTGACTCGGGAAGCGCCAAAATTTGCCCGTATCCGGGCAAATGACTGTCCTGAACATACTAGGTGTCTTATTCTTGATGCTCTGGCTGCTGCTGTCTGTACTGAATTTGTGGTATCTGGTTGCAGTGCCCCCTGCGTACCTGACCCCGCAGAAGAGGGGAGGACCAAGATGTAAGGGTTGTGCAGGGTATGTAGGGGTAGAGTGTGTGGTCAAGATGGCTGCTCTCTTGCTCTCTTTCTCCCTGTACATCGCCTGCCTGACCAGTGCCCGCTTCACCCACACCTACTCACATGACCGACCTTCCTACGTACTTGTCCCTGGCCCCAGCTGGTGATAGCTTATCAGAGGGGCAGTGAGTGGCGTGCCCCTCTACTGGTTTCCCTGGTAGCTAATGAGCCCACCTGATGTCAATTCCCCTGTAACTGGTAATTCCCCATCCCGCATCCCCAGCGAAGACCATGCCACCACCATGTCCTGCCTGCCCAGCGCCTCCTACGGTGGGGTGTCGCTCCAGGACCTTGTTTCAGACGTGTAAGCTCCCTCATCCATTAAACCACTGATGTCTCTGTTGCTGACTCCCGGCTCTTTCTTCAGTCTTGAAGCTGGGCAAGCGCAGGCCTTGTAGGCCTGTGGGGTGCAGCCCAACAGTCATTAAATTGGGTTACTGTGTGCTAACAGCTGGTTCTCCAACTCAGCTTTGCCAGTGTTTGGTTAAGACAGTGGAGGGTAGGGATGGTGATAAGTAGAACAGAAAGACGAGAAGGGCAGGTAGGAAATGGCAGTAGCAGTAAGATACAGTAAGTCCCCTGCATAGGAACGAGTTCCGTTCTGAGAGCGCATTCTTAACTCCAATTTGTTCGTAAATCCAACAAAGTTAGCCTAGGTACCCAACTAACCCAGTCGGCTATATAGTACTGTACTGTAATAGGCTTATAATACTTTTCACACAAATCATACATAAAAAACAAACAAGAAATAAAGAAAATATTTTTAAACTTATAGTACGGTGCCTTGAAAAGTACAGTAGTATGGTACAACAGCTGGCATACAGGGGCTGGCATCGAGTGAACAGGCAAGAAGAGTTACAGACTGGAGGAGGGAGAGGAGGTGGGAGATGGTAGAGCTGAAGGATCAGCAATAGGAGACGGAGGGCAAGCTGCAATTTCACTCACGCCTGATGTTGATGGAGCGCACGTTCGCATCTTTCAAAGCTCACAACTTGAATGTTCATATGTAGGGGACTTACTGTAGATGGAGGGCTTTGTGTCCTAACAAGTTCATGTCATAGTGGTTAACAGTACGGGCTCCAAAGCCAGGCTGCAGGAGGTCTAAATCCCAGTTTCCCTATTAAATAGCTCTCCAGTATTGCCTTAAGCAAATTACATAACCTCTCCGTGCTTCAGTTTTCTTGCTTTTATAAAATGGAGATAATAATAATAGAACCCATCTCTTGTGAGTAACCCTAGAGGGCTGACAATAATACCTAGCATGTAGTAAGGGTTCAATACATATTAATTATCATTATTATCACAGGATGAAAAAGATAGGCAAGTGCTGTTTTCTATGGCTGAGATGGAAGAGCGATTTTAACTTTAAATGTATGTGCTAATATTTCTGATGTATTTAGAGATCTCAAATATCAATATATTAAAAAAGTATTAGGTTCACTGCAGTACTATTAATAATTTCAGGGAATCACATATCTAGGTGAAAGTTCACAGAAGAATATGTGTTATTGCAACACAAACTAGGCCAAAGTTCAGAGCTAGATAGAGTTGCTAAGGTTTTCATTCATCTTATCATGCTACCAGTGAACATTTTAGCACCACAAAGTGGACGCTCAACAGGAAATGACTCAAATCTAGAACAAAGTTCGTCCCATACACAATGAAAAGTTGTGCAAGGCAAAAACAACGAGTGTTAAGTGTCACGCAGGATGTGCTGATACTCTGCTCAAGTTACTCTATGCAATCAGTCTTTGCAAGAGTCAGGTCATCCTCTCACTTTAGAAAAGCTTTCCATTTGCCCTAGACACTTTTACCCCCTGGGTTACTTCCCAAAGTACATTTACCTTAAACCAACAAGCAAAGAAGAAAAATGTCTCAAGTGCTCTGAGTTTATTATTCCCTTTTTCTAGCGTCTGTAATCAGGGTCATATGAATATAGATGAGGCTCTTGGCGAAGATCCCCTGAGGAGATTGAGTGTTCATGAACTTAAGAGGTTAAGAGTGGCTACACCTGGGGCTGTGAGCCAAGAGTCACAGGGGCAAAGGCCTAAAGTATTCTCATAAAATTGAGAGGGCTTAATGAGAATCATCTTCTCAAATCAATCAATGACATGGGGAGGCAGATCAATGTAGAAGTAGTTTTAAAGTCAGACAGACCTCAGTTATAGTGCCAATTTCTTCCTCTGCAAATGGCATATGAACCTGGCAATTCATTTCAGCACTGTTTATAACGACGAATGACTAGAAATATACTAAGTGTCCACCAGTAGGAGACTAATTAAATAAACTATGGTAATAACCATGTAGAAAGTTATCCAAGTGGAAAAATATATAAATTTTAGCAGTGTATAAAGTATGTACCCTTTGTGAAAAAACTAAAAGAGGGAAAATACTTCCTACTTTATATCTGTTTGTTTATGAAATAAAATGTCTCTGGAAGAATATTCAAGAAACTAATAAGACTGATTGCCTATGGGAGGGGAAGTGGATGGCTGAGAAAAAGGTCGAAAGAGAAACTTGTTCTTTCAATTGTAAACTATGTGATTCTGTCACATGTTCAAAAATTAAAACAATGGTTTGTATACAAAAAGTAAGGCACTATATATATTTGGAGAAAACTTACAAAAAGGAAAAAAAAGAATCCCAGTTTTCCTTTTTACTAGTTATACAACCTTGAACAAGTTATTTAACTTCTGTAGAGCTCAATGTCCCTGTGTATAAGTGGGGATAACAATAGATCCTATCACCTAGGTTTGTATAAGGATTAAATGATTAACTATAAATGTACATCAAATGATTAAATTTACATTTAGTGGTACCATGCCTGGCACATAAGTACTAGGTATATATTAGCTATTAACATTATATTTGTTGGGATTCTGCTCATGAAGTCACTATTGAGAGATGGCAAAGAAACAGAAGACCCTGGCTATGCCTGTAAGGAGCTCAAAGATATATATATATACATACATACATACTCCCCTCCCCCCCACCTTAGTAATCAGTAACTCCATTTTTCCAACAGTTCAGGCCAAAAATCTTGGAGTCATCCTTTTTTTTTTAAATATTTATTTATTTATGTAGCTGCACTTGGTCTTAGTTGTGGCACGAGGGATCTTCGTTGCCGCGTGTGGGATCTTTTAGTTGCAGCATGTGGACCCCTAGTTGCAGCATGTGGGACCTAGTTCCCTGACCAGGGATCGCATCTTGGCTCCCTGCATTGGGAGCGTGGAGTCCTAACCACTGGACCATCAGGGAAGTCCCCTTGGAGTCATCCTTGGATCCTCTCTTTTTCTCACAATCCACATTTAAACTATTAACAAAATCTGCTGGCATTATCTTCAAAATATTTCCAGAATCCAGACCCTTGTCACTTCTTTCTTCCATACTACCCTGGTCCAAGCCATCAGCTTATCTTGCCCGGCCTTCTACAATAGTCTCTTAACCTGTCCTTTATGGAAGCCCCATCCCCACACCCTCCTAGTCTATTCTCATCACAGCATCAATGTGATCCTCTGCTCACAACCCTTCAAAGACTCAACTCGCTTATAATAAAATCCCAAGACTTTAAGACATGATCTGGCCCCGCTGCTTCTCTGATCTTAACTCCTACTCTTCTTACCGTTTGAACCACACACTGGCCTTCTTGCCATCCCACAAGAGTATGAAATTTGTACAACAAAAAACACTTATTCAAATGATTGATATAGAACTCTGCAACCAACAATTAGAGAAAAATTATATTTTTTAAGCACAGGAGGATCATTTAATAAAACTGACAATGTACTAAGCCAAAGACAGTGTCCAAAAATAAAAAATCAATACAGTAAGTCCCCTACATATGAGCCTTCAAGTTTTGAGCTTTCGAAGATGCGAACATGTGTTCGCATGTCCAATCACGTAAGTTAGTTCACGTGTCTGGTGTACATTGTCACCTGCGTGCATCCTCTACAAATGGTTGTGCTTTTGTGTACTTTACTGTACAGTACTGTATAGAGTACAGTACTGTATAGAGTACAGTAGTACAGTATCTTTATTTCAAGCCCAGGATGTCCAGAAGCAAGCGTAAAAGCAGTGGTGATGTAGCTGGTACTACTGTACTTTTCAAGGTACTGTACTGTAAGATTAAAAATGTTTTCTATATTTTTTGTGTTTGTTTTTAATGTATTATTTGTGTGAAAAGTATTATAAACCTATTACAGTTCAGTACTATATAGCCAATTGTGTTAGGTGGATACCTAGGCTAACTTTGTTGGACCTACGAATGCACTCTCAGAACGGAACTTGTTCATATGTAGGGGACTTACTATATTATATAAACCAGATCCTCAAATCACAATATGAGGGCTTCCCTGGTGGCGCAGTGGTTAAGAATCCACCTGCCAATGCAGGGGACATGGGTCCAAGCCCTGGTCCGGGAAGATCCCACATGCCGCGGAGCAACTAAGCCCATGCACCGCGACTACTGAGCCTGCGCTCTAGAGCCCAAGAGCCACAACTACTGAGCCTGCATGCCACAATTACTGAAGCTTGCATGCCTAGAGCCCGTGCTCCGCAACAAGAGAAGCCACCGCAATGAGAAGCCTGCGCACCCCAACGAAGAGTAGCCCCACTCGCCGCAACTAGAGAAAGCCCACACAGCAACGAAGACCCAATGCAGCCAAAAATAAATAAAATAAAATTAATTAATTTAAAAAAATCACAATATGATAAAATGAAAACTCAATAACAAAAAGATAACTTAAAAATACAAGTCACCCATCCTTATATGGCCTTTGATTTTCAAGAAAGGCACCAAAGCAATCCAAGGAGTAAAGTTATTTCAATATATTATGCTGAAATAACTGAATATTCATATGGAAAAAAATGAATCCTAACCCTTAGCTCGCAGCATACGCAAAACTTAAGATGGATCACAAGCCTAAATGTAAAAGCTAAAATCATAAAGCTTTTAGAGGAAAACATGAAAATGTCTTCATGACTTGGGATTAGGCAAAATTTCTTAGATTGAACACAAAAAGCAATGACCACAAAAGAAAAACTTATAGACTTCATCAAAATTAAAAACTTCTGGTCATCAAACGTCACCCTTAAGGAAATGAAGAGGTAAGCCACACACTGGGGGAAAATATTAACAAAATATATATCAGATAAAGGTCAGGTATCTAGGGTATATAAGGAACTCCTACAACTCAATAATAACAACAACAACAACAAAAACCCAACTCTTTGGAAAAAAATGGGCAAAAGAGTTGAATGGACACTTCACCAAAGAAGGTAAGTGAGTGGCCAGTAGCACAGGAAAAGATGCTCAACGTCATTAGTGATCGGGGAAATACAAGCTAAAACCAAATGCGATACCACCACATACCTACCAGAATAGCTAATGGTGAGGATGTGAAGCACCAAAAATTCATACATTGTTAGTGGTAATTAGAACTTTAACGTATTTTAAGGAAACCTATTTGTGTGTTTCCACTGAATGTTCTTCACATTGATCAACATATACGAAAGACAGGCAAAAAGGAAAAAGATCCGTGTGCCACAGAAAAAAATAGCTGGTTTTCCAAGGACAGAGTGTGATAACAGGGGGAAGAATAATGGCAGCAGAGTAAATAATAGAGAAAAGGAGTAGGAGTCAGGCAAAACATGGGCTACGAGAAGGAAAAAGGCAGTCAGGAGGAGGGGAATCCGAGCGGGAAGCCACTTAAATGAGGTGATGTATAAGTGCCTACAATAGTGTCTGGCACAAAGGGTGCATAGGATCCAAATGTATTTATTAACTATAAATCAAGAGGAAAATTAAAGGAGGGAATTCCCTGGAGGTCTGCGCTTCCGCTGCAGGAAGCATGGCTTCCATCCCTGGTGGTCAGGGAACTAAGATCCCGCAAGCCTCCAGGGGTGGCCAAAGAAAAAGGAAAATTAAAGGAAAGGCCAGGTATTCAATAACTGTTCCTTAAATAAATGTCTAGCTGCTCTGGCAATGTATACAAATAAATTGGTTGTAAGTATTCTGTGCTAAATTCACATTGCATTTTTTTCATAATTCTATTTTTATTTTAGCGTGCTATTGTTTTAGGTCTATTGTTGAGTCAGCAAGGGATTTCAGGATGTAATTGAGTTTCTCATTTTCCGGCAATGACCATGTGAGAGGCAAATGAGAGCCTTTTACCGAAGGGCTTTTTTAATGTGTAAAAATGAGAACAAATATTAAGTGGGTCAAGTAATCCACTTGTGGCTAAATAAAATTCAGTCTTCATCTGATGAAACCAAAATTCACTATGAAACCAGGATTACACTCAACGTTCTATACTGAACTGTGGTGCTAAGCCAGAACACTTACGGCGTGGGAAAGTCTCTTACTGTGCCTCAGTTCCCCTGTGCAGGTTGTGAAATACACAACCAATTAAAAGTGATTTTAAAGCACTTCATGGGAATTCCCTGGCGGTCTGGTGGTTAGGACTTGGCGATTTCGCTGCCGGGGCCAAGTTCAATCCCTAGTGGGGAACTAAGATCCCCGAAACCTGCGCTACGAAGCCAAAAAAGAAAATAAAGCACTTCTCAAGAAAGATGGGAACAGGGGGTGGTGAATGCCAGGACTTTTTTTTCCCAAGGGGAGAAAGAAATATGACAGAGGAGGGGGAGGGAGAAGATGGCGGAAGAGTAAGACGCGGAGATCACCTTCCTTCCCACAGATACAGTAGAAATACATCTACACGTGGAACTGCTCCTACAGAACACCCACTGAACGCTGGCAGAAAACGTCCGACCTCCAAAAAGGCAAGAAACTCCCCCCGTACTTGGGTAGAGCAAAAGAAAAAAGAAATAACAGAGACAAAATAGGGACGGCACCTGCACCAGTGGGAGGGAGCTGTGAAGGAGGAAAGGTTTCCACGCACTAGGAAGCCCCTTCGCGGGCGGAGACTGCGGGTGGCGGAGGGGGGAAGCTTTGGAGCCACGGAGGAGAGCGCAGCCACAGGGGTGCGGAGGGCAAAGCGGAGAGGTTCCCGCACAGAGGCTCGGCGCCGAGCAGCACTCACCAGCCCCAGAGGCTTGTCTGCTCCCCCGCCGGGGCGGGCGGGGCTGGGAGCCAAGGCTCGGGCTTCGGTCGGATCGCAGGGAGAGGACTGGGGCTGGCGGCGTGAACACAGCCTGAAGGGGGCTAGTGCGCCACAGCTAGCCGGGAGGGAGTCCGGGGAAAAAGTCTGCAGCTGCCGAAGAGGCAAGAGACTTTTTCTTCCCTCTGTGTTTCCTGGTGCGCGAGGAGAGGGGATTCAGAGTACCGCCTAAACGAACTTCAGAGACTGGCGCGAGCCGCAGCTATCAGCGCAGACCCCACAGCAACAGGGGCGCAGAGGAAAAAACGGAGAGACTCCCGCACAGAGGCTCGGCGCCGAGCAGCGCTCACCAGCCCGAGAGGCTTGTCTGCTCCCCCGCCGGGGCGGGCGGGGCTGGGAGCTGAGGCTCGGCTTCGGTCGGAGCGCAGGGAGAGGACTGGGGCTGGCAGCGTGAACACAGCCTGAAGGGGTTGGCGCACCACAGCTAGCCGGGAGGGAGACCGGGAAAAGGTCTGCAGCTGCCGAAGAGGCAAGAGACTTTTTCTTGCCTCTTAGTTTCGCTGCGCGCAAGGAGAGGGGATTCAGAGCGCCGCCTAAACGAACTCCAGAGAAGGGCGCGAGCCGCGGCTATCAGCACGGACCCCAGAGACGGGCGTGAGACGCTGGGGCTGCTGCTGCCGCCTCCAAAAAGCCTGTGTGTGAGCACAGGTCACTCTCCACACCGCCCCTCCCGGTAGCCTGTGCAGCCCGCCACTGCCAGGGTCCCGGGATCCGGGGACAACATCCCCGGGAGAACGCACTGCGCGCCTCAGGCTGGTGCAACGTCACGCCGGCCTCTGACGCTGCAGGCTCGCCCCGCCTCCTCTGTACCCCTCCCTCCCCGCGGCCTGGGTGAACCAGAGCCCCCGAAGCAGCTGCTCCTTTAACCCCGTCCTGTCTGGGCGGGGAACAGACGCCCTCAGGTGACCTACACGCAGAGGAGGGTCCAAATCCAAAGCTGAACCCCAGGAGCTGTGCGAACAGGGAAGAGAAGGGGAAATCTCTCCCAGCAGCCTCAGAAGCAGCGGATTAAAGCTCCACAAACAACTTGATGTGCCTGCATCTGCTGAATACCTGAATAGACAACGAATCAGCCCAAATTCAGGAGGGGGACTCTGGGAGCAGGAGATATTAATTTTTCCCCTTTTCCTTTTTTTTGTGAGTGTATATGTATATGCTTCTGGGTGAGATTTTGTCTGTATAGCTTTGCTTTACAATAGCTTTATTTTACTTCACTATATTATAGCCTCTTTCTTTCTTTCTTTCTATTTTTTCTCCCTTTTACTCTGAGCCGTGTGGATGAAAGGCTCTTGGTGCTCCAGCCAGGCATCAGGGCCGTGCCTCTGAGGTGGGAGAGCCAACTTCAGAACACTGGTCCACAAGAGACCTCCCAGCTCCACGTAATACCAAACGGCAAAAATCTCCCAGAGATCTCCATCTCAACATCAAGACCCAGCTTCACCCAACGACCAGCAAGCTACAGTGCTGGACACCCTATGCCAAACAACTAGCTAGACAGGAACACAACCCCATCCATTAGCAGAGAGGCTGCCTAAAATCATAATAAGGCCACAGACACCCCAAAATACACCACCAGACGTGGACGTGCCCACCAGAAAGACAAGATCTAGCCTCATCCACCAGAACTCAGGCACTAGTTCCCTCCACCAGGAAGCCTACACAACCCACTGAACCAACCTTAGCCACTGGGGACAGATACCGAAATATGACAGAGGATGCCTATATAATGCTCAAGAAGTCACCTACTGTGCGGTTTGGGGGGAATCACCCACACGTCTCGGGCAGTGTAAGTGGGCCTTTGATCACCTACCTGCCAGCTGTCATACTCAGCACCACCCCTCCTCCCTCAGGCCAATATTTCCCTTCCTCTACTCAAGTCAGCCAAAAATGTATCATGCCACTGTTACTCCTCATCCCAAGTCTTATAAGTTTATTATCCTACGACCTATTAATCATTGATCAGGCATGAACTTTTCTTCTCCTGGGTATCAGAGTGTGTGTTCTACTCTACCCCTAGTAAAGCTTTCACTGGAGTTTTCTGGAAAGCCCATCTTTAGCTGTTGTATGTCAATAAAACAGAGAACACAATTGTTAGTGATGAACTTAAATCATTTCTGAAAGTGTTTTATGTGTAAATTGCTAACTTCTCAGAGTTATGGAATATCAGCTCTTTTGCACTATGACGTCACAAAGATGGTTTTGCGGAGAAGTGATATGATGAAAGAGGGAGGAATGAAAATGTCAGGAACATAAAAATAAAATATATTTAAATAATTTTGTTGGCTACTCTTTCAGCAAGAAACAGATATAGCTGAAAAATCTACAATGTATTAAGGTCATATGAGGCCAGAAAGCTTTTCATATTATTATAAGGAAACAGAATACACTCGCTTAAAGATTATATCAGGTCATAGCTAATCTGTCAACTGAAGTATACATATTAAGGATTTTTGGTAAAAACTATATATATATATATATTTTTTTTTTTTTTGGTTGTCGCGTAGGTTGTGGGATTTCAGTTCCCTGACCAGGGATTGAATCCAGGCCACAGCAGTGAAACCCCAGAATCCTAACCACTAGGCTGCTAGGGAACTCCCAAAAACTATATGTTTTGTTTTTGCTAAATTAACCAGTCTCATATGTCATCTTTTAGAGAGAGAATTTTTAGCACAATAAAGAAATGTGTCAACCTGAGATCTGTTATCCTGAGATCGGTGTCATAAGACACAATGCTCCCCTGTGAGATTCTTTTTATAAATTTATTTATTTATTTATTTATTTAGGCTCTGTTGTTGCTGCGCGCAGGCTTTCTCTAGTTGCGGCGTGCAGGGGCTACTCTTCGTTGCGGTGCCCGGGCTTCTCATTGCGGTGGCTTCTCTTGTTGCAGAGCACGGGCTCTAGGAGCACGGGCTTCAGTAGTTGTGGCTCACAGGCTCTAGAGCACAGACTCAGTAGTTGTGGCGCACGGGCTTAGTTGCTCCGCGGCATGTGGGATCTTCCCAGACCAGGGCTCAAACCCGTGTCCCCTGCATTGGCAGGCGGATTCTTAACCACTGCGCCACCGGGGAAGCCCTGAGGTTCTTTTTAAAGTAACAATTGCTATTGTTAAAAAAAAAATTCAAATGGTACAAGAGGGTTTAGAAAGTGGTTCTTAATGCCAACTTCACATTAGAATCACCTGGGAAGCTTTGAAAACAATGCCAGTGACAGGGCCCTTCTTCCAGTTTCTCACTTAATTGACCTAAAGTGGGCACAGGGAACAGTAGTTGTAAAAGTTCTCCAGGTGATTTTAATATGCAACCAAGGCTGAGAACCACTTGTGTAGAATGGGAGAAAACTCTCCCTTCCACCCTTGATCCACTGGCCCTCAGTTCTCCTGCCAGATGCAGTCACTGTTGACAGGCTGCTGTGAATCCATGTGGCTCACACACACACCCTGCCTTTAGAAAATATGGCACCTATATATATACATCCCCTGCACATAAACGTGGTGTACTGATTAAGAGCAAGGGCCCTGAAATCCAGGCTACTGGGGTTTAAATAACAACTCTTCCAAGCAGTAGCTAGAATTTGGACAAATGACTTAACTTCGCTCTGTTTCCTCATCTATAACGTGGTGGTAAGTTCCAACCTCTGAGGGTTTCTTTTTTTTTTTTTTTAATTTTTTTTTTAAAAAATTAATTTATTTTATTTATTTATTTTTGGCTGCGTTGGGTCTTCGTTGTTGTGCGCGGGCTTTCTCTAGTTGTGGTGAGCGGGGGCTACTCTTTTGTTGCGGTGCGTGGGCCTCTCACCGCGGTGGCCTCTCTTGCTGCGGAGCACGGGCTCTAGGCACCACGGGCCTCAGTAGTCGTGGCATGTGGGCTCAGCAGTTGTGGCTCGCGGGCTCTAGAGCGCAGGCTCAGTAGTTGTGACGCACGGGCCCAGTTGCTCCGCGGCATGTGGGATCCTCCCGGCCCAGGGCTCGAACCTGTGTCCCCTGCATTGGCAGGCAGATTCCCAACCACTGCGCCACCAAGGAAGCCCCCTCTGAGGGTTTCTATGAAGATTAAATGAGAAACTCCATTTTAAAGTGCTCAACAGGGATTTCCCTGATGGTTCAGTGGTTAAGACTCTGCACTCCCAGTGCAGGGGGCATGGGTTTGATCCCTGGTCAGGGAACTAAGATCCTGCATGCTGCATGGCCAAAAAAAATCAAATAAATAAAGTGCTCAATAAATGTTCACTGTTACAACTTCTTCACTTTTCCCCACCTAGCAATTTTCTAATAATATATCTTGCAGATAATTTTGTATCAGTTCCTATAAACATACTCCCTTCTTTAAACAGCTGCTTGGTAATTCACTGTAAGACGTGCAATTTAACCAGTGCCTGTTGATGGACATTTAGGTCACTTCTAGTCTTTTGCTACCACAAACAATTGTGCAGTGAATATCTCCTTACACTGATATTTGTGCATGTGTGCAAGTACTATACACCTTTGGTAAAAATGTCTAGAAAAAGAATTGCTGTGTTTAAAATTTTGACAGATTGCCAAATTGTCTTCCAGAAAGTATAAACAAGTGTACACTTCCACTAAGAATGTATGGGATTGCCTGTTACCCTAAACCAAATATATTATCAAATTTGTGGATACCTGCCAATCTCCTACGTGAAAATGGCTTTTTCTTTGTAGTTTTAGTGTGCATTTCTTTTATTAAGAAGGAGATTTGGAATCTTTTCTAGAATTTAGGGAGGCATTTGTAAACAAACACAATACAAATGTATCGTGACAGAGATTTTCCTGCCGTGCTCTGGGTTAAGAGGGTCAGATAAGGCTCCACAGAGGAGGTGGCATTCAAGCAGGACCTTGAAAGATGAGTGGGAATTCTGCCATGGAGTGCTTTCATCCTGGTATGTCATAAACCAAAGGCTCAACTACTGTATGCTGACCTAATTGGCAAAATTAGGACATTTGCAGAACACATTTTCTGGATGGTTGAGGGGATTTCTGGCTATATACAGCAAGACAACTGACACACAGATACCAATACATGACTAAGCAAACTGCAGATTCAGACAGTGAGACCGGGCAGGCCCTGGAGGACCAAGCAGGAACTTAATCATGCACAGCTGGTTTCTTACACTTCCTGGATATTGAGCGACATCTAATGGCCAAATAGAAAAAAGAAGTCTGCATTTTCAGTATTTTATTTTCAAGTGTACCATGCACTATTCTTAGCATTTAACACTATTAGGTTCTTTAATCCTCACAGCAATCCTATAATACAAGTTCTTTATCCTCGTTTTATAGATGAGAAAATTGAGAAACAGAGAGGTTTTTTAAACTTGCCCAAGGTTACATAGACAGATAAGTGTATCCTTGGCTGTGTATCCTTGGACAAAAAGAGAATGTCATGGAGATTTAACCTAGTCAGGAGACTTAGGGTGTATGTAAAGAAGCATAATTACTATTCATTGCATATATGTCCAGTTCAGAACTCTCTGCTGAGCTCCAGATCCATAAATGCCTACAGACCAACTCCATCTGGATGTCCAATAGGCACCTCAAAATCAATACATCCAACATCAAAGTCTTCCCTTCCCCTTAGGCTATTCTTCCTATGTTTTCTATCAGCAAATTCACTAGGTTACCTAGGCCATCAGTTTTACCCAACATTGATTTTGGACACTGGGTGCAAAAGTCAACACAGGAAAAAGGCAAATAAAATCTTTGTATTATTATAAAAACATCTTTGATCTTTCAAACTTCCTGAAAATTCTCAGAGACTCCATGGGTCCGAGACCACACTTTGAAAACTGCTGTTCTGGCTATGAAATCTCCTGTGGACATTGCAAATGTCTTTCTTTTCCCCTCTATCTTTGCTCCAGGAAATTAAACAAGTGATATCCTAATGTGCCCCCAGATCAATTTGCATTAGAATCATTTTAGGTGCTTTAGTAAATACAGGTTCCCAGACCCCACACCTTATGTACTTAATTAGAATAGGGAGAAGGGGAGATTAGCATTTTTAACAGGCTTTGTGGACAATTCTTAAGCATTCTGGTCCTTTGCTTTCTAAAATTAGTCCTTTTAGAAATGCCTATTTTTAAGGCATTTGTGAAATCATTCTTTTTCTTTGACTGCACTAAGGGGCTTTGTTAGAGAACACCAGGATTACAAAGGACTTGAATTGGCATTGGAGCCCTTCTTCTTGCCAAAGGTGGGCACAACATAGACAAAGTGCTGGATGTACTGCCTATCTTCTTTTTCTCCTGTTTGGCCACCTTGGGAGTCTGACCTCTCACATTCCCAGCACAGGCCAAGGAACTGTGGACAGGGAATGTTGTCTGCCATTCCAGTAAACACAAAATGTTGCTTACCATCCCAGTTCTACAAGGATCAAGCCATTAGCCACTTCAGCCACCTACCAAGGACAGTGCGCCCTGAGGGGAATTCAGGATAGAGAAAAACAGGAAGCATTCTGTGCTTTGGATACTGGACTTAGTTAAGATGCATATCTAAGAAATAATTTCAGTGAACCCAGATCCTTGCATCTTCCCATACATAGATTCATAGAAAAGCACTAAAATCATTAACTTGACATGTCTGTGCTTTGTGATTAGCAGTAATCTTTTGATGTTCAACTACATGGGTTTTTTTTTTTTTCCAGCAAAAAAAACTCCTAAATATCCTGGCTCCTCTCTTACCACTTCAGAGCAGTTCCTGAGAGCTATCTGAGAGGTTGTCTCCCAGGCTATAGTCCTCAGTAAGGTCCTGGAATAAAACTTAACTCACAACTTTTAGATTATGAGGTTTTTCTTAAGTCAGAAATATTCCCACACCAGCACAATCGAGCGAGAACACTGCTGTTTCCTTAGCTCTTCTTTCCTCTATTTCCTTCTATAGTGACCACGCAATATTTTCAGAAATGGCATTTTGGCAGGGATA